>NC_086336.1:67029630-67674659 GCF_032445375.1 Bacillus rossius redtenbacheri | reverse complement strand
ACTGCGTGGACAAGGTGATCATCTGCCAGGAGTTCGGGGTGCAGTGCCTGAGGGCACAGAAGTTCCTGCAGCGGCTCGTCAACAAGAACAAGTTCAGGTGGGATTCATTACCATCGATGTGGGGTACAGACAAGTGTTCAAACAAAGAAAACAATGTCCATTCCGTTAGTATTTTATGGAAACGTAAGATCACAAACATTTTGTGAAAAAAGTAGCCTTAACAAATACATTCTCATCTAGCTGCTTAGGCTCTTATTCGTGAATTTTTTTTTTAAGACTATTAATTGTTGTATTAAAAGTATTAATACATACACACACATACACTCATACACGTACATTGAAACAAAATATAACTAAGGTAAACATAAACAGTAAATAACAAGGATAATAGTATTTAAGTCAAAAATTTTTCAATTAGATAACAAAATTAAGGGGATGAGTTAGCAACACACATAATTAAATTTAATAGAAAACAGGAAAGTGCAGCAATTTACACTCATGTGGAAAGTAAGGGATCAGGAGAGTGCTGAGGATAATTTTGAAATAGAAGTGATAATTTGATTGCTTTAATTGGTTTACTGTGATATTTTTGATGGCTATTTCTGCCGTCTTTTGCAGGTGTGTTGATGAGAGTTCTGCAACTGCTCTTCGCAAAGCGGTCCACGGAAATGCTGAACCTGATGGGGACGGTGACGGCGCTCCTGAAGACGACGTCAAAGGTGGCGCTGGTAGCACAGCCGAGGACGGGAAAGTCTGCTGCCCGCTGTGCGTCACCGGCAACATGGTCACCAAGTCCAGCGAGGGCGAGGAAGAAGACAGCGATGTGTCGAGCACAGAGGAGGAGACGGAGAGCTTGAAAACCGATTCGCTCGTGGTGCCGGACGAGGCTCCCAGCCCTGTTTTCACGGAGGACGTGAAGCCTCGCAGACTGCCTGCCGTCTGCGAAGACGGCACGTGGGACGAGGCGACCGTGGACTACGGCCAGAGCGCTGCGTTCGTGGAGACGGTGTACGACAGCGAGCCGGCCGGCGCCGCCCCGGGGCCCTGGCAGGCCAGCCAGCCGACGCCGTTCAGCATGTTCCTCCCGAGGAGGGGTCGGCCGCGCGGCCGGCCGAGGGGCAGCAGGAGCCGCGGCACGCCCCGGGGTTCGGGGCTGGTTCGCGGCAGGGGCAGGGGCCGAGGCAGGGGGCGGGGTCGCGGGCGAGGCCGGGGGAGCCTTTCCCACTACGGCACGGGAGGCGCCGGGGACATGAGCGTGTCTTGTTGCCTGTGCAAGACGCTTCTGGAGGGCGCCAGCGACGCCTTCCTGCACACGCTGCTGAGCCACAGCTCGGAGCCCGACTCCTACACCTGCAGCCTGTGTGGCGAGGGCGCCAGCGATCGCAGCAGCGTCATCGCGCACTTTCGCGAGGTGCACGCCTGCCGGGTGACCGATTACGAGCGCTACGGAGATGAGATCACCCTGCTGTTCTACTGCTACGATTGCAGCACCTCTTTCCGCTCCGAGAGGACGCTCCACACCCACAACTGCGACCAGGTGTTCGAAGGCAAATGTCTGAAGTGCAGCATCTGTGGTGTGAGCTTCAGAACCAAGGCTCGCTTGTACTTCCACCAGCAGTTCCACTGGGATGAGACCCGGACCATGCATTGCGAGACGTGCAACCTCGATTTCACGGACGAGGAGACCATGTACGACCACTTCAAGTTCAGCCACAGGGGCGAGAAGTACGTGTGCAGCATCTGCGGGACGCACTTCAACAGCAAGTCTGCGTTTCACTGCCACGGGCGCGTGCACACGAACAAGCGCAGGTTCAAATGTGACGTTTGCTCCAAGCTGTTCTTCGACAAGCAGACGCTGAAGGAGCACATCGTGTGCCACATGGAGACCAGGCCTTACCAGTGCCACATCTGCGGCAAGGACCTGAGTAGGAATTCTCGTCTCAAGAGGCACCTGAAGGCCCACGAGTCGTACAACGCGCCTCCCCAAGACGTCTTCAAGTGTACGGTTTGCGAAGAAGTGTTCTCCAATGAGGAGAAGGCGTTTGGACACACTCAGGAGACCAACTCCGAGTGCAAAGTGGGAGCTGACGCTCAGCACGAGTTTGTCGTGGAATCTGTTGATAAGGTGTATAGGTAAGTTGTGTGTGATTGTGTTTACCAGTGCAGTATGACAGGGTAGTTTGTAGTCTTGTGATTGTGAGGACACTTATTTAATATTCGTAAGTGTCATTTAAATTTTGTGGGTAGACAGTCCAAGATCATTCTTTGTCCTTACTTTTTGTTCTTGTTGCTATGTTCTCATTTTTAGCCCACTGTGTCCGTCTGTGCTGAAATAATCTTTTGATTAACATTTTACACCAAATTTTCTGTGCTGTGTATTTTTACAAATTTCTTGACATCGCCTGAGTTTTGATTTTTTTTTTTTTTTTTTTTTTCTGTGTTTGCAGATTTACCTATGTCAGTTATTGAGGTTTCTTATGTCATACAGTATAATCAGCAATGGCGTATGTCCCAAACTACATCGTGAATCAGTCTTCCCCTTCGCAATAACCATTCAAATATGTTTTGTTAAAAATCCTAAATTCTGAAGGTAGGGTAGTTGCTTACAATTGCTGTTCTTCAGTAAGTCAAGCATCAAGCTTACATTGTATTTTGCCCATTAATTTATTTTATTTTAAGTAAGAATCAAACGGGAATATTGTTGATTTAAAGGCATTTGCAGATCTTGCTCTAGGTACAGTAGTAGGTACATTTACGCTGGGGCAAGGACACGTCCAGGCTAACATATATCTAGCTTGTCATCTAAAGTAAGTAAGAAATGCTGCCCCTCCTGTGCAGCAGGAAGGGTCTGTTGTGTGGCTGCAAACTGACAAAAGGCTTGTCTGATGAGTCTGTCATCCACCCGTGTTCCGTCCCTCCGTCCGACAGGATATCCGTTCCTGTGGTTGTGCAGTTGCCGCTTGAATTATTTGCCAATCCCTGAAGTCTGTTGCTGCTGACTGCTGCAAAGTGCTGGTTGTGACTAGTAGAGTCTGTTTGTGATAGTGTTCCTCCAGTGGTTGTGACGACATTAGCGTCTAGGAGCATCGCCCGTTGAGGGGCAGACTTCTGACCTGAGGCTCTAGGGGTCCTCCCTGAAGTGCGATGTGGACCGAGACCCTGCAGCAGTGAAGGAGTGGGGGGACGGGAGCACCTTGAGAAAGTCCACCAGTCACCGGCAATGTGCGCCGTGTTTTATCACGTGCAGAAACCTGGGTTTAATCGCACTGAGAATTGTGACCACCTAGCCAGTGACGTGCAGGAGGGACATGAGGCAAAGAAAACTGAACTTGTGTCGCAAATAAGGAAGCGTGAAAGTGTGCCCTGCTTGGAATTCGGTTTTACTTAAATGGCTCTTGTCGTATGAAGTTGGTGGTTTTATAATATTTTGGGCGTTGGTCAGTGTTTCCAGCCATAATATTATTCTTGTTCATCGGTTCTGACCGAAACCTACATCAATTTGCAAACTGAAAACTCTCAGATTAGATTTTCAAAACTTGTACAGTATTTGCATTTAGTGATTAATAAAAAAAATTTTTCTAAAGAAATTATGCATTTCACAGCAATTTGATGCTAACGCAAAAATCTTTAGTGTCCTGTTTACACATTGTTTACTTTGTGAATAACGTTTCGCTTAAAGCAAGATGGTGATGCGGCACTGTTGAAGATAGCTCAATAGCAAAATCTCTGCTGTGATAGTTGTTTGCAGATTGTTAATGGGTTGTTCCTCAAGTTTTATTAGTTTATTTATTTGAGAAACTGACTGGCGATGGTGTTGTTTATGCGTGCAGGTACGATGGCAGGTAAAGTTAAGCGAGGTGGTGTTTGATCTGGTTGCCAGGTGTGAGTTCTGCGAGAGGTGCTACTCCATCCCCGGGGTGCTGAACAAGCACAGGCAGCTGCATACCGGCGACCTGCCCTACAGGTAGCGCTCCGAGCACCACCAGACCCGGTCCCCATCGCTCTCCCAAGTGCGACTGTTGGCTCGGCTCGCCGGCCTGTGCGCAAACTAGTGTTTTGATGCAAAGTGAATGTCAAATTGAAAATGTTTTAAAATATTCACAAATTTGAATCAAATACGAATATTGTACCCATTGAAATACGAATATAAAATACGAATTGAAGTAAAAAATTATAAAAAATAAAATTAATGTAAAAAAGTTATAAAATACAGGATTGAAGTAAAAAAAATCATTAAACGTTTGTAATGTTTAAACTCGTTTAAAGAGTAACCGATTGGGCCCTGTCTATAACTTCGTTCAATACAATTATAAAATAACCATGCATAATATTAATATTGAGCATTCATTAAAGCAAACGGAGTGCATTCTTTAGATTTTTTAAGTAACCAATGTCTTTCAAGCAAAACATATACAACACAAAAAAAAATTAATTTTTTCGTGATCAAGTCTTAGGCTTCTAGTGTTCTACAGTTTTGCAACAAATGCGAAGCTTCACTCAGATGTGAAGCTTTGCATCATAACCGAAGCTTCAAATAAAATGAATAAAAAATTTCCTGGCGAAGTCAATTAGAATATTAAAAAGGCTTCAATTGAATTGCTTAGTTGAAGCTTCGCACAGGCCTACTGGCTGGTGAGCCAGTGGTCCTGGGTTCAGTTCTGGTTGTTGACTTACATCCACACTGTGGTTATGCCACTCACACCATGATTAAACTCTCCGTGGTGATGGCTGGAGGTCCTAACCACCCTCCCAGCATCGTAAAAATTTTTTTTATTATATACAGTTATGACAGTTAAATAGGTTACATGAAATGTTTGAAATGTAGTTGTTTTTATTTGCGTTCCGTTTGCCTGCTGGGTGTTCGGAAATTCACTTTTTTTACTTTTCGCATGTGACACCAAACATACGAAAAAATTAGACCAATTATGGAGTGTATGTGTGTGAAATGAGGACAACTTGAAACAGGCCAATCTCGTGCACAAACGTGAGAAATAGTGCGAAGATGCACGCTTCATCATTGCCTGAGCCAGCACAACTCTTGCGTTGTCTGCTCTGTAGGAAATGCAGGCAATTGTGATGGGACGGGAAGGAAGGACTTCGCAACCTGCAACATAATACCACTTTCCATAGTTCTTGCGTTCTTACTCAATTTGAGCCAACATCGATTGCCGATCATCAAATATTAGTGCATTTTACGCACCATTTTAACTCAGTTTGACAGATGTATACAATATTCTTATATTCATATAGAAAAGGTAATGTGAATTTTTGAACATCTGGTTAATTTTGCTTGTATTTACCTCTTTGTTTTGTTTGTTGGCAAAAAAAAAAACAATCTATCATGAGATGTTTGTTTAGTGCTGCTCTGACTAACTTATAACGTTTTGCCTTTATTCAAATGATTGTTCCACATTTCGTTCAAGTGATTATGTAATTTGGCATAGTACCTATGAAGTCCTAAACATTAAAAGTGCCTAGTTCTGCTAGCAAATCGGCACATTATGCCTAATGTGTGGCGGTAGGAAGTTCCCCTCCCCTTGCAGCATGCTGTATGTTTTGCTTGATCTCCTCCTCCCCGAGTGTGTTTGCGTGTTGCGAAGCGTGTTCCCGCCCGCAGGTGCCACGTCTGCGACGCCGCGTTCGTGTCGTATGCCCGGTGCGCGACCCACAAGGTGACCCACGGCATATACCTGGAGACCGACGTCAACGAGTTCTCCGTCCCGAAGTACTTCCTGTGCGAGCACTGCGGTCGCTTCTACCTGCACTGGACCTACCTGTCCGTGCACAGGCGTGTTCGGCACGGACCCATCAAGTACATGTTCAAGTGCAAGGTGCGGCCTTGGTTACCGTCAAGCTGCCGGTGTCGTGAGCAAGAGTCGTGCTTGCGTTGGGGGCGAGTTGTTCACGGCTTGTAACCTGTATCTGGCCTTTTATCATTTGTTAAGATACTCACTCAACTGACAGTAATATTCATTTGTCCAGTATTGCTACCACACCGTTTGTACAAATTAGTTGACTGTTCTTAACCAATGGTTGGAAGTAGGCAAACAGTTGGAAATATTTAATTTTTCTGTAATTTTAAGCATCATTTTTTAATAAATAAGCTTTGGGGAGAATCAAATTTAGTAACAAAATATGAGAAGCACTAGATCATTGGATGGTAGCCATTAATTTATCCTTGCGCCGAAGTACTCTTGTCCAAATCTTCATCTAGCCATTGTCATTTCGGATTTGCAGTGTTACTCAAAATTGTTTCAGACTTGTAATGGTTTCTTACCGTATGAAGGCCATAGGCATAGCTTGTTCATTCCTTAGTTGTTCCTTTGAATTGTATACTGTATAGAAGTCGCGAGTGGATAGGATTTACTCTACGTTTTTCAGAAGCGTATGATGAGTAGCTTGGGAACTTCACCGCTGCAGTGCGCTGCCGTAACGCCCTGTATCGTCTTAGTTGTTATTTACACGTTAGAGCGCAGCACTGTCGCCCGCCGTCATTCCCCGCACCCTCCACCTATCATTCACTGCAGCTCAACGTCGTTCAACGGGAGGGGGAAGGGGTGTTTGAAGAGTTCGACACTTGTCCGCTAGGGACCACCACAAGTCGATGCCCTGGAGACGGTGGCGATTGCGGCGGTGAATTAACCAACTACCTCAAAACCGTATTAGAAATTTTAACCTGGGCTGGCGACTTCTATACAGTATATATATTCAAAGGTTGTTCTATGTATCCTTCTCTAATGAACTGTCAAAAATGTATAAGGAATCCAAAAAGGAGAATATGGAATAGCGTATTACTTTTCACTCATAATAAAGCAGGCTTTTAACATCTCAAATTTTTATGCATGTGGATTTTTTAAAAATAAGTACTCCCTTAGTACAAAAAATTTGTGTTTCAATGTATGTGTTGAAGGGATATATTTTGTTAATATTTTAGCAATGATACATTTATATGCTAATACAGTAAATAAATTATAACAGAGAATAATAATTCATAATTTGAGTATTGAACTATTTACATTTTTCTAAACAAGTCTTGAGCATTGGTTAGGTCTTGAATTATTATGCAATTTTTTATATATAAGTCATGTCATTTTACATAAGCAAAAAAAAAATTTTTTTCATCAGAACGTACTTTTTTGACTTTATACACAACTTTTATTTGGTGTGCATTTGAAAACTATTTTTTTGCGTGGTCCCTGGAGAGGTGGGGGAAGTGAGGGGGCAGTGCGTGTGTGTCGGGCAGATCTGCGGGCAGGAGTTCTCGAACTCGTGGAGCCTGTCGTACCACCGCAAGCAGCACTACGTGCCGTACGAGGGGCGCAAGAGCAGGCGGGGCGGGGAGGCGCAGGGGGAGGCGCCCCTGGAGAGCAAGCCCTACGAGTGCGACAGCTGCGGCAAGCGCTACCTCTGCGAGCAGTCCCTCTTCATGCACAAGAAGAACGTGCACTGCGAGGAGGAGTCGGGCAGCTACCAGTGCGACAAGTGCGGCAAGGTGTTCTCCCGCAAGGTACCGCACCGCCCCGTCCGGGTTTTCTCCTCCATTCATCCATTCATTCAGTCACACTCGCACTGCAAGGCAGTGTTCATTAATCCCATCCCCTGGCGTGCATGATGTTACTTAATGGATCTGGACCATCACTGTGAATTATCTACCCAAAAAAACATGTCAGCATTACTACGACCTTACTTCTCAGTTTGAAGCTGTATTTTTTTTTCTGTCAGATCCATACATTAATGAGAATATCAAACAGAAATTAAAGTGTTACCCGTTACTTTTCCTCGTAACTTCCATTAATGTTGGGGCATTTGTCCCGATGATGGATCAGTTTGAGAAGCCCGGTCTCCCATCAGCTGCAAGAATAGCCACACTCGCACGACCCGAGTGAGATTGTCTTCAGAGTCAAACTTCTTATTGCCAAGGAACCTCTTCGTGGGTGGGACTTCTTCATGGGTGGGACTTATTGAGATGGAAATCGGAGGGTTCCTGTTGCTCCTCCACAGTTTACGTAATCACTAACACCAATTTACCAGTGACAGACAATCACTAGAGCTAGCACTGCACCCAGTCAGTAGCGCTCTCTGGTTCCCTTTTCAGTAAATATTTTCATTTTTACTCAAATTTACATTTGCGTTACTTACTGATACATCCTTGTATTTAAGTAGGCTTCGTCTTTTAATTAGATTTGAAACAAAAAAAAATGGAAAATAGTCTTTGCACATCCCTACTAAATGTAAAATGTATTTTAATTTAATGATTGTAATTTAAGTGAAGTACTTTGTACATAATGATATTTCACTGTACATTAAAACTTTGCTTAGTCAGGTCCCTTTAACTTTGTTCTTCAGATAATCCCCGCTGAAGTAGAGTAACAAATAATAAAAAATATAACTGCCTTGAAAGAAGATAGTCAGACAGAGCTAAATTGTACAAATTAACTTTTTAGAGATTAAAATTCCGTTCTTTGAGAGTATTACAGAGTTACTGGTACAGCAAGTGTCTTGTTGCAATATACGTGAATGATGTAGAAGCTTACGAGATACCTCTGCAAGAGTAGGGTTTACTACACAGCTATACAGTGTGTTTATCAGTGGTGGATTTACAAATTTTCAAGGTATAGGCTGTAATTTTTTTGCTTTTACAATCCAACAATTTCGTTGAAATTGCACGTAAAATAATGTTTGGGTATATTTTTGAGCTAATCAAAGCTCAATCATGTGGGCAGAGGGCGCAGAGGCTGATACTGGGGGGGGGGGGGGGGGGGGGGCGAACTAGCTGTTTTACTTTAGAATATGGGAGTTTACTACACGGATTCACGGAACGTTCGTTCAATGACAAGGGAGAGGGGGAAAGTCATCGGCAAAAATTTGTTGCAGACGTCTATCTGCAAAACATCAGAAAACAGAAAACCGTCATGCAATATTATGTCACATGTTATATGTACAGTATCAGGTTTCCAAGTCGTTTCGGTAAATGTGGATTTATTTCATTTCAATTTTTATAGTTAAAGTTTAATTCAGTTTTTTTCAAATTAATATGTTCAAGTAGATTACATTTCCACACATTCAGTCCCTTTTTTTTTTTATGCTACGAGTAGAGACCCGGAAAATTAGCGGGTTCATTTCGTCATTTCGTGTTATACTAAAATTCAAATAATTATACCATAGTGCTGCTTCTGTCATTGGTTCACTGTTAATCTGGAGGACTGAGGCCCAATTAGACACCCTCACTCATAGAAGTGTCGAATCACAGGCCACCCAGTCGAGACGACTCACGAGTCAGCAGCCAATGAACAGTTGGCATTTGCCCGAGTGTGCAGAGGACATTGGAGTCCATCCTGGAGGTCATTGAACCCGCGAATTTTCCGGGTCTCTAGCTATGAGGTATCAAAAAAAAATTCAGCCCGCAAATCTGCCGCCCCAAAAATGTGCCGCCCTAGGCTCAAGCCTACTCAGCCACCGGTGTTGATGTTGTTGTGAGCTGACCCCCCAGCGTGTGTGTCGCAGATGTACCTGGAGTCGCACCAGAAGACCCACGAGGGCGACAAGGACTACGTGTGCAAGATGTGCGACAGCTCGTTCGTGCACAGCTCGAGCCTGACGACGCACATCCGGCGCGTGCACATCGGCCACAAGCCGTACGCCTGCGACCACTGCGGCAAGCGCTTCGTGCAGAAGAGCGACCTGACGGACCACGTGCGCAAGCACACGGGCGACAAGCCCTTCAGCTGCGAGTACTGCGAGAAGACCTTCCGCACGCGCGGCATCTGGCTGGAGCACAGCAGGCGAGTGCTCTCGCGTTCGCCTTCCGCCCCGCTCCTCTCTCGAAACAATCGTCTTTACTTTCATGACAGCGTTAGTTTGTCCGGAAATTACATTTCTTGAATTTCAAAACTTGAAAAGGTTATTTTTTTTTTAAGATTTGAATTGTGGAGTTTAAATGTGTAGTTAACCAGTTATAAATTGTAATATAATTTGACTTTAGTGCTACACTTCTAAGAAAGTTGATTACATTTGTTTTGTGGTGTCACTTCTAAGAAAGTTGATTATATTTGTTTTGTGGTGTCTAAACAGTGTTTTTAGTGATGGATCATTTTGCGCGAAGTGATTTTGAAGTTGTTGCTGGACTGTTTGTGTGTCAGTTACATCGTCTCATATATTAAGTAGTAGTTTTCTTCCAGGATCCACAGGGACGAGCGGCCGTTCCCGTGCGACATCTGCGGCGCGGCGTTCAGGCGCTCGTTCGCCCTGAAGAACCACCGCACCATCCACACGGGCGTGCGGGCCTTCGTGTGCGAGGTGTGCGGCAAGTCGTTCCGGCTGAAGCAGAAGCTGACCAAGCACCTCAAGTTCCACCACCTGGACAGGGGCGAGGACCTGAAGCAGGACACGGACTCGGCGTAGGCCGCCCCATCGCGACGTTGAACCCGCGAAATTTTCCCAGTCCCTACCTCGAGGTAGGGACCTCCAGGATAGTCTACACAGTCCTCTGTACACTCGGGCAAACAAATAACGGCCAGTTCGTTGGCTGCTGACTTGTGAGTCGTCTCAACTGGTTTGCCCGTGATTCGTCGCTTCTTTGGTTGAGTGTTGATAAGTGTCGGCCGGCCAGTAGCAACCTGGTGCGCTGTTCCTGAACAGAGAGTCGCTCCCGTTCAGCGTGAAATACGGCGAAACTCTCTTGATGTGTTTCTCAAGGACTTGTTGAGTATTACAAACAGACAAAAAAAAAATCTTAGAATGTTTCCAATCAAATGTGTACATACAAATGTTAGTTTTTAAAAATATATTTTTGAAATTGTATAATTAATTATAATAATATTTTGCTAATTTGTAAAATGTTTTCGTGTGATTTTTGTGTTTCAGTGCGAAGAAACGGCAAATGCACAAGTGTTTGAAAAATGTCGAGCTGAGCTTTGAGTATTTGACTCTAGCCTAATTTTAAAGGCCCAAAAAAACATCAGCTACTTTTCAAATACAGTAGACTCCTTATTATCCAGGTTGCAGGTTATCTGGTTTGCAGATTAACCATGCCATATTTCACTTTCATGAACCATAGAATAAAAAAATAATTTTTTAAAATTTTTTTTTTTTTTCAAAATTTATTTTATTAATTAATTTTTCAAAAAAATAAATAAATAAAAAATTAAATTAAATATAAATTAATTAATTAAATATAATAATTAAATATAAATTAATTTTTCAAAAAAATAATTTTTGGCTCTTTACTTTTATGTGCGCACAACGGCAACAGCACTTGTGTAGCGTTAAATACAATGCAATAAATTAGCAATGCAACTAATTAATAATGTAAAGAATCAGCAAACAATATTTTGCTTTTCCTTCGGTACTTATTCGCTTCCTTCATTGCATGATTATTTCCGACAACGCTGAAGTGTTTAGCAAACATTTATATTCTGCCATCCTGCATGTCAACAGCAGCTCTAGAGAGAAAAGCCATAAGCTGTCAGGGCTAGCTTATCTTGCGTCACTAGCAGCAAATCATAGTGGGCACGCATTTAATAAACAAGAGTTGGGAATCACGTTAGCAGGTTGAATAAGCTTTCTTGTAATATAAAACTGTAAGTTTATGCTTTTTAAATTCTTATTGGAACTGAAATATATCTCATATCAATAATATTATTGTTTTGTAACTCAGAAATGTTGGTAGTTCCTACATAGGAAAAAAAATGTTGCGGCCCAAGCAAAACAATGCAGTACCTGAATTTTTAATTTAATTTTAGGTTGTTTAATCGTTAAATTTATTCAACATTTATTTAAATGTACTTCAAGTGTAATTAGATATGTATTAGAACTGTAAATTAATTGAACAGTAGTAGTGTCCTTTATTCAAATGGTAGTCAGCAATCACATTTACCTATTTGGAAAACAAATTATTTTGATTAAAATATTCTCTTATGGAAAAAAGTATGAAACTAGGGCTGTTTTGATTAATGCTCTGTTTTACTGAAACGAATTAGGGCGTTACTTTGAGGGACGGGAGTTACAATTTTTGTCTATATAGTGGGAATAAAAAATTTTAATCAAGTTTTTTTTTGACATCACTTTAACTGTGTTTATTGGTTATCTGTAAACTCCTTGTCAGTCAACACGCCGGCTAATTAGGAGTCTACTGTACTTGAAGATTGTGTGGACTGTAGGATAGGTAAGGTTAGCTATATTAAAACTACTGTAAATTTGTTTGAATGGTTATGTACATTAAAAATACTATAAAATAGTAAGTAAGTACTAACATGACTTAAAAATATTTTTTATTGTAGCTATCCCGACCTAACCGACTATTCTCACAATTTAACACTGTTTTAAGTGTTCCTAACCACTCACTGAAACAGTAAACTACTTGAAGTATCACAATGCCCTCTTAAAGAATGACAAAAAACATTTCATAAATTGCTTTTTAAAAAAAAAAAAAAAAAACTTTCCTTCATAATTATTTCCCAAACTTCGTAGCCATCTCGACTGTTGAGTTTATGTGTATAACACAGTTGTATTAAAAAAAAAACGTTTTTGCAGCATAATCTAGTAACATAAGTAGTATTCAAAAATATATTTTTCTAATTTTTTTATTTATTTTCCCCTGAAAAATTTCAGTTTCTTCACTAAGTATTAATTTTAACACTATTAAATGGACATACTAAAATCCTGCACTTATCCTATTACCTTATTAAAAATGTAAACAAACAGAAAAATTTACTCTGTATTATTTTTTGTTTCCTTCTGTAATTTTTTTTTGTTTGAAATGAATGTCCTGGCTGCAAAAATGGTGATACTTAAGCATTGCAAAACATGAATCCAAGTACTTTCTTTAAAGAAGTCTGTGTGTTAAATATGTAATAACTTGGTGCAGACAAAAATAAAGCAGTCTACCAATTTGACAAGACAGTGAAAGATATGGGGATTCATGCTGTATCATTTCCGTGTTCACGCCAAACTGCAATGCTATCAATTGTAGTAGAAAACAATCAATTGACATTAAAACATTTTCTTTTCATAGTTTGTTGTGTTATTAATCTATTATGTACAGCAGGCTATTTCAAAATGGTATCTTGAAAAAAATTTTGTGGTGTGAATTTTTACCATTTTGTGGTTGTTGAAACAATTTTTACGAGTAGTTTTTTTTTGCACAAGAATTATCTACTATAGAACCTCATTATGAAGATGATTACTCAGGTTTAAGTTATATTGTCAGATCCCTGCAAGAGGTTGTAAGTTTAGTAAATGTTCAATATAAAGTACACATTCATTACTAAGCACCAAAACTTTGGTTTTTTTCAGGTCATTGTAATAAAAAGTTCAGTGATTAAATAAAATACATGTATATACAAAAAAAACTGAAAGAGGTAATTGTGTTATATTTGTGCGAGTGCTAACGCAGAAGCAGCCTGGCGTGCCGGGGACAGGACGACCGCAACACTCGGCCGGCCACGGCTTCCTGGCTGCCAAGGTGACGAGGCGTCCTCCTTGCCCCCTCGAGGCTGTCGCGGTAATTACAGCCCCCGAGCCTCGTTAGCTGCCGGAACTGTCGCGTCTTCCCTCGCTTGCCTCGATGATGCCTCGTTTTCTGCAACTTTCTAAAGCTGCACAGCCAACCTTTTATCACAAAATACATGCAGGACCGTGTTATCTTTGTTGCTTAGTTATTGCGATTGGGTTTGAGGGGCTTAATTCGCAGACGTGGCATGACCTACGCGCAGAGCAGACTTCCGGAAACTTGGGACTCGCTGGCATCTGCAATCTCTTGAAAGTTGGCATGAATGTGTCATGGATAAACCCACTGGCCGCTCGTGGCCATTCGGGATCCAACCCAAATTGCTGTGGGCGGTACTTGGTGGGTTAACCCTTCCCCCACCACCAGTACTTGCCACAGTGTGAGGTTTCACGTCAAGTCAGCTTTCCAGGGAGCGGAAGACTACATACTTTTTCCAAAGCCAAGCATTTGTTTGGATGATGCTTTGCTTTCTGGTTCGCTCGTCCCAGTTGTAAATCGTACAGTGTGTGTTTGTTTGTTGGACGGGGGCAGTGGCATCTGTGTCGGACGGCCGGCCCTGGAACACCCTGTCACGCCTCATAACCCACGAGGAAGGCGCTCCTGGTAAGTGGAGCAGGATCCTGTTACTGCGAGGAGGGACTGTGCTGCCCGCCCTGCGTGACCACTGCCACGCCCTGGTGCCCCCTCCGGCGCCACGCTCCGCTGGGCCCCGCTACTACCGGAGCTGCAGACATCGCACCGACCCTCGTCCGCACCCTTCGAACTCTAGTCGCTTTGCTGGCTTCGTGCTCGTCCGGCTGGGATGATGGTGGGTGGTCGCAGCTCCCAGCGCGTGCCTCTTCACGACCGGGTGATGATCGGTGTTGAGGTGCCGTCTCGGTGAGGACTAGGTCTGTTGTCTCCAAGGACTCGCGCCGAGTGGCCCGCACGTGGTCACGGTCGGGGCGCGACAAGATGTGACCACGCGGCCGGCCTGGCGTGACGGGCGGGGGTTGACATCCGTGCCGCGCTCGCGACGGTCCTGTCAGTGCCTGGCTCCCGCGCGCGCAGACATGACCGCCTGCCGTGGCCACGCGGCCCACCTCGTCTTGCTCTACAGTGTTGTGCTGATACGAGCTCAGAGTGCGTATTATGAGCCGAGGTACGTTGAGGTGAGTCTTCACAGTTTCTACAACTAAGAAAGTCTGGTATACTTACTTTCACTTCATTCATTTTCAGCATTTACTAATTGTGATTGCGTCAGTTACATACATAGTTAAGTTTTAATCATCTATTTTTATTTTACAGTTATGATTGAATGTATGAAATGGACTGATTAGAGAAAAGCCATTAAACGAATGCACTTACCTTGCAATGCTTTACACAGACACTTATTAGTTTTGTAAACCTGAGTTAAAATAATGAGCATTTATTTGGTAGACTTGCAAAAATTATAACAAAATTACTCATTTATTTTACTTTTTATTAACGGCTTTAAACTTAGGGGGATGATTACTTCTAAATATATGTATGAAATTTTGATTTTGGAAACAAGTCTTATTTCCTGTGTTGAACTGAAGCTAATAAGCTTATCTATTGAATTTTTTGGAGGAGGTTTTTTTTTCCTACTACTCCTTTCAACCGAGTTTTAAAGTGGAATAGGTAGCTTTTTCCTATATCTAGTCATTCTAACTGCCCTCTTCTCTCTACAATCACACTTGCTGTTCTTCTGAGTAGGACTTGTCCTCTCTTCATATACACCTTTTTTTATTTGGGGAACATTATTTAATGGTTTTCATTTGAAAAAAATAATGAAATTTGGTGCACAGTTTACTATAGATAGATGATAATAAGAGGATCAAATGCCTCCTTAATATACTTATAAAAAAAAATTTTTTTGTCTCATATTGAATGAAGGCCCATAAAAGTCTTTAAATTCCAGTGAGAATCCTAAAAAACACATTAATAAAAACCGATGGCATGCAAGTAATGGATAAATGGAAGCATTTTAATGTTCTTTTATTTCTGACATGGCAGAAATTAACACTTTGCAAATACACAGTACAAGTGGCAAATTTCAGGCCACACGATTAGATTCTATGTTTGAAAAACATTCTGAATTCCATTATATGTATTTTGCATCTCACCTTTCAACTGAAAACTAGTATTATACTGTCCTGCTTTGAACTTGCGAAGTAAATGTAATTAGTGATCAAATTAAATGATTGGGCTTTAAATTTCTGCTAAATACAATGCTTGGGTTAGATGTATGTTCCAGAGATATTTATGGAATAATTTAACTAATCAAGGAAATTATTTTATGTGCACTTACTATTTAAAATTGTTATTTTCTTGAGATTTTTTTTGTGATATTACAAATAGTTTTTCTACCTCTTGATAGTTGTGAAGGCAATGAAGTAAAGGGGTCCTACAGGAGTCCTTGATTTTTGATTGCAAGAGAGGGTGTGAACAATGTACATGCTAGTTGTCAGCTGCTACAATGGGCTAAATTTGATATCTGATGTAATTCAGAGAATTTTTACGTTATGTTGCAAAGAGCAAAAATTTCCATAAACTTTTGGCTTGAGTTTTTTCACAGTATACATCAACTGCAAATAAATTGATAGGCATTGTGAGCATAAGGCAATAAATGTAATGTTTGTTACACAGATCCATATTTAGGCTACATTTTTGTATATGGGTTTAGTTTAACATTTGGCACACTCCATTATAAAACAAACTTTTAGGTAATGCGACAAAAGGTTTAAAAAAAAGATAGGTTGGCAATACCTTTCAATGAAAGACATTTGCCACTAACTGATGACTACGTTTGACTGACCACACCATACAAGATAGCAACTGTTACATTTTTTTTTTTTTTTCACGCATCTGTTTTATTCTTCTGCCCATGTGCAACACCAGAGTGTCGTTGGTAACTACAGCAACAACTAAGCCACATATGTTCGATGCAGTGCGTTTTCCAAGCATTGGCAGCATTGGTGTCATCACGTATTTCTTATCATGTGCAGCCAAAGAGTTTACATTCACTATTAGGATAGTTTCTGGATGAAGATGGGATAAAGTGCAAATTAACTCAAATATAAAAAAAAAAGTAATGTTAATGTGCTTTTAAATTCTACAAGATGATGGATTAAAAAAATGCAAAATTTAATAATTAATGAAAATAAAAAAGGGAATTTCAAATTGCTTATTAGATGTAACTACAATCATAATGTGAGCTGGATATTAGAACATTTTGCTCTTCTCGTAGTCGCCGAAGCCTCACACATGTCGCGGCCTAGCGCAGTGACTGGCGGCAGAGTCGTCCCAGCAGCCCCTACGACAGGTCGTGGGCAGCCGGTCGTGCTGGAACTAATGCCTGTCTTGGCGCGCGGGGACGCGGAGCGTGAAACAACGGGAAACACCCATCCACGTGCCGGCCCAGCCCTCTCCGCCCGCGCTTCGCACTTCTCGCACACTCTCCCCTCTCCAGACGGCACAGCTCTCATCCTCAGTCGCGCTGCAGTGTTGCCAAGACTATCACACTTGTCGTTGACGTCTAAACATGTATCAAGTACCGTGAAACAGGGTGAGTAGGATTAAAAGTTTTTAACATATTTTGAAACATAATAATAGCAGAAAATTTTTTTACAGCGTTCCAATAGTTCTAACGGTAGTTCCAATACATATTTCTATGTATAATTATTTTCTGCTATACTATGTTTCGAAATATAATGTTACAAACTTTTGATCCTACGTATTCACCCATCTGTTTCCATTCAACCTGTTTTACGGTATTTAATTATTTATTTATTTATTTTTTTTTTTTTTAACATGCCTACCCACAGTTACATTAATTTTGAAGTAGGCCTAACTCAAAATGGGACAAATTAATGAAAAAAACATTACACAAACTAACAATAATAAAAAGGAATAGTACATGAGGCGGGCAATGCATTTAGTGAAGGCACTACACACGAGGCAGACGCTACAAACGTGCAGGCAACAGTTTCTGATCATTTTTCACCGCAGCTTTGTGACTTGATTAATTTGTAAACTCCAGATGGTGCCAAAGTCCTGCATTCCAAGCAGTTGAAACAGCTTCAGGTTTCAGCAAACCCCCCCCCCCCCCCCCCCCTCACCAACCCAACCTGAAGCACGAAGTGGACTGCAGTCCTACAACGAAGCACAGTGAAAGTGTGGCTGGAGTAGACACGAATACTCAGTTAAAATCTACTGTCCAGTGTCAATTTTTTGCCAGAATTCACGATAACTAGGGGCAGGCATTTTTCGCGAAAAGATCTGCACCCCTATTAGACTGCAACAAGGTATACCCCCCCCCCCCCCCCACCCGTGGTTTCTTCCTTGTGACTGGCTTCCATCTGCGAGAGAAGTCGTTGCCTCATTTGGCCGAGCCACTCGGGACGCGTTTGCTTCCGCGCTGGATCACCGTGATTGGTGTTGTTACAAATTGATATTTATCTGGGAGAAAAACTCACCCAATCTCGAAACACAAGACGATGCTACAGTGTTTTAACTTTCAGCCAGTGTCTCAAAATCTTTTCGCGAAATCTACACGGCCCTAACGATAACTTGAAAATGGGGTCTGATACTGCCGGGAACTGACCGCTACAGAAGTGGCGTGATTAGGAACTTGAAGTGCGGATGACAGTCCCGAGCAGTGTCCGACTCGTCGGGCTTAAGAGGCCAGTGTGACCCGTGCTCGCGCTGCGTAGGGAGCCAACACGAACGTGGCGGAGGCGGAGCAGTTCCTGGACGACTACGAGCGCGAAGCCACGGACAAGTGCTTCCGGGTGAAGCAGGCCCAGTGGCTGTTCAGCACCAACGTCACCGACTTCCACCGCAGACACATGGCGAGTACACTGGCTCGCAGCTCGCGGGCCGTACAATATGTTCACTCTCGTTCGTAAACTGCACTAATATTAAGTTGGTAGGGACCGGAAAAATTCGCGGATTCAATGACCTCTAGGATAGCCCCCATTATCCTCTGCATTTCTCAAGTAAACATGCATGTTCATTGGGTGCTAAATTGTGAGGCGTCTCCACTGGGTAGCTTGTGATTCGACGCTTCTTTGGTCGATAGTCTCCCATTGGTCCAGAGAGCTCTAGTTAAACTGCGAGCCAATAGCAGAACCAGCAGAATTGTACGCATGTTTTGAATTTCAGCCTATAACGAAATTAATACGTGACTTTTTCCGGTCTCTATTAATTGGTAGTCCCTTAATTTTGTTTATTTGTTTGTTTGTTTTTTTTTTTACACTAGTTTTCGTCTATCCCTTTTTTTTTAAATTAATTAAAGTAAGATTTCACACAGTAGTTACATACTGAGGTTTTGATCATTGCACATCTTTAAAGGAATCCTTGATTAACTAACAAGAGAGATTGTTATTTTTCCAGTGGATTCAAAATGTTAAAAAATTCTTTTTGGTCTCCTAATTAATTGACCTGACAAAGTTCATATCATCATTTAAATAAATATATATGTATTTTGTGAACACTTTTACTGTCTAGTACTACTTGCAGTCAGTGGCACATTGGGGAAATTAATTCTTAACTAAAGGTTAACTAACACTTTAATCTGTCGGACAATTTTTTTTCGTTTTGTCGTGTTATCGTCCCGTGTGAAGACGAGGCGGCGACTGTCGGCAGCGAGCGAGGTTGGCGGGACTGTCGGCAGCTGGAGCAGCAGGGCCTGCAGGACAAGCTGGAGCGGGCGTCCTGGCGCCGCGCCGCCTCCTTCGGCTGGACGCGCTTCTCCGACCCCGAGCTGCGCCGGAAGCTGCGAGCCCTGGTCTCCCGGGGCAGGCACGCGCTACCCGACCAGGAGCACGGCCAGGTGCGTGCATGCGAGGCGTCTGCGCTACCCAGGCACGATGATACTCTGTAACCCTGAACCTCTTTATTGTGTAACTAACATTCATGGACGTCGGGTTGGAAAATTATTGCAACGTAAGCAACGTGAAACGAAATGCTTGTATGTATTTGCAAAAATAGTGAGAAATCAAAAGAACATGTGGCCAAAAACAAACAAACATGTAACTTGAATAAAAACAACTTAGCAAATGAGACCAGTTTTTTTTTTATTATTATTATTTACCGAAAGGAAGAATTTGCTGAGACTGATGATTCCATAAAGTTTTATCAATTTTATGTTTTTTGAGTTTACCTTGTAGAGTTGTGTTTTAAATTATAAGTAGGTATAAATTATGTTCTATTTGTTCTTACATTTGAGGTTTCATCACGTTAATTTCGGGATCTCTTTCGTTTCTGTGGTCTCCCTGACCGTTTAAGGTGTCTCATAATTAAAATATCTTAATGTGTTAAACATGTGAAACTACTGAGACAGGGAAGTACATTACTTATGCATTGGAACAGAGTAGTTCGGTCTAGTAGTCGTGACTCCTGGCCTCTGAAGCCAATAGTCACGGATTTGATATCCCAACCAGATCTGGGGTTTGTTTCTTGTTGAGAACTTCCTTCCCTGCTCCAAGACAGAGTGTTGCATGGTCTCTTCAGCTCCGAACTGCGGATGGTAGTGTTAAGCCACCGCGATGTCATTCTGGCCCGAGAAGCTCAGGAGCACTGCAGACTTCATTGCACTACCTGCTGTCACGGCTTGCGGCGAGGGCTCAGCAGCATTGTTATTTTACTCTAGAACGTCAGTAATGCAATCTGAAAGGGACCAAAACTCTGCTGTCTTAATGCTTCCGGAAGTAAACCGGCCCGAGTGCGGCTACCAGATGCCCAAGGGCATCACTGGACGAAAGGAATTTTTAGCAACTTTCCCATTTTCACGGCCGTACACAAGCCACCAAATGCTTTCTTTGAATCCGTCGGCGGTGAGTGAAGTGCGCAGTGCTGACAACTGCTGCGGAGTGAGACGTGTGGTGTGGTGCACAGCTGCAGAGGATAGTTGCGGAGATGAAGGACATCTACTCCCGGGCGAGGATCTGCCCCTACCGCGGCCGGGAGACCAGCACGTACTGCAACATGCCCTTGGAGCCAGGTAAGCCGGCGCTAGGGGCGACGTTTCATACTCCAAGTCCATAACAAAGCCATCCATAATGTCTTAGTGAACAGTAAGTTTTAACTGTAAATAGGTCTAATAATTCTTTATTTACACTCCTGACAGACCATTTAAATACTATTATCATCGTAAATGTATCTTAACGGTTATTATAGCATTATCAGTCAATATATTAACCTTGCTTTCACGATTTAGCTAATTGATGGTACCAATTTCATGTCACAAAAAATTTACATTGACTAGGTTTTTATTTTTTTGTGCAAATGTTTACTGTCATAAACATACAACACGTTCTCCCAGCACATGACAGAGCTGTTAGTGTGGTGCTCATCTGCTTCGGTGTAACTGGCAACAAAATATTCTTGTCGTTTATTTAAAAAAAATAATCGTTAGTAGACTTTTAAGAATTATTTTTTATTCAAATTGAATTTTGAATCAAATATGAAATTATTTACGAATATCAAATATTTTTGGAATAATCGCACACCCATTACCATTCAGACCATATGTCCAGTACACATTTTCTAGCACTTCTGATGTCCCCAGCAGCATTGTAGGATGGTTATCCCCAAGTTCTTCTGTGCCTTCACTTGGTCGGAACTGTTGGAGAGGCGGTGTCTACCACCGCTTAGTCGTGACAGCACAGACACAAGAGTGTGTTGCTGGTGGTCTCTGTGTTTTGTCGACCGAGCACGTTAGCAGGGAGTGGGGCCTCCTGCTCTGGGGCTGGTTCTCTCCCGCCCCAGGCGGGTGCTGACGCCCAGGGCCGGCGCGCCCATATAGGCGAACTAGGCAACCGCCTAGGGCGCCAAGTAGCTGGGGGCGGCGCTGCACGACACATAATAGCTGATATAATATGTTTAACGATTATTGAAACTAGATGAAAATGAATTTTTGTAACAGTTTGGAATGTTTATATTGATATAAGTAATTATTTAAAGTCCACGGTGACCTGTTTATGATTTGTAATAAGTAAAAAAGTAAAAAAACCACAAGCCTGCTTACATTTGATTGTTGACAAAATCTTAGGCTTACGTGATGTATTTTAAGGCAAGGAAATTTTTTTTTTTTATGTAGTCCGGCCCGGGAGGGGGGGTGGGAGGAGCATTAAGGTTTTTCGCCTAGGGCGCCAATTTACCTTTTACCGGCCCTGCTGACGCCGCAGAGATGTTCAGTTGTCGGACCGTGTGAGACGTGCACCGTGTGAGACGTGCGTGCGTGCCTAGACGCCGTGCAGCTGCTGGCACGCTCGCGAGACTACGAGGAGCAGCTGCACCTGTGGAGGGCGTGGCGCGACGCCGTCGGCCCGGCCCTCAGGGGCCGCTACGCCCGCTACGTGCGCCTGGCCAACCGGGCGGCCAAGCTGGACGGTGAGTGCGTCGCTCCCGGCAGCTCGCCATGGTCCACCATCATCTTGCCTGCGGGCCTCCTCATCTCCACGACACGACGCAGAACCAAACCCCTGGAAATGGAGCAGCACTGTCGCGATGGGAAACAGAAGTACCCTCGAGAAAAACCAGAACCATTTTCCACCCACAGTTAACCATTCAAAAAAATCCCAGATGATGGACCCACTAAATTCTTTTTTCCTTATTGGCTCATTCTATTCACAGGCCATTTGTCACAAGGGCGTCAGCGTGGGAGGATGATCAGTCGTGAAACTCCGTAAAACTGTTGAAAGTACGTTTCTCTCGCCATATTGACATTTTTTGCCAATATTAATTTTTTTTCTTTCCAAAGAAGCAATATTTTGAAACTGAGATTATTGAGGGTTTTAAGCATTATCCAGCTGTGAAACAGATGAATTGTTATTTTGTGGCCACAGTGCAGTCTATTTAATATAATATTTAACTCATAAATGAACTCCTTATATTTGACAGCAAACGTGTGCTAAGTATCTGGTGAAATACTTGACGTGCAGTACGGTGGAACCCGGTGGTACGAGTGCGGTTGTTACGAGAGCCCCTTCATCACGAGGGTTTTTGCAGTGCACCGTCCGGTTGCCTGTAGAAACTGCAGTACAGTCGTACTGCATTTGTGACAGTTTTTACGGACCCACTTTCGTGCTGTACAAATAATTTACAAGGCTTTTTTTTAAACTGTTAAATGGCAGTTGCGAAAAAAATGGAGATTAGAACCTAGGTTCACAAAATATGTAATATTACTTCAATTATTCTGCTGTTTGTAAATAAGCATCATCAGTCAAGTAAGTGTTGCATTTGTTGAAAATTTTGCTATCTTTATGAATAAACAGAGTTCAAAAACGCCGAAATCTCCTGTTTGGAAAACGAAACCACCCACAAAAGAAACCATGAAGTGCAGTCTGTGGTGGTGGGACTGTGACGACACCGAGGGGGCGCGGGGCAGGGTTCCGGGACGCGGGCCAGCAGGAGAGGCAGCAGTACGAGGAAGACGACCTGGAGGCGGAGGCGGGCCGGCTGTGGCAGGCGGTGGCGCCCCTGTACGAGCAGCTCCACTCGTACGTGCGGCGCCGGCTGGCCGAGCGCTACGGCACGCAGAGGGTGCGGCCAGACGGCCCCATCCCGGCGCACCTGCTGGGTGAGCTCGCGCGTCCCTCCGAGTCCACTCCCGTCTGGCGTGCAGGGCTTGGGATTCCACACATGTGTGTGTGCATTACCCAAGCTATAATACTACAGTACACTCCCGATCATCCGCGAAATCAAGTGGCAGGGTCACCGCGGATAGTGTAAATCTCGGATAATCCGCAAAAGAGCCGAAAATGGGAAACAGAAACGTAAACATTAATTTCAACTTAAAAATCTAAAACACTATGTACAGTAAAAGTTATAATTATAACAGTAAAAAAAAATTTTAAATGATGCTAAAATTTTAAGTATTTTAAACTGAATAATTAACATACAATACATTTCAGTAATGTGAACATAAAAGTGTTCAACCATACGACCAGAAGCAAAGCGCGACAGAGACAAAAATAGCAACGCATGCCAGCCTATACTGCGTGAGTTCCGAGAAGGCATGTGGGCGTTTTACTGTATGCTGCACGCAGTACACTCGTCAGTAGAGTTCAAATTTGCTCACTTGTAATAAAATACAGGTTTACATATGTGCTGTATTTTTTCGTAGCATGCGCGGAAAATCCGCACCCCCGCGGATAAGAGGGAGTTTACTGTACTTTTTAACTATAAACTAATTTATGTTGTGTAACACTACAATACAAGACAAATCAAATATTTTTTGAAAGTATATTAAGGAGGTATTTGAACAAAATAATGGCGTGGCAGTCAGGAGCAACAAGTGGGAGGAGGGGCGGAGGGTGGGCGAAACATTCAGTGCCCAAGCACCAGCGGGTCCTGGTTACGTTTCAAAAATATTTCTTTAATGTGTACGTTTTAGCCTGATACGACAAAATTTCAAGTCTGCTGCTAATAAAATCCATTGGAAACTTTACAAGTTATGCGATACGGCTATGCAATACGTGCAGATCACCTTTACAGTTATGGTCATGGTAATGTTTAGTTTTTAAATTTTTTTTGACGTGATAACGTCTTATAAAATGATGAACGCCGGCTGCACGCACAAAAAAGCATGACTCATTGTCACTGGCTTTTTAAAAGCAGCAATTTAAAAAATTTGATTTATTTGTCCAATTTCGTCATTTCAGATTTACAATTTATTGACATTGATTTGATTTCAGTTTTATTTCTATTACTAATTGTTTTCGTGATTATATTTAAACAAATTATTTAAATTAAATTTGCAAAAACTGTAAATAATATTTCAGAATTAAAAAAGTATGCAGTTTTTCATCAATGTTTTCTTATGACGTTATCACGTAAAATTATCGTCCGTAAACCGACTTTACAGACAACCCCCCCTTTTTTAAATGTGGGGTTAGAGGAATTGTACGTGAGGTTCCTCTGGACGGCCCTGGTAGCGGGGGTAGCAGCGTCGGTGTGTGTGCGGTGCAGGCAACATGTGGGCCCAGAACTGGAAGAACATAGCGGACCTGGTGCTGCCGTTCCCCGGCAAGCCGCCCGTCGACGCGAGGCTGGAGTTGCTGCGGCAGCGCTTCACGCCCCTCAGGTAGGCCGTGCGGTATTACCTACTTCCTGCAGGACACTCGGTACGTGGTAACATCTTTCTGAAGTGACTTTACTGTCTGTCTCAACCTTACTTTTAGTATTGGCAGTGATTGTGATTTTTTAAATTTATAATTTACAAAATTTTCTCTAATGCCTAAGTTGTGAAGGCAAATTTATTGACTATAGCATAGTCTACTTTGAAATTAACAGCCAAGGCCAAAAAAATAATTAACCACTAAAATGATGGCAGTACCTACTGTCACTACTAAAAACATTTTTTTTTTTCATGTCTTATGAATCGCCTATACTTTTAAACCCTTTAAGAATGATTAATCAAGGATTCAAAAAATGTACTGCCGTGTTTTTAATAATAATATACATACCTATATGGGCATAAAAATATGCGATACTTTGTGTGCTGCATCTGAAGAATTCTGTTTATTCTTCAAATCTGTTACAGCTCAAAAGTTGCTTTACTCTAGCAAAAAAAAAAAAAAAAAAATTGATGCATTATCTGAAAGCTAAAATTACTTGGTTTGGATGTATCTTTTAAGAGTATGGAAGCAAATAGCAACTTGTTTTGACTGCAGTCTCTATGGCAAGTCACTTCAGTGTTTTGGCCTTACACTTTTTTTGGTTTTACTGGGTAGCAGTCTTTCAGTAAATGTTTCAGACAGTGCCATCTCTAGTCACAAACAACACACAAACTCCTTTGTAAACTGTTTTGAACTGAGGAACAAACATTTTGTCCAGGCTCATATTTATTCATGAGTGCATGTTGCATGTGCAAAGTTCTAGGATCCAACAAGTGATGCCAAAACTGGTTTGTTTTTTTTTTCCCTCCAGAATGTTCCAAGTGGCAGAAGAATTTTTCACTTCGTTGGGAATGAAGCCGATGCCAATCGAGTTTTGGCAGTATTCGATGCTGGAGAAGCCTTTGGACCGGGAAGTGAAATGCAAGGCCTCGGCGTGGGATTTCTGCAACCGTATTGACTACAGGTACCACTTGCTGATCTGCCGTGGAAAGAGCCCGCTCGAGGGTGCCGTGCGGTGGGAGGGGAGTGCAGCGAGGGGATGTGTGTGTGCGTGCAGGATCAAGCAGTGCACGCAGCTGACGCTGGAGGACCTGCTGTCCACGCACCACGAGATGGCCCACATCCAGTACTACCTGCAGTACGCCGGCCAGCCCCTGCTCTTCCGGGACGGAGCCAACCCTGGTGGGTGTCTGTGCCGCGCCCTGCCGCGCCGTGCCGGGCGCTGACTGGCACACCAAATGTGCAAATGGATACAGTGCAGAGATGGTTTTATTTTCAGGCAAATTTCATTTTTGAAACATGAGAATTTGGTTTTTATTTTTTACTTTTTATGAAATCTGATAAGATTGGCGTTAATACTGAACAAATATTATATACATGATCCGTGATACTGTGTCATTTTGACCGATAAATTATGTTCATTTGCAATATAATGATTTATAACAAGCATGTCTTTTGGAACAAATGTAATAAATATATTAAGTATTTCTGTTACTTATTGAATTTAATATTTAGAACATTAGGTATTTGTCATTAGAGTTAAGTTTTGATTGAAAATGCTTATTAGTTTCATGATTTTATTGGCCTTTCGGTCCTTTGTGGTGTATTAACTTGAATTTGTGTTTGACATGCTTTTCAAGTTTCTTTAGATTTTATCGCAATTCACCATATAATCTTGTCCTTAGTAATATGAGATGTAACATGCTAAAATAAACAGGGACACAGAACTGAAATTAAAACAGACAAGTAACAATTAACTCATATCGAACTAAAAACACCAGCAGCGCAGTTTTGCAACCTGGCGTTCATGCCAACAGCTGGAATCCACCTGAAAAAAAATCTGTATTCGAGCGGCTCGATTGGTGTTGACTTACAGACTGTGCCGAGCCATAGAAGGCTGCACTGAAGATCTTTTACTGCACCCAAACAGTGGAGTAAATTTTGTAAACTTTTTTATGTTAAGGTTTACATACTACACTTTGTTTTATTTAAACATGATAAGTGAGTTAGTTTATAAACAAATAATTAATGCTTTTGTATCCAATCCAAGGCTTGGAGGTAGTAGTTTTAGCGTGCCCACGTGACACGAACTGGCTGTGAACTTAAGAGAGACGATGGGACGAGAACGCATCACTGACGGAATGAGTGGGTGCGGGAAACGGGATAACCTCGAGAGAGCACACTGGCTTCCGCAAACGACCTCCAACATCCGGAGTCACCCGCCGGGGGTGTTATAACTTATAACCCAGAACACCTTATGGAAGGCAAGTGAAATGCCCACTCAACCACTGTGGCCCCGTGTCTGATCACTGGAACTTGCGAATACTGCCAAGTTTCACTCGTTTACTCTTGTGCCTGAGAATCTGATCCTTAGAACAGGTTGTAGGTCCCGCCGCCCTAGAGCGGGAGTTACACCCGAAGTAGTCCCAGCAGACTTTGCCCAAAATCATAATGAATGTTAAGAGAACCAGACCTCCGGTTTTTTTTTTTTTCTCTCCAAAATCGCTGGTATTTAATATTGAGATAAGAGTGGCATTGACTAAAAGCTACCATTGAAAATAAGTAGGCATGTGTGAATACTAGTATTTTAGTTTGAATGGAGTTTGAATACATATATTGAGGGTAGTAAAAAAAAATTGTAAGAATTAATTTTTTATTAATAGTTTAAAAGCCATATTTTAACAAATAACTTTACAATATATTGCCAAATGGTTATACGTATGTATATACCGGGTTTTCTCACATAATCGTCGCAGATTTTATTCTAAAATCAAGTTTGAAAAGTAGGGGTGCGACCATTGTGCAGAAAAAATTTTTTGTTAGGTAAAGTTATTCATAAAAACCCGTTCATGGAAAGTACGTTTATTTAAAAAAAGGCGGAGTATACAAGAGCACGCCAAACAATCTATATTAATAAATCCTTAAACAAAAACCTTTCTTCAACATTAAAAACTCTAATGCGAACGCAAGCCACTAGAATCTGACGTGAAAATAAATAAGTGGTAATGACCGAAATTAAATTTTAGATTACACCTACACCGTGGCGACGCAGACGATCAGATAAAGGAAATAATTTTTAAAAAGTCTTTATAAGAAAATTTACATGCCAAACAACGTCGTATTTTTCCGTTAATTTATTAAGTAAGTGGTAATGACCGGATAAATATTAGATTTCTAGTATTTCTACTTTAAAATACATCGTTTTATACGGAAACGATACCTACACAAAGCATTCGGCATTTACTAGCGGGACCAAAAACATGCGACGTTTACGCGAGAAGTTTTTTTATCCCAATTTTAACAGCCGAAAATATGGTTGCGGCGATTACGCGCGTGCGACGATTCTGCGATAAAACACAGTACAGCGAAACCCCTTATTTACGTTACCGTTATTTACGTTTTCCCGTTATTTGCACTATATTCTTCAGGTCCCGTTTGGTTCCCATATAGTCCAATACAATACTTTCCCGCGAATTACGTCTCAAAAATCGAATCAATCCCGCTATTTACGTCACGTAACAACCATAAACAACCAGAAAATACCGTGGAGTTAGTAGGCAATGAACATTTTAAATAGCAAAATATACATATTTTATAACATGAAAAGTTGCTTTTATTTCTAAACATGTAATAATTTAAGCCTAGGCGTGTAAAAGTACGAGTAATTATAGCAGGAGACAATCTAAAATGCACGAGGGAAAAACGTAAACTCATGAATGTACAAACATGGCTGCTTGTAAGTTCTGATACTGTATTTATGTCACAACTTAGCCGAAATACTGGTACGAGACATAAACTTCACAAGATAAAATGAGCGGTGTCTTGGTAACTGTTTTATACGTCTTTTATAATTTGGGAAGTATTGTACAGTTGACGCCATATTTTTTAAACTAACCATTTATTTCTGGGGATCGTAAATAATTAATTATTGGTATCAAGACATCATGATAAACGTAAACTTGAACATGTCACGGCAGCGAGAAAACTGGTGCGTATACCAATAAACTGGTATTAGAACTGGATAAAATTGGTACACGGGAGGTGGAGCTTATATTTTTTTCCGCTAAGCTCGCATCTATTGGTTGGCGGCTGATGGCGTCATGAGTCTGGGCGGAGCATAGAGTGCGCATGCGCCGCCGCGTCGTTACAGCAGCTGACCGAGTACAATGACCTTTCTCCGCGTTTGGCGCGCTATTGACGGTAAATATTCATCAATTTGCGGCCTTTTCTTAAAAATTTTTTTACTGTGAGCAATGTGTATGTAGCCCGTATTTGTTATAAACCCTGCCGGTTGCAACTGTATTTATAATTTGGAGAGGCAAATAATCTCCTTGAACAGCCAAAAAAGCAAGCAGAAGAAAATTTCAAATTTATTTTTTAGGAAGTAATCAGAAAAACATTTTGGCTTTCATTCTTTTTTTATTTTTGTCAAATGTGGTAAATTAATAATTGATTAAATACTAAAGTAAAATTTGTTGTTAGTGTGTTTGTACCTGCATTGTAGTATGTGCTATTAAACAAAAGGAAAAAAATTCTAAATAAGGTAAACTGTACTCCTTTTTATACGTTTCCCTTTATTTACACTTTCCCGCTTTTTACACTTTTTTACTTTGTCCCCATGAAAAGTGCAAATAAGGGGTTTTGCTGTATATACACACACACATACACACATTTATATATCATATTAATGGTTATAAATAAACAAAAATAACATTATATGCAAAATATTCAATATTTTAGAATTTTTAGGAATATTTTTCGGGTGGTTGCAAAGTTGGTAAACTGTACTGGTGAGGGTCCCGCGACGTCTCTCTCGTAACCCGGCCGGAGTCTCTCCGCTGGCTTGCTACGTGCGGTCGTGGCGTGGAACATCTCACCTGCTCCGGGGCAGCGTGGCGGTGCCACCACCGCCACAGCGCGCCGGTAGTGTCTCTGTCCTTTTCTCTTTGACTATTTCACCAAACCAACAACAACAGGAATGTTGATGGACGGCTGAGACAGCGCTGGTGGTGCGCAGGGTTCCACGAGGCGGTGGGCGACGCGGTGGGGCTGTCGGTGGCCACGCCCCGCCACCTGCAGGCCATCGGCGTGCTCGCCAACTTCACCGACGACTACGGTGAGCGTTCACTCCGGCAGTTGCCGACACTCGTCTCGTCACAGAATCACACTTTCACACAAAAAAAAATATTTTAACAGATAATCATGTATAAAATTTAATTAACGGAGCTACAAGTTCAATTGGTTGCTTAAAAAAAGTAACAATGATTTCATGATTAATATTTTTAACACATTTTAATAATCACTTATTATATTGCAAACTGGCATTGGGATCGTAGTGCTGTGTAAAATCTGAAATGTTGGTGATTGATGTTTGGTCTGTCTGTGGATATTACTTTGGGTTTTTCTACAAGGTGTGAAAATTGTACACACCTTGAATTTTATTGGGATCTAAAATGTGGATAACGTTGTAGAAAATTGTATTTTCAGCTGCTAATCATTTTGGTTCTATTCCAAAATCCTCAAAATGCTTTCTTTTGCCAACAGCATTTGTTTTATTTGTACAGTTTGACAATTATTTAATTTATTTTTTTTTTATTTCAGAAACAAACATAAATTTTCTGTTGATGATGGCTCTCGAAAAGGTAGCATACCTTCCGTACGCATACATCGTTGATAAGGTGAGTTACAAGACGTCACCCATTTAAATAAACTAATAAACATATTTTATTTCCACATAATGTATTTGTAGATTTGTATTTTGCTGTAAATTTGTTTTTAACTATACTGAAGCATTTTGTGAAGTACAAACAATTTCACAGTTATCATCCTGTCAATGCTTGAGGAGAATTTATGTTGATGTGGAAACTTTATTTTTTTAATAGGTTTGAAAAAATATTGCTAGTCTTTAAAAAAAAAAGGGGGGGGGGGGGTTGGTCTGTATAGTCGGTTTACGGATGATAATTTAACGTGATAACGTCATAAGAAAACATTGATGGAAAATTGCATACTTTTTAATTTTCAAATATTATTTACAGTTTTTGCAAATTTAATTTAAATAATTTGTTTCAATATAATCATGAACGATTAGTTAAAAAGCCTGCCTTAACCTGTTTGATATTATAGAAGATTTTCTCGCATGGTGGTTGGCCGGTTCTTGCACGCTCGGCTCAGGCGGAACGTGACAATTTTTCATGCGTGCAGCCAGCGTTCATCGATTTATAAGACGTTATCACGTCAAAAATTAAAACAAAATAATAGTTTTTAAAAAGAAATGAAAACAAAGTTTTACTCTTACAGAAAATTGTTCCCAGAAGTGTAAAGAGTATTTTAGTAAGATTGAGGTAAGTTTTCATAGAGTATTTCTGTGTTGAAAAATGTTTTAATGTTGTAATGTAAAAACGAATTACCTGCTAATTACAGTTGCAAGACTAAAAAATAAACTTTTTTTTTAAATAATTTGTGGTACAAATTTAATGCCAAATAAATTACTTTCATTATTTAACTAAAAGATTTGGTAATTGTCATTACAGATACAATTTGATTGAAAATGCTTGTTTATCTCTTTATTTTAATTGCAGTTCGGTGTTATATGGTTTTTAAAACCACCCGCCTCGCAGTGTTTAAATATTAAATAATGGAAGTAATTTATTTTGCATTCATCGATTTATGACGTCATCACGTCAAAATGAAAAATTAAAACAAAAATTATAGTGTTGAAAAAGAAATGAACTATAAGTTGTACACTCTTGAAGAGAAGTGTAAGGAAGTGTTTCAGCAAGACTGAGGAGGGTGGCGGGTGGTTGCAGTGGCGCTGGGCGGTGTTCTCGGACGAGCACCAGCTGGACCGCATGAACGCCGTGTGGTGGGACCTGCGGCTGAGGTTCCAGGGCCTGGCGCCGCCGGTGCCGCGCTCCGAGCGGGACTTCGACCCGGCCGCCAAGTACCACGTGCCCGCAGACGTGCCGTACTTCAGGTGGGCTTCTGGCTGGCGAGGTTGGGGGCGGTCCCCTCCGAGGTTTACTAAAGGACTTGCTTCATAACTTGTCACTGAACAGCACTAAAACTGCTCGAGTCAATCAGTGAATTTTATAGTCAGAACTATGCTGTACAAATGTTCATTCTTCATTCCCAAAAAAGTACCTAAACCCATTTTCGTTTTAAAACAATTATTTTTGTGAATGTAGCGAAATACTTTTTGAGTAGCTACACTTATAGAAGTACAATCTCTTTATCAGAAACTTAAGCTATGTAGCTGAAACCGTGAAGAATTACGACCCAATAAATATTTTGTAGTTTAATTTCTAAGAGACTAGATTTAATGGTTTTATTGTCAGGCCAATTTCGTTTTTAAAAACATTAGATTTCTGTGTTATTGTTTTTATTTTGTATGAAATCTGTTTATTAAATTTGACTGTAAATTACTGAACAATATATGACCCATTGTGTGAATTTTTCCAAAACAGTTTCATTTTGATTGACACATGACGCACTTTTACAATATGTATAATTATATGTAATACGCTTGTTTAACTATTTGGAACAAATAAAATAAATCTATTAAGTATTTTTGTGTTGAAGTGTGTTTTAATGTTGTAATGTAAAAATAAATTACCTACTAATTACAATTGCAAGACTAAAAAATAAACAATGAAATTTATTTTAAAAATAGTTTGTGGTACAAATTTTATGCAAAATAAATTACTTTCATGGAATTTAATATTTGAAAGATTATTTATTTGTCATTACTAGAGACCTGCAAAATTCGCTGTTTCGATGGCCTTCAGGATAGACTGCACATACCCCTGTACACTCGGGCAAATAATGCAAGTTCCTTGGCTGCCGACTTGTAAGTCGTCTCAGCTGGTTTGTCTGTGATTCCATCCTTCTTTGGTTGAGGGTTTATAACTGGTTGAGATTCGTCCAGACGAACAGTAAGCCAATAGCAAAATTATCTAAGAGGTATATGTGTTTTAATTCTAGCCTATCATTGAATGAATCGGCGAATTTTGCAGGTCTCTAGTCATTACAGATACATTTTGATTGAAAGTGCTTGTTTGTTTCTTTATTTTGATTGCATGTCGGTGTTATGTGGTGTGCGCGCATGCTTTTTGGTGTAATTTCGGTTTTATCGCAAATCACACCACATCACCTTGCCCCTAGTAACTGCGTTACCGCCCGTGAAGTAGGTGCGCCGGTGACGTGCCGAGTAGCAGGCAGTGGCCGGGACCGGCAGACGCAGGAATGAGGGCACCACAGGTAACAGTGCCGCCCGGTGGCTGTCGCAGGTACTTCGTGAGCCTCATCCTGCAGTTCCAGCTGCACGAGGCGCTGTGCCGCGAAGCGGGCCACTACGGGCCGCTGCACGCCTGCGACATATACCGCTCGCGCCAGGCCGGCCGCCTGCTCAGGTACGCACCCGCGCCGTCTCCCGAGCTCCGAGTCCGGTCGGCATGCTGTGGTGTAGCCAGGGCCGACACAGATGCCACGAATGGTTCCTCCACAAACATAAAAACCAAAACAAAAAAATACAAAAGTGATACGCTATACTCTGTGTACTCTTCATACTCATAATGAAAATTATATTATTTATAGACTTATAACAAACTACAATAATCTATATTTGAATTCCAACGGTGTTTAATTATAAATTCTGATCTATGCCTGTCATATCTATATTATTTTTCCTTCATCTGTTCTCTTAACATTTAATAATATGATTTTACCTGTATGTTTTATGTGTTATGGTTCTTTAACCTCTGTTAGTGTTTTGTCTGTTATGTTGTTATCACTGCTAGTGTGTGGTACTATTGCTCTCGTTTGCTGGCCATCTGTGGATGTTTTCCTCCTATGGTACCGACGGAGGTGGGAGTCCATACACTGGTAGTGGTAACTGTGTTCCTGTTATTACATGTAGTGCCCACCACTAAAGTCTACGACTGTGACAAATTCCAAATAAATAAAATAATAAAAATGTATCTTAATCATGTAGCAACATGTGTAACAAACTAATAAATTAACATTATTTTCATTTAAATTGTTAAAACTAGAGCTACAAGGGCAGGAAAGGTGACTAGGGAATTATAGTACACAGCTAAGCACTCAACAAGTAATATCCAAGATGAAAGCAGAACAGGAACCATTTGATGCCACATTTGTGATTGTGGGTTGAGGTTGACATTTTCTGTCTTCTTTTTATATGACAGCAAAAGTTTGTCTCCGAAATTTATAGTGATCACGGAAGGATATGTTACGAGATAGTTACTGCATTCTGGTTGATGTTATTGATGTGACAACGTCTAATAAATCAATGAAAGCCGGCTGCACGCACGAAAAAGTGTCCCGTTTACGCACATTGTTCCGTTACGCTGTGTCCCGTTACGCTCATTGTACGCTTGCGCCGCATCTATCTCTCTTCCACTCGACTGTTTATGAAGTGAAGTGAAAAGTTAATGTGGTTTTCATTGCTTATTACTAGAGGTGTATGAAATTCGCAATTGCGATAAATGCTAAATAGATGCGAAATTTTTCAATTACTGTCATTATTTGCGATACTTTAACATTTATTAAATACAGCGAAACCCCTTATTTACGTTACCGTTATTTACGTTACCGTTATTTACGTTTTCCCGTTATTTGCACTATATACTTCAGGTCCCGTTTAGTTCCCATTTAGTCCAATACAATACTTTCACGCGAATTACGTCTCAAAAATTGAATCCATCCCGCTATGTACCTAACGTAACAACCATAGTAGGCTTAAAAACATTGTGAAAAACGTAACGTTTATAGTCGGCAACGAAAATTTTAAAGCAAAAAATATATATTTTATAACATGAAAAGTTGCTTTTATTTCTAAACATAAAATAACTTAAGCCTAGGCGTGTTAAAGTCCGAGTAATTATAGGTGGAGACAATCTAAAATGTACTAGGGAAAAACGTAAACTCACGAATGTATAAACGTAACGGGAATATTACGACTTTACGAGGCAGCTTATAAGTTCTTATACTATATTTATGTCACAACTTAGCCGAAATACTGGTACGAGACATAAACTTCACAATATAAAATGAGCGCAGTCTTGTAACTGTTTTATAGGTACTTTATAATTTCGCAAGTATTGTACAGTTGACGCATATTTTTTAAACTAACCATTTATTTCTGGGGATTGTAAATAATTCATTATTGGTATCAAGACATCAAGATGAACGTAAACTTGAACATGTCACGGCAACGAGAAAACTGGTGCGTATACCAATAAACTGGTATTAGAACTGAACAAAACTGGTACACAGGAGGTGGAGCTTATATTTTTTTCCGCTAAGCTCGTATCTATTGGCTGGCTGCTGATGAAACGTCACGAGTCTGGGCGGAGCGTTGAGTGAGATATACTGCGCATACGCAGCTCAGAGAACAGAGAGAGCCAGACGGCGGCTACGCCGCGCCGTAACAACAGCTGATCGAGAACAATGACCTTTCTCCGCGCACGGCGCGCTATTGACTAAATTTCCAATTTGCGGCCCTTTTTTTTTTTTTTTAATTTTTTTTACTGTGGTGCAATGCGTATGTGTAATGTAGCCCGTATTTGTTATGAACGTTGCAGGATGCAACCGTATTTTAATTAACTTTAACATATTTCTTACTTTTCCCTTTATTTACACTTTTTTTACTTTGTCCCCATGAAAAGTGCAAATAAGGGGTTTTGCTGTAATTTCAAAACATGCAACTGAAATCCCCAAAAACCGCGAACTCCATTTTAAAATTCACTCTGTCATTACTTAATACCTATGTGCGTTGTAGATATGCTTTAATTATTTACAACAAAATCAACAAAAATAAATGTGAGTAAACAATTTTTTTAAATGCTACAAAGTGCTAAAAATCACAAAATGGAAAATGCTATAAAATGCTAAAATTCACATAATAGATGCTATAAATTAAATTTTTAAATGCTCTTTTCATACACCTTTACTTATTACAATAATTTCGGCATTAAAGGTTAATTATTCTTGCATATAAAAAATCTGATTACTAGTATAATTTCAAGTATTTATTATTTTATTATTAAAATAAAAATGATTCGATTTTTTTCATAAAAGTATGCAATCGTTTCATCAGTGTTTTGTCATGACGTCATCACGTTAAACTGTTGTCCGTGAACCGAGTGTGAAGGAGTGTGGAACGCGGCGTGTGTGCCGCAGCGAGGTGCTGCAGATGGGCTCGTCCAGGCCCTGGACGGAGGCGGTCCACGTGCTGACCCAGGGCCGCACCCACCGGCTGGACGCGGGCGCCCTGCTGCACTACTTCCAGCCCCTCGCCACCTGGCTGCAGGAGCAGAACAGGCGCGAGGCTTCCGTGGGCTGGTCCGTCTCCGACGCCGACATAGGTACCCCTCGCCGCGCCGGGCTCACCATCCACCTGCACGTGCCGTGTGGCGCCTCTCCCGGGGCTCGCCCCGCCCCGCCGCTGATCCTCGCCCTCCTGGCCCTCTGGCCCCTCTACCCCCTCCGGACCCTCAAGGAGGTGAAGGTGGTCTGTGAAAACTGAGTGGAGTAGGGGGCCGGAGGTGGTGCATAAGCTGGGATGGGTAGCCTCAGCCTCTTTGCATAGCCAAAAGCTCTAACGCTCTTCCTGGTTGCGTATGCGGCGTATCCGCATCCATGCCCATGGGGGCCCCAGGGCGGTAGGGCCTAACGGCTAAGAGCGCTGGGTCAAAAAAGAAAAGGGGGGAAACCCCTGTGACAGCTTATAATATACTAATGTGAAAACCTACTACCTAAAACACCATCAAACACTTTCAGATTATTCTTCCACAATACAGAATTCATGGTTAAACACTAACTAAACTATACCCAGTTTCTCGCAATGAACAAAACAAACTCACTCGTTACCAAACAATTGGAATCAATCAGCACACGCACGGAACGAGTCCGCAATGTGCGAGGTGCTAGCGGATAAAATTTCCTTCTCGAAAAGGTCACCCCAAAAAAAAAAAAGACAAATAAGCGCGAAGACTACTTCTAGAGAGAATTCGTTGAATCTGCAAGCATGCGCTGTTCTCTCGACACGCATGAAATTTGAAATGCTCGCCGAAAACTAATCTTTAAATCGTAATTTGTCGGGTGTCACGCGTGAACGTGTATAACTGTGTATAGAAGATTCGTAATTGTTATGACTGCATCGTGATTGTTGGCATGTCTGTAGACCTTACCCTTCGTACCTCTCCCCTCTCTGCACGCCACCAACAAGCTGCTGCCTGCACGCGCCATGAGGCCTCCACGCCACACCCTGCTGCCAGGGTGTCCACAAGGAATAAATATTTTGTACCAACTTAAGCGAGAAAAAAGTACTGGATTTGAAGAAAAAAAAGTACTAAATTATAATTTTTTATGGTTTTAACAATTTAGAAAGTTATAATGAAATTGCAATGCTCTAACTTAAATATCACACCACACACACATACATTCCATAGTTTTTAAAAATAATTACGCCTAATAATAAAACATATTGGAGTTACTGTAATATTATTATATAAAAAGAAAAAAAGTACTATATCTGAGCGTAAATGTACTAGACCACTAAAAAAACTTATAAAAGTACTATATCTAGTACGAAAGTACTAACTGTGGAAACCCTGCCTGCTGCCGTGCCGCGGCTAGCACTCTGCCTCGACACATTTCCAAACCGCGCACCTCAATCCTACACTGAACACTTCCCTTAACATCTAACAACCACCACATTGATTTAGAAAATACAAATTTCCTAGTGGTTTTTTTTCTTTCTTTTGTTTCACCAAGGGTGGACAACACTTAATGAGGACCGATTTAAAAAATTTATAAATCTACCACACTTATGTGGTGGGCCCAGTCTCAATTTTCTCGAATCCGAATCTAGAATTTGAATCCCAGAGGGCACCTCGAATATACCCCTCAAATCCAGATCTAGGTTTTAAGGGTCAAAAATAAAGTAATGCACAATAAATTAAACATATATTAAACTATGGTGCGGAAGTTTTTAAACATTTTACCCTTTAAATGTTTTGTTTCACAAAATAATTTCCAGAATCAACACATACTGTAATTTTATTCATGTAATTACATGTTAAAAGTACAATATATTTGGGAATGGTAACAGGATAGACGCACAGCCCTCTGAGAGCACTCTTCAATTCACAAGCCATGCAACTATTGGTACAAACTTCTTTCCGTTACAGAAAAAAATCAATATTTCACTGTTATTTACCTGTATGAATTGTGTTCGAAATCTTTAATCCATTTAAATTACTAGGCTTGTGTGAAGCTTCGACTAAGTGAATCAATCAAAGTTCTTTTTAATTTTGGATTTGACTTCGCCAGGAAATTTTCTATTCGTTTTATTTGAAGCTTCATTTGTGATGCAAAGCTTCGTGTCTGGTGTAAGCTTCATGTCTGGTGTTAAGATTTAGCATTTGTTGCAGAGCTTTCAAACATTGGAAGCCTAAGATTTGCTCATAAAAATATTTAGTTTTTTTTTTTTTCTTGTTATAATTTTTTTCTTGAATATAGTTGGTTACTTAAAAAAATTAAAAGGTGGCACTCCGTTTGCTCCTATGAATGCTCAATACCAATGTTATGCATGATTACTTTACAATTTTTATTGAATGATGTTATACATAGGGCCCAATTGGTTAATCACTTAATTAGTTCAAACATTACAGTTGTTAAAACAACTTTTATTTTTACTTCAACCTGTATTTTATAAGGTAAGTGTAATACAGCTTTACTGAGAATAATACTCGCAATTTGATTTGAATTCGCGAATATTTAAAAAAATTTGATTTGATGTTTGCTTCACTTCAAACCAGTATTCGTACAGGCCTATAAATTATATAATAAAGAAGAAAAAAAATTACCCATAGAAAACCAAATCATCTATCTAGTTTTTACTTGCACATTAGTTTATTGCAAAACCTAAACTGTGAAATTACTTGGGAAATCTTATGCAAGTTTTGCACTTCATGATCCATGTATGCACGTACTAATCTAAAGCAGTGATTGCTCAGATAGACTCCCTCATTTTCTGCTCAGTCTCATATCATATGAAGATGCCTGCATGCCTAATTGCTTAGGTTTAGCACTAGAGTAGTGTGCATGTTGTAGCTAGTGTTACCAACCTAACATTTCTCTTTCAGCCATGTTCACCAGCTCTGCAGCAAAGCCGGTGCTGGCATGCGGCAGTGCACTGTTCGTGTTGGTTCTCCTGACTTTCTCCTGACACCAACACCAACGAGCCAGAATTTTGAACGATTTCATCATCAGCTGTGGAATACCATGAAACTATTTTTTAACACACTTGAAAAAAAAAATTTAAATCTCAATTATTAAAAAAATTAGAAACTGGAGGGATATTAATTGTCGGCCTATGGCACTTTAAAAGGATAGAGATTGATGACGTAGCTGGGTTCAGCATCCATCTTGAGATCATGTTACGAGGTCCCGTAACTTCAGCAACCGAGTGTTTGAGGTTGCCTGCGGTGTGAGCATTAACGTGGCAGGTCCATCGTTGCTTCAGCACTAACATAACCCTGCACTGCATGTGTGATCGAGCAACAGCTAGAACAAGTGTGGCCAGACTTCATGTTCCTGTGGCTTGCTTCGCGAGATTGTTCCCAGCACATTTCCACTTACTCTTCAGATAATACAGGTATTAATAAGAAATAATACTAAAATCAGTTTAAAAAGACTTCGTCAGAGAAAACTAGATAATATATAATTACAATTGTACCTGGCAGTTCCAAAGTGTCTGTACTAGTAGTTTGAAAGTGTACATATATGTAATTGATGACACCGTGATTGAAAGTTATGTAAAAATTTGTAAAGTGAAATGTAAAGAAATAAAAACCAAATGTCTAATTCAAGTTCTTTATCATTGGCTTTTGTACATAAATTTTCCTTAGGAAAAAATCGAGATAAATTCATGTTACGTAAAGGAGAACAGTTCTTTACTCCTGTGTAGTTTCACAGTTGATAAAAGCTGTGCACACAAAAAAAAAACCAGCATTTTCAATGAAAACCAAACATTTCTTTGTTTCCTACAAGCATACAAATGTATTTACATTTAAGTTAAATACATACATAAAAGGTATAATATTTGATGAATACTTGTTCCAACAGATTAGAATAATATACTTCTTTCAAAATCAAAACACGTTGATTCAAGAAAAAATTTCTTTGAATAACAAAAATTATTTAATTTGTTTTCCTTGAATTTCTTGTAACAGCTACAAAACAGAAAATGTATGATGGTAAAAAAAAGTGAGCGAGACTTGTCGGACCTGACAGTGAAGTGTAGACATCTGGCCTCGGTAACGAGCAGACTCATGTGTTCTCGTGTTGTTCAACATGAAACTCGGACACAAAATTTTACGTATAATTCTTTAAAATAATGCTGAGCATGATAAATATACTGATAAATAAAATATTATTTTCTCAAATACCAAACATGCAAAATTTTCTGGCAGTGGGAGCATAGGCACAGCATTTGTAAAGATTTTCTAGTAACATTAGAAAAGTTACAGGGTCAAACAATTCAGAACAACTATTTTGTTCATAATTACATTTGCGACAAATTTTGTTTCAGATAGGAATCTGCAAGTATTTTCAAAATATTTCATACCTGTGAATGAATTGATATTCAATTCATGATTTCAAATAAATAACATTTTTCATTAAAAATTTACCAATACATACACCAAGTGAGATTCATTCACAAAAAAATTAAATGAAGGAAATGTAATGTTTATAAGGCTAAGAAGAATTTATTGACAAAATTTGTTTTCTGCAACATTGCACATACATCATTTTTAGTACATAACAAATAATCTGTGATTATGATTAAAAATACTCTATCTTTATTTATAGTATAATCAGTTGGATTAACAAAACAATTTTCAAACTTAAAATTTTATTGGTTTAAGGAAATGCTTTGCTAGTTTTTTTTTTTTTTAATTTACGCCTCTCATTAATGGTTTCATACATATAAAATTTTTCTCTCTTTCGTTTTATTGTATTTTGCATGAATTTTTCTTGGAGTAGAAAAAAAGTTTCACTGTATGATTCGATTTTATTAAAAAAACATTTAATATTTGTGAATAATTTGATACTCAAATGAACTTTTGATCAAAATTAGAAGAAAAAAAACAGTACTCGCAGAAGCAGAGTTTCAAGATAAGACATGTCATTAGGGCATTTATGGAAGGTGTGGGTATCGTGGCCTGAAAGTTTCAGTCCCAATTCTCTTGCGTACCAGCAGACCGATAAGTAGAGTTCAAAAACATGAAATATTTATAGAGCTGCAATAAGGATTCACGGTTCATACACTTCCTTAAACTTTAAACAAGATGAGGCACTAGACAGCAGGGCAGTGCAAGTCCACGAGACGTCTAGTGCGGCTGGCAGACCAGGGAGCCGACCGAGTCTGCGTCCACCTCGCGGTCCCGCTGGTTGCCGTCGTCGTCCACGCAGAAGCACTTCCCTCGGAAGCACTGCAGGGGCCGGAAGTTCCCGTTGGCCGCGCAGGCCGGCAGCTCCGCCAGTCCCGCCTGACCCAGCACCCAGCGCGTCCGCGCGCAGTCTGCACGGACACAGTCTCTCTGCACTTTCGCAAGTACCGTGTACCCGTGTTCAGCCGTCACAGACTACTGAGACATCATTAATAACTTGGTGTCAGTTACCACGCTAGAAAAAAATTTGAACGAGAAAATTATTTCAGTGGCCGTAGGTCTCCTCACCCGCATAACCTGCCTTAGCGTCAAGAACTCCCACCACCTACCACGGGTATTGCACTGGGGTCGAAATTCAGATTTTTTCTTAGTTGGTGGATGGACAGCTTATTTATATTGCAAACCACGCCGTCCGTCGTCATCGTCCAATTTTTTGGACACAATAACTTGTTCTGAATGAACGAACTGAGGTTCGACGTACAGTACACATCGCGCTCATGGAAATGGAGTGTTGGAGGAGTGCGTGGCGGAGGGACACCGGAGCACCTAGAGATAACCCACGGCTCACGACGACCGCTGCCTTGTTCGTCCCTGCCAGGATTCAAACATGGATCGTCCGGTGGGGACCCGTTATCTGACCCCTCGACCACCTCGGCTTCGATCGCACTACAAATACCCCGACTTTCAGTCGGCCAAGTCAAGAATGAGAAACCTGGTCAATACACACAGTACATTACATCACAGGACCTGTCAGACCAAGAAAAAGATATTGAATATGAAGTGCATGAATAAAGTCTAAATGGAAGTGATTTACACAAAACTATTATTAAATACTATATCATCATTCATTATTAAATACCCAATGAAGGTATCTGAGAATGCAAAATTCATAGTGAGAAATATTTTAAGAAAGTTTTTACCAACAGCCCCGCCGAAATAGAAGTAGTGAAACTGTGGGCGAATACGTACTACAGTTCATGCCTGTGGCATTGGTGTTATCAACATCCACAGCGAAGTCTTCCAACTGGTTTCCCTCTGGATCCACACACACTTTCCTGCAATCAAAATACAACTGCAGTACGTACATACATGTGGGTGTGCACTGCACTACATTCCTGAAGCTTTGTACATAGATTGAGCTAAACATATAATAAAACAGGCCACCGGGAGATTAATTAAACTCGCCCTAATTAAATTTATCACTGTTTAAGCCATTGATTCTGATTCAATCCTGTCAATTTATTTTTCATTAATCAGAACTAAACCAAGTAAGGAGTGGAAAAAAACAAGGGCTGGAGGACAACAAAATTCATAACTCCCTTATAAAGCATCATCAAACCCATTAAAATTATTTGTAAATATTATAATTATAATCTAAAACTTTTGTCTGATAAGACTAACCATTCCTGCAAGAAGTTGGAGAAAAAACAGAGATGAAAATAAAAATTGAGTGGCCTCCTGAGTGGCTCACGTGTGTCCCTTGGTCTGGACGCGGTGGAACTTGCCGTCGGGCGAGCAGCGGGGCAGGTCCACCCCCAGGGCCTCCGCCCCCTCCAGCCGGGCGAGCTCCAGCTGGCTCCAGGCGTCCTCGCGTCGCTGCTCGCACGGGCCCTCGAACACTCCCTCCACGTGCAGCCTGGGGTCGACTGCAACACGGCACACGCCTCCGTCACCTTGAGGCCTTCCCGACCACCGGCACTGTCCGGCCTCATTCCGTCAGCACATCACAACAAGCAACATCATCTTGTTTACGATCATGTACTGAATCACCAACACAGTCAAACAGTAGCAGTGCTCTACAAGATGCAGTTCAAACAGTAGGAGTGCTCTACAGGATGCAGGATTAACAGTAGGAGTGTGCGAAGACCATTTTTACATTTCGAACTGAAGTTGCAGATGATGATCTAAATCTTCACTGAAGACAAAGTCGAAGATAAAAAGCACCTAATTATTTTTTCTATGTTAAGAAATATCTTTTAGATATAATTTTTGAGTTTTCACTTAGATGTCTCTCGCAAGTAGAACAATTGTCTGAAAAATTATATTCTTTTCCAATGGATATGTCACAGCAATGTTAATAAAAACTCTGTGCAGGTAATAAAATTAAAACCAGTGAAACCAAACCGAGTACATATATCAAGCAAGTACAGCATCCAACATTCATTGGTTTCATTACTGTCACCAGACTAACTAATGGTAAAAAAACATATTTGTTTCGTTAAGTTTCAAGGGAGTGCAGGAATCTAGTTTTCAGTTCAGGAGATCTTTGGATGGGAAAGAATTATTTTCCTACGATAATTGCGATGGGACTGGCCATGCACGCCAGTCGAGTGAGAGCGGGCACTCACAGCAGGACAGAGTGGCGTTGGAGATGAAGAGCGGGTGCGCGGTGACGGCGTCGACGGGCGCGGCCGTGGCGTTGACGCACAGACACTTGTCGCCGACGCACTGCAGCGGGTCGTATGAGCCGTTGGCGAGGCAGCGCGCGGTGCTGACGTGAGCCCCCAGCAGCTGCTCCGCTGTCCACGCGGCCAGCGCGCAGTCTGGCGGGCGACAAGCACGCTCATGCCCCTCGCTTCAACACCACAACTCGCAACACCTGGCAAGTTGCTTTCACTTCTGTAACTGCTCAACTATGACAGTCACACGAATTAAATTAATTTGTATAATCTAACTAAATAAATATCAACATGGATAAAATTTTTGGGTGAAACGAGGTGAATCTGATGTAACACACACACATCAGAAAAATGATAGGACACTGGAATTTATTTTCCTGGTCAACAGCCAAGTTGAGTTAAAATGAGTCTCACAATTGGTAAGGAAAGTTTACAAAGGCCTATTTCGAAAGTGACTACAAAAACCATGAAGACTTGTAGCCAAACTCCCTCGTGGCAAGAGCACAATAAGTCGCACATTCGCAGCTGTAGCTTCATGAAAGATGCCAAAGAGCTGGCATGTTTCTGTGATGAACGAAACACGATCGGTCAATTACGCAACTAATGCGTGTATACTAGAATCCAGTCTGTTCCTCGGTAGCGAGCGATGCAGGGGCAACTCACCACACGTCATGTTTCTGAGCAGGGAGGGGGAGGTGTACGCCTGCTCCCCGAATATCCGCTCGCCGGTCGGGGCGACGCAGTAGCAGCTGCACACACACACATGTACACTGCAGGTGTCCATCAGTCCCACGCATGTTTGCTCTGATTAAGGATGGATCATGGTCTGACAAGCAGGGCTGTCGAGATGGGCAGGGTGGGGACGGGGCAGGGGGAAATCCCCAGGTTCTCGGCTGAGCGTCGAGACTTTTTTTTTAATAATTGACTCTTAAATGTGGATGAAATTACGTGTATAATGCTAATAAATTCATTGGAAACCTTAAAAGTCATGCAGTACACCCATATTACATTTACAGTTATGGTCACTGTAATGTTCACAAAACTTGGAATTTTTTTAAATTTTTGGGTTTTGAAAAAATGTACATTAATTAATGGGATGAAGACCCAACGCTAGTTTTTCATCCCTGTGTCTTTGGTTTTTCTCGACGGCCCTGTTGACAAGTCTACAGTAAGAACTATAACATAACATGAAATCAAAATATGTAATTCGACAGTTACTACACTGCAAATTTCTATCTTATCACAAGTAATTTTTGCTATTAACATATAACACGAGGCCTCTAAAAATTTTTTTTTGTAATAACATTAAGTCAGGCAGGTAAAACTCATGCAGCAGGATACAGTAGAATTATACTCTAAAATAACTTTCAGGAAAGATAAGTTAAAACGTATTGGTGAAACTGTTATTAAGTGAGAGGTTTTTAATCCGGCATTCCACGGCTCGGCACATTCTGAAATCAGACACCAATCCAGCCGCTCGCGTTCGGATGGTGCAGGTGGGTCCCAGCTGTTGACCGCGCTGCCTGGTCACATAACTACTACTTCAGCTCACTCAGAGTTCATCATTACTGTCGGTTTTCATTTCAGTACAGAGTTCCCAGCTTTCTAACGGGTCACATTTCACGTGTACATTCCCATAGATGAATTTATTACAACTTGCTCTAAATACCATTGTACCGTAAATTAATTTTCCTTCGGTATTCCATCAACATTTCGAGATCCGGAAGAATCGCTAGTCTATCATGGCTGCGGTGCCGAACCTGCCGGATTAAAGACCTTCCAAGCACGACGGTCGCGACGGTTCTGACGACGTGCTGCGGACGCTGCTCTCACATTGATCCCAGGATGCAGTGCGCCGGGGCAAACCTCCCTCGGGCGTTGCACTGGGGCCGCACTTCCGTCATCAACGGCTGGGCGTTCTTCGCGCGCTCGTCGTAGGCCTTCTGCAAGCGCACGCACGGCGTGGACACTGCACACCCAGCCACGTGTTCGCAGGCACTCTCAGGCACTTTGTTGGCTCATTACTGACATGTTCGGGAAACATTCTCTTGGAAATGTGAGGAAGAACAATCTACAAGTAGGATAGGAATGAAACATAAAGTAAGACATGATATAAGCACAAGAAAGGAGAGAAGTCACAGAGAGGAATGGCAGTATTGGAGTGGGAAAAAAGACTAGAAGAAAACGTTAACTTGACTGTAAATTAAAATCTTATAGCTTAAAATATCCAAGATTTGAACCCAGAACCATTAACTGTAAGTTTTTACCTGCCAAGGTCAGCACATACATTTCCTTCACAAATAAAAACAAATTCTGAAAGTGGCACAACTGCCTACATATTTCATCAAACCTAATTGTTCCCAAATAATTGTATGTATATCTTTTAGTTAAAGAGAAGTGATAAATGTTTATGCTATGATTTATACTTTGAATAAATTTGCCCAATTTTTTTTATATATTGTATTAATTTATTTTAAATTGTTACATGCCTACCAACTGCGAAGGGCCAAGGTGGTAGACACCATACATAGATACAAACAAATATGAACAAAGATACAATCAAATACAAAACAAGCACACAGAAAAAAAAATATATATAATATTAAGTAACACCTAATAGTGATATTTGAAAGAAAATGTAAATAAATAAATAACAATACACATTAAGCACTACAATAAAATGAAATAATTACATGAATTATTTAAGTATAAAAACTAAGATAAATAATTAATCATATATTGGACTGATCAAAAGAAATATCAAAATAATGACAGATCAAAAGAAATATCAAATTTATAACTAGGGTATATTAAAATATGCTTGTAAGGAGCGTACACTAAATTCTTTTTCTACTACTGGAAAATACTATTTATTCCATTGAAATGACTTACTAAACTGTATAAAATGTTTTTTTTTTATTAATAGTGCATAATAAAAGAATGATTATGACTATTGAAAGTACAAACCTTGATGCCTATATTATTAAAAAAATTATTGCAATACATCTTATGTTTTAAGCAACCAATAACATATTTTGCATCTAAAATGTTCCTTCTAGTGGCAAAGGAGCCTAGCATAGATTGTAGGTCTAAAGTAGAGTTAATAAATTTTTGATTAATATAATTGATTAATTTGGTTTGTAATTGTCAATTTTGACATTGTTTACTTTATTTGTTCCAAATAATGGAATAGTCTTCTAATTTGGATCTTACCAAGGAAATATAAAGACGTAAGATAGAGTTCGTTTTAGAAGCGAAAAAAGTAATGTATTTTACCAAAGCAAGTGTTCTATTGGCTGTAATGGAATCAATGTGGTAATTAAAAACTAATTTGGAATTAAGCGTGATACCGAAGTCTCTAACCAATTCAGTCTTGGTAAGTGTCTGATTTTCTAAATCATAATTAAAATTAATGGGGTGAAATTCTCTGGTGAATGTTGCAATAGCAGTTTTCCCATAGTTCAGGTTGACTAGATTCAGTTTGCACCAAGCAGCAGTAACATTTATGTCATTTTGAAATAAAATACAATCCTGGCAGCATGATATTTTTCTATAAATTTTTAAATCATCAGCAAACAAGATGTTTTTTTTAAGCAGCTTTACAAAATCATTAATAAAAATGTAAAATAGTAAAGGTGATAATGTAACAGCTTGTGGGACACCCAAACTTGTTACAAGTACGTCAGAATTAATATTTTCGACTGAATCATAAAAAGTAAACTGGACCTGTGGTTATTACTAGCACGAAAGGCATGGATATCATCACCCCCTTTGTTAGGTTTCACACACTGAAAATTAAGTAGCGTGTTCCGGACGGGAATGGGCGGAAGGTAAATGACTGGTCATTGCAGCAAGGTAGTCACAAGGGTACATTGTCCAGGTATCAGGGGCATAACCGGGGGGGGGGGGGGGGGGGGGTTTAGGGGTTCAAACCCCCCTCCCCAACTTAGCACCAAATCTTTAATTAATTTCTTATTCATCACTCAAACAAATTTCATATTAAAATTAATAAAATTTTTACCATTACAATATTTAAACTTAAGTACCGAAAACTGCTAAAATAGCACTATTTTACACCTTAAAATTCAAATTTTCCCGGGGGAGGACCCCCAGACCACCCGCTTTAATATGGGGGGGGGGGGGGGGATGTTTCTTAACACCCCCCATACACAAATCCTGGCTACGCCGCTGCCAGGTATGCCTTGCCCACGTATGTACTAGCTGTGATGAGCATCTCGCAGCGCGACGCGACACGGCACACCCCCTGGCGAGGGAGCGTGTCCGTGTCTGTGCAGAGCCCACTCACTCTGCTGGCAGGTGGCGCGCTCCTGGCCCGCCTGCTTGGTGCAGGTCAGCCCCGGCCCGCACACGGACTGCGTGGTCGGCGCGCCCGCCACGCCCTGCGCGCACGTCTCGTTCTCCCCTGCGCAGCACGGACCCCCGCCCCACAGCACGGGCGTGGAGCACCACAACGACAACGACAACGCCTCCACACTTCACATACACTAACTACAGATAAGCTTGTACACTTTTCCAATTGTTTTAACTTTCACGAAATTAAAAAAATATGTACAGCGCATACTTTTTTGCATAACTAGCTGCCAAGGTTACATTTCTGACGTTTTTTGGATTGTGCAAACGAGGAGAATTTTTATTTATTGCCGAACTGAATTATTTTTTTTAGGTTTGACTGCAATGCCACCGGCTACTTCAAGAAATGGTTCGAATTTATTTAAGAAAATATTTATTAATTTAACCTGGCATTTCGAAATTCTCAAATTTGTTACGATTTTGACGGCCAAAGTAACGTGAAATGATTTTTTTGTGATAGGAATGCAAACCGTATCGTGAAGTAGCCAGTGGCATTGCAGTTAAACCTAAAAAAAAAGTTTCAGTTCTGCAATAAATTCAATTCTCCTTATTCCCAAAAATGTTAAAAATGTAACTTTGGCAGCTAATTATGCAAAAAGTATGCGCTGTATATATTTTTCATTTAGTGAAAGTTAAACAATTAAAAAAGTCTAAAAGCTGATCAGTGATTAATAAAAATATAAAACATGACCTGAAATGGGAGGCACGCCCTTAAACTACTGAATAAGCACACACAAAATACCTGTCATGGGCAGAGCAACTTGCTCAATTAAAGAGGGCATAAAAATAACAATTAGTGTGACGTCGGCCAGGGCTACGCCCTTCCTCAGCCCGATGTATTCCCCCCTGCTTCAGACTGCCTCTCATCAGCAATCCACTTACGCCTTTAATGACTTTCCTTGTAATTACTTTAAAAACAAAGTAATGATAAATGCCTGGATTTTGGATTCTTCAGATGAGTACCCTGAAAAAGATATCTGGCTTGTGATTACACAGCATTACCAGAAAACATGAACAGCGAGCATTAGGCACTCTACCTCATTACTGCTGCCTATGAGCTATGCAGTTGAAGAAACAAACTAAACTTGAACAGCGAGCATTAGGCACTCTACCTCATTACTGCTGCCTATGAGCTATGCAGTTGAAGAAACAAACTAAACTAACGTTAAACCTGCCCTGTCAATATAGTAATGTATCAAAATGAACATTATAGAGAGAGGAAAAAATTGAATGCGTATAGTTCATGTGTTACAGAAATGTTAAATTATTAGTATTTTTTATTGAACAAGATATATGAATTGATAATAGTAAGAATCCTGGTATGATCTCAAATGAAAAAATAAAATAAAAGAAATATGGTAGCAACAATTGCTAGTAGTTGCGAAAACTGAGGGGTGGACAAACACAGGCGAGAATTCAGTAGCATCACTCCTCATTCCCCGGCCGTCTCCCCGTCTAGCTGATACAAAGAGCATATAGCATGCTCTGCTACGTATCGATCACCCCCGCCCCACCCTGACATCTTCCCTTTCAACCGCTAGTGCCTGCACTGGAACGGCGATTCCCTCACCACGTACCTAGCTATTCCCCTTGTGCGATCGGGATTTTCGTAACTCTCAAAAAATTGCAGCCCCCTCAGTAAAGAAGTTTCACTTTTAAAAATGTCATAATGCTTGCCTAACAAGATTACCACCAAAAATTTTAAACTAAAATTCCTGACATTTCCTGGTTGGAAGTGGGGAAACTTCAGACTCGTTTTTAATTGTGCCCAGGCAGAAAAAAAAATGTGTCGAGTACATTGCCCTGCAGCTTTGTTGATTGATCTCAAATACAAAGTCTCCTTCGATAGTCATATAACATGTAAGTTTTTTTTTTTTAATGCAGCTGAATGGCGAAAAATTTTAATAAAGAACAAGGTTTGATGAACTTACAAATGTTTTAAATTTTTCTTTTACACACTAATTTTAGTTTCATCCAGAAATCATGAGGGGGAAGTGTTTCTGCCTGGCCGCGACGTGCGCAAGGACGTACCCAGGTGCACGAGGCAGGTCCGGCAACAGCTGCACGTCGTCGGGGACGGGAAGTAGTCGGCGAGGCTGGCGCTGCCGTTGCAGGCGTCCGGCAGCGCGGGGCAGCCGCTGGAGTCCACGTAGTCCTGCGGGAACCACCCGGTCCGCACTCCTGCAGCGACCAACACACACGCCACAGCCGGGGCGGGAGGGCAACCTCACCTCAATAACTGCGTGTTTTGTTTCACCCCCACCTCCTCCAGTCATCGACCCAGAAAAGTTTTCATTTTACTATCAAACTGGATAAATACAATTTGTTATATATATGATGATACACGTGAATGTTTATTACAAGATTGTGATGCTTGAATCCACAAGGCAGATGAGGGAGAGAGGAAGTCGATAGGTAAGGGTTGGCCACAGCACTGTTAGTGATTAAAATTCAGCCTTGAAATTTACTCCCCTCGCGCCCAAAAAGTTACAGTTTTTTCAGTAAAAACTACTCAAACAGAAAAATCATTAAAAAAATATATAAAAAACTGTACACCATCTGAGAACAAGCTTCAGTAGTACTTACTTTAAAAAAGTATACATGAAGGAGTTAGCATGACAGTTTATCTGGAGAAAAAATTGGTTGTCTGTAAAGTCGGTTTACGGACGATAGTTTAACGTGACGTCATTACAAAACATTGATGAAATGATTGCATACTTTTATGAATAAAATTGAATCATTTTTATTCAATTACCACTATTTTGTATGGATACAAAGAAGGAGTGAAATGAAATCTACAATTTAATTGATAAATTTACTTTTATTTGCACTCATTAATTCAAATATGTTTATTACTTTAACGGAAAAGTAGGAAACAAATGGGAGTGTTTCAAGTTTAATGAGCCTCGAAAAAGTCAAATCGATGGTTGTTCCAATCGAGTGGAAGAGAGATAGATGCGCCGCAAGCGAACAATGAGCGTAACGGGACACAGCATAATGGGACATTGTGCATAACGGGACACTTTTTTGTGGGTGCAGCCGGCGTTCATCGATTTATTAGACGTTACGTCAAAAAAAAACCAGGAAGCCATTGCTTGTAAGATTTAAACTGCATATATAAACATGGACTGTAGACTATATCATGCAATTTCAGTATGATGGAATAAAATTTACATGTTAGGCTATAACTTTATTAGTTTGGAATACTTTCAATTTGTTTTTTTGTTTTTTTTTGCATGTAGGAACTTATTCCTTCTTTCATAATAATATGCCACCCATATTCGCTGCTTAAAGGGGTATTAGTAAGCCAAAACAGATGGCATATTTCGCATCACTTCCTGTTTTGAAAATGGTTTTATTAACTCACTTTCTTGTCCGTTTGTCTGCTTGGTAAAAATTTTCCTATCGATTTTAAACCAACTTTACGAAGAGTTAGACACTTGAAACTTTGAACATAGCTCAGAACTGAATAACAATAAAATATTAACTCGCTTTCTTTTCAGTTTGTTTGTTCGTAACAAACTTGTTTTGTTTAGCAAAAACCCCCGGATTTGCGGCATTAGGCTACGAGCAGAACAGAACAGTGTTGCGGGATGCATAACGCAGTGCTCGCAGGCGGTACCTGTATCACGTATACAGGGCTAGGAGAAATGTCCGCCGCACGGTCATATAGTAAGGTCTGGCAACTTCCCATCCTTCTCCATGGCGAGACCCGTCCGCTTAGCAGAGCTCAAGGCGACTAACAAACTAATGGTGCTGATAACAGTTTAGTTTAGAACTTCGTCAATGAATGGCGTTACTTTGAATTTTACATGCACTGTCATTTGGTGCGTTCATCACAGCTGCACATACACATGATACAAAATGTTATGTCAATTTTCTCAACAACTACTCCCCATACTCCTTACTATTATCGATTGCATGCGCCCCACATGTTTTAAATCTTACAAGTTAATTCATAGGTGTTAAAAGTAAAAAAATCACAAATTTTTAGGACGATCTACTGGGTTATAAATCTTTACAGGGCTAATACACAGTAGGGGTTGGCCATGGAGTATATTCCAAGAGGGAAATATGGCAGACATTGTAGTGGACCAGTGTGTTGCATTCCGTCAGAGCTCCATTCATATCCTCACCTCTCTTCATCTCCAATGATCTCAGAGTACACTTGACAGTAAGCCTGTACACAGTAAACTCCAGACTATCCATGCCAATCAAGAGAGCATATTATTAGAAGATTAAAATTATTCCTAATGAGTTAGAAACTCATTTCAAAGATAGGCGTCTCAGGAAAAATGTCATAGGCTATCATAAAAGAGTAAATAATACTACTCTAGTTTAAACAAAAGTGTAAACTTTTAAATTTGAAATTGCTCGTAAATCGCCATGATAAACAAAATGTGTGTGTGCTACATGGGTAGGATTTTCATCTCAAGCTGTTAAATTTAAGAAAATGGTTCACTTATTGCATATTGAATGTTTTAAAAAAATTTTATTTGTGTAAACAATAAGAGTTCAATACCTAGTAGTATACACTTTTTGCAATTGCTGATATAAAAATATTGCATAACATGCTACTTTTGTAACTTCGGGCATTAACTAAATTACGTAGTTTCTTTGTTCGCAGTAAATTATTGTAGGTCATTCTTTCTTGAATGGAGAAAAGAATAAAAAGGTTTTTGTACAGTTTTTGTTAGCTGTATCTGACTCTATATGCCATACTTCGATAAAAATGTCTAAAATATGGTTATGAGCTTGAAAGGTTGAGAAAATAAATCATCATCCCCCCCCCTTTTTTACACAAAAAATAAGTGTTTTCTGTGCATATGGGTGGACTTAACTGTTTTTTTTATTAGTATTTATTTACTGAATAACTAAATACAGAATATTATAAAATATTTGCAGCTCATTGGGGACACAACCATCAATCAATACCAGAACTTAAAAATGTCCACCATTGTGCAGTTCACACACATGTATAAGGTGAATCATGTTTGCAAACAAACTGTGTCTATTGAATTTAACTGAAAAACACACAATTATGTATATATGTATCACAGACAAATGTACTAGCGTTTATTTATTTTATGAAAATGAAGTTTCAGCCACTGAAAATATTAAGCATGTCACTACTTAAAACTTAGAACATTTTGTTAAATAATTGCACTTAATGAAATTTAATAAAAAAAAATTTAACACCCAAATACAAAAGACCCTAAATGATAAAACAGATGTTAGTTCCTGCAACCAGCTAACATTTCAGCAGGCTCACACAGAGCTCGTTGAACAAACACACCGGACTGCTGCTATACTTGTCCTGAGCGTAACATTAGACACTTACTGAGCAATAGTCCTCGGTACAGGTAATATCAGCGGCACTACAGCTGAAGCAAAATAACGACACTAACAACAGTGTTTTCTTAACAAACGCCATTCCAAGGCACTGGTTGCAGGAGGCACCGACAACTGACAACAGGAAACGCCACGCTGTGATAACTCGGCAATAGCAGCCAATATCTGTATCTGCTGCTTATCTTAACGAAGCAAGATAACCAGTACCTTGTGATTATCCAGTGCCAATACGTGCTGATCTTCCCAAACACAACACACCTCCCGTCAGAGTTCCCTACTTTCCTCAGCCACAGACATCATGTACCTCCAACACTGCGCTCTGATACACTTGCTTCACAGATTGCAAGTTTATGGACTAGATGTTATAGAAACTTGAATCCAACATTTTTTTTTTTTGTATTTTTAATCTGAACTTTCAGTTACTTCATCTGGACTTACAACACCAATACTCAAGAAAAACTTAAATAAATAATTTTTGGTTGTGTACGCAGATGCAAAGGAAACATTTCCAGGAATGAAGAGTCAGCTGAATACTACATAGTAAGTGTAAAAAAATTCTTAATACGAACCTATGGCTAACACACAAGTTTACCCCAAAATATTGCAAATTCTGCTTCAAAACATAATCTCATTACATGGGTTGAGTAAAAGAGTATCTCATCTTTGTGACATTACACTCCGTTCTGTCTCAGTGTCACTACAGGAAAACCAAGAAAATGATCAATGCACACATTTAGGAACTGTAAATTTATTCTTGAACATTTACACATGTACAATAAAATGTTTCATACATTAAAAAATGCATCATCTTAAAACTGGCAATTCAACTCAACGTTGACAAGAGTTGTAATAAGTGCTCTAGTTTCCTGTAAAACCTAATGTTACATCATAACAAATAAATATCTTTATAAAAATATAACAAATAAATACATCTGGTTTGATTTCAGAAAGTAAATGCAGCTCTGGTTGGTACTTAACTGTACCTTCGCACACTTGAGCCTAGACGAGACAAATGCAAGTTTCTAAATCTTCACAAATATCATGAACTGGCTTTGATCATTGGTTTTAGCCACATCAAGATGAAAGAGATAATCTGCGATGTTTTGAAAGACATTGCAACTGCAAGCAGGTGCCTGCTATCCTGAAGATGGCGACTGCAATGTTGAGCGAAACATCGGAGATTACTTCTCGAAACTTGAGGCTTCATAAATCCACAAGCCAAAGGCCTGTCCGGACAATGGCAGTGAATTACATCAGAAATAATACTTCGGGTTCTAGGACAACACCAGTCAACTGCAGTCAACAGGAAGTAGCAATCTCCTAAATGTACACTATGTACATAATGAACAGAAATGAATGCACTAATACTTCCAAGAGTTACCTCAATAGCAGTACTTCAAGGAGCATAAGTAGACATCACATAATGCTCGTGTTACATAATCTAAACTTTAGGAAGGTGATCGTAAGCTGCACACGTCTGCTCCACAAAATACTGCTCCAAAGCCTTTACGTGATGCTGTGAGGAAAACATTCCTACCACGCTGTACAACATTCTTCCGAAATTACACTTCAAAATTTATATTTAGGTATTTACATTTTAAGTGACAATTGCATAACCAAACTTCAGGTAAAATAAGCAATTTTTTTAACTGTTTTAGAAGTAATTTCTCACTGTCATTTCCCACATGTCAAAAGACATGTATCCCATTTCTAAAAAATTTTCCTTAGGTATCAGACATATTGTTCACATTTTTAATTGCTGCTGATCAAATCACAACTTAACAAGTAAGAATCCACCCTACCCACCAAATCAAAAATTCCACAAATAATTACATATGTTCACACACTATCTGCAAAAGGCCCTCCATTGGAAAAATGTCTAAGAAAAAAAAAGGGTTCCAAAATATGGACTTGTAGAAAAAAATTAAATTTAGCCAAATATCTCATATCCCTTACCATCGCCCGCTTAAAACTCACATAATAATATAAATAAATAAAAAAAATCCCTTGAATAAAATTTACACTGAGAGCACGCAACCCTTCAGTACACCCCCAACTAAAACAATAAATACCAGTCTTCTTACTCACTACATCTTTATCATTAGCTGTGATCAAACATTTGTTTGGCAGATGACTGCCTACTTCAAGTTCACAGTGCATTCCACAAACACACCCACAGCCTACTTTACTTCAGGACAAGAATACTTAACTGTATTCTTGTAATGTACCAACAGATGCACCTAGACGATAACTGTCCAAATAAATGTAATGTTAATTACTGGAATTTAAAAAAAAATGCAACGAGTAAGAAAATTTACTTCTTTTTTTTATAAATAAAAAGGATTAAAATCCATTATACCTATATTTCTTACATAAATTAAATATTCCACAACATATCAGATTTCCGATGTAGACAACAGAGGCAATGTAACCCACTTATGTACCTACTGACACACAAACAATAGCTCTAACAGAACAAAGACTATGACTAGCTTAACCTTAAAGACTTTCCCATCCTCCTAAACTCCCCTAAACGTCACACAAACATTTACCGATAACCTTTTCCTATCCACCAGAAATATCCATCACGAACATAACAATCCTGTATGTTTCAAACGGCATTAATAATGCACCAAGTCTCAATATCTGCCCATAAAACAGTACAGCAATGTAAAAAGAACACTTTTTGTTTTGAAAAAGTAAGTTCCATGTCTGTGATGCAAAAATGAAGGTCCAACTTTGAGCAACTCATTTTTTCTTCTTCTGCTGTTTTAACTTCTTTTTTTCTTCTCTTTTTCGCTCCTTCTCTTTCAAACTCTTGTACAGTTTGTAGCCAAAGAAAACTGTAAACAAAAATAAGTACATACTTTATATATTTGTTACATTTATCAGCACACATTTAAAAGCTATTACAAACAGTTTATGTACACAATTTCATCAAATGCATGCATGTATGTATGTATGGATGGAATAATGCAGCGTTACTGTGATAGCAATGTAATCATACCACACAAATATTATAAGCATTATTTTGTAAAGGACAATAAAACACTTTTTAATACTGTGAATTTTAATCACAGATGGAAAATCTAAGAGAACTATCTGAATCACATTGGTGCCGGTACTGTAGAATCCTGTGAAAATTTTCATGTTCGTGAGTTTCTGTTTAATTAGTTACTTCACTTGACTCCCAAAAAATTTCTTTACAGAATTATACCTTGATAAAAATATTCACTCTAAAGAAAATACGAAAGCTTATATCATGTGAGAATTGTTACATAAAAGATATCTTTAGCAAATCTACATATCACTCTTTTACAATATGATTAAAACATAATAAATTTTTATTTAAGGTATTATGGACATACGAGACCTATAAATACACACTTGAAAAACTGACCAAATTTTTTACATTTTTAAGTGCATATTCTATGACATCAAACATATAGAATACACACCTTTCAATGTATTTTACACACTCCCTTGAGTATAAATAGCCTTTTTCTTAACATTTCGACAAGGAAATGTTTTCTTTTGTAAGCCCACATTTTGATAATACATAACTTTTAAATATTTTGTATCTGTACATCCAACCACTGCTGATCATCGATAACTACATATTGGCGGAACAATATTTTATATTATTGTTTAATTAGTTTTGAAGGGCCGGCCCACAGCTCAACGCCAATTACCGACCAGCTCTTTGAGGCACAGACACTGCATCAGCATCGTCCGGTGCAGCAAGCCAGCCCCAGCAATGGCCACGGTCGAACCCACACACCCTGTGCTTCAACACGCTTCAACAAGTACGCTCTTCATTTCTTTGTCAAGTATTACATTCACAAACCTTGTCCATAAAAACAACTGCTCTGATAGACATCAGCTTGCAGTTGCCACATAACCCCAGCTATTCAGCATCTGCGTAGTTTATGCCACGGAGGCTAACCTCGTGCTGCACTACAGATTGTATGAGCATGCCTGCGTGTACTCACGTCGTTGTATGCTTATACCGACTTTTATTAAGTGCTGATTTGGTACAGTGCAGCCTGTTTGTGTGTGTGCATGCGTGTGTGTACAAGCAACAGGTACTTGGCCAAGTCATTTCTAAACTGAGACACGCGACTGGCACACCTGAGGTCAGTCAATCAGGCGGAAACCACGTCACCACACACTCCTCAATTGTCTTGGGGGCGAGGAAAACGCGCGGCTGGCGGTGAGATAATGTGTCTGAAGCGCGATGCGTTCGAGCAGCTTGGCCGATCTTGCAACTTCACTTACTTACGAGATCACCCCGCTGATTAAATGTGACTATTTTTAAATTTTTCGCTCGTGCAGCAGAATACACTGTGAGGCAATTCCAACCCCACTTCTTCCCTAGCGGGAGCCAATGAGATAATTCGCCATGATCTCATGCTGTTCTTCATGCTCTTAGTGAACTACGATTGGAGCGTACACTCACATCTTGGTTAGTGGGTGCCCATTAGTAATTTTAGGCACAAAAGATTTGAAAGGTTATGAAATAAAAGTAAATATTACACGTACGTTTTATTTAAGTAAACTTGTAGGAAGTTACGATTTCAGAACAATATTTAATAATAATATTCCACGTAGCATACTTAAGTAGTGAAGTGATCAAATTATATGATTTTATTAAATGCTTCTACAACTTTGTTTTGGCACACACACATTTTGCTTGCATCCAGCAAGAGCTACGACTAGGATGGCCGCAATAGCTACGTCGCCACTATCATACGTGAATCCAGTTTCTTTACACAGCAGATCGAAAGGCATTATGATCTGTTATTTGAAGTAAACAAGCGATAAAGTGGGCAACTCACTAGTAAAGTTTCAATTTATAGACAGATTTGGAACACGCATCACAGGACATTGGCAACAGCAGTCATGATAATTTATACGTGCTGCCTGTCAGACTACGCCTGGAACCTATACAGGGCTGACTTCTTTGCATGCTACAAGCTGGTACCAATTGCAACATACCTAAAACATACAGTATGTATTCCTAACATGGTGCAGAGAAGGTGCAAATGTTGTGCTACACACTTGAAACACTGTATTTACTCCCCCCCCCCCCCCCTTCCCAACCACAATGGTCGCTGGACTCGGTCCCGGTCTCAATATGCAACAAAACCTCTACGTCTGGCTCCGGCTATGGGCCCAGGCATTCTACTGGCTAGCTATGAGGTTTAACCTTTGTAACGTTATTCACTTTTTAGTTGAGTGATTCATATTACGCAAATTTTCAAAAAGTTATTACACTGTTTAATTTGTTCAAACATCGAACCACTTAAGATTGTTTTATTAATATTAATTTTTCTATGACAAGTTTCGGCTCACTCAGACTGAAGCTAGAGTTGGGAACAAAAATTTCATGATGTGGAGAAACAATCTGTGGTGTACAATAAATTTCAACAAAAAGGTCATAAGTGTGCATTCAAATCAAAATATAATTATTTTTAAGGTTAATAATGTTTGTTTCAAAGACTCGAAATAATTATGAATATTACTACTAATTTAGAAACTCTCCTGCATTCCACCCTGGAAAAATATATTTTATACAAACTTTTAAAGTTTTTGGAATCCATGGCAAAGAAAATTTTAAAAAAAATTTGAAAAACAAAAATCAAAATAATTATATAAAATTCTGGGGCAGACTAAGCACTGCAGTATAATAACTGATGATGCACAATGCATGGCCTGTTGCCACAAGAGTGTGAACGCTGGCAAAGTATGTACCTGTACAAAATAAAACAAAAAAATTGTGTATTGTCTATGTCTATGTCTTTTTATGCCACTCACAAACAGGGTTAAATCTAATGTGATTTTAAAAAGTAAGCAACAGAAAACATTAAATTTCAAAGATAACAAATAAAAAATTTTTTAAATTGTCCCACAAAAAATTCAATTTCAATTCTAGAGGCCAAGCTGAAGACGTCATCTTGTCGACACTGTCACTTGCTGACTCGCTGTGCTGCCTCGCCGCCGGCAGCCCTTACCGAACAGGAAGGTGACGATGGCCAGCAGGGAGACGAGCAGGAAGAACTGGCTGGAGGGGGGCGCGGGGGGCGGCTCAGGGGGCGACACCCCCGCCTGCGACAGCAGCTGCAGGCGCAACTGCTCGCGGTCCTCGGGGGACAGGTCCTTCAGCTGGTCCAGGAGCCTGAGCAGGTCCTCGGGAGACGGCACGCCTTCCATCCTGCGCGCTTCGCTCCCGGGAGGCTGCCCGCCACACTCCCGCCTCAGTCGCGGCGCAATTCACACCACACCACACTCCTGCCTCAGTCACTGCCGATACTCACACCACACCACTCTCCTGCCTCATTCACTGCCGATACTCACACCACACCACTCTCCTGCCTCAGTCACTGCCGATACTCACACCACACCACTCTCCTGCCTCATTCACTGCCGATACTCACACCACACCACTCTCCTGCCTCAGTCACTGCCGATACTCACACCACACCACTCTCCTGCCTCAGTCACTGCCGATACTCACACCACACCACTCTCCTGCCTCAGTCACTGCCGATACTCACACCACACCACTCTCCTGCCTCATTCACTGCCGATACTCACACCACACCACTCTCCTGCCTCATTCACTGCCGATACTCACACCACACCACTCTCCTGCCTCAGTCACTGCCGATACTCACACCACACCACTCTCCTGCCTCATTCACTGCCGATACTCACACCACACCACTCTCCTGCCTCATTCACTGCCGATACTCACACCACACCACTCTCCTGCCTCAGTCACTGCCGATACTCACACCACACCACTCTCCTGCCTCATTCACTGCCGATACTCACACCACACCACTCTCCTGCCTCAGTCACTGCCGAAACTCACACCACACCACTCTCCTGCCTCAGTCACTGCCGAAACTCACACCACACCACTCTCCCGCCTCATTCACTGCCGATACTCACACCACACCACTCTCCTGCCTCAGTCACTGCCGAAACTCACACCACACCACTCTCCTGCCTCAGTCACTGCCGAAACTCACACCACACCACTCTCCTGCCTCAGTCACTGCCGAAACTCACACCACACCACTCTCCCACCTCATTCACTGCCTATACTCACACCACACCACTCTCCTGCCTCAGTCACTGCCGATACTCACACCACACCACTCTCCTGCCTCAGTCACTGCCGATACTCACACCACACCACTCTCCTGCCTCATTCACTGCCGATACTCACACCACACCACTCTCCCGCCTCATTCACTGCCGATACTCACACCACACCACTCTCCTGCCTCAGTCACTGCCGAAACTCACACCACACCACACTCCTGCCTCAGTCACTGCCGATACTCACACCACACCACTCTCCTGCCTCAGTCACTGCCGAAACTCACACCACACCACACTCCTGCCTCAGTCACTGCCGATACTCACACCACACCACTCTCCTGCCTCAGTCACTGCCGAAACTCACACCACACCACACTCCTGCCTCAGTCACTGCCGAAACTCACACCACACCACACTCCTGCCTCAGTCACTGCCGATACTCACACCACACCACTCTCCTGCCTCAGTCACTGCCTATACTCACACCACACCACACTCCTGCCTCAGTCACTGCCGAAACTCACACCACACCACACTCCTGCCTCAGTCACTGCCGATACTCACACCACACCACTCTCCTGCCTCAGTCACTGCCGAAACTCACACCACACCACACTCCTGCCTCAGTCACTGCCGAAACTCACACCACACCACTCTCCCGCCTCATTCACTGCCGATACTCACACCACACCACTCTCCTGCCTCAGTCACTGCCGAAACTCACACCACACCACACTCCTGCCTCAGTCACTGCCGATACTCACACCACACCACTCTCCTGCCTCATTCACTGCCTATACTCACACCACACCACTCTCCTGCCTCATTCACTGCCGATACTCACACCACACCACTCTCCTGCCTCAGTCACTGCCGATACTCACACCACACCACTCTCCTGCCTCATTCACTGCCGATACTCACACCACACCACTCTCCTGCCTCAGTCACTGCCGAAACTCACACCACACCACTCTCCCGCCTCATTCACTGCCGATACTCACACCACACCACTCTCCTGCCTCAGTCACTGCCGAAACTCACACCACACCACACTCCTGCCTCAGTCACTGCCGATACTCACACCACACCACTCTCCTGCCTCAGTCACTGCCTATACTCACACCACACCACACTCCTGCCTCAGTCACTGCCGATACTCACACCACACCACACTCCTGCCTCAGTCACTGCCAAAATCACAACACACCATACTCCTGCTATTGATGTGGCCACAACTCACTAACAAAATTTTAAACGGTTAGCAAACTAATATCATTTACTTTCAGTTGACAATACTAGAGTCGCAAAATTTATTAAACTTGTTACACATTGAACAGCACATAATTTTTAAAATTCAAGGTTATAAGATATTTAACCTTACAAACCACAATTACAATTTACAATTTTCATTACTCATGAATACATTATCAATGCATTTCTGCACAGTTATATTTTATAGAATTATACAACCGCAATTTTTTTATCACTGCATGATTTAATTTTCAGAGAGAATTCATCTGAGCAAACATTTACATGATAGAAATGATTTGCTCACAGCATTAGAAAGATTCCTCCCAGCGGGAAACAACCTGCAAGAATATTCTGGGATGCATCATAATCATATATTATGACCATTTTAAAATGGTACATATTCAAAAATATATTATTGGTAAGTAATATATGAGGATCACTCATTACTGTTTTACTCTATCAACACAGTTGGCTACAATTGCAGTGATAAAAAGTATTTAAAATATGTATTGCACATGGATCAGTAAGAACAATGCCAACATAACAAAAGACGTGCAAGCCTCGGTGAAACACACGAGTCAACCAAGACTAACCTTGGCAAGTGTCGCTGCCTCTCGCACAGGGCACTACTGATGTTCTCAAACACTTCTGTACTGAATACAAGCCATATTATCACATTTATACGCATGTCACAGATACATGAGACAGTATCTTATCAGTTGATAAGAAAACCACTCCAGTAGTTACTTTGTCTTGCACCTGAGGCTGTCCTCTCGAGGTTCACGCTCCAGCCTCCGAGACTACACACCTGGCCAAGTCAGGGCACTCACAACCCTCATCAACAACTATCTCCATCAACCCCCGTTTTAATTCGTTAAATGTGGTTTGTAAGAAGTGCAAGTGAACACTGACGTATATAGTGTTTTAGACCTACATCCACTAATATAATAAATTCGTGTTGGCTTTACATGCTTGGACAAAGTTTCATTTTAGAATGTTTTGAAAATAATTCTAAATAAAATCTTTATTATCTGTATAGATTGTGTGAAACTAATAAATATTGAAGAAAAAAAAGTTATACAATTTCTTTTTTGCCACACTGGCTTTTTATTTCCTGTGTAATTTTATGTGCCTTTATTGCACTTTTACTGTCTCTTTAAAAATGATTGACTGTAGTTAGTGTCCAATAATTTGCGACAGTAGCAAATAATACCTAAACTGACTCTGTAACTGATTCAGAGCCTATCTACTCGTACAGAGTCTCTGCCCCACAGCCGACGACAAGATCGTGGGAGCTGAATGCCAGTGACTTCTCACTGCGAACTACTGGATGAAGAACTGAATGCAGAACACTAGCGGCTTCACAACATAAACATGAATATCAGCAGCAAGTTGCCAACTCAATAAAACACTGAAGTTTGAATATTTCACATCCACGATTTACACATGTAATTTTGTCCACAAAACTAAAAACCACAACTTAAAACATACTCATGAAGACAGTCTTCACTTAGAGCTAACATCTTTTTCCCGCGAGATTTTCAAACTGACATCTACGATACTTTTGCACAAGTAACTGAAATATAGTAAGCTACCTATATGGATGTGGGAAAAAATTTTTGCCAATGTAAAAAAAAGGAAAATTATCCCGTACGAGCACTAAATGTGTCCACAGTAAACTAACTGAATGAAAAAAAGAAGATTTTTGCGTAACAGTAAACTATAAAACTGTCTTTGCAGAAAATGCACCCAGTGTTACAAATCTGAAATGAAGTCTGCCAGGCAGTATGCAAGACAGAGGCGTACCTCTGAAGGCAGATGCTAGCTCCGCTCCGCACCCACACAGCAAGTAAGGCCAGCTCACGTGGAACACATCACACTATCTCTACCCGAGACTGCGTGACCGGAGCCCGCTCAGGGGCGTCCAAGACTGGTGCCACATGTGGCCACATGTACGCCAGTTGGCCAAGTATTAACAACGCACATTCACTATAGCAACGCCTCTCCACAACTGCTCAAGCGAACCACAAGAATTGTTGCACTAAACAGGCACCCACTAAAAGGGAGCATAAAAGTTGTTTACTTCCCGTAACATGAAACATCTGAAATGTCATAAAAGCTAGTTTTCCTTACCATAAAATACATTTCAAACAACTTATATCATGTTTAATACTGAAATATATATATATATATATATATATATATATATATATATATATATATATATATATATATATATATATATATATATATAATAAATTTGTTATTACTTAAAAGACAGAATAAAGTTAAAAAGTAATTTTATGTAGAACAAGGACAAGACAAGTATTTTCAATGATTTTGAGACAAAAAAAAATACATTTGTATATGCACAATTATTTATCAACACTTAAAAAATAGAGCAATACCTTTAAAAAATTAGTTACTAAAATTTTTTTTCGGACAATATTTAATATAGAAAATGTTTGTCTCTTAAGTGTACAAAACAATTATGCACCAATAGGTTTACAGATAATATACAAAAAAGGTGGTTGACACAGAAATGACAAGCACATATTACTTACAAGCACTTGTACAATTTATTCACAAGTGTAAAACTCAAACACTGACATTAATAAATTCAGGCATTTTGGGTGTACCAGAAACCTGTAGATAATAATGTTATTTAATAAGTGGCTCCCCTACAGAGCATGACAGGTGCTCTTTGAGACATTCAAGTGATAAACAAGTTACAATCACCAATTATTAACATTTTCTTGCAGGTATTTACAATAACAATCAAGAGCATATATAAATATGAGTGAATAATATAATGTGCAAAAAAAAATTGTTATTAACAATGTACAATGCTTTATAAAACAACTTTCCTCTAGAATCTATTAAACATAATTTTTTTTCTCCCAAAAGCAAGAATATTACCTATATTGTGAGTGATGTGAATAATTGACATAAATGAACTATCATTAATCAACCAACAAAAAAAAGCTTTTGTTCTAAATAACAAAATGATTATATACTGGTACATAATAATATAAATTATTGCAAAATATCCGTAAGGATCTGAAAATAATTATTTTGAAGAGAGGTATTAATTGAGGTTCTTTATAATGTGGTTTCACCATACTTTTCACAATAATGTTCAATAACAATATCATCATTATATACTCCATTATAACTAAATATCTGTGCACATAACCCTTGCCATGACTTTGACATAGATCAACGTCAAAGAAAAGCTGTTGGCTGTGAGTGCTTCACAAAGCACACTTCTTTGGTCACCCCTGGGTTGCAGAAACATGCACGACACAAACTGCTGACGTAACACGAGCTGTCCAACACCGCACAGTTTATTGTTTGGCTGTGCAGTCTACCCCCCCCCCCCCCCCAAACACACACAGAGCTAAGTGGGGCATATTCCTCTAACAGGAGGGGAGAGGGGACTGCCTCTCTACATCAGCAGTTCCCTAAAGGTGTTCCGCGGATCCCTGGGGTTCCGTGAGTCAGCACGAATGTCACACAAGGCAGGCAAAATCACTGTCAAATAACTTTCTTTGAAGAAGTTGGGGTTCCTCCAAAAGAAAAGTAGATCGCAGGGTTCACCTGCCCAAAAAAAAATTGGGAACTGCTGCTCTACATAACTAGTCCTTCATTGTGCCTGCAAGTGTTCATAAGAGAAACTAGCAAACTAGCACAGAATTACCCTTCTGGTGCTATTACAGACAATGGAACACCAAGAACAGCACATTACATTCAAACCCTTAGACTTAGAGTACTGCATGGTTAACAATATATATATATATATATATATATATATATATATATATATATATATATATATATATATATATATATATATATATATATAAAACAATACTAAATACTACCAAGATTATTGTCTCTCGCCCTTCTAAAAGGATGCACCACTTAATGTTTTTTCACTGTATCTTAAGTTTGCCTACTACCAATACTTAGCACAATAAGTAATAAAATCCAATATCAATACCTATTTAGCTTATTCATTTTGCTAAGGCATTTTAAAATGTCAGTAGATTGGAAGTGATGAGTATAATCAATTAGGTTGTTCAGCTCCTTATTGATAACACTCGAATAACACCAGTTTACAGACACTGCAATAAACTAACATTCAAAATCAAATGCTCCGTTGCGACAGTAAACAATCTCCGCTAAACCAACGTTGATTTGCATCAGGAATGCAAATAGGAAATGGTAAGTGCATGTTAAAAAATTCCATTTTTTTTTTAAACAGAGAAGCTGGATTCTGGCCTGAGCCCCAGGAGAAATCCTAGACACAGCAGGTCTCTGACACACACGTAATCGTGTTACTGCACTTACACGAGCCACCGGCTCTGACACGTGTCACCGGCTCTGACGTGTCACCAGCTCGGGCCTCAAGCTGAGTTTCACCACTCCTGAGATCAACAGTTGCAACTACTCAGGATCTCAGGTTTTTTTTTTTACCAGACCCTTGAATTACCCTTGAAAAAAATCTTTACTAACCTAGGCCTATATTTTTGCTCCAACGTTGTGCCGATCCATGTATGTTGGATACGCGAGACACTACTGTTTATTTTTATATATATAAATATATATATAAAATAATTTTTTATTTTCCCACCAGTCCCTACAGTTATCTTGTCTTCTCGAACCAAAAATTTAAAAGTGAGGTTACCAAAGACAATGGATACAAAAAAAAGTTGTGGGTAATTATTTGATAAAAAAAATGAATAAATTTGGTAATTTACCAATATCATCTTAAAATTTTAGAATATACAAAGGAGTCTTGCGATTGAAAACTAAAATATTGGGTTAAAAGAAATGTTTTGAATTATTCTCACAAAGTTTTCGAATTTTCAAAAAAACAATTAAAATAAAATTTTTAAATTTCTAGCAATAGTTGTGGTTTGATGACAGCTTACGGTACAAAACCTATTTGAATAACTACACCACATGATAGAGTTTACTCAATCATATTGAGTTGGTTACAAGTAGATTACAATGTACATATAGGCTTATCTCATTCACAAAAATTTTAAATAGATGGCAATTATAAACAAGAACCTGAGCAAGTATTCTTTGAAATGCCTATTTAGTTCACTCTTAATTCGGTTTTCATGGTTTTGGTTATAACAGGTCCAAAGATGTAGAGCACAATTAGCAATAAAGTTGTCATTAAAAATCCAGGCTTAGAGCATTTTGATATTAATGGATTTGTTTTATTTTGACCATATGGTAAAGTGAAAAATGGTGACAGCAACATCAATGTACATGCATCGTAATGTAAGTTAACTGTGATTTCTCAGAAATCAGTAGAAATTTAGAAACACTGTTTCCAGGGTAAATACAAGAATGTGTTATGTAAAAAGTATTTTCTGAACATCATTATTACTTCAAGGAAATGCCACAATGTTAAGAATATTACCGAAAGCTCTGAAACAGGCTTCACAGAAAGGGTATTGAGGAAGAAGAGATCAAGAATGGAAGATACAAAGGTTGTAGTGAAGATTGGAAGGAAGAAGGCACTTCTTTTTGGTGAGGACCAGGCATAAGTGGATAGGCTCAAGGTCAAGGTGTTGGAAATGATTGGGCGAGAGATATTAGGATAAAACTAAAAGCAGAGAGGAGAATATGACTCTTTGCACCGGGTGGAAGCCCAACAGTAAGCTTACAATTCAATTAAAAATTATTTAGAAAATATTAAATTCATATTTTTTTCCACTTATTGCATGTAGCATGTGTTTCCTCCTGTAGTACTGATATAGCTAACCCCATTAATTAATGCACCATGTTCTAATAGCAAAAACTGAACAAACTTTAGTCAGTCCCATTTCTAGACAACTGTGAACTACTATAGAAATTGCATTTCCAAAACTGGAATAACCGACTAGTGGTTATGAAAAATTCTTCGAGAAACTTAAATATCTTTGCTCTGGGAAAGCTGAAGGGTGGGCTTCCCCAGTGACACGGGGAATAGGTATGGAAATAACAAACACAAAATTAAAGTTATACGTGTTTCTATCTTTATTTACATACCTGATAGTCCAATAATGATGATTCCCGGGATTATAAAAACGGTATTACTAAAACCATGTTCAATAGGCCCATCTGGGCCACCCGATAAGTCAACCATCTCTACAAATATTTACGGCACCGGTACTTTCAAAATTCGATAATTGAAATGGTAAAATATCGCAAACTTATTTTAAAAACTTTCATAAAAATAACACGCTAAAGTACGATCAATGGATAATTTGTTCATACACAAAGCACTGTTTAAAATTTTCAACTGAATTGTAAACAAATGCATCAACATTTGCCGAACACGACACGTTTGACATGTTCAAGTTCACGTCAAGTTATACACTGTTCGATACGATCACTTTATATGAACATCTGCTCGGTTAAGTTCGAAACAACAATAGAAGCATGGAATCTGTACAGAGTTATCATAATGTTAAAAAGATAGAAATTTTAATAAGACATTACAAGAATTGCAAGTTATAATTATTATCGATAATTTTGGAATTTTAATTTCATTATGACAAGTATCACACGTAAAGAGATAAACAATATTAATATTTTTATTATTATTAAAATATTTAAAATATCAATTTAATATGCAACTTCATTGCCCACAAAATAAAACTTATTTCAAATCCTTGGAGGGAACTACAGGGACTACAGAATATTACTCTACAACAGTGCATACTTGTGTTCTTTGTGCTGACGTCGTACCGACCATGGCCTTTAAGCCCGTGCTCCGCACCGCCAGTACCGTATCCCGTTTTCGGAGCGCGCCCCTTGCCCAGCCGGATTGAGTCAGGCGAGCGTCCCGGGCGTGACCCCAATAGACAACAAACCTCATTAAAAGTCACCGCGGCCACTGGCCTTAATTAAAATGCCCGTGACTATGATCGTGTCAGATTAGAAGAAATCCAACTAAAACACCTCACAGTGAGACAATATGTTGATAAATTTACAGTCGCCAACTTGATGCCACAATTCAAATAATTAAATACTACTATAAAACAGTTGTTAAGCCTTAAGCACACAATTACCAGGTGCTACCTTTTAATTGAGCAACTGGAACGTGTTTTTAGCTTATAATAGAGCAAATTAAGTTAATATAAGTTTTTTGACGCCGACTCACAAAGAAGAGAAAGTTTCATTTCCTTGCGAGGCGGCCATGTCCGGCAGTCTCGAACCACTCCGCGCCGGGAACAGACGTGTGTCCGTGGGCAGCATCCTAGTTTCTTTCATTGATTAATTATTATTCTATACTAAATCTTTAAATTTAAACCTCATTAATTCATAGCTGCCCACGTCGACTCGGTGCGTATTTTACGGAACCGGGCCTATCCCGACCGTCTTCACCGTGATACCGTGCGGCAGATCGTATCACTCACGTAAGTGTTTCGCCGAATTTAGGAGCCCGCTCATAGAGCCCCCCCTGCACCCGTTAATGTTCGGCGCTGGCCGTCTCCAACGAGCATCGACCCGCGTCCCGCGAGACTGCCGCGGTAACCATTAGTGTCGCGTAGTGTTATGTTTTTTCTGTGTTAATTGTGTAACGGCTAGACGTCGCCAAGTGTTGGTGAGAGTGTTTTGTAGCGGGACTAGATTAAAGGTAATTCTCACCAACTCGTGTACACTAATTTTCCGGAGTCTCCCGTCCTCCACACGGCCGAGCGGCCTTCACAGTCAAGGGAGAGCCATTCAGAGTAGATTCAAGCCGTGTACCTGGCGGGGCACGCGGGGGCAGAGTACCCACGACCCGACACCAACGGCCTAGCAGCCCGCTAGCCTGGCGCCCCTCCGGACAACAAGAGCACCGCGACGCCCGTAGCGCCCGTCAGGTACCCCCCGGGCCTTTCACATAGGTCGGGTGACGGCAGTGCAACGCAGAGTACAAATCCTGTTATAACTTTGTATTTAGCTGTAGTTATCAAATAAATGACAACATATATTTTTGTTTTGATTAACTTAATTTAGTATTTGAATGCACCTTAGAATAAATGTACACGCTGCCCAGTGAAAGTGTGAGGCACATGTGCAATAGGGGGGAGTTGAACTGTGTGAACAACATGTGGCCTTGTGGCGAACGCACAGGGCGGTTGTGTGGGGTGACGCTCCGCAGTTCTTGGGTCACAGAACCTGCATGTTTCTCTCGAGGACTCAGTTAAGTATCAAAGTGAGTAGTTAAGAAAACAACATAAAATATTTCGCTAACAATCATTCATGCAATTAGTCGCTCAATCCATACGTCAAAATATTCAACATCATCATTGTTCGAATTCGTAAAGTCTGATGTAAATATTTTTTTATAGCTGGAGTTGAGAGTAGAATTTGTCAGGCAATGTCGTGTCATACATAGAAAGTAGTGTGTAATAGGCGGTCCTGAAACAGGATTCAGGAAGTGGTGCTTGGTGCCGGTCCGCCATCTTGGATTGTGACATCACGGAGGCCATCTTGGATGGGTGTGACCATTACCTTTAAATTAGCTTGACGTCGTCTGGCCGACGACCACCCCAGAGCCCGACCTGCACCCGCCAGTATACGCTCCCGCTAACGGAACACACCCCTGGCCATGGCCCACCCGAGTCAGGCGACCCGAACAGCAATCAAAGACAAAGCCGCGGAAACCTGAGTAGACAAGAGAAGAACCGTACCCATTCCTCCTAAAACATTAAATTAGGATTTTAGCGACAATAAAATCTCTTCCAGACACACCCGTTTGGAGTCTAGCGTAATGAGGTCACGCCTGGCGCGAGAGAGGCCGAGCCTCCCTCGGACGCCATGCCAGTTCGGCAGTTCAGCGCAGCTCACGGACCGGGGCGGACCTACGTCCCACGGAGAGGCAACATCCTTTGTCTACATCGAAAGTAACGTCCGGTAAATATAGTCACTAATTAACAGAACCCCTTTTATTACTTAACCTCTCCGTGAGTACCCGGTCCCTTTTTTCGGTCCAGGACCTAATCCGGCCGCATCAATTTAAAGACACCCCGCACCACACTTGGTCAGCGGGGCTGCTCTTCAGTATACGGCACGGGCCGCCTCCCGCAACTTACAGAACTTTATTTAAGGTCACGCGCACGGCGCTGACCACAAACCCGCAAGGGAACTTGGACAAACTTAATTGCGGTGCGTGTTTTACCACAGTGGGCACAACACCCGCGCCGAGACATTTGCATACGGGATTGGCCGTCTCCAATCGTCCACCCCCTTAATTCAGTGTATTTTTGTATCCCGTATTTTGTATTGCTAACTTACGTTACCCGAGTAACGAGTGCCACGTAATTTGTGCGCGCCCCCTTAATTCAGTGTATTTTTGTGTCCCGTACTTTGTATTGCTAACTTACGTTACCCGAGTAACGAGTGCAACGTAACTTGTGCGCACCCCCTTAATTCAGTGTATTTTGTGTCCCGCCTTTGTGTTACGAAATTACGTTACCTGTGTAACCAGTGAGACGTATGAGACGTAACAGCGTCCGAGGCCACGTAACGCGGAACACAAACCATACGGCGCCACGGAATAACGAGCAAACCCCCCCCGGGGACCTCTGTAGAGTGTTGTATTGTGTACGACTCGTTCCTATGAATAAAAGGTACGACACCACCACCTCAACTCCACGCCTCTTATTTAAAATCATCTCACGCAACACCGCCGCCGGCCCTAGTGGGCCACGCAGGGGCACATACATCCACGACCCCCAAACTCACGACTAGAACCGAGCTAGTCTGGCGCCCACCCGGACAATACGTAGCAAGAACCGCCTTTTCCCACTAGGAGCCACACCGGGACTCGAGCCCGAGACCCCGGACGACGGCAAGCTAAAATTCGTCAAAATTTCCATTTTTTTTTTTGGGAAAAAATTTTAACAAAAATTCTCAAAAAACTCCACAATTCAAAAATTAGGATTTCGAAAAACCTCAAAAGTCGTTTTGCCTTAGAAACCACGAAAATTCCTAATAAGGGCTTAAGAACCCATGTCTACAGCCTCCGATGACATTTTTTTTTAGGAATAAGGATACCATGACCGCCATCTTGGATTATGACGTCACCATTGCAATTTCCGTTACAGTTACATTTTAGCTAATTTGAAGGTCAAAGGTCAAGGTCACACATATCCAAGATGGCGGACCGGCACCAAATCCTGTTTCAGGACCGCCTATTACACACTACTATAGAAGTATGTTGTGATCCAATGACAAACTTCTAAATGTGTACTTACTGAATTATCTGCAAACCGCAGGCCATACAGATAGTTAAACCAGAGTGCAATGATTGTCCAAAAGATCCTTTTGCCACAAAGGTGAAACCCTATTTCCTAATATTTCTCATTTCTCTACTGATAATGAGCAAGTGTGCAGTCACATTTCCCTCCCATACACCACCTAGTGCCTTCCCGCCCATTTTTTTAAAACAAATTTCCCCTATTTTCCCCGTCAATTAAAATTATTTAATACCACAGTCGGTTTTCCTCCAATCCACACAGACCTCTATGGCACATCACCGCCTTATGTGTGTGCCATCCGATTGCACCACAGCACAGTACCTACAGGACAAGCAAATGCAATGTTACAAACGCCAGCTGCGCCGCCATATTGATGATTTCCCGAGCGAAAAATGTTGTTACTCTTCATTGTTTTTTTTTTACTTCTTATTAATGCTGTATCAGTTTAATTTAGACAATTACAATACAATAATTATATTCTATTAATTATAGTTTGATTAATAATTATTGTCTTAACTAGCACGATCAGGTTGAAAAACGCTTGAGTATCCCTTTTGCACACTGCAAGTTATTGCGGAAAACGAGCTGGGGAAAGCATGCAGAAGCCAAGTCACCATTCGTCACCACCCTTCAAGCAGACAAGGGACACACCCAACCTGTGTTCACTAACATCAGCACTACAGTAGCATAAGTTATCGAATCCTTCTGCTTCAGGCCCAACAGGTAGTCTGCGTGACCAGCCTGAACTCAGAGGTCACATAACCTAAACATGTGTACCCATGTATGGGACTTTTGCATAATATGTAATTTTGCATTTTAGTGTGGGTGCAGGATCCAGTTTAGACTTCATGTCATCAACTTTAGTCCGTTAGACATTTCCAACTTCGTCTGCACTGTACAGGTGGTTAGGCGACATGTACAGTGGCGGCTCCAGATGGTAGACCCAGGCCTACCCAACATTTTCAAAATTGAAAATTGGAAAGAAGACTATTTATAAAAATAGACAAATCATATAAAAAATTACGTTTATTTTGTAAACTACAAGAAAAGTAAATCATATATTCCTTACAAACTGTATTCGTCTGGCCTTCTTAGAAGGGCAGTTTGCAATGAAATGAAACTATACATTCGCCTGCAGATTTGTAACATGTTGCATTAATGTACAAATTATTTTCTAATGTTCATTTTATATTAACACATGTTTAATATATTCTACTTATTGGACTACTGAGAGAAATAAATTACCCGTAGAAAGCCACAAAACTTACAATTTTGCCTGTATATGACCCTATTACTGGGAAGAGAATAATTAACTGAAATTCTGTGTAATTTTAAACTTGTTTAAATTACCTAGAAATCAGTGATAATATTTTCAGGCAATATTTTGAGAAAAAATATACAAACATTATTTAATATTTGGTGCCCATAAATGTTGTTCATTTTGATGACTATATATTACTTATTTAATTTTTTATTCCACTCATTTGCATTTTACAACGTTCAACAAACACACAATTTTATAATTTATATGTTATAATTTATATGTCACCCTTGTATCATTACTGTATGGCTGTTTTGTGGAAATTTGTTCATAAAAAAAATGCTTGTTTGGCATTCTTGGTCATACATTAAATTTATGTCCAAGAGTTTTCCAACACCTTTATACTTTAATCCAAATAGCATGTTTAATTAAATACACGAGATAAGTCTTAACATTAGTAACTTTTAAGTAATAAAATTCAATAATCAGGCTCTAAAAGTATATTACGTGTATTATGCCACAGAATACATGATAAAACATGCAGACGCTCTATTGCGATGGGCATTAAAAGAAACGCCATAATTTTATGACAAAACAGATGTTGCAACTCTAAAACAAAAAAAGTAAATGGTTTCAGATTTCATATGAAATTAAAATAAATCGTTTTTATACTAATATTGCTTAGCTAATATAAAGTTTAGCTGTCTGCAGTGAACAATGTAAACACATTAATAAATAGGGTTTAAATATGTAAATATGAGCTCATTTAATCACTAATTTGGCAATAGGTTTTTTTTTTTGTTTTACTGTTTTCATGATTTGGATATTCCGTGGTATTTTTCAGTTCACGAAAGTAATTTTCTTTTTCAATATGTAGAGTAGCAGGTTCTGGAAAACAAGGCGAATAGAAACTGAAATGAAAGGCAGGTGGGTTAGTTAGGTTAGCTACATAAAAAAAATTCTTTCAAAATTTAAAATTTTTAAAAACATGTTATTTATTAATTTTATTATTTATTTGCATTTGTGACATGCTCACTGACAGCTATGGCGCTTTTATGGTGAGCACGGAAAAAAAAAACTTTCACTCAAGTATTTCTTGTACAACTTCGCAGACGCCACCACCTTTTAAGGCTGTTGCATAGTAATTGAAGATCTTTCATCTAATAGTTGGGCTTCCTTCTGAACCTCTTGGAAAAAATTTTGTTTCTTCACTTGTGTTGCTTGAACTATTTCTGATTATAGCTAGACTATAAAAACAGCGCGCAATGGAAGTTATGAGAATTTTTCCGTCTATTGCTTGCATCGATTAAAATCACTAATCAAAATCAAACAAGGTATCAATTTCAACGTACATCACACCAAGATTTGTGCCTATCAATTAGTCGAAACTGAGACACGCAACAAGGTCCATTGTTTTGTTTAATGCCGTCTTGTCTGTCATGTTTGCGACATGACAAGAGATAAAAATTACAGGAGAAAAGCAACATGTTTTCTTAAACAAATTTTAAAAAATTATATTTTAACAGCGTGGGAGAAAGTGTGTTGTTTCATAAGTATGTGTAGTAATTCCAGGAATATTTTTTGATTTCCCTGACTTTTCCAGGTTTTCCCCTTAGAATTGGTGGGAAGCAGGAATGGTGAAAGGCGAGTGATCCGACTTCTCAAACATCGTGGATCCCAAACGACTAGCCAAGATGTTTTCCACAGTACAAATCCTGCACCACTTGGACGGTACCGATGACAGAGGCAAAGTTAAACAAAAGATACCTTAAAAATACATGATCATATTTTACTCTGGACAATACAGCAGCAGCATTTTTCACGTTGCCACCAGTACAAACATAGTCCAAAAAACAGCACTGAAACAACAAATTTAAAAGTACAAATGAATAAAATACTTACAAGTTTAATTGTAAAACAGCAAAACACTGCATAATGCAGCAAGCTACAGTTACAAGTACAAGTGATTAACTAAAGAAGATGGCAAAAGTGGTCAGTATGACCAAAATGAAGGTCAAGACTGGCAGTGGATTGAATAAATCTGAGAACTCTTCAGGAAAATTAAAAAGTAAATCACATTGGAACCTTATAGTTAATGATTTTTTACAATAAATAAGATAAAAAATGTACACACAATTGTTATATATTAAGCTCTACTCTTATTGGTGCAATTTCTCTACAGTGAATTATATTTATATGTACAATAGTTAACATTACACATAACCTAGCATAATTTACGTAATTTATAGTTTTACATTTCTCACAATCCTATAATGTTACCAGTATATATACAACGTTTTAATACAAGACATCCATAAATGGACAAAGCTATACACACATGTCTAAGAGAATGGAAAAATAAAAGATACATACATAGATCAGTAGAATAAGCACTTTGGAACCACGTTGTGTTTTCTATCGAAAGAAAACAACAACCGCCACTAGGTATTCTTAATCTTACAACCAGAAATGAGGCACACATGATTCGTGACGTGTAAAGAAATAGACAAATGCAAGTTCGTATTTCTTTGGTTTTTAACTGCAGACAAATGGTTTGTTGATATGTACCTTTATCCATTTATGACCTCATGTTCACAACAATATATATACAATTTTTTTTTTTCTTCAGAAATACAGTAGTATCTTGACATCAAAACCGCGCTTTTAAACTCTTCAGTACGTACTATGCTGTACATTTAGTCACTACAATTGCACCGCAATATTTGATTTGTTGTACGCATTACACAACTGAGCGTCTCTGCATCTTCCCCACAAAATAGTCATAAATATTGCAGGTGGTTTGATAGAAATATTCGAGATGATTCCTATAACGCACGTTTACCTGAAAAATACAAACCACTACGATTACCGCCAGTCATAAAGTTTCGACAACTCCTACAGACAAAGATAGAGAACGAGTGAGTGCGACAATCACCACAGAGGTTGGCGAGATGCTCACCACGTGTCACGCTAGAGCCAGTATCACTTGCTGGCCTGCGAGGCGGTGATGGGCGTCTTGGAGTAGGCCTGCTTGCTGGGGCTGTGGCCTTGCCCCACGGTGACGGGGGAGCTGGCTCCCGGGGTCGGGGTGCTGGGCTCGCTGCCAGACGACACTCCGTCCGTCTCCATCTGCAGCAAGTGGCGACACACTGCCCTCGTAACCACGCTGCTGTGCATCTCATTATCTTTATTCCAGTGCATGACATTGATAATTGGAAATAACTAGGGATGGAACGATTCCAAAATTTTCGATTCCGATACCCGATTAGCGATTCCTTAAAAAATCCTTCGATTATCGATACTCGATACTCACCTAGTTAACTTAACATTAAATAATTCAAATTCTATTTGCAACATTTTTTTTCAGCTTTCAATACATATATGATGTAGCATACATCATAAATTCATATTTATCAAATTTCAGTACACAACTAAGTTATTAACATTAACTCATATAAATGTTTACATAATTAGAAGTTAATGGCCCATATGTCGAAGGGGTCAAACTAATCTAAAATTTGTTTTGTAATACAGAATAAACTATAAAAAAAATATTTTAGGCTTTCCTTGAGCTGTATAAATTATTTTCGTTCATACAACTTGTTTAACTTAGAGAAGGGTAAAAATTAACTAAAAAATTTGTGAAATGAAACAGTAACAAAATTAAGCAACAACTAGAGAACTAGCAAATGAAAGTGTTGTACTTGATTGTGGTATTTCGGCGTTAAGTTACATTTAAGAAACAAACACAAATTCATTCATTGTTATTTCAGCGTTGTGGTCAATTTTGACATTCGGCAATATGGTATTTTGGCGTTGTGGTAACGACTCAATAAAATCTATAAAACACTGTTGAGTGTTGACCAACTTATCATCATCGTCACACCATTCGAAAATGAATGTTTGCTTACATTTTTCCGCTTTTTGGCGCGATTTAAAATGCTTGTGCTGCCCCGTACGGCTGGGTGAAGAAGTAAAGACGTTGTTCCAACTATATGCCAGCGCCCCTGGTTGACGTGGTATGGCCACTCATGTAAGGCTGTTCCAAACACCGTTCGCCCAATCATCTGCTTGTTTTTGTATTTATCCGGTGTCGCTGTTCCAAGCTGACAGTGCCCTGAGCGGTGTGCGTAGGCTTTAAAACTTCGCCCGTTTGTCTTATCTATCCAAACATTATGCCGGAAAGGAAAATAAACGCCGTAGTTTTGCGTATTTTTACAGTATATTTTTGGGTTTAACATTATAACGTGAGCGTGTGTAAGCTTTTGTTTGCTTTAGTGCATTTATGACTAATGTTTAGTGGCGGCCATGTTGCGGTGTTTGTTTACCAGTGACGAGACAAGTCTTTTACCCAATATTTAAATTTCGCGTAAAAACACTGCGATTTCGCATTTTAATGCTAAATTTCGTGTAAAAATGCTGTGTTGTAGCGATTTCGCGTAACAACTGTATTTTACTGTGATTTTGCGTTTATCGTCGTTTAATCGCGATCACGAAAAGAACAGGCCTCTACTAATACGCAGTGATAATTTATTTATAAATAATTTTTGTACTTTGTCTTGTATATAACATCGACCCAAGTTTTAGATATTGTTTATTTGGGGAAATATGACTATGTTATATATGCGTCTAGTCAGTCATAACCCCACTCAACGAGTCGTTAAATATTTGTATCTGACAGATTTGCAATGTTGTGGAATGATTGTTTTTTTTTTTTTTTTATGCTAGATGCGGGAATCGACTTTTATTACAGATTCTCGATTATTAAAGTAGAATTGGTAGGTATCAATGAAATTAGGAATCGGTTTTCCCATCCCTAGAAATAATTCCTAAATACATACCACCATTCCTATAAAAAAAAAAATCTTTGCAAACAAGATATACAAACTAAAAAGAAGAACTGCAATATATATTTCATTCTAAATTTAACAGCAAGGGCATATTAGTTGGACATGTATAACACATTAGTTAGGGTATTTCAGTAAGGAATCTGCCATGGCATGTTAACAAAATCCATCTACGCATTTCTTAAAAGTAGCCCTGTGCGAAAATCAGTTATTTTTAGTTTGAATCGAATACGAATATCAAATTATTCTCAAATATTTAATTCTAATTATATGAATGAGAGGCAAATTTTTTATTTACATATGTAATATATAGGTAATTACAAAGTAAATGTGTATGTAGTGGTTTCTAGAATATTAGAAAGAAAAAAAGCGAAAGGTTGGTTAGGTTAAGTCAGCAATAAAGAATTAGTAAAATTTTGTTAAAATATATCAATTTTGATAGAAAAAAAAAATATTTTTTTTATTTATGCAGCTAACATAACTTAACCTAATCTAACAAACCAATATTTTATTTAAGTTTCTTTCGCCTTATTTTACAAAACATGCTATCTGCCACTCTTCATAGTGATCCAGAAAATTTTTGTGAACTACCATGAAATATGATACATTTACAAAAATGTGATTTTTTTTTTATTCTGTGTTCCCAAATTAGTAATTAAATGAGCTCGTGTTTACATATTTAAACCCTAGATATTCACACATTTCACATTTCTCATCTCTTTTGTAAACAGTAGCAAATTAAACAAGTATTTTAGTTCAGCAATATTATAAACACAATTTCTGCTAAATTCATCTGAAATGAGAGACCATTACCTATTTTTCTTTTTCTTTCTTGTTTTTTAGTCCCTATTTCTGTTGTCATAGATACATACAGCAAGTAAACTGCTACTGAGTCTCAGAGTATATATATAAAAAAAAGAGACTATCGATTTCTACGCTGTTGAAAATACTAAATCTATAAATAAACTATGAATGAACTGACTAGAAATCTGTAACAATTTCTCTAAAAACTATGATTTTGTTTTACTTATTATGCATCTTATAAAAATGCAAATGAGCATTTATTTTCGAAAGTTACAGCTAAATAGTGTCATGAAATAAAAGTGTAAAAATAATCCCAGTAATAAGATGAACATTTAAAAAAGTGAGGTAAACCTGTATGTAAGTCTTCTAAATTAATTGCAGTGATGTTGAAGATAAGTTAACACTATCACACTACAGAATCATCATCACATGGAAGTCCAACATATATCCTATAAAAAATATAAAAAATTAAGTGTTAAGGTTGACTTACCTTTTCTTCTTTCTCATCGTTGTCTACAATAGGCCCATTTTCAGATTCAAATTCTTTAAGAACAGCATCCAGGTTATAACGTCGCCGATAGTTGACGAAAAAACTACGCATATGAGCTTCTGTTTTAGTGCCTATCACTTCAGCAATGGCACGGAAGTCCTTTCCATATTTACGCACCCCTGGAAAAAAAAAACACTAAATAAGGGTTGCTCGAAAGACACATTGTTACACTTTCAAACAGACCTGAAGACATGAACGGAAAACATTGCTGTACATTCGAGGTAGCCCTTAAAGGACGACTTGAAATGGGGTAGAGCCAAGCAGTTCAAGTAACGGCCGGTTGAAACACCACTGTCAACTTTGGGCAAAGAATGTAAACAAACAGCCATTGATAATAGAATAATCTATCTTGAAAGAGTTGGCGTGGACATATTATTATTATCAGGTTTTATTGCATAATTGTAGCACATTTTATACTAAAATCAAGTTTGAAAAGTAGAGATGTGACATTTATGGGGAAGAAATTTTTTTTGTTAGGTAAAATTATTCATAAAAACAAAACCCATTAATGGAAAGTACGTTCATTTAAAAAGTAAAGTATACAAAACCACACCTAACAATTTAAATTAATAAGTCATGCAACAAAAACCTTTCTTCAAATTTAAATAGAAAAACAAAATCTGTGACCTGAATGCAGGACGAAACAAAATTGTACTATTATTTAAATGCCTAAACAGAAAAATATTAAATGCTTCATTGAGGCTATAAGCAGCACTAGGCAGTGACTTCTCGCGTCATGTCCTACAGTCCAACCCCTTTCCTCGCTGTGACGTCAGAGGGCGGGCACCTCAAATCATCCAATCACCCACTAACAAGTATTCAGGGTCACATTGCATTTTACGTAATCCGACCAATTTTAATTTTGTAAAGTTGAAAATCTGCGTGAAATGGTATAAACGGAGCTTGAACGCCAAAGTGTTCCACCTTGCACGGCCAGCAGCAGCTCGTCGTTGGTCCAGCGGGCGTTGATGCGGCTGGTGCTGTCCGCCGGCCGGAACTCGTCGATGCCCTCGCCCGTCTTGCGCTTGAAGGAGCTCAGGGTCTGCTTGTTGTTCTGCACCTGGCGCTTCAGGGACACGATCTCGCGGTCCATGGCCTTGAGCATCTGCTCGCCCTGGGCGGAGGGGGCGGCGGCGGGCGGCCCCGACGCCATGGCCACCAGGTCGTCGTGGTTGATGTACATGCCCTTGGGCGGCTTGCGCTTGTGGCGCAGCAGCACGTGGCAGTGCCTGTCGCGCTTCACCGGGCCCGTGGTCGGCCGGACGCTGCCCGTCCGCCTGCCGACACCGCGCGCCCTCCCTTCACTACTCGCAACACGGCGGTCACTTCCGTGCAAGGGCAAAATTAGGGATGTGCGAATCCTTGATTTTCAGTTCGGTTCGAATCCGATTCGAATCCCCGGCAATATTTGAGATATGAATCCGATTCCGAATATTAGGCACAGAATAATTAAAAATAACTAATTAATTTAAAAATAATGTGTGTTCTATTTTTTCTAACTGTAACTACTGGCAATTATTTATTACACTGAGATTGAAATGTTAATAATTATGTAAACCTAATTAATAATAAACACTTTAAAATATGAAAAACAAAAACATATTCGATTCTCCAACTCAATTGTAATAAACTGCACAGCGCAGGGTAATCTCAGTTTTATAAACGTTTCAGCAAACGAAACTATTTTTCTCCAATAAATAACCAAGACTTTTTTTCTTGTAGGTTTGTAATAATTGTTTTTAGTTTATAGTTTGCTATACGACGAAATTCGTAATTATAGTTTAAGCTCTCAAAAACTCAAAATTCTTTTAATGTCACTGTGTTAATTATTTAATTTACATATCTTTCTTTGATACATCATATTATAAATACTTATGTAATAGTAGCATAATTTAATTTTTCACAGCTAGTATTTTAGAGTCGTATTAAATTAATTTATAACTTTTGTGAATATTCGTAATACTGTTCGAATCCATGTACGTACAATTCCGGGTTCGGGTTATTGTGGATTCGAACCATACCCCAAAATATTGGATACTCTCACATCCCTAGGTAAAATAAATGTTATACTAAATTATAAATCCGGACTTAAAAAAAAAAGCATTTCACAGTAACCTAGAACATTAAGAAACACACATATTGTGAATGTTCTGTCCTCTTTCTACAAGGCTATGAATCTGCATGATTAAACAGTAAGATTTGTTAGTTTGTTGGTTGAATTTTATGAGGTTATAGTGATCATCATGTGTAGATGTGGAATTATTATTTAAAGGAAGATTTGTTTATAGTCTCTGCTATTAAAACTGTAACTACACAGTACATACTGTTACATTTTAATGCATAGGCCATTGAATACAAATTACAAGAAATGAAAGGCAAAAATGAACAATTGGTACAAGATTTTATGAAATAACATTTAATTTTTTTAGACAATGTTTTTTAATTGCTTTTATGTTTTCACACAATTTTTGCCTTTCTCTGTCTTATTTTAACATCCACATTTAGTAAAAAAAAAAATTTATTTACTATTTTTTGAGGTCCCTAATTATATATATGTACAAGGCACTATCTTGTCTAATGTGATGAAGTTATCCTTATTCACTAACAATTAAAACTGTAGTCAATGGAATGGAGCATAAATAAATATTTTTTTGTTAACTACATATAGGAATTACTTAATCAAACAAAATATCTCAAAGAATTTGTGCGATTCTTTTTAAATTTGGATAATTTTTCACATACATTATAATTCCAAAAGACTGAGCCAACTGCAGGCCTGTATAATATCAATTATTATTTTTAGTTTGAATCGACATGGTGGCCACTCACAGTCACCAAAAATATTCCCTGATTTTTCCCTGATTTCCCTGATTAAAAATTCAAAATTTCCCTGATATTTACAATTACAAAAAAAAAAAAAAAATACTTTTGATGAAAAAATATATTATAGAAAGAGATTACTCATATTTTAGCACCCTGCTGTATTGTCTTCATTATATACATACGGAAGTTCGTTAAATAACAAATACATTTTAAATATGTCACTTTACATTATAGCGTCCCGTTCAATGACATGCAGTCTGTGTTTTGTTTTATGTAATGGGGTATTTCAGTGGCGAGTGCTCAAACATTTTTTTCACACAACTTTTGATAACTGTTCTTTAATTCATTTTTGAAGTGTAACATTTCTAGTTGTGAAACAACTAATGGATAAATCTTCACTGCATTACAATCAGTACTCCCATCTGTAGCTAAAGCAAATGGTCAACTTACTAAAGATTCAACAGTTTCAATTTAGTTTCACCAGCCTATACTCCACTAAGGCAGATGTTTTTGCTCTCGCACAGCTGTATTTCTGTGCAATTTTTGAGTCCGGAAACATAGCTCTATACAAATTACCCGAATGATTGGCTACTGCTATCGGTAAATTGTGTTCTACCAAAAAACTTGTAAACAATAACTCTGCGTTTGTTACTTTCGTTTCTTCAGATGTAGCGAAAAACGACGATATAGATTTATTGCTCGTCACGGCTTTAAAATGTTCTGCATGTTTCTTTGATTCAATATGCCGTCCTCAGTCATCCCTTCCACCATGCGCAATCGAAAAGTCACACGTGCATACATTACAAAAAGCGTGGCGTTCCACAACATTTGAAGATGACAAGCATGACCATTCTTTTATATAGTTTGGTCGAAAGTTCTGAAGAATAACGTTCTTTTTTTGACTTAGATACACATTGTTCTGTCACACGCTTCATTTCTACAACCGGCACTGAAGAACACAACACTATCGAACGACATAAAAAGGTTTCACGTCTGTACACACGACAAAAACACTTTGTAAAAAAAATGGCTTTCAACAAAGTAAATAACACAAGACAGGTTAGCCAAAGTACCATACAAAAATTATCGTGATGTAAGTAGCTAACAGACGAAAAGTCCGAGAATATGTACTAGTTGTATCGTACAACGGACGTAATACCGTACCATTTCTATTACAAAACACAACAATTAATCTACTTATTTCGACAGTACATGCGCACATTTATCAGTTCCGTTATCTGCGCAACCACGTGATGTATTCGAACTGCGTTCACGAAACACGCACACCAGAAACGGATTTTTTTTTCCGTTACCCAGCAGCACAAAGCCTCGTTTCCGTAATAAACCAGCGATGTTCCGTATTTCCGTAATATTGTGTTAAATCCGTAATAATTACGGAAAATCCGTAATGGTTGGCAGGGAAATATACATGACACAAAAAATTCCCGGTTATTAAAAAAATTCCCTGACATTTCCCTGATAATTCCCGATCAACGTGATTTCCCTGATAAATCCCGGTTTTCCCGGTTTTCCCGGTGAGTGGCCACCCTGATCGAATACAAACATGAATATCAAATTCCAACAGTAAGAATCAGACTCCCACAAACCCGTGTTGAAAGAACAAGTGAACGTGCAGCGCAGTGAGAGGCTGGGCCGGACACACAGACACACACCTCCAGTGCTGGAAGCACGTGCTGCACATGCTACCCTTGGGCGAGATGTGGACGTGTGTGCACGCCACCCCGCAGTTCGAGCACGCACTCTTGCCCCCGTCCGCGGCGTCCTTCTGCACACACACATCAACCCTGCACGGCTCTGCCCACTTCCATGCATACGTACCAACCAAACACCAAGAAACTATCAGAGCTCTTGATGGGCAAGCCAACCCAAGCATTTGTGTTGATACAAGTATCTTGTCGTTAATATTGAATTCACATCACTTCCTATCCGCGAATGTTGTTCCACTTCTCGGACGTTGTCACCTGGAGAGCGATTCTCGAGGGGCAACTTCATTCCATTGAGAGTTTTGCAAACATTGGACATGTTTACATGTTATTATTATTATTATTATTATTATTATTATTATTATTATTTCATACATCAGTGTTTATCTTAAATGTGTTAGCATAATTTCTCACAAGGTGTTGAAATTTTTTTTAGCTTAAAAAGGTGTTATCTTTCAGAGGAAAGTGGTGTTACTTTCCCCAATTGGTTTTAAACATTTATGTCAATTTTTACCCAAATATTTTCATTTTTTATTATCAAAATACCAATATTAATACATAATTTAAAAAGCACTATAGCTTATTGGTTATAGTTAATAGCAGCAGTACAAAGTAATGAAATGCTCAACAAATTTATATCTACATATGCTATAATACAATTTAAAAAATGGTGAAACTGTACATTTTGTCAAATAATGCAAACCTCTATCCATCGAATTTCAGGGAACCAGTACGTAATTAAAATGTAGGCCGGCAAACATTAGCTGCTTTTGCTTTAGGGTAGAACCAACCTCAAAAAAGTGGAAGGTGCAGAAAAAAAACCTAACCTCATAAACATCTTAGAATATTAAAGTCGCTTGTTTTAAGGGAGACATGAGCTCAGGCTTGATAAACACCAGCAGGTGGTACATAGCAATATTAGTGCAGGATGCTTTCTTTAATCATACTAGGTACTTTCATTGTAATTATTTATAAATGTAACAAAATCTTAAACACACAAACAGAACACATCTTAGTCAAATTGTTGCTGGTAAAAACAAAACACCACATAACTTAAAATAGTTTCTGGCCAAAACAAAACACCACATAGAAAACTTATAATATTGAACGAACTATTGATTGTGTGCTTTTTCAGCATCTGTTTGCTTGCAATCACATATTTAGTATTGACAAATATTATCTTTGGTGATGTTGCAGTATTTAAATAAAAACCAAAAATAGTTTAAAAATTAAAACCAAAGTTAAGTTTGTTCTTACGTGTCAATTTTGCTGTTTTCTGAATACTTGGATGTGAATCTTAGTATTTTATAAAAAGGGAATAATTTGTGGTTTTTCTCAAAAATAAACATTGAAATTCACATAAAAATTTGCATCATCTCAAATGTGATAAATACCCTTTTATATCGCAGCCAAAGTACTCAAACATAGCGTTCGTCTGACTCCAGAAAGCAATATACACCCCTTGACTATAGACTTTTAGTATATGTAGATTGTAATAATCAATCATTCCCAAAAAAACAATGTCTACGTGCAAATCTCACCTGACTCTGGTCTTCGCTGTTTTGTGCGGAGTGAGGTGGCGAGCCACTCTTGCGACGAATACCCCTGTGAATGGTCCATTTCTGAAACCAGCATTAACACCGTTACTAGTAGAGAACAAACTTCACAGAAGCATTTGTCACTACTCACACATAAACTAAGCATAAGCATTACAGCCAACCCACAATTTACAATTTTATCTAATAAAAATCACAAAATACACAACCATAAGAATAAAGTGGACCCCAGTCAAGTGATCCACTGAAGCAACCACTATCACGTCTGCATCTGTGGAGAGTGACAATTTCTGGAAGGCCTGAAGAAAGGAAGCACGGATGTTAGATGTGACTACACGAAGACTCAAGGGTGATTTTAATAGGACCGACACAACTGTTTGGAACTCAAATAATATGGGTGTCAGAAAACAGCAGGCATTATTAGTAACAGCATTTTTAGTAAATAATTAAATATTCAAGTGTAGTTCTATAAGCAAACAATATTATTTTCAATCCAAAATCAAAAAAAAATCATAATAGTTTAAAAATACAATAATACTGATGCAAATGGGGGAAAAATTGTTTTACCCAGAGCAGCTTACGGTAATAACTAATAATCTTCTGTCATGACTAATATTAAGTTCAGTAAACTTATCAAGCTTATTTTGTTAAGTTAGAATTGTATTAGTGATGGGTCGATCCCAGTTCAGTCAGTTCTCAGCTAATTAACCGGCACCGAGAACCATAGATATCTCAGTACCAGTACCATGGAAAGCATATCAGTGGAGACTCCCGGTAAAAGGCAGCAGTATATCGCTGGCAACCAACACGCACACATCTTTTTTAACTTCACTTTAAAACCCATGTGACAAGAGTATGGTTGGTAAATCTTTGAAAATTGCTGGCAACACCAACAAAGGGCAGTCTCCCCTTCCCTTCCTTCAAGGCCTGCGCTAGCGCTGGCCCTCAAAGATGGAAAGATAATGCCGGCAGGAAGTGTCAGAACGTAAACAGAGTTCTTTGTGCCGAGATCCGAGATCCGGTACCATTTTTGCCCCTCCTTTCGCTAGCAGACATGGATGATCATTTCAACTAAAAGTAGACCTGTAGAAAAATACATATGAAATACATCTAAATATATATAAATAAATATTCTTTTAAAAATTATCAGAAAATTAACTACAATGATTTATATTTGTCTGATACTAATTAACTGTAGGTATTTATTACCTATGACGTTTAAGCTTTACATCACTTATAACTAGAAACCCGAAAATATTGTGACTCATGAATTTGCAAAAAATCACCAAACACTATCAAACAGTATAATTTTTTTTAATGATAGTTAAATATAATTTAAAAGGTATGTTAACTTCAGATTCACTCGCAAACCTATTTGTGAATGATTTTAAACCCAAATTTTCGTATCTATGTATTTACAAATATCCACGAATGTTTAGTTATTTCATTTTTTTTTATCATAAACCAATTAGGCACGAACACACGATTACAATGGTACACTGAACCATATATATAGTACATTGCATCAGATAGTATGAAACACTAAACGGGATTCAGCATTTAAAATTACAATAAATGGTATGTGATGGCAGACTATTACCATTGCGCTGGAGAGGCAATAGGATGCAGAGATGACATTTATCTTGGTTTCTGACAACTAGCATTTGAAAAATTATATAGCTTACTTGTTCACTCTGTTTTATTGTTATTAAACCTGTTAGATTATTATCAACAAGGCATTTTTAGGGTATCAAAATGAACTCCCATCACTGATGTAGAGCAGAAGCTACCTTTGAGAAGAAAAATATTGTGCTACTTGGGGCTAGGTGGCTTGTTTGTGGTCTAATTATGGTTAAGACGGACGCTGATATTTCATGTTAAACAAAAACACCTTTTATTAGGACTCAATGTATCTTTGGTGTGCCTTGAAATTGTGTGGAGTCTAACCTAAAACCGAGAACCATTTTTTTTAAGAAAAGGGACCGAACCGAGAACTGGGAAAAAAAAAAAGTATAACTAACACATCACTAAATGGTATAAATAAATACATAATATATTTTAGAAAAGCATTAATTACAAATAATTTCACCAATTTAAAAAAAAAAAAAAATTATAAAAATTCTGCAAAAAGTAAGTATTATCAAATATTTTACCCACAACACATTTAAAATGAAAACGTGATATATTTTGCATCATGGGCTGGTGACGGTGCTCGCAAGGACGGCGACACGAACCTTATCGTCAGAGTCGGAGTCCGTGTTGGAGCCGAGCTCGGAGCCTCCCTCGCTGCCTTCTTCGCGATGCACGGCCAGCTTCCTCACCTGGCGGTCCATCAGGCTGGTGCGACTCCGAGTCTTCTTCCACGAGTAGTAGTACTTCACCAGACTCGCTATGGACTTGTCGGGCAGCTGCCAACACAGCACGCACATACCAACCTTGCCAAGTCTAGAAACTAATTTTCGCAGGCTTTCACGGCCATTGTCTGAAGTAGCTCGGCTTCTGGGTTGTAGCCGTGTCCTTGGCGATAAATTTGCAGACGTTTCGATCGACATTACAGTCGCCATCATCAGGAAGCAGTTACGTCAGTAGGTAACTGCTCCCTGATGATGGCGACTGCAATGTCGATCGAAACGTCTGCAAATTTATCGCCAAGGACACGGCTACAACCCAGAAGCCGAGCTACTTCAGACAATGGCAGTGAAAGCCTGCGCACATTATTAATACAAACATAGTTTTTTTTTTCCTTAAAATTCTCTGAGAAGCATCTTCTAAAAGACATTTCACGTTCACTTGGTATATAACATTTTATTTTTCCCTATCACACACAGCAGATGTTAAGGAAAGCATGTAGAAGAGAGAAGTAGTAACACTGAAATCACAATAAGGAGAGCTGGTGGACGCACCATTTGTCTGATGCGGTGGAAGCTCTTGCCGTGGAACTGGAAGGCCTGCTCGAACAGCACCTTGTCCTCCACCGTCCACTCGTCGGGGAATGGCGTGAAGTTGGCGAGGTCGCTGATGGCGCGCTCCAAGTCGTGCTTGTGCCAGAACAGCATGCCGAGCGCCTGTTCCCCGTTGTAGCCGTACTTCTCCTTGGCGAGGGAGATGTACTCGTCCACTGGGGAGGACATTCACCACACGTCCTACTGCTTCCTCGTTACGTTACCTTAAAAAATTGTTTGTTTTGGCGTTCCTTACCACCCGTTAAATTTATGGCCAGTAATTTCAAGTATTACGTGTGTGCGTGTGTATAAATTTGAGAAAACATTTTCCTAGATTATTATAATATAAACATATATCATTGACAATTAAGATTTAACAATCTTTTGTTGGAAAAACGTTATAAGTTGTGAGGAGAGCACTAAACTTTTAATTACACACTATATATGTCGAACAAAAAGATTTTACACATGGCAATTTCTAGTGCTTTACAAGAACCGAGACTGGAATTCAGATCAAACCTTACATACCGATCTAAACGCTCTACAGTTCGCTTTGGGAGGAAGGGAGGGAGGGAGGGAGGGGGAGAGAGGTCAGAACAGACGACATCAAGCCTACGTATGTGCTCTGCTACGCAACTGTGCCAAACTGTGACCGGGAATGGGAACGGGAACTCACGTTTCTGGTCCGGAATGTCGTTGGTTGGCGACCACACCAAGAGTGCTCGTTCGCTGCACTGCTCCGGCCTTCGCTCTGAAAACAGTACGTTGGGGGTGAGGTGTGGACCACAGAACCCCCAAGTGAAAACACCCCACGAATGCACACTGACCAACACCAGGCGTACAAACAAAATGTTTTGAATGTAAGATCGTTGGACAAGATAGCGTAGAACCATTATGTTTTAGTTTGCAGCCAATTAAGATTCAACATTTAAAATGTAACAATGTACTACGTCTAATTTAAATTTTATATCCTCCTTTTTTCAAAATAATTTATATTTATGGCATACTATGTAGTAATGTTGTTTTCTCGAAAGGGGATTTGTGTAGACTTACCATTTACAGGTATACATTCAGGAACTATTGCTTGAAAGTCTCTGCCGACTCTTATCTTCTCTGCTGGAACAAAATTGTTCCACTCTGTCAAAACATGCATTGAAGCAGAACCTAAACAATACCTACAATACCATTAAAAATGTAATACACACAACACAATCCTGAGTTCTGTGTGCACAGTTCAGACTGCTTAGAGTTGGTAGGGATCACTGATAAACTAAGCTACCATTTCTGAAACCACTTGGGACAAAACTACTTTCCAAGGATGATATTACAACTGTAATAATTCTGACTCAAGTCAACTATTCAAAGGGGAAAAAAAAGTCAACCTCACAAAAAAAATTTATTGAATAAAAATTTTAGCCCAACAGTAACAGTTTAACAACTAATCAATAAAAAAGTTTTTTTAGAATTTTTTTTAAAAGCACAAAATCATTAAAAAATAAAGTTTAAAGATTATAGTAGCAAGAAAAGAGATTAAAAAAATAGGAGAAATAAAAAAAATCCACTGACATTTTGAAATTCTCAATTTTCCACAAAATTGTTTTAACGGAATTTATATTTAATTTACAAAACAAAAGTCAACTAAAAAAAAAACATAAAAAATATTTCCCTCTAAATAGTAAAAATAGATGTGATCATGTGTAAAAAAAATAAGAAACATTTTTCAGCTTGACATTAAATAGTTTTTTATTTGCAATATTTTCCTTGTGATTTTCTTTATTCTTAATTTTTTTCCAATCAAATACTACAAAAGTTAGTTAAGAAAAGATTTAATAATAAATTATAAGTTGATGTATTTCACACTAAAGTTTCCTGCTTTTCTGATGTTAGATCAGGAATAGTCTGGTTACATGAAATTAGTGATTTGGTACATATTATATATATATATATATATATATATATATATATATATATTAAATAATGCAAACATAAAAAAATTATAATGTTTAACAAATAATTTTTAGGTTTTTTTTTAAATAAGTTAAGTTTACACCCTAATACATCCTAAAAAAAATTACAGGAAAAAATGAATATATATATATATATATATATATATATATATATATATATATATATATATGACACTTCCTGGGTTTCCAGTGGCTATTACTACGTGGCAGTAGAATGAACAGGTGATAGTTCATGAACACCTCAGGAGTCCACAGCCATTATGAACACTGTTGTGTGATGTGAATCACGTTACTATCAATTAGCTCCTCTCCTTGAAAATAGGATGGTATTTCAGAATACAATAAATAACTTACATGTTAATTAATTCAGAACATTTCAAATCACACAGCATGCCATTAAAATATTAATTATATATTATAATACTATTTATTAAGTCAAATCAAAAAGATACCTATAGTATATTTAACTGCATCACAATTTTGGTTTCATTTCAGACCACTCCAAAGCGAAGAAAAAAAGAGATTCTTCTGAAAATAAGACACTACAGACTAGCCTTGAAGAGAGAGACTAAAAACGAACAGAAGCGGTAGGGTGAACATCAGAACAAGAAACCTTCCTTGATCACGTTCCTGATCTGCTGTCCTTCCACGTAATCCACCCCACTGACACTCCTTATTTTGGCTTCATTAACTATCTACATGGCCTTGATGCATATTCCACACCTCGTGTTACTCCGTGGCCCATCTACTTCCTTCCTTCACTTCTTCATTGTAGCAAATATTCCAAGTGTTTTTTTTTTTTTTTTTTTGCTGTACTGGTACCACCTTCCACAATTTATCAACCACTTTCTCCGGATTGTTTCTCCTGGGCAATGACATAATGCGACACTGTTATTTGAGGCCCTAGTATCACAAACAGGCTCTTCTTCATAGTGGAGCTGTCAGAAGACTTCCTTGGAGAAACTCAGAAAATAGGAGTACTTACACAAATATATATTAGACCTGCATCAGACAATGTGCACCAGAAACCAAGTTCAAAACCACCTCCCAAGTGTCGTTAGCTGACTGTCTCGTCGTAAAGCACACCCGAGTTTTTTATGTCACCTTTATCGCGTCCTTTAATGTAGTCTTCCTTCTTTAAATCACTATGTCTTAAACCATGCATTTTATTTACATTTATCTCCTGATTTGTTGTAAGGAGGATTAGGTTCTGCCAACCTAAAATCAAATCAAACATTTGAAAATTTGTCGTCCCTCATTAACAAATTATTACACTCAAAAACTGTTGATGCTATTGACTTGAAATTCAAAACAAGTACATTATAATTAACCCCCCCTAGGATTTATTTAATTATTTTACTGTAATATATGAACTGGTTCCAAAGATATGACCATTATGTGCCTAAATCTAATAGCAAGTATGATTACTTCTACTATCATTGTATAGTTAACCAAACAAAATGAAAGGCAAATAATTTGTATGTGTATTGATAAATAAAGCCCATGCAAATACTTGAGTCACTGTGTGTTTTTTAAGCTATAGTCAGTGTTGTCACCAACTTGAGAGTGGGAAGGTGAATAATCAGGCATACGTAGCATGTATGTTAAAATTATCCACATCTACTGTCCACCACACCTTTGAAGAGTCCATTAATTTTTCTTCACAATATTTTGTAAACATTTTTAAACCTGCTACCTCTCTAAAAAATACTTTCTCTTATCTTCTATTCTCTTTTACACCCACCCTTATCCTCCAATCTCCTTAATGATACACACTTTATCTTATCCTTGATTCGTCTTTACATCTCTTATACTCTCTCCTTCAAAAATTCCATCTCTTCTCCTTCAATACCTTTTAAATAAAAATTCCAACTTGTCTTTCAAGAATCTATGAATAAACCATTACTACTCCAGCGTCTTATAAGTACTGTATCTATTCTCCAACCAACTTTTAAGTTTTCTATAATATTCTCTCTTCTTTAATTTTTTTTTCCTTTTATTCTAAACAACCACTACTTTTATCTCTTCCCACTTTTCCTTCTTACTTTCATCCGTACCAAAAAAAATAACCCACACAAGCATTCTTTAAATTCTTAATCTAGCATTCCATTCCTTTTTAATTATAAATCTATTTTCCTACATTTTCTTTAAAATCCTTTATCTCTTTCCTTCCATTTTTCTTTAAATACCTTATCTCCTTCTCCCCCATTTTCTTTCAAGCCCTCCATCTATTTCATTTTTTTTTAATCTGACGTATTTGTTTACAATTGTTATCCCTTATCCACTCATTTTCTAAAACCTCATTCCTTCATTTGTTTTTAAAACCTTAATCTCTTAATTTTCTTTAAAACCATATATCTCCTCCATTTTCCTCTAAATCTATACTTCTACCTTTTCACCTTGCACCTTACTGTTCACCGAACACACTCAATACAATAAAAACCTATCTTTTCTCCACCTTCTGCTTTGAACTTTTACACTATTCTTATAAAATGTCCCTTTCCTATTTTACACTTAAAAAAATTCTATTTGTTGTTCTCTCAAATTTCATCCACTTTTTTTTTACTACTGTATTATTTATTGACTACTTTTCCTAGAAATTTCCATCGCTTATCCTTATTTCTTTTTCAAAACATTCATCTTTTCCAATATTTAAAAGCCTGTCTTCTTGCTAGCCCCTAAAACTCTTCTTTTCAACCACCGTATCTGCTCCTTCACTAACCTTAAAATACACTTTCCTCTCCACCACTCTTCTTTCAAGTTTATATAAATAATCCTTCACTATCTTACACAACTTCATTTCATTTTCATCCTTAGACCATACACACAAGTGATCACCTATGTGAACTGTACAAAATACAGTGTTAAAACTGTTATGCCATATGGTTTAGTATGATAGAGTGTTCTACCTAAATAGTGGCTATCTATTTCAAACTGAGTTGTGGTTTGTAGTCATTCTAATTTTGTTACAACCACAAGTATTTTAACTGCGGATATCTGTGATTCTCTTGCCCTTGTTTTAAGGTCTATGGGATGTTTACTGCAGATGCACTCATTAGTAAAAGTGAGAATTCCATATTTCTTGAATTATTATATTCTCCTGGATAATCTAAAGTCTCTTGTTATTATACAAATGGGTATTTTTTTTTTTTTTTTAGTAAAGTGTTGTTTTCTTTAGTATTTCCTAAAATGTCAAAATTATATGACATGATTGAGTGAAAGTCAGCATGGTAAACTGTTTTGATGATTTTAAAATCACTCATATCCACAAGATATCTTGAGACATCACACACTCAGCTTTGCAACAAAAATAATGATCTGTAAAAATTTAATTGTTGATCAAGATTAGTAAGAATTTTAATGCAGAGACCTGAAAAACAATCTTTCCGTGAGTTTATATATTTTCAAAGTGTATCAAGACCAGTTTGTAGTCTGTAAAGTAATTTTTCATCTGATCAATTGCTATAATAGTTGTCTTCTTAATAAATTATATGGTTTTCCCATTTAGAATATTAAGTAATGTGATCTGCAAGCAGACTTAAGCTTACTTTAATAAATTTTCAGAAGTAAGACACACATTCATATGAAGAATAGTAGTGGGCATAAATTGCTACCCTGTGGTAGGCAACCCAACTTTGATAATTTAATTTAGTCTGAGAAATTCTTAGTATCACCAGAGTTTACTTCTGCTCTCAGCTTTCTTCCCTAAAGGGTATATGTCCCGTTTCCTGGTCATCATTTTGTATTTACGTTCCACACGGTTGCCTTTTTGAGTGGCTGAACTTAAAATGAAAAAAATTTATATCGCATACGTTTTGCACAATTTACTGAAAAAGTTTCATTTTTAACATTTTTGTGGAGTATGGATAGGTGAATAAAACTGGAATTAATTAAGTTTAGTGTCAATTTTACTGGCTGCTATGTGATACAGTTTAATTTCTTTCAGAAAAAATTATTTAATTTTACCTGGCTCTTTTAAATCATGAGAATTTTTATGGATTTAAAAGACTAAATAAATTATTTGATATTTTCTGAAATAGTAGCCACAAGCATTGCCTTTAAATCAAAAAAAAAATTCCGCTATTTATTCAATCTGGTTATCCTCATTCATACTGCACAAAAATGTGACAAATTCAACTCATACAGCTAATACACAAAAAATATGCACTATACAATATATATTTTTTTTTTCATTTTGCCAAAGTTCAGCCACAGAAAAAGGCTACAAATTTAACCGTGTTAAACATAAAAATAGAATAATTACCTGGAACCTAATATACACCCTTAAGATGGGACTGTTTTTGATGTTTTCTGCTGATCTAAATCTGCATATTTTTTCTCAAAAAAAAATCTCAAAAATTCTGAGAACTTTGAGTTGTATATCCAAAGGAACAAGCTTACATATCCTGAAAATGAGAACAGGCCACTTGGTTGTGGTTTATTTTAATTTATTCTTTCCAGAAATCTATTTATCGAAAAAATGTGCTTAATGTTGACGGAATGAAAAATTATAAACTAAACAAAGTCGTAACTGGTATTATAAAACAATATGAAACCATCCAGATAATTCTGTGTGTTTGGCTTAGCATATAAAAGGTAACACAAATTTACAGCTCCGTTGAAAGTGGCAAACAAAGACAGCAGTTCACCAAGTTTGTGGTCAAACAGCACGTAAGCAAGCTTTGGTGAGAACTGTGTTGATTGAGTTATGTGGTGTTTCGTAGAAAAGGCAGAGTTTGAAATGTCTTCCAACTACGGCCAAAAGAGAACACACATCCGTGAGAGCGACACGTAAGACTAGCAAAAAAAAAAAACTTCGTTTAGGTTGGGAATAAGACTGCTAATTTTAATACTGTTTCAAAGTGATGCTGTTTCTAGATATGACTTTCTGTGTTCCAAATAATTTTAACCAGTCAGCTGTAGAGGTTAGTGCTGGACCTGTCAGGAAGCCAAGGTCAATGAAGTCAGGTTGTACGCTGAAAGCATCAAGAAACCTCAGAGAAATTAGTGAAGCTGTGGGTGAGTCCACCAAACGAAACCAGATCAAACTCTTTGACGTAGAAATTCAATCTTCAGAAGAAAATTAATCTAAAGAAGCTTGTGAAAATCAAACATCAATTGAACTGTTGAATAGTGCACGTTCTAACAACTAGCCCAAAGGTACCAATTATGCACCACACTAAATCTGCAACAAAACATATAAGGTCTGCAAGAGGAGTGTGTTTGGAAAACAAGATTCCTATTGGTCAGCCCGAGACCGCAGCTCATATTCAAATGCTCAGTCATTTCATCTGGAAGATAAATGGGACTTTTCTCACCAGAGCAGGAGAAAAAATTGGCGAAAGTGAAAAGATACATAATCGGCAGTATTAAAAAAAATTTTTTTTTTTGCCAAATGGAAAATCCTTTATTCCACACTGGAAGATCTAAATTTTATGCAGTACAACTCACGTATGAGTCCAAACCCACCTAGAGATTGTGCCAATTTCGAACTTTGAAAGGTAACTCTCTGAAGAACTTTCTCGAAGGTATTACAATGACACATTGGTTAAGAGCAAAAGAGCTGCTTGTTTCAGGAATGTACTGACTGCCCTGGAAAGAAAGGACTCGCCTTACAGACACTTGGTCTGAAAACATTGCAGAAGACTTCGCTAGTTTATGTAAAACAAACTCATTAAGAAAACTGCAGACACTGACACCTTCATGGACGAACTTGGGAAACGGACATTGAAAGCACATCCACACCAACATCTGAAGAAAACGCAACAACACACTGCAGAAGTGAAGGGGCATGCAGGTAGAAGCTGAACAACTATTTCAGTGCTCCACAACAATGTAAAAATTGTTTGGATGGATTGTTGTGAAATTTTAAAATTTCTGTGTATTCTAAGCTACGCAGTCTACACAGGTTATTTTTGGATAGTCAGCTGTTACCTTTATTTGTGCAGCCTTAACTGGAGATTCTTTTTTTAATTTCAAGGCTGCATTTAGTTAAAAACTAGCAGTGAAAAGATATTCAAATTCTTTTGATGCTAACACAACCTGGTGTATTAACAAAGATTTCTGCAGTCGTTTGTTTGCATTTAAAAATTTACATGTAACGCTACGTTTTTACTAAAATACAGCGCTACAAATCTCTCAAAAACCACAAGCATGTATGCAAAGATGCAAGTGACTCATACTTGCACGAAATAATGTAACAGGGATTCTGTGAGGATATGGATATTTGCAATTATTCAGAAGGTCAACATACAATTTCCTAAAAAATGAATCATATAGGAATAAAGGTCCTTGAAGGTATTAGGAAACAGAAATTATGTATCTCAAAAGATATTTTATATCACTGTTTTTGGCCTAACTGGTCATCAAACATTTAAATTTATTGCCAAATATTTTATGATAAAATAATTACTACAATTATTATTATTTTGAGAAATAAGCAAGCAACCTCTGCATCAAATACCTGTAACACATTGGCATAATCACAAGTTTATGAAGTACTTTCATTGGGTAGTTCAGATTGCAGGTCTCTAACGTGAAAGCTCTCTATGGTCTTAGGTACTTTGGTGATTAAATGTTTGATTGATACATTTGCAATTGGGCTTCCGCCCGGTGGCAAGGAAACTCCCCCCCCCCCCACCCCTTAATCACCCAATTTCTGAAGCCTCTTCCTCAAGTCCTTTCCTCTTCTCACATCCAGTATCTTTCCCTCAATCCCATTCCACTCCCGCCCCGTCCACCAGAAATACTTGCCTTCCTCTTTCCGTTCTTCTCCACTCTCTCTAAATCTTCCACCCATGATCCCTCCTCCCTATCTACACCCCTTTGTTCAGCCTGTCTCTCAGCATCCCCCCAGCCCCCCTTGCCATTTGTCGACCTAAAACAACTTCACCAATCTCTCTACTTTCCTCCTTCTGTGTAGTGTGGCCCACCCCAGCTCATTCATCATTCAAGTATTCAAAATATACTACAAAAAACTGGGAATACTGAATGAGAGTGATTTCTCTGGAAAAATTATGAAATAAAATTCCAAAAATAATGTTTTTTTTTTTTTTACTTTTTTGTTAACTTTTTTTATTTATTTATTTTTAAATCCTGCATTGTGTTACTGAACACAATTTATTTACTTGATAATGGCATTGTTTCAAAGTGCAACTTTTGTGTTTGTGCTTTACTGCACCATGTTAAGAGCTACGTTGAATGTTTCTGTGCTCTAGTTAGCATGGTACATACTTAAATAATGGAAACTGTGTAATAACATTCTTGATTTGTTAAGTGTTTTTAAAACTCAATAATGTTGATTTTGTACATGGAATTACATGAAAGGTTAGGTTTGGTTAGGTAAACTAAAATAAAAATCTTTCAAATAATTTAAGTAAAAATAATTCTTAAATATCATTATTTTATTGGTTGTGAATTTTAGTCAAATGTAGTACATAGTTTGTATGTCAGTTGTGTTGCCTTAAATATGGAAGAATTTATGCAATGAGTGCAGGTATTGTAATACAGATTTCCTTTTGAATGTGCATAAAATAGTGTATTAATTACTAATACCTAAATGTGGTAACATGGGTGATTTCTAAAAAGTGAAGTGATAATTTTTGTTTGTGTATTTCTAACGATAGTTGAGTTAGGTTTGTGTACCTCCAGGTCAAATAGTGAAAATGTTTTCGCGAAGTGTCATTCTTCACTCCTACTAGATTTTAGAAAACTCTGTAGTCATGAAAGGCTTTCGAAGTTGTAGAAACATTTGTGGTTTGGATAGTTGATAACGAGAGGCCTAAATATTGATGCGAAATAATTATAACCATTGTAAATATCCTAATTGTTAAAGAGCCTTTAAAAAATTTTTTTTTTAATTATTTTTTATTCTTCGTAACACAAACTTTTTGACAACTTTATCATGACTTTATTGTTTACAGTAGGAAAAAAAGTCAATGTTAAGAGACAAGCGGGAAACATTTCCGAAACCAAAAATACCAGTTTCAGAATTTTCTTTATCTGAGAAAGTTGCTCCCATACAGTATAACCCAAATTTCTTGTATATTCAGATTGTCATGAAAAAGCTGCAAAATATTTGTAAGTTACTTAAAAAGGGTAACAATAAACTAATGACCTAAATATTGGATTGTATATTCACTGTTCTTATATCACATTATAAAAAGGTTATGCTGGAAAAAACATACTCCTAGACACTTATATACACATAATTTAATTTTGCATACAATGTGGGCATATCCTGTATAGCTTTATGAACCAGATTTCCTTGTCACCACTTCCACCAGATGATGAAAAGTAATTTTTGAAAACCTAACCCATAGTGAAACACACTTAAAAAGCGAAGCAGCATAATTTACACTACTACAGTTTTCCGAAATAAAGGCCTAATATTAGTTAGCCCAAGGGCAGATGCCCAAAAAAATTACGTCACGAAGCATCTCACAATTTAATTTACCCCAAACATAAACGTCAAAAGCGAAATTAACTCCGCATATTAATGCAGAATAGATCTTTGGTAACTTCGCTTCTCTCTACTGTTTTTAAAAGTAAATCGTAAATGGATACTTACCACCTTCTTCTTCGCTACTAGAATCAGAAACATGACCATTCGGGCTAGGTCCTCTAGACCTCCGTCCATTCCTCAAACTATCTGTATTTCTTTCGGCAAGAACCATAGTTAGAACGAAGAATAACTTTTAAACTGATATTACTTCCGAAGGAGCACCAATCTTTGGCGTTTTCTAATTTTAATGAAGAAAATCCCGACGCGCCAGTTCCTCTCCACGTATAGCTCGAATCCGTAGCACTCCGAGCACCATACAACGTAAGGTTAAAAACAAATTTTAAATGATGCGCTTTTGTTTATTACTTGTCCTACTTAAGATCAACAAATTGTTTAAATCATAATAAAATAACTATAAACGATTTTCTGTGCAATTTTAAGTATTATATCAATTGAAATAATTACAATACTCAATGAATTTGCAGACTCCGGTCATTACTAAACGAATAATAACGGCGCCATTTTAAGAATATTTACGCGCAAATTTTAAATTATGGTTTCGAAATGTATGAGAATATTAATGAAAACTGACTTTAAGAGGTAGAAAATTACCTTATAAATTTACTGTATTTATTTTTATTTCATAAGCAAAACAGTTACATCATTTTAATGCCCTGCGTTATTAGTACTTGAGATTTAATTGAACACGAAAATACCTTTTCTATTGTTTAATAGTTTGTAGGATTTCTAAGCACACTCGAATTTGAGTTCAAAATATGTGACGTCAGAGATTCGGTTGTATGGTGCTTGGATTAGCTGTTCATACGTACAATCCTTTTCTAAAGATTTCGCGATTTTCTGTTTTCTGGAATTGCAGAACATTAATAACAAAATAATTTCAACAAAACGTTTAATGATTAATCATGTAGTTGAGATATGTTTTGTTTAAATCGACTAAATAGTATATATTAGTTGAATATTATTTTCAAGCAGACAGCCTGTGTTTCTTGGAAAGTTTACAGATGTCGTTGATGTCACTTGCGCAGTGGCTGTCAAATTATAGAATATTGAAGACATTTCTCTCATAAAATCACTCGTTTTTTATGCGAAGAATTAGAAGATTGTTTTTCAAAAATTTCATCACACTTTATGTCATACGTATTTTATTAGGGTTATTTAATTAATGATTTGTGATAAGATACCATACATAACCTATTAAATTGTATGTTTCATCTTTTTATTTCACATTTCAAATCATGCAGTAAATGTAAATATAGCTTCTTTTAGATACAGATGAAATGTTAACTATCGTGACAGTAATACTGAAAGGTAATTGGAAAACAAGAGAATGAGAGTGGTAGCGTTGATAAGTGGCGGAAAAGACAGCTGCTACAACATGCTGCAGTGTGTGGCAGCTGGGCATGACATCGTGGCCCTAGCTAACTTACGCCCAGTAGACAAAGGTAAGCAGTAGAGAAAGAAATTTCTGTTCATGTTATTTGGCCTTGTTAGATTACATTATGAAGGTGGTTTTGAAAAAAAAATATTTAAAGAAAATACAGTTGGGAAGTGTCTACCTTTTTAGTGAAGCACTAAATGCAAATAAGATGGAATTTATTATAAACAAAACAAAGGTGGTTAGGTTTACTAGGAGAAAAAAAATATTAAAGTAAGTATATGGCTGGAAGAGAGAGGAGGTACAGCAGGCAGAGGGACAAATATACATGGGCTTAACTCTACAAAGCAACTTAGGATGGGGAAAGCAGGTAGAGCGGTTGGTAAGGAAGGGGTCTGCTTGGGAAGACAAAGGGAACAGGAAGAAAAGTTAAAGAAAAAAAGGCAAATGCCACTGTGGTGCGGCCACTGATGGAGTAACAGCAGAAATTCGGGATCAATACTGGGTGACAGGTGAAGGAGCTGGAGAAGGTACAATGCAGGGCAGCGAGATGGGTGATTATTCGGAAGGAAGGAGGAAGGTAGAAAGGTTGGCAAGAGTGTTTAAAGTGGTTAAGGAGAAGAGGGGTGCAGAGAGGTGAGAGAGATCATGAGTGGAAAATTCAAAGGGAGTGGAGACTAACAAAAAGAGGGAAGATATGGGCTGTGACAGATGGGAAGGATTTACGGAAGCAGCTTCAAGAACTGGGAGAATAAAGTTGATACGAGAAATCCTTGTTACAGGGCGAAAGCACAATTGCAAGCATATTTTTGATTGATTTAAGTTGAAGAGAATGTTAATATAAACGTAATTTGTCCTACTGAAGACTTCTTAATGTCATATGAACTAAGTTAAATTAAAATTTCAGGATACGAACCAGCCACATTTTACAGTAGGAAGGTGTTAGCTGGAGGAGATGTATGTATATATGTTAAAACTCATCTCTGAACCAGTGAAAAAGACATTGCCAAAATGTGTACTAAAAATAACCTTTAATGTGCAGCAACACTAATTACATGTGATAAAAAGGTACTCATAATAGCAGTATATAGATTTCCTTCACATATATGACAAGGAGGGATAATTCGGCCATTTTTATTTTTATAACTGTCCAAGATTCAGATATAATAAAAATAGAAATTTTCTTAAAGAATTACATGCACATTCATAAATGGCGGCAAATTTTTTCCCAATAGTAGTAAAGTAAAAATTCAAAAACCATTGAAAAACTAAGAAAAACTGTTTCTATGGACCTCCTGCATTGCCTTTGTGCGATGGATTACAGTTTCAAGGTCATTCACTGTAACTGTTGACCTTGAATATCACAGATCATGCCATCTCAGATAATTATATATATATTATATATAATCACCAGTGAGGGTATTTGGAAGATCGAGCAGTCGACATAGGAAGAAAAGTATTTGAACTATCACAATACACTTTGTTAATTCATCAACTAGGTAGATTCACATATGTTGTCATAGCTTTTTCTTGTATCAAATAAAAACCCATAATTCACTTCTGATCTGTGTAGTCTCTGTTGTTTGCTGTTGTGAAACATGTGTGTAAAGTAGTGTGTATGTACTAACAGTCCTCTCATGTTTGGCCAACCTTTTTCACTTGTTCCTAAAATTGTTTTTTGTCTTATGTTTCTCAAGTCTTTTTATTTCTTTTCGGTCATTACTTAATTTTACCATTACGTAGAAAAAGTTTTTGGTCCCAATTTGTTTTTATTTGGGAAAATTTTAATAGGTAGGAAAGGTCCTAACTATTTAGGGTTGAAAATTGCGTGGATTATTATGTTCAACATATCTAGTTGGCTAAAAACTTTTATTGGTAATTTTTTCATGATCATAACACAAAATTTAAGAAAATAATTAATTGTAGTTTGTCGATAAGCTTGTTCGTTAGAGAAGGTTCGTCCAACATGACTGGACTGCAGCGAAAGACAGGCGCGTGTGGGTGGTAATAGGGTGTATTGTTCCATTCAGATGAATTAGACAGCTTCATGTATCAAACTGTTGGTCATCAGGGCGTGGAACTTTACGCAGAGGCATTGGGAATACCGTTGTTTCGACAGTCGACGCAGGGAGTGGCAATACTCCAGGACAAAAGTTACACCCCCACACCGAAGGATGAGGTGGAAGATTTGTACCAGCTGCTGAAGAACGTTAAAGTAAGCCCCACGTTTTGGTAGCACATAACAGGCTTAAGATATTGTTTTACACGCACTTATGAAATTGAATCCGTATCATGCCACATGAAAATTCATGCTTTAGTATATGAATCTAGCAAACAGTGTAAGTGCTGTTAAAAGTCACAATCTAACACAGTGAGTGGAGATTCGTCGGTTGCATTCCAAAAAAAAAAAAAAAAAAATTGACACATCGCAGTCCAGCTGCCGAAAACAATGTGTACTACCTTACGGTAGTCGGAACTAGTTTTTAATTCTCTGGCGCAAAGCCTACGATGTATTAACAACAGTGCCAATTGTGAATTGTGTCACTGCATTAATGTATCATTAGTTTGGTAGTTATGACACTCTGTGGCATAAAGAAAATTATATATATATATTTTTTTTTTTTTTTTTTTCAAAATGAAGTGTTTAAAGTTTTTTACACTAAACTCACTTCAAACAGTGAATGCTTCTCTCATGACCATTATATTATTTCTTCCTGGGGTGCTTGTAATAAACTTAGAAATAAAGAGCTGATATAATAAATTTTAAAAAATACTTAAAAACCACATATTTAGTTTTGTAAATTCAAACTCAAACAAGCGTTCAGCTTTGTTAGGTGGCATGTGCTTGCAAGCACAAACATGTTACCCAACACTCGCGATAGAGAGGGCCCTGTGGAACGTTGGTAAGTGTTGAATGTTGCTTCTGTTGCAGGAAGAATTGAATGTGGATGGTGTCGCTGTCGGAGCAATTTTGTCAGATTACCAGCGCATTAGAGTGGAAAATGTGTAAGTGTGATGTTTACAGTTCTTTTTCTTTTTAGTGATACTTTATTGTTGAAGACTGACCCACTGTATTGTTTTTGGCAGAAGTAGATAACCTCAGTGTTTAGACTCTGCAAGAAAAATTTCTGTTTGCTTCACTACCTAAAAACAAAGCCATTCCCATTGATAATCAGTGGGTACAGCCTATTGTCTGTATCACGCTTAGATCATCATAAATAACTTCTCTTTACATCATGGAGGTAGTCTATCACTTTTATTTTTTAATATCTTTATTGATGCCATTATTCAGGTGTTAATTTACGCCACTGGTCTGTTATTCGCTGACGACCTTAAAATGTATACAAAAATTACTACTGATTGTGATTGTCAACTACTTTTGTATCACGCTTAGATTGTTAACATTATCATGCTTTTTTTTGGTCTGTTATTATTATTATTATTATTATTAATTTTTATTTTAGTATTTGTTGATTTTCCTAAGAGAATATTGACAGTTAAATTAAATTTGTATGCATTCTGAAAGAAAAAAATGTAAATAATAAAAAAAAAATTTATTTCAAAGGATAAACTATTTGTAGAAGTAAGTCACTATTAATGACAAATCATTTCATAAGTTAAGTTCTATGGTCAAACTGAGACAAAATATTTTCTGGGAAAAACAAAATGTTTTTTTTTTTATTTATTTAAAAAAAGTAAGAATTGAGTATTATCAGATATTGCAGTTGCTGAATTAAAACAAGAATTTGCATTATAAAAATTCTCAATCCAAAATTTTCTTTTAATTTTTTTTTTTTTTTTTTTTTTTTTTAATTTTTCATTAAATTATAAATTTGTTACCTACTAAAACTGTTGTGTTCGGGTACATCTGGCAACAGAGCACACCGCTAACAGCAGATACTATGCTTGGGAAAGAGAGAGATGAGGCGCGCTGTAGGAGTGTGCTACACGGGGCAGGGGCTGAGGGGCTGAGTGGTCCCCCCAGCTCACCTCACATCCAAGAGTGGTCGAGCCAAGTTCCCCTCGAGTGGGAAACGTTTGCAGTGAGCTGCTGGGTTTTCTCGGGGCGCTCCCGTTCCCCCCCCCCCCCCCCCCCCCCCCAACCGAGCGAGGTGACGCAGCAAGTGTCCCGAGAAGACCCGGGTTCAGATCCTGGTCCGTCGATCCCGACTCAGGTCTCCCACGGTCTCGTCAAGTCCCTTCAGGCAACTGCCGGGTGGTTTCTGGCAGCAGGCAGGCCACGGCTGATTACTTTCCAAAATATACTTCTGATGTAAGTGTTCGTCTCTAATGACTTCACGTTCTTTGAATGGTTCTTGCAATTGGAAAGATAGATTTAAAATTAGAGATGGGTGATCAGATCCTCAAATACTATCAGATCCTTAGAATTTGAAGGATTCAATATTCGTGGAAAAATATTGCTAGAAAAATATTAGAGGAAATAGAGTAAATTAAAAAATTCAACACAGACAACCTCTGAAGTTTACTAGCTCATGTTTTGCTTCATATCTATCCTGTTATCATTCCCCAAGATATTGTTATTTAACATATAATAGTATAAATAAAATGACAATATATATTTATTCTGGCAACTTAGTTTGTGAAATAATCATTTAAAGGGTTGAATGTACCATCACCATAGTTAACATTTTTATTTATTGTGTATTATTTTATTTTTCACCCTCGAAATCTAGATTTGGATTCGAGGGGTATATTTGAGGTACCCTTTGGGATTCAAATTTGAGATTCGGATTCGAAAAAATTTGGATTTGGTTCATAACTTTTTTAAAATATTTCTCGGAACATATGCCATTGCTGGTTTTCACTGTATGTCATAGTTTTCCCAGCACATCACGTTGTTGTCATCGTGCTATCCAGAATATATGTTCAGTTTCATCACTGGGTTCATCTTTTGTCAATGTGTTCTACAATGTTGTTGTCTGTCCGTTTTTCTGTTCCTGTTACAACTGTCTTTCCGTCGTCACTGATCTATTGTCGTGTGTGTCGTGATATTTTTGCTGTCTGTTAGTTTAATATTTTACATTGGCTGATTTGGGCTTGTTTTTCAGTGTATGAGTGAGTTCATCTTTCTTGTCCATTGGTGTGGTTTCTCTATGAACTACAGTGGAAACCAGAAATGGTGTATGTCTGTAAAAAAAGTTTCAGATATAATGACGTGGTTTTCGAAGAGGCGTACACTGAAATACCTCTGTATTAACTACATTTAAGAACAAAACACGCTCTATGTTGCAATAGGAACAGGTGCGGCGCGACTATTGAAATTAAAACAAGCAAACACTCGATAGAAAATTTTATGCTTGTTTTTCATTTAAATCTTCACACCCCATTCTCTGTGCATTTCAAATGTTTATGGTCGCATGTTTTATGTATTTATTATTATATTTGAAACAACAAAGGTATGACAAACACTAACAGCTGAAACTCGTTAAAAATTGCGTGTGTCTGAAAGTGCTTGAAATGAGGTCTTTTCTAGTTTGAGTTTGATTTCCCTAAGTGTATAATTTTAGATTTTATGATGATTACTTCGGAAAGTAGATATAGATTTAAAAAAAAATGTTATAAATTTGTAGATACGTTATATACATGCTGTTACACCTAGTTCTTCCTATCTTTACCGAGTCACTTTTAAGCCCATAGTGGTTACGCTCAGGGGAGCAACAACAGGGGGGGGGGGGAGGGGGGTAAGGGTATTTTGCCCCCCCTCTGAAACCTTGAAGTGGGGGCAAACGGGGGCAAAGAAAGTGCTGTGTAATTAATTTTTAGATGATAAAACTGCTTAAATAGCACCATTTTCCACCTTGAAATACAAAAATATTTCCCGGGGGAGGACCCCTGGACCCACCGCTTCGATAGGGGGGATCGATGATTCTTTATAAAAAGGTATATTGCCCCCCCCCCCCCCTCCTTTTGGAAATTTAGTTGTTGCGCCCCTGGTTACGCTAAAATATAAATAATACGTGTCAGCTTAATGAAACTGAATGTGTGTACCTTTAAGTTTGGAAAGCGCGAAAAAAAGTGTTTGTAATCTAGGATCATGTGTAAGCATCTTGAAACAACACGACACCGTGGTCCCCGCTGACCGTCGTGTGGGGGCGGGTGTGTGGGATGCGCAGGTGCGCTCGCCTGGGGCTGGTGGCGCTGGCCTACCTGTGGCGGCGCGACCAGGCCGAGCTGCTGCAGGAGATGATCGACTGCGGCGTGGTGGCCATCGTGGTGAAGGTGGCGGCCCTGGGCCTCGAGCCGGGCCGGCACCTGGGCCTCGGCCTGGCCGACCTGCGGCCCCACATCCTGCTCATGGTACGCTGCCCGTCCCTCCGCATTCCACGGCCGTCGCTACTACTGCCAGTGATGGTTTTATTCACGTATTTATAAAACTGGACGTTTACTTCTGCCTTTGCAGTAAGCTGTTCATTGAAAGAAACTTTTACGTTACATTATTTTTGACGTGACAACGTCTAGTAAAGATCGATGAACGCCAGCTGCACGCACGAAAAAGGATGACTCGTTGTCCCGTTACACTCATTGTACGCTTGCGCCGCATCTATCTCTCTTCCACTCGATTGGAACAACCATCGATTTGACTTTTTCGAGGCACATTAAACTTGAAACACTCCCATTCGTTTTCTACTTTTCCTCTCATCGTCCTATCCTTAACAGAATAACACAGATTGGAATAATTTTAATAGCAAACATGTATAAAAGTTATAGTTAAAATAATCTCTTCGTTAAAGTAATAAACATATTTGAATTTATGAGTGCAAATAAAAGTAAATTTATCAATTAAATTGTAGATTTCATTTCACTCCTTCTTTGTATCCATACAAAATAGTGATAATTCAATAAAAATGATTCAATTTTATTCATAAAAGTAAGAAATCAATTCATCAATATTTTGTTATGACGTTGTCACGTTAAACTATCGTCCGTAAACCGACTTTACAGACAACCAATTTTTTTTCTGTATTTAGTTCAAACCGTCTTATGGCATCTTTCTGTGACACTGAAATAATTAATAATGTTCTCAGGCTTTCACGGCTATTGTCTGAAGTAGCTTGGCTTCTGGGTTGTAGCCGTGTCCTTGGCAAATAATTCACCGACGTTTCGGTCGACATTGCAGTCGCCATCATCAGGGAGCAGTTACCTACTGCAGCTAGGAGCAGGTGTAGGTAACTGCTCCCTGATGATGGCGACTGCAATGTCGACAGAAACGTTGGTGAATTATTTGCCAAGGTCACGGATACAACCCAGAAGCCAAGCTACTTCACACTAAATAATTATTTTGAAAAAAAATTGTATACTAACTAAAAGTATTCTGCAGTTGCAAAACAGAGATAGTATTGAGTTTGATTGTGTTGTCTGATTAGGTGCCAAAATTGACTGTTTATAAGGCCATGGACTTATTTTCAGAAAGAAAAATACGGATTAAATGTTTGTGGTGAAGGTGGAGAATACGAGACATTTACTTTGGACTGTCCATTGTTCTTGAAAAAAATTGTCATGTAAGTATAACATATTTTTAGTGCTTACTATATATAGTGTTTTGAATTAATTCAGGCTGTTAGTAAAAAAGTTTTGAATTGATCTTTTGAATATTTTTGTCTATATATTAATTCATTACTGTAGGCTTTATTAGTAAAATATTGACTGAATCCTTTTAATAATTTTGACTATTGTTTATTCATTACTGTATTAGAAATATTTTTTGCTTTTTACTAGTCTTCATGTTCTTATTTTGTTTTGCAGAGATGAAGTTGAAACTGTTATCCACTCCAATGATGCAATTGCTCCTGTTGGTTACTTAAATTTCAAGAAAATGCATCTTGTTTGTAAAAATGTGAGTATCGCTGTGTGTATAAATTGCACTGCAACATGCTATGCTAACTTTTTTTTTTTTTTTTTTTTAATTAAATGACAATTTGTAATAATGTTTCGGAAAGGACAAAAGAATTCCATCGTTATAATAATGAAAAGTTCATAACAGAATGAATTTTTTAAAAAAAATCATATTTAAGGAAACTTAATTTTAATAAGCAGAAAAATTGTTACAAAGGTAATGTTACAGCAAGCTTTTGCTGTATAATACTCCACCTAAGCACGCATGGTAATGGCAGTTACATGTTACAGTCATGCACAGGTAACTAAAGATGCTTGAACAGCCAATTTACAGGGAAACCCACCCCTAATCACTTCACTACCACCAGGGTAGTCATAACTCATGGTTCATTGACAAGCAAATGAAAGGAACTTCAGTTAAAAATTCAGCAGCAGTGAATAAACTAGCTCCTTCAAATAAAAAGCACTAAGCCTAAACAGAGTAATGTGCCCATAATATCACACTTCCTGGTGCAGGGTTTAAAAATTGTTTGATAGCCATCAGAATCAGTAACCACAGTCAATAGAAAAAGGGGTTTCAGGAGCCGTCCCCCAGAAAATTTGCAAAATAAACTCTTTAAAACAACATTTTTAAGCCAACCTGGAACTTAAATTCTAATAATGGTTTTGCCACCCTTTCTTGCAATTCTTTATTCAACTTATTTGGTGCCAAAACTGATGTTATTACAGTAAAAAAAAAATTGTGAATATTTTTCTGTGTAAAATTGTCTGCTGCTATTATTTTTCTGTTTTCCATTTTTTTACCTATAGGTGTCCAAAAAGTAAACCTGGTGTTGCTCTTTGTCGTACCCTCCACTGGAATTCGCTTAGCTATAACATCAATTTATTTAATTTATAATGTTCACTGAAATGTGTTGCAACATTATTCATTACCTCCCGTGCTTGTTTCCGTAGCGGCCACTCAATTTAATACGCAATTCAAATTCAGACGTAGAAGCCACGACGTAACTCGGATGGTGGAGCTCGGACCACTGACATCCAAATGTTATCAGCTAGTTGGCAACTGCTCGACTAACCCCCTCCACTTTCCGACGCACTCATCACGTGACCGTCCAGTGACGTTGGGGCCTGCGCAAGTTCTTTTGCCCCTTGTCGCTTTATAATTGTCTTTCCACTTGGACCATGCTTTTCACCAGGCAAAGGGGCACAACGGGAAAACATTGGACGCACTCTTGACAAATACCAGGAAGGTTCTTCACAATTGGTCATCACCGATTCCTTCCTAGATTCCCCCGACTTGTAATGTATCCGTCTATTTATAATGATATTGCTGTCAATGAAATAAATGTAAATCCAAATACATTAATATCTCTTAACAATGTACTTTGAAAAGCCATAGTTTTGGGGTTTGACAATAAAAGTGCTTAATACTGGAATGTTATTAAGTAAAACCATTTTTAAGGATCTGAAAACACATGTACTATGTACTTGAAGGTGAGAAATCTTGTAAAGTGAGGTACTGTGTAGTGTAGTTTCAATAGATCTGCCCACTTCCTGTTACTGCTGTCTGCATGAGTGTTGTCTTTGAAGGCCCCCGCCCGCACATGTGGTGTTCAGAGCGGCGGAAAGAAACCCCACGATTTGGAAACAGCTCGGGATACTAAAAGCATTTAAGTACACACTGAGGGCGGATGAGTAGTTTTTGTTTTCGTATTTCATTCTTAAGCTGTGTTTATGGAAGAGTGAAAATGGCTAAATGTTTGTTCGTAGAATGATATTTAGCCGTGAAACGCCTGGTAGAGCTTCTCGAAAGCACTGTGCATGTAATGAGAATAGGGCCACATCTCAAAAAAACTAAATTTTACAGGAGAGTGAATAAATGAAAGTTTATTCTTAGCCTCAGCAATCAGGAAGTTCATAATGTCGGCACTGTTTCTATGGCACAAGTCAAAATATGGCCATGGTGTATTCCAACCCACCCTCAGCTGTACGAATAATAAGGCCGCATGTCAACATGTGGCTGTATTATTCTGATTTCTGTTTTACAAATTTAAAATGTAATAAGGACATATCTCATCTCAGGTGATTATTTATTGTACTACATATATGGCCTTGTTATACCGAAGAGATATGGCCATAGACATTACAAATATACAAAAATGTAAAAAAAAAAATTTTTTGTGATGTGGCCCTATTATGCTCGGTGTACGAGATGGTTGCCTCTCATGAGAAGACGCAGCGTTGCGCTCGGAGGAGACACCGCGCTGACCAGGCCAGTTGGTGCTCGCAGGGCGTGGCCAGCCCCATGTCGGCCCGCATCGAGGGCGTGCCGGTGAGGACGTGGCAGGACCTGACCAGCGACCTGCGGGAGCAGGAGGAGGAGGAGGCATCCCGGGAGCCCGCGGAGGAGCGGGACTGCCCGTGCGGGCGGGAGGAGCCCCGGCGAGGGACCGCCCTGCCGGGGGGCCCCGCGGCCCGGCACAACGCCTCGGGCTGGAGCTGGCTGGCCGGCGTGGTGGGCGAGGGCCCAGACTGCGGGGCCGCCACGAGGGACGCCCTGCACAAGCTGCACTGTGAGCCTCGTGTGTCACCGTCGCCATTGGCGTAGCTGTGTTCATAAAGTTGGGGGGGACAAATAATGATTTTGATGTCATGTAAACCCATTCCCCTCTTACTAAGACGGGGGGGCCGGGGGGTCCTCCACCGGAAAATTTTGATTTTAAAAGTGCAAAATAGCGCTTTTTAAGCAGTTTTTGTATATAACCATTGGATACATAGATGATAAAATTATTATTGTTTCCTTAAGATAAAATTTGAGAGTGAAGAAATTGCAAATAAAGTTGTGCAGAATAATATTATAAAATAAAAATATCACGGTCTAGAAAGTTGGGGGGGGGACAGTCCCCCCCGGTTCCTACGCCCCTGACCGTCGCCACGGAGCTCCCGTACTGTGCTGCTTCCAACAGCATTGATAGGCTTATATGCCGACACACCTTTCCCTGTGTGGTTCGTACTAGGGTTTACCACAGTTGAACCTCTTTCTCACTCAAAAGTATTCATTCCAAAATATATATTTTGATGTCCCTACAAGAAGATATCACATTTGATAACAGTTCACCATTAAGTACTTTTCTTAGTAAGAACCGTATCTGTGGGTTTTTTCCAGGTATGTTGTAATGGGATTTCTCTGAATGTTTTCGTTAATAGAGCTAGAGAGGTCTTTGATGCTCCAGAAAACAAACTAAACTTCAAAACAAAACTAAACATTTTAACTCTGATCCGTTGATCTGAGAAACACACAAACATTGCAGGTCTTTTCTTGGATGCTCACTTAAGATGAAATAAGAATTTTTGCGAGACTTAAATACAAAAACAGGAAGCAAGTATGCTCTAAAACATTGTGCGTTGACAAGAAAACTGAGATTCTAAAAAAAAAAAAACTAAATTTAATATACTTATGAGCATACATTTACCTTTTGTTGCATGCAGTAAAACTGTAGGGGTGCTGCTTACGTCCCACATCTCCTCTTGGCGTGGAATGTCACGTGCTAACGCCTTAACTTGTGTGGGAAGGCAGTACAGCTTCTGATGTGCGTGTTTGTCCCGACCTTACGGCTTCCCTCTACTGCTATACTGCTACAACCCCTGGTAGCCGGGCTTTATGTGGGGCGTATGCAATCCTCGGACTGAAGTGATAAAATTTTACCAGCCCACTGTTTGCCAAAATATGAAAATATATGGAAGGTAATTTTGAGAAGAAAAACCTTTTAAAAAAATTTTCCTTTTGTCACATAGAAGAGAAATCCTTTAAACTAAATTAATATCAACGAATGAGGTTTTAAGCTGTATTGTGTAGTCCTGGTCCTCTGTTAACGTGAGTTCAAAAAGTCATTAATGAATTATGATATTTTTTACTATTGGCCTGGACAGTGAAAATCAATGGTATTTTACCTGTTTTCGCGAGCGGGAAAATGTGGTTGGCATTTGCCGTGAGCCAGTGGGTTTTCCAATTTGATAATTTTATCTAGAAACGAGTTGAACTGTGTGGTTTCTGGAAGGGTGGCGAGAGTCGTGTTGTGACTCATACCCAATTGTAACCTAATTTTAAAAATTTATGACATGAACGATCAATAGTAGTAGCAGTTTCCGATGGAGTGATAACATTATAAAACTCGTACAAAGTTTCGCAGGTCATTACCATTTCCTTCCAATAACTAACCACAGCAGTTGATAACCAAATGAAGAAAACCCAAAAAAAAAAAATTAATTTTGAATACATAAGGAAACCATAGAACTGACTTTGCTGTCGTAGTCTAGAAGCAATCGGGAGGCCGGGCGTGTGTTTTAAATACGTAAGGAAACCGCGGAACTGACTGTCAGTGTCGCAGTGTATGAGAGGTAAGGGCCGGGTGTGCTGTGCGCAGTGCTGTGCGCGAGGGAGGGCCTGGCGCCCCGCCGGCTGGTGGCCGTCGCGCTCTACGTGTCCGACCTGGCCCAGTGGCCGGCCATCAACGCGGAGTACGCCGGGGCGCTGGGCGGGCCCGAGCCCCCGGCGCGGGTGTGCGCGGAGCTGCCCCTGCCCGCCCGCACGCCCGTCGCGCTGGACGCGCTGTCCTTCGCTCCGCCGTGCCAGGCGGGGGAGGGGGAGGAGGGCGCCGTGGCGTGCGAGCGCCGCGCCATGCACGTGCAGGGCGTCTCGCACTGGGCCCCGGCCAGCATCGGCCCCTACAGCCAGGCCGTACAGGTGTGTGCGTGCCATCCCCCCCCTCGCCCGTGCTCGCAGGCTGACATTTCGAAAACAATTGTATATTATTTATTTCTTTATTTCTTTATTTACCGTATTTACTCACGTAAAGGCCCCCCTTTTTTTTCCACATTTTCGACTCCAAAAAAGGGGAGGGGGCCTATAAACGAATTTAGAGGAAAAAATAGATTTTTCTTTTTTTCAGATATGAAAAACTAACATTTAATAAAAGCAAAATGAAATACCGCCACAACTTATTTAAACGCCAATTAAATTTTGATTAATTGAAACAGCTGGCGGAACGACTGGCAAGTCGTGCGTCTTTGTTCAAACGAGGGAGGTTGGGGGAGGCAGCGACGCGGCAGGAGGGGGAGAGAGGCAGCGCTGCGGCGGGGAGGGGGGGGGGGGGAGAGGCAGAGGCGTGGCTTAACCTCCCTCTTGCCAGCTAGCCAGCCAACCAGACAAAGGAGTGTAGGTACCTGCTCCACCCACTGCCCTTCCTCCTTCACTTCCCCTCTTCAACTCTGTCAACACTGCACATCAACACAAGCCCGAGAGTCCAGCTATCTTTATCTTTATGTCGTTTGAGATAGGACTAACTGCTTACGTCTGGCACGCCTCACGACGGTCCTACCGAGAATGGACAAACTATAATACCAGTCTCTGTATCACTGCCGCTTACAAAATCACCTCCCGCCGCTCGCAATACATGTCTTGCTGTTTGATGCATGCCAAGCTGCCCTGCTCTCAGATAAACCCAGAAAAACACGTTTTAAATTTTTTTCTCAAAAATGTTTACAAAAAAAAAAGGAGGGGGGCGTATACGCGGGTGGGGCCTTTACACGAGCAAATACGGTATTTAAAATTGTGACAGGGTGTTGCTGGGGTGTCTCGGCAGGTGGGGGACATCATCTACGTGGCGGGCCAGATCGCGCTGGTGCCGGGGACCATGTGTCTCGTGGAGGGGGGAGTGAAGGAGCAGTGCCGCCTGGCCTTGCGACACATCGGGCGCATCGTCTCCGCCATGGACCCCAGCACCCAGCTGCGAGACGTCGTGCACGTGAGTGGGCGTCGCTACAGACACGCTTAACAACCTTATGTCAATAAATAAATACTTTTAACAAGTTTGCCGGTTCGCACCAGCCTAAATTACTGTACGATTTCCTAAGAAACTTCGTAACGGATGTTTGCTTTACAGGTATGCCAACAGAAACTGTTTTCATAGAGGTATTGGTCTGTGGAGTGGAATGTCTGTTCAAAAAACAGAAGTCTGTGTGGTTAACAGTGTTGTTTTGCGAAACGAACAGTAGCTGAATAAAGGCTAGTGCAAAAAGTTTGTGTGATAGCTCGAAAGAAACTCGCCAGGAAGAATCTTTAAAAATCCAATCATGAAGTGAGTAAACAAAGATGATGTCAACATCACATCAACAAGGAATATGGCTTTGAACTTCATTAAAACCATAAAAATAAAATTTTTTGCTATCTAGATTATTTGAGAGGAAGGAGGAAGTTTGTTCTTAATGTTGAGTTAAGTTTTTGTTGTTAATTAACACGGCAAAGATAAGTAGCACACACACTCCATAATGTCTTACTGCCATGATGTACATAATTGTAGTCTTATAAACAAAGTAACCTTAATGAGGCTACATTAAGTTCGCACACACTATGGTGTTTGCATATACTTCATTTTAAGCTTATTTATAATTTTTGCACTTGCATTTTTATTTTAACTGTAACTGACTCCCTCATGTTTGTGGTCCTGAGTGGAGTTTGAAACCCAGCACCCTGGCATGACTGTCGCACGGGAGTGGTTCGGAGCCCGCAGTGTTTCGGACAGTTGGGGGTCCCGTCGCCCGGAGCCTCTCGGAGAAGCACATGTCAATTGTTTATTGTGTCTGTGTCTATTGTTTATTTGGTCCTTTGCATTTTGTTTTTGTTTTGTATCTTTAATTGTGATATTGTTTTTTTTTTTTTTTTTTCATTGTTTTTCGTTTCTTTTTTTATATCCCCGTGCACACCCTAGTAACCTCTCTTTATGAGGTGTTGGTGTGCGTGTCACAACGGTAATGAATGAAATGTCGGACGGCGACGCCCGTGATGGGGGCCGGGTTGCAGGGGATCTGCTACGTGACGCTGTGCGGCGACGTCGCGGCGGCGCGCAGGGAGTGGGAGCGGCAGACCAACAACGCCATTGTGGACTACGTGGTGGTGTCGAAGCTGCCGCGCGACGCGCTGGTCGAGTGGCACGTGTGGGCACACCGCCACAACAGCACCTTCGACTGTAGGTAGCGCTGCCCCCCGCCACGTGTGTCTTGTACGGCACTAGCTTTTACAGTTATACTGGCGAAGCCCGCGAGGCTTCTTGCACACCAGCTTGAGGGACTCTCCATGAGTAGAGCCTTGCTCTGTGTTCACGATTTTATCTTATCGTCACACCTACTCTTAATAGTCGTGATAGAGAAGATTAATTGATGAATTTTTACATTTGCAAATATTTAGTTGATTTTCGGAAGTTTCACACCCAAACGATCTTGTGAATTACGTATGTTTATCTGAATTAAAGTGTAATATAATATTTTGTATATTATTACTGTAGTCAGTCACCATTCAACATAGTTTTTTTTTTATTGAAGGCTAATCATTTGTTTAAAAAATAATCTTGATTCATCACTAAATAAAACTTTCTTCTTACAGTGTCCATGATGGTGGTGAGTGACGTTGTGACAGTCTGTGATTGCTTGTGTGTGCAGATGAAGAGACGGGATGTTGCATCGACGACTATCGAGTGTCGATCAGGAGGCGCTGGAACTACGAGCATACCGTCTCAGCTGTTGTGTGCCATGTCTCCACAGGTATTGAGGCTGGATTGTGATCATTTTTGCTCAAAAATTCATTCACCGTATTTTAATCAAGGTAGATGGGTTGGTTTTAATTGTATGATAAAAATTTAGGCTGTTGTTGATTGTAACTCTTGTACCCTACCAGGGTGGTCCGGCAGGGCCAAACCCGGATTTTTTCGCAAAGCAAGTGGGAAAAATGTCTGACATCGCAGCAAGCCAGTTGGTATTTTCAGGGTGTTCCTGTTTCCCAACACATTCATTTCATCAGTGCTCCTTTCTACCTATTCACTCATTTGTTCGTTCATTCATTCTACTCTGTTATTACATTCCTGCCATTGACATTTCAAGAATTTTTTATTTCCTCCACATTATCATAAAATCTTTGTTTTCAGAAAGATTTTTCTCTGCTAGAGAAATTAATAGAGGAGTAACCATGGGAGACAACACGAGACATTATTAAAAATCAGCGAGACATTATTAAAAATGAGAGGCGGCCCTAGACTTGGCAGACAGGGCCCTGAGGCACTTCCTTTTGCGGTCACCAAATATTTTGGTAAGGCGCCTTATCAGAAGCCTGGGGGGTATGAAACAGCTCTCCCCTGGAAAATTTAAAAAATAAACTATTCAAAAAAATAGTTTTTAAACCAACCTCAAACTTAAATTTCAGCTAATGTTTTCCTTATTAATCTTAACAAAATATGATATTCTTTCCTAATAAATTATATTTGAGTCAATTTTAGAAATGCCGATGATCGAATACTGGTAAAGTTGCATCATAACATGAGAGAATAAAAATTTTAAAAGTTTTTATAGTAATAAATTATGAAAAAGCAATTGAAATCTAAAAGATATTGACCAGCACTTTGAATTACATGCTTAAAACTATTGAATAATCCCTCCCTTTTTCTCATTAACATGGATCTTGTTTACAGAAGACTAGTCACAAGAAAAATTAAAATGGAAAGGGCCAGCGCGGGGTCTTGTGTGGTCGCTCGAATCACCCAGCCCTTGAGCGAAGCCTGGTAGGAAGCAAGATGTTGATGATGACAGTAATGACATGGGAGGGATTGTATTAGACCAGTTGAAAAAAAGAATGGAGGAGATATGCCATGCTATCCTCTGAAACGATGTCGTACAATTGTGACGTAAAGTGTCAATTCACTTGGTGCAGAAGTTCTTTATTATTAAAATAAAAGTTTCATAACAAGATCCAATGATAACATGAATTAGTTGTGTAGAAGCCATTTGGGTCATAAACTCATAAGTTAAAATATGTAGTGCAAGAGTTGAAAGTTGGTTAAACACCGCATCTTCAACCTCCTGAGACTGGCAATTTTTATGCTGCTCTAAAATACTGGTTTTTACATCTTATGGTGTGATTAATTTTTCTAAGTTTAACATGCAAAAAATATAATGTTAAACTTGCAAAGTTCTGTTATTGATGAAATGCCCTGAAAACAGTTTTTAGACTATTGTAGTTTTATAAATTTTAATATTCAAATTTTGGATTTCTTAAAGAATTGCATATAATTAGTGGATTGCCTATAGTTAATATTTACTGTCTGCTACAAATAGTTTACCCTGTAAAGTGACATGTTAGATATTGACTTAATTTTTGGGAATAATACTGTCACTAGAAACTATTTTATGGTCTTTGCAAATTTTTGCCTTAAAGAAGGCAAATTTTCAATATTACGTGCCAAATAAATTGTCATGGCATAATATATGTTGAAACCAATATTGCTTATCTTCCTCTTAATGTACATAGTCATTATTGAATTGATTATCTGTAGGTTTAGAGTTAAAGCCAGACAGGTGTAAACTCTTAAGCGAGTCCGAGTTTAAACTTTACCTAACAAAAATTTATTTTCCGCATAATAGTTGCACCCCTACTTTTCAAACTTTATTTTAGAATAAAATGTGCGGCGATTATGCGAGAATACACGGTACCTACGAGTTGCAGTCGACTTCAGACCTGTTGGTAATAACCGGATTGTTAACGAGGTGTAAAAGTTTGGAAAGACATTCCAAAATTCAGGATGAGATAGCTGGAAATGGAGAATGCGTGCAGCGAACGACCGGGAAGTCGCAGATGACGGGGTCTGGTGTTGAGAGACGGACGCGGGGACTTGTGGCAGGCAGCGGGCCGGAGGGGGGCGCCGGCATGACGGACGACCAGCTGTCCCAGGTGCTCTGCTATGCCCTGGGCAAGCTGCTGCGCAAGGCGCCGCCCGCCACCGCCTGCCACCTGCGCGTGTTCTGCCGCGCCGGGGCGGCCGTGGGGCCCGAGCGCGTGCACGCCGTGCTGGCCCGGGCCGAGGGCTTCAACATCGCGCACACGGTGCTGCCGGTGCGGTGCCTGCCCCGCCCGCGCGCCTTCCTGTCCGTGTGCGGCGTGCGGCACGAGTGAGCTGGCCGCCGGAACTGACTGTCCTCCTTGGTGCTAATTAAATGTTCGTGCAAACTAAAAATATTTGTAGATTTTTTTTTATTTATTTCCACTTTACTGTAATACTGAATACTGACTGGATAGTCACTCTTTTCACATCCTTTTTTATTTCACTCAGACTTTGCTGCATTTTATGATTGAATACGATTTTCCCTCTCTTGAAGCTTCCTTCTGTTCAGTGACTTTAAAAAAGGACCATTTGTATATACATATTTCTCATTTGTTTGTGCTCGGAGCATGGACATGTAAAAGTGTTTTCTTTTTTTTGTTGTTGGTTGGATGCGGACAAAACTTTCTCCTTGCTTGTCTGTCCAACAAAGGACAGTAAAAAATTAAGATGGCCGCCTAGACACAAGTTGATGCTGGGTGCTGCTAGAATTCACCAATTTTCGGGTGAATTCTTTAACTTCCGTAGTCACGGAACAGAATACGAATTTCCTTCTCTTGAAGCTTCTTTCTTATAAGCATTTTTTTCTGGTCTCACTTTTTTTTTTCTTTTGGTATCATTATTTATACCCGTCTGCATTTGCAAGGTGGAAGGTGTTCAAGCCTCGCTGAGACAGGTTTGCTAGCCAACCCCACACTCCCAGCCCCTTTACACAGTCCAAGGAATGGTGACAAGTCAGTTTTTCCATACAGTAGACAGATGTAAGTCGTTACCTTTTTTCATTCCAATATATTTTTTTTTTCTAAAAACTCATTCCCTTGAAAAAATTAGCTTTAGGTCAATTCTGATTATGGATTGGGCAGATTCCATCGATTCGAGTGATATCCTAAGGATTCAGAGTATAATGGTTTTGGAACTCTTATTATATGCAAACTTTATATATTCAAATGCAGTTATTGTAATAGGTTTTTTTAACGCAACTTAATTTGTTTTAACTAGTGTTGGGTCGAATCCCGATTTTCTTAAATCTGAATCTCGAATCCAAATCTAAGTTTCAAGAATGGAATATCTAGGTTTTAAAAATGGAATAATGTACAAGAAATAACAATTTTTAACGTACATAAAATGCTTTTCCATAGCACTTGTTTGTTTCTGAGATTGTTAGCTACGTTTTAAATTGGTAATTCCTAATGCTTTAACAGTATTTTAAATGTCGCTAATCTATAGCAACCAACCCTTGTTATAATAACACTTTATATTTATACCTAACTTAAGACATTTGACAAAATGAAAAACTACTTGAATACCATCTTGTGGAATTATTGGAAAACATGCCAGGAAATTTGAGCATGTACATTTTCACAAAATTTCATGTAGTCTCATTTAATGCAATCTGCATCTGTATAAACCATTAGGTACTTGTCCACAAATGCTTCAAGAGCCATGTTCACTCTACCTTCATTTGTTATCACAATTGGACATTGGCAAAACACTTCTTAAACAGTATCTCAGGGGCATTTAACACACAGTTTCGGAAACAAATGTTGCAAAAATTGTTTGCATTCATTTTTGAACAGCAGGACATTTATCAGCTTGAAATTTTTCAATTCAGATTTTGCCCCAAATCCTACATCAACATTTTTAACCGACTTCAGATTTGTTTGGTTTCTTGGGTCAAGGCAAAATTAACTTGGTTCCACTTGGGCTATCAGATAAAACAGATTTATTTATAAATCTGATTGCTATACTATTTAGCAGTGACCATAAATCTTCACACCAAAGTGGCAGTATTGGATTTTTGGATTGAAATGTGATCGGAAATTGTTCCAACTGCAAGGAAGCTGACAGAAAAAATTACATTTTAGGCAACAAAAATGGATCGGCCAAATGAGATTTTATCTTTGCAAAATTTTAGGAGTTTTGGCGGGTGTTTCTCAAGAACAGGGGCATATTTCATAACAAATTGCAATACTTCCAATTGCCCTCTTCAAAAAAATTTAATTTTCAGCCCATAAACTTTGGCAAAATTTGAGTTGAAACACAAAAGAAGTTACACATGTGTATTCCGATTGTCGAGATGCAAAAGTCGTAAACGGGTACATAGTAGATTTACCTCGTGATTTCACTCATGAGTAGGGCCACGATTATATGGTGAATCGCGAAATCGCGAAATTTTCCGCGAATTTATATGGAAAATGTGAAAAAAGCAATTTTTAAGAAAAACCGCTAAATAACACCGAAATTACACAATACAAGTCTCGTATATTTTAATGTGAAAAGCTTTATAGTCAAGACTTGCCCGTGTCCTGGTTGATAAGCTGGAAGAATTTCCTGCCTTGCATTTCTACGTGCTTCCTCTAATCAGCTTTAGGGCTTCGTCAGGTCAGCGTGTGTGTTAGTGAAGCGGGATGATAAGAGCGATGCTCAATGGTAGTTCTAGCGCAAGGCTCTGAACTGGCGCGCCATCTTGTTCCCGTCAGATAACTGCGAAATTTGAGCGGTGACCGTAACATTATATGGCAGAAAAATAATGATAAAGGTGTAATGCATTTCCCTCTGATACTTTCAAGAAATTTGTAACGGGTTTTTTACACCTAAAACTTCGAAAACATGCCTTTAGCCATTTTATCTCCTCTAAATCCTCTTGATCCGATATCAAAAGAACCAGTTGGGCATTAACAAATTCTTAAATGCTTTTCGTAAACAGACTCCAGTCGGATATCTAGTGTAGTTTGGAAATCACGTAGGTTTCTTGTGGCTGTGCGCGGCACACGACTGTAGTTGCCATGCGTCATGCGTCGAGAATGTTGTCCGGCAGGAAGGGCGAGTATAGTTAATTTGCGGTAAAAATGAATACTTTTACGGCCCTGCTATAAATCTTTCCATTAAAGAAATTTTGAAGTTTCAGTGATTTTCCAGCAGAAATAATGTTGTGTAACTAACAAACAAATTGTATCAAAACAATTAACGGTAAATGGCTGTCGCGGGGACCCTTAAAAATTTTTCATTTTACCAGAAATGGACTACACAACCCTGGCTTTCATCGCACACAGTTTGGAGAAGGGGAGAAAGGATGTTGACAGTTTCACATGCCAAAGGACGTTGAGCGCGGAGGGGGGGAGAGACACGATGGTTTGGGAGGGATCAACCTTGAAATCTGGAAAAGGGAAGGAGAGGTAGGCCGAATGACGTCATGCATCCGCCGCCTGTGCTGCCGCCAGCCTGTCTAGACGGATTCTAGCGCTCCCACTTACGTTGTACAAGCTACTGCTGCCGTATTATTAAGCAGAATGTCAATTTTTTTTCTCTTCTTATATGAACATTAGTACGATTATTATAAACCCACACAAAATATATGCTGCGTGTTAAATAATGGCTTTTTATAAGCTTTTATTGTGAATTTTACAATTTTTTTCCCCAATGATTTTTGTTTCAGATTTTTTTGACGGTTCCTGAGAATGTATGGTACTTTTTAAGAGAAAATGTTTAACCATAACATTAAAATATTGATTACATGTGATTCTAAACAACACAATAGGCCCAACTGCTATTTTTTTATGTCACAATTGTGAAATATATTGTGTAAGTACCATGAATAGCTTAAAAAAAAACTATTTTTTTTAAAAGACGAAATAACGACGAAATGTGTGGTTTTAAATGACGAAATCAGGTTCAAAATAAAACCATGTAATCTTGGCTCTACTCATGAGTCTTCCAGCCTAGCTCTTTGTGGGCAGCCTTGTACGCTCCCTGGACTATATGCAAAGAGCCTGTTTCTATATCAAAAACTTTATGCTGGCCTTCTGAAGTACTTGAAAAAACATTATCTTGTAAGGCCTTAAGGAACTTCAAATTATACATTTGGGCCATCTAGATATATCTGAATAACACTTGGAAGATTCAATCCCAATTTTGTTGCAGTTATAACAGTGGTCAGAAGGGCTTGCGGTGTTGAACAGTCCAAAAACACTCATTTTAAACATCATGTGGACACCTCATTTTTACCGGAACCCCAGAAGCGAACAAAAAAAAAACTAATTTTTATTTTCAGATAATTTAATGTCATCACAACATTTAACTGACAATAAGTTATTCTTGTACACAATTTGAAATGTGTAGAACATTTTCCCAGTGGAGTACCAAGGTTCCAGCTGCCTACTCAGAATTGCTTAACACGTGTTAGTGAACACATTTCTTTTCATCATTTGCAATAAAAAAATAATTAAAGGTTTACTAGCAAAATATAAACCACACTCAACACAATACTACACACATACACATATTTGGTAAATGCTGAAATATAAATAAATATTCCATAAATAAATAAATGCAGCTTTGGAAAGTACCAAGTCACAACAACTATAATACATGTACAAAAGAAATAATACAAAAAAAAAAAACAACATGTTTTGATCCAACAACTTCCAGTGGCATAGCGTGATATTATGAAATGGATATGCCCAATTGTGCAAGTTCATTCACTACAACAAGAGTGTTTTTTCAACAGGGAACTTTTAAAAACCATATGCTAAAAAATATTTCAAATTTAGCATATTTCCAAATATTCTCGAGCTTATAATCCACAAAAATTTTCCTTTTCCAGTCTTCAAAATGTTAACAGAAGATACTTGCAAGTTTCTTTATAGACATGTTTTTTACTTTTTTGTTTCTCATGACTGCCTATGTTTTATGCTGGAAGGCTAAAACAAAGGATGGCTTGACACACACACTATTCATCAGGTAATTTTGGCTCTAAGCTGTGTACAATAATCAACCCTTATTTTTGCAAATTATAATTTGGTATGTTTCATTTTTAATACAATAGCATTTTTGTCTGTTATTGAAAAGCTATGAGGTTATTAAAAAATTATCACCCTGTTACCTTTTAATAACCAATGACAAATACACCATAGACCATGCATTACACAACAAACTTGACACAAAACATGTCTTCCACCATTTTAAACACATTTACATATCACATTTTTAAATATATGCAGTAAAATAGGTGAATCGTTTCCCTGAAACATGACAATAATGTTTCTTTGGTGGAATCTCTTAATCACTAAACCTTTCAGCTGTTCATTGTTTACATTACTTGTTAGTGTATAAATAATGTCAAACTACGTTAAATCACCTTCCTGACTGTTTTATCATTTCGGCCAAATTCAAAACAATACTAAGTCACATTTTTTAAGATATAATAAAAATGCCTGTGAAATAATCACTGTAACAAACCGCTTCAGCTGTTCGATTTCAACCAAATACTAGCGTTGGTGTCAACATCTTGAATTAATGTAAAAATGCCTAATTTTATCATTTATGACATGAACGATCTAGTAGTAACAGTTTCCGATAAAGTAATAACATTACAAAACTTGTACAAAGTCTCGCAGATCATTACATTTCATTCCAATAATTAGCCACAGCTCTTACCTACCAAATGAAGGGGGGGAAAAAATAATTTAAATACATAAGGAAACCATAGAACTGACTTTGCTTATGAAAAAAAAAATTGTCACTGTTGTAAGACTACTCCAACAAAATCAGTGAACACTGTCGCAGTTCTTTGCGACTTAATGCCAAGACCACGAGAGCGGAGGTAAATGGTAGGCAGCTCTGTGATGGCGAAAGTATAGGAGTCTACTGACTTCATTAAACTCTTAGTTGTGGCTGCTAATGCTGGCTAGCTGAAGATCATAGAAGCACAAAGAAATCTTATGGTCTCTCCTCGCACATGTCCTACAAGAGCACCCCGGCTGGTGCATGGTACGTCGTACGTCAGGGTGAGAACAGCAGAGAAGAAACCATTAGCCGCCGGCTGAAGTCCCATACCTCAAGTGAGCATCCTATTTTAACTAGGACTTTGAAAACATTTATTATATTGTTAAATATTTAGCAAGGAGGGAGCACCGGGCGTTCCAAAATCTTATGACGCTACCCCACTTCAAAACTAAAACGGTAAGTTACCATCCACTTATATATGTGGAAAACTTTTTCTCGCAGCAAGAATCAACAACACTGCACCTGGTTGTAAAAAAAAAAAAAAAAAACAAATACATAAATACTGAACCAACAAATTTGTTATGTACATCAGATAAATAAGTGTAATATTTGTGCAAATATAACTGGTCAGTCGAGTGCGCAGTACGAGAGACAGGGAGCGAGGAGTCACACCTTGACGACGGACCTGGGGACCACCTTGATGGTCGTCGACCTGGCCTGCCCCTTCTCCTGGCAGATCTCGCACAGGAAGCTGCAGCCGCGGTCCACCTCCTTCCCGCCGATGGCGCTGCAACACTCTGCCGACACACCGCACACTTGCGTGCATCAACAACACCACTACACCACTGAGGCAACAAACACGGTTCTCATGCTGATGACTGAGAACATTAAGCATAAACATTTAAAATTTTCAAAAAAAAAAACTACTTGGAAAACATCTTATTGAGGAATTTCACCACCTCTTTCGTCACATTAGCTTCTACTGTGGTAAAGTCTTAAGATATACACACAAATTTCAGTTTTAAATTTCATTACAATTGAGTTTTTTTTTTGTAAGTATACCAGGAATTTTGTACATAATTAAAAGCACACAAAGGCGTGCGATAAATTTGAGCGGAAACACAATCTACAATGAGCATCTAGGCACGAAGAGCGGTCGGTTAGCTCAGTGCGGCCGGAAGCAGTAGAGGAGAGAGTACCTGTGTGCATCCACTTGTCGCAGACGCTGCAGTTGACCAGCCCGACCTCCTCGTCCGGCTTGTTGACGTAGCAGCGCCAGCACAGTTGGCAGTACCAGCCCTTGCGCCACAGCCTGCCGCAGCCAAGCACACCCCGGGCCCCGCCCCGCTTAGCCCCGGTTAGCGAGACGCTCCCTGCCCTCAGCTCCGAACACACTCAGGCCTGGTTCCCTTCAGTAGAGCCCTGCCCTTCTCGGTAGTGAATCGGGATGGGCTGGTAGAACCCTGCAACCCTCCACTTCCATCGAGTCTCTGGTGCTTCAAAGATTTCAGATTTGAGGAAAATAATTTTCAAAGCGGAAAAATTAAACACTTACCGCTCTGAAGTTTACTAAATTTACTTGCATTTTTTTCTTCATTCCTATCCTATTACAACTCCCCAAGAAAATTCACTTTCATTATATATTATTTAAATTAATTAACTAGGTATGTGTTGGTTCTGAAATCTTGGTTCTTGAAACGAACATTTAAAGATTTGGATGTTTGAACATTAATTGTTCATGTATTTTTATTTTTATTTCTCACATGCTATTTTATTTCTGGTACTTGATTGCCTAGATGTACCGTATTCACTCGCGTAATGTCCGCCCTCGCATAATGTCCGCACCCTTTATTTATATATCCTTAAAAGAAAAAATTAAAAATTCGCATAATATCCGCACCAGTCGTCTACGGCGGGCAACACAACTTTGGCCACCCCTAAAGGACGCAGTACGAATGGAAAGTTGACGGCTCTGTAAACAAAGCTGTAACCTTGAGCTGTCCTTTCTCTCCTGTTCTGAAAGGGTGGGGAAATTCGTTGAACTGAACAAAGCACGGTCAAAGGCCCCGCCCGCGTATAAGCCCCCCTCCTTGTTTTGTAAACATTTTTGAGAAAAATTTAAAAACGTGTTTTTCTGGGTTTATTTGAGGGCAGGGCAGCTTGGCATGCATCAAACAACAAGCCATATATTGTGAGCGGCGGGAGGTGATTTTGTAAGTGTCCGTTCTCAGTAGGACCGTCGTGAGGCATGCCAGACGTAAGCAGTTTGTCCTATCTCAAACGACATAAAGATAAAGAAACCTCGTCTCGCGCGCTGCCGCTGTGTTGATGTGGAGTGTTGTCGGAGAAGTAGAGGGGAAGTGAAGGAGGAAGGGAAGTGGATCAAGGATTCTAACACTCCTTTGTCTGGTTGGCTGGCTAGCTGGCAGGAGGGAGGTTAAGCCACGCCTCTTCCTCTCTCCCCTCCTGTTACAGCACTGCCTCTGCCTCTCTTCCCCCCACTGCCTCGCCCCCCTGCGGAGTCGTTGCCTCTCTCTTCCTCTAGCTGCGTCGCTGCCTCCCCTGCCCTCCCTCATTAGAACAAAGACGCACGACTTGAATAGAACACAAAATATTGTATTTTTGTATTTTTCCTCGCATAATGTCCGCACCCCATTTTTTTGGCCAAAAATGTGGTCAAATTACTGCGGACATTACGCGAGTGATTACGGTAGATTCAAGTGGTAAATACTGGTAACCCTTAGTGACTCTTAATTTGAGAACTTTGGGATCTGGCCCGTCGTCGCTAGCAACAAGTCATAAACCATAATCCAACACACACACAGAGCTCTTCCGAGGATACTCGCAATATGCCACAAACTCTTGCAGTAATTTTATCTTCAAATAATTACTCAAGAAAATAATAATTAAGAATAACATATCTACATTGAGACATAACTGAGCTTAGTACACATTTATATTGTAATGTAAAATTTATAAAACTGAAAGGAAAAAAAAACCTTTTCAATGCAATTATGTATATAAAGAAAATTAATCATATTATCATGACATAGCTAATGCATATAATTATGTTTTAGTAATGGGTTTCAGCCCCATTTCAAAAAAAATTTTAATTTAATTTGTAAGGCATCTACTATGGGACCCTCTCATCATAAGGCAATATGTAACAATTCTATAAAATATAAAATAAAAAAATTTTTGAGTTAAAAATTATTTTTTTGCCTCTTTCAATGTCTGTGGACTGAACCACAAGTACTGTAACATGACTCATCCTTGAATCCCGACGGCCGGGCATCTCGGCCACGGGTACAAGAACACAGCAGAGCACCGCACACACTCTCACAACCAACACGCAGCCAGACACAAGCAAGGAAAACCACAAGTCGACTCACTTTGAGCAGGGTACACACAGCGTCTGGGCGTAGACCCGGGTGCGCTTGTCGCCCTTCTTGTACTGCAACAGTCCGCGACACTTCATTCGTAAAAAAAAACCAAGCAACACGTGTCGGCCAGATGTGACCACCCCCTGGCTGTCACGAGGGAGCTTCTAGTCAAACTCACGCTGACACCACCAACTATAAGACAGTCGTTACTAGGCAACAAGCAAATAATTAATTCATGTTTTGCCTTCCTCCAAGTAGAAATAAGTTAGTGATACTTAAAAAATTCTACACTATTTTAATGTTCGGTATGAAACGTGTGATACACCAGCGACCGGCGTTGGTGGTCGTCGGGGAAACGCGGGACTTGCCTCGTGCTGCCACTGGGCGTTGGGCACCTCCGCGTCGTTGCCGCCCGGCCGCCGCGCGCCGCATGAACCGCACACCGCACACTCCTTGCAGTGCCAGCGGCCGGTCGGCACGCGCCTCAGCCCCACGCAGTATATGTGGTACCTGCAACAACGCACCCGCGGGCTGCTGCAACAGTCCTAGCCCTCCGGGAGGGGGGGGCGGCTGCTGGAACAGCCTGAGCCCTCCGGGGGCGGCAGCAACAGCCGGAGCTTGCCGGGACCGGCGACGCGGGCCCACTCACCCGCGATCGCACATGTCGCAGAACAGCATCTTGTCCTCGTCAGCGGGGTCCTGGCACTGGATGCAGGTCTTGCAGTCGGTGCACTGCCAGCTGTAGCGCTGCAGGTGGGGCACCATGTCCAGGGTGAGGTCCAGGCACGTGGGGTGGCCTGCGGGCAGCACCCGCCCCTTCGCTCTCCCTTGGCCACTTCTAACCTCTCTCTCTCTGTGTGTGTGTGTATGTGTGTATATATACACACACACATGTATATGCATATGCAGTGGCGTAGCCAGGATTTGTGTATGGGGGTGTTAAGAAGCATGCCCCCCCCCCCCTGTATTAAACCGGGGGTGGGAAAATTTGGATTTTAAGGTGTAAAATAGTGCTATTTTAGCAGTTTTCGGTTCTTAAATTTAAATATTGTAATGGTAAAAATTGTATTAATTTTAATATGAAATTTGTTTGAGTGATGAATAAGAAATTAATTAAATATTTGATGCTAGATTGGGGGGGGAGGGGGGGGGTTTGATCCCCTAAACCCTCCCCCCTGGCTTCGCCCCTGTGCATATGTATGTGTGTGTGTGTGTGTGTGTGTGTATGTATGTATGTATGTATGTATGTGTATATATATAGATATATATGTATATACATATATATGTACATATGTGTATGTGTGTGTAAATACCCTCCATCCCTCAATATCCATCTATTAGTCATTCTCTATACATCTCTATCCCTCTATATCTCTTTCACATTTAATTCAATTCAATTCTGTCATGCATACAATGTCTCATACGATGAAAGCACACGAAACTGCCGCTAAACTGTATGCAATTCACACATTCATTCGTTGAAACAATTCGCGCACCACCTATTTATTGTAAAATGGTTGTTAGTATCTCGAAAACCTTCAACGCGGATATGCGCATAACTACTCACCGAAATTCATCGCAATAGGATGAATGGTACAGGAGCTCATACGGAACAGACAAACAATCATTCACTATGATTTGTTTTGCTATCCAATTGCTAACCAGTTGACTTCAACACTTGGTTATCATTTTAATATATATATATATATATATATATATATATATATATATATACACACACACACACATATAGTTAAAATGATTTAAACTTACTGGTGTTTATACCTGCTAAATGTGGAAATGTTTTTTTTCACAGCGCATCTGAATTTACGTTTCCTCCTATTATTTGAGAAAAAGATGATGATTGGGCAGAGATAATACCTAACACAACCCCCTCCCCCACCCCTCCAGAGGATTATTTTTTTACTGTAATTCTTAGAATAATTCATTTAAAATTGGAACCAATGGTCCTTAAGTTGGGTTTTAGTCAGTAGCGATCTGATAGGAACTTTAAAAAGTTTTATTAATATAATATTATTAATGTTAATTGATAATTAACTTAATATTAATAATTAATCTTATTAATATTAATGTCGGTCTTGATCACTCGGCTAAGACAAGCCCTGAACCCATCAGTATTGATTTACTGCTTCGATTCCATCCCAGATGCCTGGTGGAGCACCTTAAAATTCTTTGGTGCAAATTATCCCCCTGGGGTGGGAATTTTTTTTATCAAAATGTCACAGGTCTCGGAACCAAATCTATTGAATTTTTTAATAATCTTCTCAATACCAACTATCATTTTATCTGCTTAATGGAACCCTTGTTTAATAAACATAGTCTAAATTCACATTATTTATGGAACTTTTATTCATCTCAAGAAATGATAGAGATGCTCTACTGACGTCGAAAGAATGTGGCGGAGGTGTTTTGATAGCAGTCGACGAAATAAATTTTTCTTCAGTTCAACTCACTAATACCCTTCGATCACCCCCGAATTGAAGCTGAGTGGGTTGAAATTAAAACATTGTCAAACAAATTTGTTATTCTCGGAAATATATGGTCACCTCCACACACAACTACAAACACATATCAATTGAACTTTGAAGCTCTTGAAGATAAATGACATGTTTTAAAGATTGGTGATTGTAATGTTCTTGGTGTGGATCTGGATCAATAACTGGATCAGTCCTGCTCAATTTTTCATCTAGTCTTGATCTATTACAGTATAATAATACTTGAGTATCTCTAAGAATCTTTCAGATTTTGTTTTACCAATTCCTCTCAATGTACAGTCAGCTGTCATTAAAAAATACATATATCATCCTGCCTTAATAATAAAAACTATAACACACTTCTACCTGTATGATCACTCCTTCTACTGTTTTTAAGAACTTTTGAAAGGGGTTATTTTCTTGGTCTTTATAATTACATTTTAAAAAATTTGGTTGATCCAAATAAATCTTCTGATCCTAATGACCTAGTTAAACAATTAACCACTTGTATATGTCATAACATTAACATCATTCCAGAGATTACAAAAAAAAGTCTCTAAATACGCTTGCTGGTTTTCCAGAGCGTTGATTCAAACTCTAAAATCCAAGAAACATTTTCATAAACTTTACAAAAGAAATGATAACTTGTATTACTACTGACTTTTTCTCTCTACTGGAAGCCGGTCAACACCTTCAAGCATGACGAAATTAATTGGACCAGGACTATTAATAACCACATCAAGACCAACCCAAATAAGTTTTGGCGCCTTGTTGAATTAACGAAAGACAGTTTTTATGAACAACATGCACTTAAAATTAACGGCATTGTTTCTAGTGATCCTTGTACCATCTCGTTTTTCCTGATTATTTTTCTAGTGCTTATTTGTCCTCTAATGAAAAGATCCAAACTACTACTTCAAACTTGTGTTATAATACAATATCAGTTCCTATCAGAGAGCCTTGTGCTGTGGGGTGTTAAGTCAGCTTAATTCTTCCATGTCTTCTGGTCCTGATGGAATACCTAACTTTACTATAAAAGGTTGTTCTCACCTACCAGTTAGTACCTCTTTGGAAACATTTATTTAATAAGAGCATCAAAACTCAAGTTTTCCCTCACAAATGGAAAATTGTCAAGGTTATACCCAGCCACAAAGGAGGTTCCAAATTAAATGTTACTATCAACCTATTTCTCTTCTCAGTGGTCTTTCTAAAAAAAATTTAAATAAATAAATAAATGATTATAAATTTTAGTTTGAAAAACAAATTATCTTTCTAGATCAGGAGTCACCACTGCCACTATTCTTATTACTTTTCTAAATTCCATTTTCAATGAAGATACTAATAGAGTTCAGGTTGACGTCTGCTACTTTTAATTAGCAAAAGCTTTCGCCTCTGTTAACCATGCAATTATTCTTGTCAAATCATCTAATTTTGGTTTAAGTGACAGTTCTGTTAACTGGTTCCAGATATCATCTCAGAAATAGAAGCTTCCTTGTTTCAGTTAACAATAGCCACTCTTCACACTGCACAGCCAGGTCTGGTGTTACACGAGGTGGTACCCTGTCACTCTTACTTTTTAATATATTTATTTATATTTCTTATGTTCCCAATCACTCCAACAGAATATTATTTGCTGACAACCTTAAAATTTACAAAAAAAAAAACTTTTTAAATGACTGTCCATTACCACAAAATGACATCAATGCAATTTACAATTGGTACAAACTTAATTTAGTATCTCTTAATATGGAAAAAACTAAAATAACATAGTTTACCAGAAAATATTTCCCTATAATATATGATTAAATAATAAGAAATTCTGTCCTTCCCAAATGGTTCACTTTAAAAGATCTCAGAATTATTTTCGATACTAAATTAAATTTTCACCAGTCTTAATTAAAAGTCACCTTTTAATTTTATGTTACTACTTCTGATTCTATTCACTCTCTTTACTTTTCATTGATCAGATCAAAATTAGAATAGGTACAGTTCAGTGATTTAGAATTCTATGAATTCATTTTATAGCAATAAAATTGAATCAATTCAACACAAAATAATAAACTTTATTAATACAAAACATTATTTCAACCTAACTTACCATTTCTTTTTAAGACCATTGAGGATACCTAGACTCACTTTTCATTAAAAACTGTTATAGCACTAAAATTAATTTTAACCAATTATAAAACCTGGTAAATTAACTGAATAAGCATTATCTTCACATATTGATACTGTTGTTTTTACTAAATTATTCATCTAACCTTACAGTAATTTAGAGTTTTAACATTTTATAATTTTTGTATTTATCTTGCTTTATTAATAATCTTGTATATATTTACTCATCTTTTTAATATTATTATTTCCTTGATTAGTTATAATATGGTATAGTTATAACTGTGTTTATTTATAATTTTAATTATATAATTGTAGTATTAGACCTATGGTTTTTCTGTCATTGTTTGTCATTTGTCCTGTATTATTGTTTTGTTAGTTTTATGTACGGTATGTTATGCTGATCAAATAAAAATTATTCTTTCAACTGTAGCTAGGCATAAATAAATAACCTATGTTTTACAACCCTTTTTTTTTAATAATTATTTATTAATATTTTACATTTTAATCTTTATATATATTAAAGTATGTATTTGTGTAAGCTTTGTTTTGAAGCTATTTTAAATATTCTATATGATCACGAGCATTTGATTAGTATTATTATTGAGTTTGTACTCCGGCATAACAATTTATAATTGTGTGTTATATTTTTTTGCAAAAATTTTATTGGTATTATTTCAAATCAGATGCAATGCTATTGTGGGGTTTTTACTTAATTTAGATTAATATCATAAGTCTCCTTTTGTGTGTTAACTCTGCTGAGTGTGGTTTAGAAATTTGTATACACCATTGTCAGGGAGGAAATATTATAATAAAAAGTTTTGTACATCAACAAATCTTTTCAGTTTTTTTTTATCTGGTATCATCTCTTGGTAGTCTACACTTGAGTTAAAGGTTGAGAACATTATAACTGTTCCTTAAAATTTACTGTGTATAATACTGCTGTACATTACATTAACTTAATATTATGTACTTTGTGTTTGGATACAGGTACACAGGTAAACACGTATTTATAATTTTTGTTTCAATAAAAAAATATATATTTTATGCTATAATATATGTAAATTTATTAATTTAATTCATGCATTAATCCAAATATGTTGCTACAGTTATTTTCACTTTTCTCGCTATTATCTGTTATTCTGCATATCAGGATCCTGTCAATCCTAAATTACTCGTAAAACTTACGAGTTCCGTAGTTCGTAACTATCGCAGCATCGCTCCCTGGAGTTGTTACAAGTGACAGGATGGGAAAGCAAACGTGTCTGGTAAAATGAACGTGCGAGGAACTTACCTCCCAGTGCTGATCCGACAAATACTCATGAGGGTACCGACCCCAACCTTCTCCCGGGGCTATCTGATCACACAACCAAACACCCACATGAACTGCCCGACCTTAATGAACGATCGACAACTATGCACCACGGCAGTACCCGAACTCTGATGCAAGACACTCGTGGCGAGAGCTGTCTGGCCCAGTCACATCAGGCCTGGCAACCGAGCCACACGCCGTGCGAAAGTATCGCAGCTCAGCACCGTAGCTTGAACCAGAGAGCAGCACGCAGGATCATCGCAATGTTCGAGCAGCCGACACCACACAGCAGTCCACCGGACGTACCCCAGGCAACGCCTCCGACCCAAACATCCGCTAAAACACCGACCTCAACCGTCATCTCAATCTCAGATCAATGACGGCCTCGGTGGACCACTGGTCTCGTCCCACCGAGCAGACACCGGTTCCATTCCTGGCTGGCACGCAGCGAACATTGCCATGTGCCAGTGAGTTTTATCGGGTACTCCCAATTCCCACGGCCAAGTCACTCCGTTACTGCTCCATCGTAACGTTTTAACTCTCAGCCATCTCTAATAGGTTCTATGTCAACGATATGTGACTTAAAACTTTAATTCACTCATCCACAAAAAAATGATTAATCCCCACCATCATAATTTTTTTTCTTCAAATATCAGCCACAGCTCAAAAGTACACATTTGTTCATTTTGTGCCTCTGCAAACTGCAGGACCCACTGCGAGCCCTCTCTGAACTAAACACTCCTGGCCTACAGCCCGATCATGTCGTCTCGATCACTCAAGTGACGGTTATTTCCCCTGGAGACATTAACTAATACCACACTCTAACCACATAAGATATCTTGGAACCAAAAAGTATCTTGTACATGTTTATCACAAAACACGATGCTCTGGTGACAGAGAGACCATCCCAAGATAGAGCAAGCCCTCCTTCCAATGAGACCATGGGAACATACACAGTTGTCTTGGAGGTTCTATCAGCTGATGAAGTAGTCTACGCATGAACCAGTATTGTCACTTGAACTCTCTTACCTAGAGTTCTCAGACCTACAGTATAGCTGTAGCCAGGTTAGGCTATTAAGGAAAAGTCAAACACTTACATTACCATGCACTGCACCAAATAAATGTTCGTAACTTGATTGAAGTCAATAAAGCATTTAAATGTTGGGAGAATAAAACTGTCTCTGTGTTTTCAAAGGAAGTGTAAGTGTAACCTTAATAAATGCATTAGAATCATGGTACTTTTGTGCACTCACATTGGATATATTATACCACTGCACTTCAAGTATGTTCAGTCAAACTAGTCTTCCATGGAAAAAAGAAACATCATCACAACTTTAAAGCCACCTTTAACTTTGGAGCTTTGTAATTATCTTGCGACATATCAACACATTCGCAGTAATGTTTATGTTTTTTTTTTTCTGTCAATCACACCTTGTCACATATTGGCAGAACTGATATCTAATTACTGAAATCACATTCTCTTAATTTACACTGATACATTACTTTTTTTTCTTTTGACCTGTTACAATTTATAATAACGCACTGCTAGGGGCCATCCACGTGTTGAATCACTGAGAAAAATCAGTTTTATGTCAGTTTATGAGTGCATAAACAATTGACACGTCTGAAACAATATGTGTTAGAATAAGCAAAATGCTTACAGCACTTAGTATACCAATTAAGCACAAATTCACGGCTTCGATGGGCAAAAAAACGTGCCACAGCAGACAGAAAATGCATGTTAACGTCTCAACGAGATTTGACAAGTTAGAACAACGAACTTGTAACGATTGTATGCAGGTTTAAATATTATCGGCATCACTGAAAGTTGCAAAACAGCATGGTCTTGCTGAATACGCGAACAAGGTGACATGCTAACACAAAGTGGCTCATTAAAATACAACCACACACTTCTAACTGGTGGGTATTTTCATACCAAGATATGCATTCGATAAGCACCAAATTTTAAACACAATTAAACACAGTTAATAAAATGGAAGACAAAAAAAAACTCTATGAAGTAAAGACCTTCAGGAAGGGTTTACAAAAGGTTGAGTACCAACAACGTGACAAAATACGTGGATGGCCCCTGATAAAAACCCCAAAACAGTCAAGCTGCCAATACTTGTGTCACTTTTGCATCAAGCCAGAGCATCATCGCTGCTAATGAACCACAGAGATAACACAGCAGGCTGCACACATGCGTAGCACACAGGTGTCTATGGGTATATCCCTCCCTAAAACTCCACAGACTACAGCAAAATTCTCTTTACATTTACAGTCCGCGCTTCAAATACTCCGCACGTAAAGGTGAAGTTACAACACAAATATTCTCCCTCAAAATAAAAACCTAACTACCACCCTGAAGGTAAATTTATTCATCACCAAAGATAATGTATAGTTAATATTTCCTCTAAAATAAATTAAGTAAAATGACTGCTTCAACATGTTTTTTTTTAGTTGAAAATAAAGTCCAGGTCTACATACAGTGCCAAGTATCCTGCTTTCCTCCAACACAACTACTGTATCTCAGTGACTAAACTACCACCAAAAACCAGAAGAAATGAAGAGAAAAGCAACCGAGTCACTATTTACATGCGGGCCCTTGCGAAACGGGACTTACCACCCGAGAACACCAACTGACTTGGCATCACTCACTTCTTTAACTAAGTCAAATCACCCAATAAGAAGCCAGATATAAAATTAAATATCAAACATAAGCTGCTTAAATGTTTTATGTTTAACATTTTCTGAAATATCAATCAATCTTTTCTAGTCATCTAAATCTCATATTTGGAACCCAAATTCGTTTAATATTCATGTTTCAATGCAATGGAATTATTCCATGTTATTTTGCCCTGTTTATCTACAAAGTGATAATGGAAAATTTTCAGAAGTTTAAACGACAAAAGAATTTCATGCAAAACGCTTGTATTTCTAGACAACTTCAGATTTTTTTTTTACTGCCATTGCTTATAAATTATTTACCCGTACTTTTTACAATTAGTAGCTTTAAAAAAATTAAATAATTGTACAAAAATATTTTTTTTTAACAGAAGTTTAACTCTGACAGATGCACCTGAAAATTAATGTAGTACGTCTGAAAACGACGATTCCATATTAATTTAAAAACTTTCTGAACTACAATAATCATTAATGTTAATATTGTATATATGATTGTAGTTTTTTTTTACCCTGCAAAAACGTTTATATTTCCTGGTGTGTTACGTCTAAACACAAATATTTTGCTTTCTGCACCTCTATTAACAAAAGGCTTTAAAAAGAAAGGACGTGAAATGCTTGTGTTTTGAAAATCCTTGAAGCTGCCTACTTTATTTAACGACTGTCCAAACTGCAGGAGACGTGACCAGAAGCAAGTACTGCCCAGGACCCCTGTACCCGCAGTGAGCACACAAACAACCAGCTGTGCCGTGTGCCGCACGGCCGCCATCACGCTCCACAGTTGGCAGCCGTGCTCCGCTCCCTGGCTCGAGTCTGCGCCCATGCGTCACTCACTGTTCACTCGACAGTCCGTCACGCTCCGCCTCCCGACAGAAAAGTCCCTCCATCCCTCGCCAGTTGGTTCAAACACACAGTCCATCAACCAGTGTTTAGCCAGACGGTCTGTTCACTACGTCGTATGTAAGTTACCAGTTACTGAACGTACATCGCACAACCTGCAATCACATTTTGTAAGCCAACGTCTTTAAAATATGATTACCACCAAGCACATATTGTACCTATCCTTCCACACACTTATGAAGGAAAATAAGTGTAAATATGTTCACAATGATTAAGTATGCAGTTAAAAGTAGTATAAAGATACTACTGAGTCACTATGACTACCACAACTGCAGTGACTCAAAATTCCATTTATTATTTTGTTGATTATAGTTGTATAATTATGACAATTGAGGGTATTGCGAATGTTGTTCTGTCTGCTGTTTACACGTACTCAATGATAATAAGTCTAGATAACAGTGCCGATTATTGTAACAGATAAAAGAATTTACAAGGTCTGTATAAAATTTATTTTTATTAAAACATATTTATTACAGAGTATTATCTTTCAAACACACTTCATGAAAACTAAAGAGTAAATTTCTTCTACACAAAGCAACGTGTTAAAACATACTTTTTTTTTTGGTACAGTAAAATTCATGAATATGAAAACTGCCATTGAAAATACAAATATTAATTTCAAACAATTTCCCTTATCACACAAACTACCATGCGATACAATATTTTACTCACCAACATACATGATAGTATAAACAGTAGTGTCCAGACACTACTATGCTAAAGTATAGACTTATTTACACATAAAGAAGCTGACTAATGAATATGCATTTCATAAGACTGGCAAAATGTAGATTTGTTTGTTTTTTTAATGAAAATGTACATTTTTAAAACTAATTTTTTAACTTTCCAATTCTTAACAAAAAACAGAACTAAGAGCACCAGATTTAAGTTTTTGAACCACATAACATATGCCAGATCTAAAAAAAAAATTTTTATATAATTTTATTTATGGCTGAAATTTCATGCACCATGCTGATTTTTTTAATTTTTTGTAATTTTTTTACAGGGCTATTTCAAAAATTTTAACTCAAATTTCTTCCCTGCATTTGTTGTTCTGGCACAAATATTTTCAACAGATCTGCACTAAGTGTAATATCATTATTGTGAAAAGGTATGCAAATTATAATAATTAAGAAGACTTACGTACCTTTTCATGCCCATAATACAACACTAAGTGAATATCTGTTGAAAATTTTGTGGCAAAACAAAAAAATGAAAGGGAAGTATTGAGTTAAAATTTTAGAAACAGCCTTTAAAAAGTTTTACGGTGAAAAAATTAAAAATCAACATGGCGTTTGAGACAAGAGTCTTAACATTTTGAAGCGAGAAATGCCAATCAAGAAGAAGGAAGTTTATGAAGAAATAATTATTCCAGAAGAAGTTTCATGTCATTATGACACTACACATTAAACAAGAAAGAATATGAGAATGGAAATCACTTTGTCATGCAAATTTAATAGTAGTTTTAACACAATGAATAGGCATTTGTCAGAGAGGTAAAATTATTTTGAAACCACAAAACACAAAAGTAATTTTTTTTAAATGGTATTAATGGGCAAAATAATTTATTGAAATAAGATGTTTCAAGTATGTTGAATTGAAATGAGGATTTTTAAATCATAGTTTCACATGTTGAAAATTTGTTAAACTGTAGGATTTGTAATGAATGAGATTCTAGAAGTTAATTTAGAAAAAAAGTTTATGAATCTAAAATTTTTGGACAAATTATGGCAATAAACCTGTTCAAAAGAAGCCAGATTGTTCGGACTTGAAAATAGTTTGTTCAAGCTGATCAAAATACAATTACTTTTATTGTATGTTTAGTATAAATGTGTCTGGTGTTTAATCTGCGTGGCTCTCGCGTCCACACCGGAACATGAGACAAGCTTCTCAGCAAACCCACCACACAAAACCATTATCACAGAGATACAGCACAAACACAACTGCACATTTTGTCTACCTGAAACTGAATGCCTTACTACAGCCAACGAGAATGCTGTATTTACTCGCACAAGACATACCATCGCTTTTTTATTTAAGTACTAAATAAAATATAAAAAAACACAGAGGCCCCCGCGAGCGACGCAGGCACGAGAGCCCGTGGACCGGAAGGAGGGCATAAGAAGTGAACAGGTGTGTGTCCACCGCAGTGGGGCACGGCAGGAAGAGGGGTGGGAGGCGGCGGGAAGCGCTGGAACGTGCGTCACCTCGCAGTGGCACACTAAGAGGGACGACATGTGCCATTTCCTCTCCCCCCTTGACCCTCACCTGTCTCTGTGGAACGCTTTCCCTCCCCCCGCGAACTGATGAGCTCCGAACCTGCCGTGACTTCACCGCACTTTCCCCCACCAATTAAAAATAACTTTTTCGTGTCGTATACAACATAATGCTAAATTGCAAAACACAGTCGTAACATAATTCCCACAAAATTCATTCTTGTGTGAAAGTTTTACAAGATTTTAGAAAGGCTTATGAGAGTAAATACAACATTCGGTAGTGAAAACAAGTTCACGCATGCTAACAAGAAACCCCTCTACGTCTACAAACACAAGAGCCATTAATATGATATTTTTATCTAAAAGCTTTTTATGCACAGGCAAAAACTTATAAGGCCCTTTTTGATTCAATTGAAAAGCTGACATAAATAACAATGAATTTTATTTCCAGGATTGTGAAACTATTAGGTTTTCGACTGTCCTGAATTATAATGTTGCAGAATAGGAATTAACTATTTAATTTTTTTTTTTTTCATTTTTAGCTGAGTATATTTAAAACTTAATCAGATAATTTAAAAGATAAGATCTTGATTAGTATACAAATTTTTGTTGCTGTAAATCACAAGAGAACTTAATGAACAAACCTTTTTTTTCTATTAGAGTGGAATAAGAATTTTCATTAAATAATAATGATATTCTATTTAAATATAGATTATTATGAAAAAAAAATTCATTTTTTTATAAAAATCAATTTGTTTAAACCATTGTGGTTGAAATCAGTCAACCCTGTCGCAAACAGCAGAGAAGATTCTGAAAGAACATTTCAAACACAAATGGCTGAGTTAGATTTTGCAATCCAACTCAGCAGTTACGGACTAACTTGATGATCCAGTCAATAGAAATTACTCATTTCCTCATTAGAACTTGTGAACCTGCATCACAAGTAGAAATTTAAGAGCACCCTAACCTACATGAAGGAAAACTACTAAAGTTATTTTCTTTTTTAATAACACAACTATATCCCTGAATGTAATTCAACTTTTTTTGATCATAAAACATTAAATCTCAATGCTACACAAACACTACTATAGAAGCATTTCAATCCATTTACATCAACAAATGAGTGAGATCTGTATATCACCAAAAATAATATTACAAATTTAACCATTTTAAAAATTAATAATTCATTATAAAATCTTTTAAAAAATTATCATCGTGCAGAAGATGGAAAAAAAAAATTCAAGATAAATATCAATAGTAAAAATATTTATTCTATGCATTATTTATGTCAGCTACATCATTATACTAAGAAAGAGAGTGCCCATTATTGATATAAAAATAATATCAACAGCAAACTAAGCCACTTTTAACTAGAAAATACAAAAACGAAGCATTACACCACAAATTTTGGAACTTACATCAACTTCCAATGAAACAGCTAACATATGGTCTACCACAGTTAGTTACAATAAATACCAAGTTTACTACACAGTGTTAGGTACTATAAAATCACTTCTCAGTGAATGAACTATACATGATCAAAAATAAATGGAAAACACACAATACAATAATGTATATACATACATTTTATAAACTTACATGAATTTTCCAAAAAAAAAAAGTTTAGCAAGAAGTCCTGTAACTATGCACAAACTACCATACTGCCAACGAGAAAAAAACTAGTGAGTATTAAAAAAATTATCTTCCACATGAGTGATGCAGTGAAATCACATTACAATGTACCTGACGAAACCCACAGTTCTTGTAACTAATGATTAAAATATATGACCATGAACTGTTTAGTACGTGTACAACATCTTGTAGGGATCTGAGAATGTACTGTACATGGATAGTACATACTTTCAAAGTGAGGTACATACTTAGTAATGAGATTGCACGGCATTCATCCCTCCTGGACATCTCAGTCCCAACAGTGCTCCTCCAATCACGCATGCAAGAGCTGTGACGCCTATAACTACCGTTCACCCGGCATACTACACTTCCAGCGGTTCTCCACTGAATCTCCGCCGACAGAAAGCACGGCACGTGAAACAACTGTCCCAACTTCGCTTTCCCTCGGATTGCGTCTGGTTTCCTCACAACAGAGCAAACCAATGCTCGTCCCGAGCTCAACCCAGGAGCCGGACTGCAGTTCTGTCAATATGTGACACGGTGATGCACAAACGTAGTTCCACTCACGCACACACTCCGTATACAATATGGAAGCACATGTTTTAACAAATTGTGAGCCGTGTAAAACAGGCACGAGCTGAAAACAGTGCTAAAGAGAAACAAAAAAATAATAATTCAAAACCAATCTATGCCTATCTCTGAATTAAATTTTTCCTATGACCTTCAAATACAATATGGTGATGTTTATCGACTACGAAAATTACTTATAAGTAATATGTATAAAACTAAATACGACAAACAATACTGCTGTTCATATTATATATATATATATATATATATATATATATATATATATATATATATATATATATATATATGTTACAGAGAAAGACCTTACTCATAGACTCTGTTGAAGTATTCTTAACTTCATCTCAAAGAAAGATGATTATTAAAGAACTATATACAGAATGGTATGTTACTAAAAATTTAATATTGCGTAATATGCAGTATGTACAAAAAAAAACCATTTCAGATAAAGATTTTAAATTATCTTAAAACAAATGTACTTAGAACAAGAACCATGAAAATATGCAACTGAAAATTACTCAAATTAACAATAATACAATTTTCAAAGAAACAATGAGTTTGAAAATTTCTTCTGATAAGAGTAGGAAAAAATTTTGCAGATGAGTTTGCAGTTTTGGTTCCACGATTGCACCATACTTAATGTGGTCCTTAGCGCAATTTAACACTTACCTTTTCACACATCATGGTGAGGGCAAGACGGATCGTTACATAGAGAGAAAATGCAATGTAGATGAACATACCATTGAGCATTCTCAGTCTTATAACTAAATACACTACCTAAAAATACCAAATATTTTTCCTTACCTAGCTTGCCACCACTTCATTTAGCCTATACTTGTTTACCATTTACTGCTGAGAACCTGAAGACTTGTCTTTCAGCTGAAATAAAGCTTATATTAAGCTACTTTTAGTGTGACCCATACTATGTATGGCTATATTGCACAGATTTTATGTAGTGGGTCTTAAAGTCCACTGTGTACACTCTAGATTTTTCAAGCACTGTCAAAGTCTGTGAAATATGCTTTGTGGCCAAGTTTTGGCATGCCTCGTTACAGCTGACAGGATAAATGGGCACAGAATAGGTAAAATCTAGTGATGGGCCGAGACTCGAAAATTCGAGTCGAGTCGAGCGAGTAGCATCAGCTCGGCTCGGCTCGGCATTCAAGTTTATTTTACTAGACGGGGCGAAACTCGAAAGGAAATTCGGGTAAAACTCTATGATAAAATATAATAAAATTGAATTACAATAAATTCTTAATATCTCCTTACGTGACTTCGGCCGACACTAAAAATTACGTACATAAGACCGAAACACGTACTTACAAACAATGACGACAATCGGCCATATTATTTATATTTTAGTTTTACATATTGCCAACTTAACAGGTGTGACCACATAGCAAAGAAGACGAACACATTTTTAATAAACAAAACACGAATTAAATTTTATAATCATAATATCGGCAGAAATATTACTTTTTTTTTAGTAAATCCGTGCTACAATCGGCGCAACGTTACAATAATAAATTAACCGTAGCGTTATATTTGTGCGCATGTTTGCGACTGATACGCCACCAATCACGAAATGGCATTTAAAAAAAACTTTGCTCCACTAATTTTAGGAAGTATAGGTTGGCGAACTTGAATTTTTTTTCCGTGTTTGTTTACACTATTACGTTCGGCGAGATTGCGTTTTGTATAATTGTTTGCTATCCAAAGTTAAGTGGCAAGTTAAAATTAATTATGAAGTATAAAGTATTTTATAAAGTGTAACTATTCAATACAAATACAAAAGCATGTATTGGTTGGAAGTGCCAGCTTGCGATTGGCCGGCAACGTAACGGCGTTAGTGTTGTAGCAATAATCTTTAAATGTATTATATTTGTTATGGGAACGTTTATTGTAATGTTGCGCCAATTGTAGCACGGCCTTACACTTCCCATAAGTGAAAGTTTTCAAAAATGTTCTAATGATTGTGTGAAACTTACCCTAACCTTCGCGCCAACAAGCCTAAATTATATTCAATGTTTTTTATTGACTCGTGAATGCTACAGGCCGCAGCTAACTCGTTCGGTTCAAAATAAGGTAAATATGTAGTTGAGCGGTATTTGCGAAAAAAAAAAATTTTAAAAATCTGAAAATACTTTTATTATATGCTCTTTAAATTCCTCTTTTCATTAAAGCCGGCGGATATAAGAAATTTCAAATACTTTAGGAGATATCGAATTTTTTAATTTTCACAGTTGGGCGATATTTGTTAAATAAAATTTAAAAATTTCGAAAATACTTGTATTCTATGCTCTATACCTCAATTATTGAATTGTATTATATCAGTTAAGAATTTAACCTAAATGAATTATTTGTATTAATACTTGTATTTTAAATATATTTGATTAAGTGGGCCATGATATAACAAGACAACCATCTAAGGACTCTTAGCAATAAAGTGCAAATATTCAAGCTCGACTTAAGTGTCAAAGATTCAAATAAAAATTCAGACTCGAATCGACTCGACTTGAATTTATGATCTACAAACTCGACTCAAATCGACTCGAACTAATTATTGTAAAATTCGACTCGACTCGACTCACCTTAAAAATTTGCAGGTTCGTACATCTCTAGTAAAATCTTAACTGTTCATTCTACCCCAACCATTTATTGTTAACCATGCACTTGGCCACAATCAATACTGCTGCCTCAAACTAAAAACACTTGTCTCTATTCGCCAGACCTTTCGCTAACCATGGCCACTCAAATGAACCAATCACTGTTCGTTGCAACAGGCCATTATAAATACACTCGTCAAAACATGGAAACTTCAATAATAATTGGCCCTAAATAATAGCTGCAACAAGACACAGCAAAACGTTGAACCTATCACATGTTTCAAAAACATGAGAAATCTGTACTGAAAGCTAAGATGCAGTTAGTGAGTACAGCTACAAAGTTTTTGATGCATGTTTGTTGTGACTTTCAAGCTTAGAATACAGGATGCATCAATGTCATCTTACATTGACACAAAAAAAATAATCATAAAAACAGTGTATGACATGAACATATTACACACATACCTTCTCCAATTTTACAAAACTAAAGCTGCTATATATGTGAATGCATAAATTACGAATAAAAATGTGCTTGAAATTTGCAAGGCTATGGGGTTAGTGAAACACTGGGGAAAAAATAATTTACAAAATATAAGCATTCTCGTTTTTAAACTAATAATATTTTTACAGAAATAAAGGACTAAAAGAGGATTTAATCTTAGAATCGATGGTGTGATAGAATCGAGTGAATACAGTAACCACAACCAACAGGAATATGCTGGCTCCCTTGAAGTAGGTACACATCCTACTCGTACACTCCTGGCACAGCAATGACGCAGCGATCAGCAGATCCTGCTGACGGAGACCGTGGGCACGGACAGCGTCCGCCACTTACTGCTCGAGCCGCACTGGCCGCAGTGGATCAGGATCTCCGGCCGGCCGTCCTTGTTGCGGCCGCGCCCGCCCTGGCAGACCTTGCAGGCCTCTGCCCCAGCCTCCACCTCCACTTTGATGGGCGGCTGGCCCGGCGCGTCTGGGGCCTCCCCCTCCCCGGCTGACGAGCGCGAGTCGTCCGAGTCCTGGGTGTCGTCGCTGGAGCAGCTGCCGAGCACAAGCCGCCGTCACTTGCCTCCCGCCCGTCTCGCTGCCTCCCCGCCCGTCTCGCTGCCTCCCCGCCCGTCTCGCTGCCTCCCCGCCCGTCTCGCTGCCTCCCCGCCCGTCTCGCTGCCTCCCCGCCCGTCTCGCTGCCTCCCCGCCCGTCTCGCTGCCTCCCCGCCCGTCTCGCTGCCTCCCCGCCCGTCTCGCTGCCTCCCGCCCGTCTCGCTGCCTCCCCGCCCGTCTCGCTGCCTCCCCGCCCGTCTCGCTGCCTCCCCGCCCGTCTCGCTGCCTCCCCGCCCGTCTCGCTGCCTCCCCGCCCGTCTCGCTGCCTCCCCGCCCGTCTCGCTGCCTCCCCGCCCGTCTCGCTGCCTCCCCGCCCGTCTCGCTGCCTCCCGCCCGTCTCCCTGCCTCCCGCCCGTCTCGCTGCCTCCCCGCCCGTCTCACTGCCTCCCCACCCGTCTCGCTGCCTCCCCGCCCGTCTCGCTGCCTCCCGCCCATCTCGCTGCCTCCCCGCCCGTCTCGCTGCCTCCCCGCCCGTCTCGCTGCCTCCCGCCCGTCTCACTGCCTCCCCGCCCGTCTCACTGCCTCCCCACCCGTCTCGCTGCCTCCCCGCCCGTCTCGCTGCCTCCCCGCCCGTCTCGCTGCCTCCCCGCCCGTCTCGCTGCCTCCCCGCCCGTCTCGCTGCCTCCCCGCCCGTCTCGCTGCCTCCCGCCCGTCTCACTGCCTCCCCGCCCGTCTCGCTGCCTCCCCGCCCGTCTCGCTGCCTCCCCGCCCGTCTCGCTGCCTCCCCGCCCGTCTCGCTGCCTCCCCGCCCGTCTCGCTGCCTCCCGCCCGTCTCACTGCCTCCCCGCCCGTCTCGCTGCCTCCCCGCCCGTCTCACTGCCTCCCCGCCCGTCTCGCTGCCTCCCCGCCCGTCTCGCTGCCTCCCGCCCGTCACGCTGCCTCCCCGCCCGTCTCGCTGCCTCCCGCCCGTCTCGCTGCCTCCCCGCCCGTCTCACTGCCTCCCCGCCCGTCTCGCTGCCTCCCCGCCCGTCTCACTGCCTCCCGCCCATGTTATCATACTTTTATATTACCTTAAGCACATGAGACAATCATATAAAGTTTTAAAAGTAGTTCAATAAAACCAATTCATTCCACTTCAAAGACAACAACTTACATTTTTACTACCTTAACTACCCACATATTTCTTTCAACAGATGGTTGTCTACCGTTATAATTGATTTTATACAAACCGAGTACAATAATTTTCAAATTTAGTGCTTAAATAGAAATACTTTATTAGTCAAACTTGAAATTTTTTAATTTAAGTGCATTAATATAAATAAGTTTTTTTTGCTATAATTGGATGTAAGGAATATATGTATGGAAATAGTGGGGAAAGTGAATCAACAAAAAAAAAAATGTCTTTCAAAATATACTTTCTTCTGTATTCCCTAGTTTGATATGTATTTAACTAAATTAATTAAACACATGATATCTGTAGTGTGTTGCCTTTCATGACATGCAAGGAATGATAAACAAACCTTTATTTAAGGCATTGTCTTGTGTTCCCTAAGTCGTTTAAAATTAGGGTAAATATGGTACATACACGGCTGAGGCACTTGCCTGCATTCAAAGAAAATACAACTGAAATAGAAACACAAAAAGGATTCTCTATTTACCTAATTATACTGTAACACTGCCATAAATATTCACATAATATGCTCCGATTTTCAAGAATGCAAGTGTTAAATATAAATATTATTCAAATAATTATATGTTTCCCATGAATTTTAATAACCAACATAATCCAAAAACATTCCAAGAATTCACACTTATATTTAACTACAGTAAAAATATTTTTTAATTTTTTTCTACTAAGTAATAAAAAATAAATGAAGTATGATCTTAATAAGGCAGAAAATTTAAAGGTAAAAAAAAATATATACATTAACTGTAGCATGCAACATGCAATCAACTTACTTCTATCTAAATCTAAATTCATAGACACAATGGTAAAGGTAGTAATTTACGAACTTGAACTAAACCAAAACTGTGCAAAAAATTATTTCCAGTTGATGTAATTAATAAAACTACATTCCCTGCAGTTCTCATTTATCATATCTTGAGCAAGTTTAACCAGAGACAAGTAATATTAATTGCTATTAGAAAAAATGTGATGAACTGAAAGTATTTTTAAAAAAAAAAGGTGTGAAGGGGGGGGGGGGGGGGGGAGGGGTTTGTCTGTAAAGTTGGTTTACGGACGATAAAATTAAGTGATAACGTCATAAGAAAACATTGACCAAAAATTGCATACTTTTTAATTTTCAAATATTATTTACAGGTTTTTCAAATTTAATTTAAATAATAATGTTTAAATATAATCATAAACCATTAGTTATAAAGCCCACCTTAACCTGTTTGATATTACAGAAGATTTTCTCGCACTGTGGTTGGCCGGTTCTCGCACGCTCGGCTCAGGGGGAACGTAACAATTTTTTGTGCGTGCAGCCAGCATTCATCGATTTATAAGACGTTATCACGTCAAAAATAGGAACAAAAAACCAGAGAACGCAGCAATCACATATTGCTCGTGTGTACCACTGGTCCGGCCACGCACGACCGGGAGCGAGGCTGAGCGACGGTCGCAAGGGGGGGTTGGGGGGGGTGGACAGACCTGGACGAGTCGGAGGAAGATGAGTCGTCCGAGTCGGACTGGCTGCCGTCGGAGCCCTTGAGTGCCTGCTCGTTGGGCTTCATGGGGCCGTACAGGACCGTGTTGAGGGGCAGGTAGCGCAGCTCGGCGGGCGTGTACCTGGAACACAAGCGTGCCCCGTCACTCGCACTCCCGGGTCGGGCTTGGTTCTCCCTGTGGGTCGAGACTGGCCAGGGAGAACATGACCTCCCAAACCACCTGCTGGTTGTAATGACATCACACCCATACCACAATAGTTATACTATTAACCTAATCACTTTACAATTACTTTTGTATGCAATAATGCAATCCTGTGTATACTCCTCCAACAAATCGAATAAACTTATTTTTAAAAAAAAAATTTGTCAAAATAAAAACGAATTTTCCACTTTTTCTGAGTATGCTGATGACTGTGTAAGAAGGAATTTAAGTGGTTTTTTTCCAAAATAATGCTGAAACAAAACCTCATCAATACTAGCCAATTAAATGCAATTTTAAATCAAACCCAGCGACACCTTGACGCAAGTTTATCTTTCACAATTATTATTAACGTTCTCCAGCAAAACAAATTCTAAAACATAGATTCAAACAAAGAAATATAAGGTTGTTTCACCTATGAAAAGAGCAGATTAACAATGCACAAATGTCCACCTTTCTAAGGTTTTACTCACCTTTTGTAATAATCTGTATACTGTCCAGGAATGAGGGAGAGGGGGTAAAAGCCCACTTTCGGCAAGTCTTTCATGGTCATGTTCGTTCGTCGGTTCTGCGGGTAGTGGATGGCGAAGTTCTGCAGGTCGAAGCTGCAGCGACGGTCGTCCTTCCGCGAGCGGTTGAACGAGGAGTTCCACGCGGCGGCAGAACTCACCGCCTTCTCTTTGTAGTCCTGCTTGCTCTTCTCGCCGCTCGTCACTGCGGATATGGCTGCGGGGAACAAAGTTGCAGTTACACTCGCCGTTGCACGGCGTAACGACACTTCCCTCCGACAGCAGAAACTATCTTGTTGCATTAAAACTGTGTTTCATAAGATATGCTGTCAAGTTTTCCTACAAACTAAAAGTCAAGCAATGAGCTAATCAACACTGCCATTTGATCCACACGTAATGGAGGATAAATATAAAGTTGTCATGTCAGGATATTATGGCCGTGGCGATAAAAAGGAATTCAACTAAAGAGTATGTTAATCTTATCAGTATGTGTAATAGAAGAAAGGTAAACCAGCTTCATAGGAGAACAACTCAAACACTGACCGGAGATGAAATGACGAAGCCCTCGCCCGGAACGCTGTAAGCATGCCGCTCTCACCTTTCTGCTTGGAGGTGAACTCCTTCGCCTGGCGGTCCCGCATGTAGCGGCGGTACTCCTCGTACTTCTCCTGGAAGTCGGTGAACATGATGTCCAGTATTTCCGAGCTGAACACCGCCGTGAGGCCTGTCGACAAGAACCACGTCGCAATCACACACCTCCCATGGCGGATGCCAGACCATCACATTACAACACGCTGACGAAAACCAGTTAACTCGCACCTCTTCTTGCAACTTTAACTGAAAGACTTAAACAACCTTTTTTTTATGCAATCAATATAGACCTGCAAAATTCACGGATTCATTCGGTGATAGGCTAAAATTCAAACACATATACCTCTTAGACTTACTGTTCATCTGGACGAATCTCAACCAGTTATAAACCCTCAACCAAAGAAGGATCGAATCACAGACAAACCAGCTGAAACGACTTACAAGTCGGCAGCCAATGAACTTGCGTTATTTGCCCCAGTGTACAGGGGTATGTGCAGTCTATCCTGAAGGCCATCGAAACCGCGAATTTTGCAGGTCTCTAGCAATAGAGTGACATAGCTGATATGTGTAGAAAATTTTCGTTAGAACAAATTAAAAATTTTCTCTTTTATTCAAATAATTATACCAAATTATTCAACTTCAAAAAATTAATTTTTTTTTTACACTGCTGTGTTTCTTCATGCTTCAAGTGTGTAATGAATGTTACTGTGAGGTTGCCAAGCCGGGCCATTCTTGACAAGTAACAAAGTTGCATAACAGAACCTCATATTCGCCACTCGAACAAACCCGACCATCACAGCTCAGAGAAGGACCACAAGGACCAAGTCACCTAAGTCACTGAGGTACTCCGACACCAGGCCCTTCTCGCGGAGGTACGTCTTCTCCTCGGCCTCCACCGCCCGCCTGCGGATGTCCGGGTACTTGCGCTTGAAGGACTTGACGCCCAGGTACTGCGAGATCTGCTCCTGTATCATCAGGTGCTCCCCGCCCTTCTCCAGCGGCCACAGGTACTCGGCCAGCATGTCCACCGTGAACTCCTTTATGCTGCGGCAACCACGACACATCACGCCACTAGATCTCTGCTCCACAGAGATCTCCAATTTATAAACAAATAAGCCATGAACATACAGCCATGAACAACTCTGCATCACACTGAGTTTCGTTTTCTCAGTCCTAAATTAAAATAAAAGTTGACATGAATATTTTAAATGTATGCCACCCAATGAAAAAAATAAAAATTTAAATGATATATGAACATATACTAATTGTAAACGTTCTCTCAATCACTCATGCAATGGGGAATTTTGATTTAATTAAGTTTTTTGGACGTATTACATTGCTGTACTGCAATGGTGTATGTCCAAAAAAAACTGCATTAAATACAATAATTGTAAAGCTCTGCAAACAATACTACAAGAGTACTCCAACTTACTTAGCTGAGAAAAAAATGAAACTATTAGGTTCGGCAACTTAAATATATCACACCAAAAATTATTAGATTTTAGTTTTTAAATATAGAAATGATTTAATAATTAAATTAAATTTTTAGCATACTTAAATAATGGGAATACACCTTTAAAAAATGTTAAATCCAGAAAAAAGTAAAATGAACGTGATAGTGCAACAATAAACGGGAACACATTAGAGTCTACGAAATGAGTGCTCATACTGATTCAGATATTCAAACAATCTTATCAAATAACATAGCAACTTAACATACTTTTTTCTCTCAAAATTTTGAAGTTAAAAGCATTTAGATAAGCATGAACTTAGACAAGCTACGAATATGTGTTGCAGTGATTCCTTAAAAAAAACTGTTATCAAGTGCTCATGTTAGGCACCTAGACGACAGCTTAGTCACAGATAGCTTTCCTGGGAATCTATCAACGCAAGATGAAGTACCAATCACACAAACTTTGCAGAGGAACTGACATGTAAAGGAAGCTTTCAGAACCCTGTTTATACAATACAAAATATTATTACACACAAACCCATTTTCCCCGCTGTAAAATATGAGCATAATAAGTTTAAATACTTACTTAAATAATAAATATCAAAGATTGAACTGGTTTATACTACATTTTGTATAATAATACACATCATAGTTGTACAAAGTTTAAAAATTATGGCACCATGTTTGTATTAGTGAGGTTTTTACTGCAGAATGGTAAATTTTTTAAAATATGTTTCAGAGGAAAGAACAATAATACCAGTGAGTACAGAATGAATTAATGGCGGTGACAGTAAAGACATGATGATATAACTGAGTGTATTCCGTGGCCTCCAGCAGGAGTGGAGAGACTCCAAAGGGAGACACACGCAGCAGAGCCGGACGGCAGGCAGCACTCACTTCTCCGAGTCCATGGGGATCTCCATGCGGTTCTTCCTGTTCTTGACGCTCTCCGTCGTGGCCGTGCTGACGACGCTGCCCTGGGACTCCTCGCCAGCCGCCTCGCCCGTCGCTGCACGGTCCAACAGTCGCTTACGTCACCTTCAGCCTCATGATGCCGCTCAGTTTACTCCAGTTTACAGTAAAAACCATCATAAGGAAATTCCCTACTATAAGTTTAATAAACTTAGCACTTGGCTGATAAATACTGTTACGAGAAAGCCAGAGACGGCTGGAACAGCGCGCTGGCCGCACTTAACTCTAGGGGGAACCCATCCCTCCAGCCCCTGACCCGCGGAGTCTGAGGGCGCAGCATTACTGTCTCGTTCCCGTCTGGTACATTCCGCAAGTCCCGAGAGCCCCGTCGCGTGAAGTGGCGTAACTGGGAGGCCACTGTTCTGACAGCTTCTAAGTGCTAGGTCAGGGCACTACACTTCTGAGAGCTACGAAACCTTTCCAGGGCGAAACTCCGCCGACCTCTGGCGGGAGAGCAAGTGAGGCTGGTGGCGACACCGGTGAGTGTTGTGAGCGACAGACGCTGGCGGCAACACCAAACAATCCTCGGAGAGGGCGAGTGACTCATTGGCAAGGATAGCAGGCAACGAGCATGTGAGAAAATTGGATCATCAGCGATGGAAGCATCCGGGACGGTGTTGTGTGTGGGGCGGGCGAGTGAGTAGTGCGAGGCAGTGTGTTGGGACCGAGGTGCACGATAGGAGACGAGCAGTAGAGCCACTCTCACGCCGAGTTCCACTTGGGAGAGCAATAGTGAACTTACAAAAGTGTGACTGATTAAAATTAGTTGTAATTTAAGAAATAGTGCAGTTAATAGATAATAAATAAAACTGCAATTAATGACTTCGGCTATCCTTCCGGACCTTTTTTATCCCATGCATAAAATACAAATATTTTTATCCTTTTAATAAGTTTTCTCTGATAGTAAATTTAAATTGCTTAATACCTTGAGAACTATCTTAACAGGGTTTAACCCAGAGAAACGTCTTAACAGGGTTCAAGCCCACGGAACGAAGGTATCGGAAAAGGAGCTCCCCGTCGTCCAAGGTGAGAAATGCCTCCAGAGTGATCCAGGGAACCACAACAAACCAAAATAAACATGGCCAAGCTGGGATTCCAACCCAGGTCCTTCGTAATGCCGGTCCAGTGTCTTAGCACGCTGCCTCGCTCGTCTGAAGCCCCTAGTAGAACTGCAGCACAACACTTTGGAAACACGTGGCTGACAAAGCGCAACCAGATGTGCTGAGTCTCGAATTCAACAGAGCCGTGGCCAGCTACTTCCTCCTCCTCCGGGTACTGAAGAGGAACTACAGTCTGTAGGGTGAATCGGAGCGATGCATCATCAGAGTGTAATGAGAGTGCAACAATCAGGTATAGGGTACCAGATGGCAGAGGGCGGAAGGAACTCAAGAGTAGGGCACTCTTTGGCATGTTTGCATTATAGCATATTAGTATACTTGTGCACTTGTACATTTGTATAATGTGTACTCTAAATAACTGTGCACTAGCATCATCATGCACTTATACACTTGCGTGAGTACTCCATACCTGCACACATTCTTATAGCTTTGTATTCTTTTATCTATAACGTTTCACTTATAACACGCATGGTGGCAACATTCAAATATTCTTGTACTACACCATTATTCTATCCTCAGCTAAACAGTCTGTATTTAGCATTATAGTCTAATACTGCTATAAAAATATATGTATAACCATTTCATACCTAAGGTACAGAAAAACTGTAATAAAATCTGCTAAACAATTCACCCAATTAGCTTGCCTCATATTTTACCCTCAAAAATGCCTCCATTAAAGCATATCTTTAACATGAACCCACACAGAACCAGTTCACATTTTACACAGGAAACATTTACCGGTGTTAAATATAATATCATATTTTACAGATTTTTGCAATGGAAGTTCATAACTCACAGATGAATTTTGGTATGATGTCACTGCATTGAATCGCAATGGCATCAGTGCAACATTAAACTAAAAGTATTTAATTTCCTTGAAAGTTTTGATAACAGCAAGAAACTGAAAGAAACAAGTACTCAAAATCAACCTTTTTAAAAAATCATCAAGCAACGTTTCAAATGTTTCAAAAAGGCATAAAATTAAGAATCACATAATTTAAAGTACCAATTGGCTCATTTTCACGGTGACATTAAATACTAGTGACAGACTCTTTACGTCAAATGTTTACCAATGATAAACTTGTGTGTATAAGGGACATGAAGAGACCACATGGAAACAAGGAACACTGATGAGAGCACGGTGCAACGTACCGGCAGGCGGCAGCGAGCGCGCGGGTGTCTGGGAGCGGCTGTTGCTCTCGGCACTCATCCTCGTCTCCTCCTCAAACACCTGGACGGCGCTGGCCAGCGGCGCCGGGCACGGTGAACCAGGCGGCGCCGGCGGTGCGCCGGGCACAGCGCCAGCGGCCACCAGGCCTTCCGGAGAAGGAGCGGTCGCCGTGGGGACGGTGGCGACGCTCGTGGAGGTCTCCGAGCCGGCGGCAGGAGCGAAGGTAGCGCAGGCACCCGACAAGGCAGCGGCGGTGACGTCCTGGGCGTCGGTGGTGGCGACGGTGGTGACGCACGCGGCGACGGGGGGACTGGCAGTGGCGGTGGCGGTGAGGCCAGTGGTGGTCGCGGCCCCTCTCGACTTGGCGGAGGCGGTACGCGCGCCAGCCCCCGGGACGGACCGGGACGCTGCCTTGGGGACTCTGGAAAACGTTCGTAGCGGAGCCTTCGCGCCGGGAACAGACGTCACGGCCCGCACGGGTTGACTTGCCGAGGGTGCAACGGAGGAGAACTGAGCCACGGACGAGCTGTGGCTCGGCATGCTGACTACGGGGTGTGATGCGGTGGGTGCCTTGATCTTCACGATGGACACAGTTTTGAGTAAAGCTGCCATTGTGGATGGCTTCAGTCCCGACTCTTGTTTCACTTCAGCCGGCAACGATGGCGCTCCGGTCGCCTGCCCCGTCCCATCATCAAACTGCTTCTTCCGTCCTGCAACATTACAAATATACGGTTCTCTAAACACAAGCTAAAAACAATACATACAAGATAATTTAAAACACTCAAAAATTTTAGATTTAAAATATACCTAACCTTAGTAAGTTAATGCGAGAAATTTCAATAGTGGTTGCAAATCCTTACCTCTGCCAGTGCCAGCAACTCTTGGTTTCTTGGCCTTGGGCTGTGAAGGTGTCTTCTCTTCCCTCCCTCGACACATCCTCTTGGGACGGGATGGCGTGGCTGCAGGCATGATCTGGCGCGATGCAGGCACGGGTGTGTCCAACTGTCCTTCCAGCTCTGCCTTCCGAACCCGGCCCCGAGACTTCTTGAAAAACGCACTGTCGAAACTTTCTGTACTGACCACATCGAACTGCTTCTTTGGCAAAATCTTCTCTTCCAGTATAACAACATCTTGGGAATTAGAGTCATCGCCTTCAGTGATAACATCAACTTCAGAACCTATGATGTTCACTTCCGGAGTGACCTCTATCTCACAAGAATCTGAGAACTTCAGATTGCTAGCAGAACCACCAGCCTTGACAGAAGGTTTTGGAGCTGTAAGAGTGATGGATACCTCATTGTTAAAAACAGACGAAACTTTCGTGCCCATCCTTGATAAAATTTGTCTCAGCTTGTCTTCCACAGACGGCTTCTGGGCATCTTTTCTTTGTGGTCGCATCTGCTGAGGCACAAACCTGCTCGTAGAAGGAATTCTACTACCGGCTCCTGGAAATTTTTCCGATTCAACTTTCACGCGCTTCATATCATATTCTCTGCCACATACAGATTCAAACATTCTCTTTTCTGCAGTCTTTTTAAGTCTCACACTGGTATTGCCTTCTAGTAGTGTCTGAATGTTCAGCAAATGCTTCTCTTCCGGCCTGTATTTCTTCAGAATGGGTGCAGAACCTGCCGTGTAGTTGTGGTCGCTCTCGCGCTTCCTGATGGCCAGCTCCGCTTCGTCGCAGGCGCCTCCGACGTGCTCTTCCAGCACCATCACCTCGGGATCCTCGTCCCCAGCACTCGCCTCTACGTCACCCCCGACCGTCCCCGCCTTCTGGCCGCCTGGCTGCTTCACAGACCACGCTGCACTCTTCCTCAGGGTCAACGTTATCTTTCCTGGCTTGCTTTCCTCACTGCAAGATGACTCTTCCCCTTTCACACGTGCCTTCTCTTCCACACATTCAGCTTTCCTGCCAGATGACTTTGTAGCCGTGTCAGGGTCACCAGCTTTGGTGGCCCTTTGCTTTTCACCAAATGCTCCGGTGTCTCCTCCATCGGCGGCTGAAGTCTTTACTTCAAGTTTCGCATCGTCATCAGCCTGGTCAGCATGCGACTTTTTATCTTCCTGGACAATCTCAACAATCAGAGGCTTACTTTCTCCTGCTTTCACTGTACTTGCACCAACCTTGCTTTCAGCCGATTTTTGTTTAACCAATGTGTCTACCTCTGCCACCGCTACATTTTCAGAGCTAACTTCTGTAGCGACAAGAGACCCGGTCAAGCTGCTTGGCCTCGTAACATCAGCTGTGCTGCAGCTGCCCTGAAGAGAGCCAGATGCTGGCGGAGGTCCATCTGAGGAAACATCTCCACTCTCCACGCGTGTACTTTCAGACGTGGTCACTTTATCAGCATCTTTCAGTTTCTTAGAAGCCAGAGACGATGAAGCAGTCATATCTATTTTTCGTTTCAAGTTCATCTCTTTCTTATCATGTCTTACTTGAGGTGGTTTTGTGGGAGCAGCATACTGCATTTCAGCTATTTCATCTACTTTTGTTCCCAGTTCACTTTTATCCACCTTTTCTGTGTCCTCATCAACACGTTCACATTTTGCATCTAACGTCACTGATTTTCTAACAGACTTCTCTGGAGTTGAAGCCGGCTCTTGCAACCGTTTTGTAAGCTTCTCAACAGTTCCACTTACAGAGTCTGATTTCAGTTCACACGAATCAACATTAACTTCACCTTTGGTAGCTGACTTACCACCATCTTTTATTTTCAGTTCCTTTTGACACTTTTCTTCTTTAAGTTTTACTTCAGACGTTGATGGCAGTAAAGATAGCTTGCATTCAAAATTTTCAGACTTCTTTGACGCTGATTTTTGTAACTTATCTTTCACATCATGAACACTAGGGTCTGATACAACAGATAATTTACTATTCGGTGTAGGAACAGTTTCTTCACTTACGATTTTGCTTGTCACTTTCGTATGCCCGTCTGACTTTAGTGTCACATCTTTTGCATCTTTTCTTACATCAGTGACTCTATCAGCATGTTGGGATGCTTTGAGGTCCGCTGGTTTAACCGCTTTGTTTGAAGTATCAGGGCCAGAGACATCCTTTGATGGTGTTGCAATAAAAACATTGGAGTTGGAGCCATCCTTCATCCTTTTCAGAGTTATTTTTTCAAGAGCTGGTTCCTCACCTGTGCTGAGGGAATCCGCTCTGTCACCAGACTGTTTGGAAGATACCACCTCTTCCGCTAGGGCCTCTGGTGAAGATGAGAGGAAAAACTGTTCTGACTTGGTCGAATGCTTCTTTAACTTCAGTGTGATTCTTTCTGGACCAGAACCAGAACAGTCTGCTGGAACATCTGCAGGTTTCTCACTGGATGATACAATAAATGCAGAACTTTTCGAATGATCTTTCTTAATTTTTAAAGTAATTTTCTCTGGATTATGGGTTTCTTTTTCACCTAAATTTGTTTTATCTGTTGTACTTTCAGAAGAAATTTTAACTTTTTTCTGTGTGGCAATAAAAGAATCTGCACCATCCTTTTTTAATTTCAAAGTAATTTTCTCAACGATTTTTCCTTCTTTTGGGTTGCTTAAACCAGTTACTTGTTTGTCGCTGCTTAATGTTAATGATGGATCTTCAGCTTTATCTTTGTTTGTATCCAAAATTACTTGTCCACTGGTGGACAATGATTTCTTTGTTTTCTCACTGATCTCTGGGTTTGTTGGTGTCAATGACGCTTCACTGGACACATTCTCTCCAGAGGACATAGCTTCTGCAGTCCCCGGTGACTGACGCTCACTAACACTTACAGCAGCAACACTCTTCGCTTCAGCAGTCTTTTCATCTCTCTTCACAGCCTGTGAACAGCTGGTAAGCTTGCCATCAGCCTTTGAAATGTGTGACCCACCAACAGACTCTTGTTGTTTCAATATTTTTTCTGCACATGATTCATTAGCTACATCACCAGACCTGTTGCTCTTCAATGAATCACCAGCAGCATCTGAAAGCCTTTCTTTAACTGATTTATTAGAAGACGAGATGATATCACTGGTCACATTCGATGGAGCTTCCTTGATGTCCGTGATGATTTCGGAATCCCCAACAGTGTCCAACGCTGATACCGATTCATTACAGGATGTCACAGCTGATGTATTTTTATCAACATTTTTGCCATTGTGTGAATCACTGGAAGTCTTTGATGCTGTGACCGGTTTATCTTTATTAGATTCATTAGAAGATGAAATATTACTAGTCAAAGACTTATCAACGTCTTTGCAAATTTGTGAGTTACCTGATGACTGTGCTGGTTTTCCTTTACAAAGTTCAATAGAGGATGAGACATCTCCAGTTTGAGCTGATGTAGACTTGTCTTCATCCATCCTCATATTAGAAACATCAGGAGGCTCTAACACTCGCGCCATATTTTCTTTGTCCAATTTATTAGAGGATGACGTAACATTCACCGTTAATTGAGACTTGACATTATCACCACATTTTTGTGGATCACAATCACGATACAATTTCAATAATTTTTCTTTGGCTGATTCATTAGATAATAAGCTGTCAACCGTCACAGTTGGTGGAGGTTTGTCAACATCCTTACAAATTTGTGACTCACCAGCTTCTAAGGGTTTGTCTTGGCCCACTTCTTCGCATGCTGAGACATCACTGGTCATAGCTGATGAAGATCTATCAACTTCCTTATGAATTTGTGAATCAACAGTAGGTTCCACTGCAGTCAGTGAGTTTTCTTTACTTGATTCACCAGATGATATATTACTAATCACACCTGATGAGAATATCTCCAAATCCTCACTAACACCTGAATCACAAGCAGGTTTTGATTCTGTACCTGGTTCATTACGGGTTACATTGCAAGTTACAGCTGTCGTAGACTTAAAACCCTCACTAGTTTGAGATTCCGCAAGTGGTAAAACTGTCGATTGTGTTTCTTTACCCAATTTACTTGATGATGTGATACCTTCAACTGCAATTGATAGAGACTTGTTGATATCCTTGCAAATGTTTGAATCACAAGCCACCTCTGATGCTGTCTCTGATAGTTCTGTACATGGTTCAACAGAGGATGAGATATCACCAGCCAGAGCAGTAGATTTGTGGCTTTGCAAATCATCAAGCTTCAAAGTTTTAACAAGTTTTTCCTTACATGATTCATTACCATTCACTTCTGATGCAGTAACAATTTGAGAATCGTTAGCAGAATCTACTAATGTTTGTAGTTTTCCTTTACCTGAATCATTCAAGGATATATTACTAGTCATAGTTGATGAAGGTGAAGACCCGACATCCTTACAAACGTGTGTTTCACTGGCAGGCTCCAATGCCTTAACTGATTTTTCTGCACCCGATTCATTACGAGATAAGAAATCCCCTGTCATACTTGATGGCAAATCATTCTTACAAACTTGTGAATTATTACCAGAATTAAATTCTTTTGCTGGAGAGTCTTTAGTCAATTTATGGCACGAAGATTCAACAGTTGTTTCAACCACATCAACCCCTTCCTTCTGCGGTACATCTTTATTGCAGACAATATCTGATCTATTTGTAACGTCGCTCTCTGCTTCAACCACATTTATTGCTGACAGCACAGACTTATCAATAGTCTGCTGACCACTAATATTTTTATCAACAGACTTCTTTGAAATCTGTTCTTTTAGTGATGAAAAATCACTTTTACTTTCTTGGCATGTAGTCTGACTAATTTTGGCAGGCTGTTTACTTTCTAAATGTGACTGATTACTTTTTTTCTCTGAATTCTTACTTAATTTTGGTGAAATAATTTCCAGTGGCTTATTTTCAGACAGTGTAGGAACTTCAGACTTCAGACGACTAAGAATTATTTTGGGCTGCGACTCAGATGTCTTCCGCTCACAAGTACTGTCTTCAACGGTAGAACCTGATGTATTAAGCAAATCCTTTAGTAAAATTGTAGCACCAGACCCAACAGAGATTTTTTCTAGCTTGCTAATGTCTGTCAAGTTAATAGTCAATGGTTTTATTAGGTTTGAAAATGTTGTGCTATTATTACCTTCATCTCTGGGGGAATTGGATAACACTGCACTCCCTTCTCTTCTTGGGTGGCCAGGCATGTCCAAGTCTTCCGCGGTCATCTCTACTTTACTGCTAGGTTCATCAGTGTGCAGACGTGCATTTGCTTTCACAGCTGCACAATCAACTACGTCTGTTTCTTCTTGTTTGTTCCCAAGAGAACCAGAGTCTTGCGTCATTTTTTCCTCTATTAGCTCATTTTGTGGCTCTGCCGCTCCCACTCCCTCCACACCAAATGATGATCCAGGTTTAATATCTGATACAGCTTGAACTTTTGTATCTTTCTTCCCTATTTCGACTGATATACTTTCTTCACTTTTATCTTCTGTCTCCAAGGTCTGAACTTCAGCTTTACTGTCATTGTTTGTCTTTAAAGCCTTACTTTGATTTGAACCAATGTCCTTGAACTTCTTGTCACCCATGTCTTCACATCCTGGCTTTACCAACACTAATGGGTCCAAGTCAACAACGTTCATTACACCATCTTTTGGCTCTGGACATGTATTTGGAGGTACATTATCTTTATGTTCAAATGACTGTACTTTGCAGTCAGGAGACGGAACACTAGCAGTGGGGTCACTGCTCAGACCGGCGAACAATGGCACAGCCAAGTCCTCTGACGTAGACCCACCTGCAGTTGCTTCCTCTCTCACGGAAGTGACAGTCGGGCATTCCGTCACTGACCCTTGAGCTACAGAGCGGCTATCAGATTGATGTACTTGCCTGGTTTCATTCAGAGATTGTAAATTTGTTGTGACCACTTCTGAATCAATGTTAGCTCTAGCTATTTCTTGTGGTGCAATATCTGCAACCAAAGGCAGGTTTCCATTATCCACTAATGAATCAGAAGAATGTGATTTAGAATCTGGTGACAGTCCACCACTCTCAGATGAAGGAGGCTGGCCCAGGAATAGTGACGTTTCAGGTAATTTTTCTTGTGAAGCTGTATTTTCAGACACCGGTGACTCATTTGTTGAACATGTTATGTTATTCCCCAGATTGTATTGACAGTCAGCAGTGTTGCTGTCAGCATCAGGTGAATGTGTCACAGATCCTAACTGTGGCGCTGCCAAGTGCTCTGCCTCTGACGACTCTACCACAGCTGGGATCACCGGTGCAGGTACCTCCCTAGTCTCAGCGGAGTCACCAGGAAGGCTTGGACTTGTTGACAGCTCTCTGCTTGCAACGTGTGCTGTAGACTCCGGGACCTTCTGTTTGTCAACCGAGGTAGACACTTCACAATGTGCAGAAACTGCACTGCTGCTCAACATTTCTGAAGGCTGTACATCAACACTGTCCACTCCACTAGTCGAGATGCTTGCATCATCCTTGGGCAAAGTACTGGTTTCACACATGGGCACAGCGCTACCGGATGTAGCATTTGTATTGCTAGTACTGGCATCCATCTCAATGATGCCCACACCCAAAACTGAGTTATTGTTGCCCAAATGTTCTGCAACGTTGTGCGAAGATACACGAGAAGTTGTGTCTATGTTATTTTCTTTACTCTTTTTTGACTGAAGCACAGGTTTGTCTACATCCCTACTGGAAGAAACAGGATCAACCAGGTTGCGAATTAATTTCACACCCGCAACTGAATCAGAGTCACTTTGCCCTACAGTATTTCTACTAGTTGAAGGCAGAATATCATGTGCGGATGACAAGTTGTTGATTCCTGCTCTCTCTAATGTACTTGTGGTTGAAATGCCAGAATTTTGAGCTGCATTCATTGGTGATTTTGAGACATCTGCACTCATGGGCTGGCAGGCAGTAGATACATTTAAATCATTAGAAACACCTGCTCGTCCAGCACGGGGACACTGACTCAGTGCTAACGCTAATGATGAAGGAGTAACAAAAGACGTAGAAACAGGGTTTGAATCGTCTCCTGTAGTTGATATTTCTTTCTCCTGACATTCACTGGATTCTTGCTCAGAAGAACCTACAGAGGCAGTAGTACTATCTGCACTTGAAGTGGAGATAACCTCATTTTCCCTTAAATTCTGCCCCAGCAATGATGGTTCCCGCACACAAGAAACAGCACTGCTAGAGTTCGGAGCAATTTCTGCTCGTTCTGGATTTCTTAATGATGTATTTAATTCACAAGTAGTGGAAATGTTGGTGTCACACTCTTCCACGCTACCGGATGATGACCCACATGTACTTACCAATTCTGCACGTTCAATAGGATCACTGTTTGCGGTCCCAAAAGTTTCCGAAACGGTGGGCTCTGCTACCACTACAGATGTGTCAGCTGGCTCAAACACAGTGTCTTGTTCGCTTTCCGTAGGTTCCACAACTGGCATAGCAGGTGGAACATTGCTGGTATCAGATTCTGCAGAGGCAGTACTACTGTCACAACTTGAAGAAACTTCTCCATCCTTACCTTTATCGTCAGTAGATGTAGAAGCAGGATCACTCATTATCAACGCGTTATAAATCAGTTATGCTCCTACACCGCATCTATATCACAGTACCCTAAAAACACAAGCCTTCATTGTGAAGACCAAATGGTGTCACGAAAATTATATACTACCAAATAATCGTGCGAATCCCCAAGAAAATAAATATATTCTATAATGAAAGATTTCCTATACTGAACTACATCACACAAAAAAAAATTGCAATATAATACGATTCCACAAAACACAGAATATACAAAACTGTTCATCTGTTTACAATAAATCGTCTGCAGCATAGATATGTGAATGCCATAGGCATAACACTCAACACAAATATACTAATAATATCTCAAAATTATTAAAAATTAATTAAAAATTTAATTTTAAATAACTTATAATTAAAAGAATCATCAAAACTAAACAACCACATAATTTAATAGGTAATAAGCATTAGAAGTATATTCACATGTTTAAACATATTTAGAACATGAAAATAGTCCTTGAAAATTACTTCTTGAGTATAAATCCAAATTATCGCTCGGATTTACATTGAATTTTTGTTCCAACCCAACAGACCCCATTCGGTACATTAAATACTTCTATACAACATGCATGGAGTCAGGAATAGTTACAACCTGGAAATTTCCAGAAATTGTTGGTGCGAAGCTACCTTTTGTCTAGCTATGGTATGCACAAGTATGCAGATACAACCTGAAAATTTAGTAATTGGTGTTTCTTGCAGTGTGAGAACAATTTTAAAGAAATATATTACTTTATGAAAGTGACTGTGTTCATGGTGGTAATTTTATGCCATGGCTATTAACAATCAGTCACGACCATGTGATCACTAATTGGTACCACGACAAACCAATGCTTCATAACTAGGGTAGGCAATGTCTCAGGCAGTATGTGTGTCAGAAACTGTACGAAAAAAATTTTTGAGCCAGTTTTTCAATACTCGCCAGTTATATGTGAACATCTAACCTAAATAATAAGCATATTCATGTGTTCTCGGTGTTATAAATTGATATTGTACTGCATGCACATGACACTATCGCCTGAGTCGTCTTCGGGGACAATCGCGGGTCTGTATCACCTGGTCTGGGCGAGGGGTTTACATTCCGGCAGCAGAAGCTGCTACTGACATAGCAGGAATCGGGCTTTACTACCAATGAATGTACGAAGTAAAATAAGCATACATTAGACAATGCAATTTGACAGTTTGAGAGTCCAATATGCTAATGAATGTAAAAACTTATATTACCATGAGCTGAAGTCATAAATTCAAAATAAACTTTTAGATGTAAAATTATTCTGGAATACATTTCAAAAATGTGAATAGCCATTAGGAAATATAATAGCAACTTTAAAAATACTCTAAAGTCAAAACTGTCTCCTAAACTGTCTTCGTGAAGGAAGAGGTGTTCGATGATGACGCCGAGGCCCAAGTCGTCGACGACGTTGACCTCCGTTACGAGGAGGACGTGGATGACTCTGGGGGGGGGGGGGAACCTGGACGGCAGCAGCTACGACACGGACAGCCTGGGCGACCTTGCAGATGACACGGACTTGGGGCGACTGTGTCGACTGTGCGGCAGGGAGAAGAGCGACATGGTCCTCATATTCAGTGAGGAGGGCATTAATTTGTGCAATAAAGAGAAAATAAACTCTTGGCTACCCATGAATGTAAGTTCTGTATTTTTCATATGGTGGCAGATGGTGACGTGACAGTGGCAGAGCCCTGTGAACTGCGGTCCCTACCGCCAAATCGCACTGCTTCGTAAGCACAGTTATGCGGAACAGAGCTGTACCCTGCACCTCGCATCATTTTCCCGAGCTCTGTTCTTACTTCTTGCCTCAGCGGACTGCTATTTTCCTGTGGAACTTCAAACTCGCTTCCAACCACTTGCATAATAGCAGGTGTTTTCAATTACATCGTGACAATATCTTTCCACACTCTGCTTTTTGTCATGATCATCTTCCCCCAAGTTCTTATTCTGCACCTTCTGAAAAATTTTAAGCCTTCCTATTTTAGCTGCATTGCTGTTTCCCAAACTTTCCAGTCCGTCCTCTGACTTTACTGCAACACTACCTTCTGAAAATTCTGTTATCAAGACTCAATATTGTGGTACTTCATGTTCCAAGAACCATTTTAAAAATGTAGGTAAGGTAAGTATAAATTAGAATCTCCATTTTCAAATACAACTACTTCTTTAAAACTGTTTTTATAATTATAACACTTCAGACAAATATTTGGGCAGCTAACAAATATGGCGCAGATAGATAGATAAAAACACTTCATCTGCATGTAACACAGACATGTCATCATGTTGACTTGGCCATACCCTGACGACATACAACATGCATTCGTCTGTAAATAATATTCCTTTATGTTCAGTTGCATCACCTATATAATCAAGTGATAGGTGTTAGTGAAATAAATATTATTATATATATTTGTAACACAGGTTATCTTTTTAACAAACGCATGACATTTTTTCGGAAAAAGTATATGTTTTAAATGTCCTGTCAAAGTCGTAATAAGTGCCGATTTGAAGGGAATTTGCTCAGATGAAATAATATTATTTGTTTATGGTGGCTCCGTACTCTATGAGCAGTTGGCCATAATTGTGAGCAACGACCATACGAATTTGGTATTGTTTGAATGTGATATTTTTTTAGAGGCTGTACATTCAGTTGTAAATTAATTTGAACAATATGTCTGGGGTTAATAAGAAAAGGTAAATATATCAACGAGTAAGGTTGGCTCTCATAAATGATAAAACACAACTGGTTTTAAGTTCATAGTTCTTTTATTGAATCATATTATGGCCGCTGTTGTAGTCAGGGCCACTATTTGAAATTGAAAACATGAAAGCTATTTCGGTGAATTAATGGAAAGTTTGTGGCTTTTGGGGTTGAATCAAAGCTGCTTGTTGACTTCAATAATTAGTTTTCGCAATTATTGTTTATCCACAAGGATTTGTCATAATTTTGAAATTAATCTGGAAAATGAACAAGCTTAATTATTTAAATAATTTCTACGAATACAATAGTTTTACTATACTTGGCCTGTAGTTCAACTTCTGACTAGAATTAATTTACAGCAGTATTAATTTTATTGTAACCTCGCCCAACCTGAGTTTCTCAGGTGAATAGTTGGAATTCAGCATCAAAACGGATAAATAATATGAAAAAAAAGGGCCCCACCACAAGTTGCAGTTATAATGGTACAATTCTTGAATCCAAATGCTTCAGAGTTATAATCGTCTTGAAAGACTTATTGCTGTGTCGTCACGGTGGTTCTGCTAAAAGAGAGAACTGTAATTGCAATACAAAATCTTGTGTATTTTAGTAGCTAGCTATTCCAAAAGTAGTTATTTTTGTGATATTCATTGTTTTCACTCGTAGTTGAATTTGAACGTCAGTTCGGTGGCAAGGAATTTCCGCCCTCTTAAAATTCCCACCCTCTTTTATCTGTACCACTTTCTCAAGCTCGTTTCATTTACTCTCAGGCCTGGCCAGAAAAGGTGGCTTCCTCTTTGTGTCCTCTAAACCCTTTGACGCTTCCACTGATGGTTATGCTTCCCGTATAAACTTCTTTTCAGTCTGTTACTATTGCATTATGTTAGTTAATGATAATTATTTGTGCTAGGTAGTTAATGGTACTCTTGTATATATTTTCTTTGTTTAAGCAGTTTTTTTTAATGAATCTAATAAGTTATGAAATTCAAACACCAAAAAATTTAGTACATCTACTTGAAACAATAAGTATTTTTCTTCTTGCCTACTAATTTCCTATCACTTCATTTGTACCCAGATGTTTTTACACAAAATTTAAGGGGAGGAGTTGTTTACTACACAATACCATGATATTGATGATGTCACCAACATGGCAGCATTGACGGTCATAAACGCCCCTACATTCTTATGGGACAAGTGCAGGAATACGTGGGTTTTGAGTGGAGAACATTCACATGCTTGTTTTGGACAATTTATGTTTCTTTAGGAAATTAACTTTTGACTATTATGTATATACTAATGCCTATCTATTCTAGTGTAGAACACAAAACTGAAGATATATTTCACACGTTATATTATACACTACAACCCACGTCCTGTTAAATCTATTCTGTCACCACTTTTTATAATGTAAATTTTCACTTTCAGAAATTTTTGTAACAGCCTGGACATCGTGAAGTATATTATATTACATGATACCGGAAATATATTCTGTACTCTAATGTGATTTCCTCAAGAAATATATTTATATAAATATATAAAAATATATATCTATAAAATTAAAACTGTTTTGAACACTGCTCAGCAAGGAAGAAATATTTATAACTATTATTTATTGGTTCACAGAGTCCAGTGAATGGATAAAAGAGCAGTTTACCTTGAGGTGATAAGTAGCACAATGCAGAGCACTCTCGTGAAAATACCGCCAGTGGCTCGATGTGAGACAGGAGAGACGTTAGCGTAGGGACGAGAGAAACTATCACAAGGTAACATCATGAGTGTGTTAGGACTACATCTCTACATTGTAGCCAACTGCACACAATACAACAGGGGCAGCCACAATGTAGAAATTTAGGGGATATTTGATTTAGGTGATGGGGGAGGGGAGTAGATTACCAGAGTGTTCTGGGTAATACATACGGAATACCTCCCACCCAGTTAAATGGGGAGATGGAGGTTTTGGACAGTGGTGGCCCCTAAGGTTATTTAATGCATTCCTGACATCTTGAAAAGTCTTTTTTTTTAACCCCGGTTATTTTTGACGTGACGTCTAATAAATTGATTAACGCCGGCTGCACTCACGAAAAAGTGTCCCATAACGCACATTGTACCGTTGCGCTCATTGTACGCTTGTGCCACATCTATCTCTCTTCCACTCGATTGGAACAACCATCGATTTGACTTTTTTGAGGCACGTTAAACTTGAAACACTCCCATTCGTTTCCTACTTTTCCTATCATCGTCCTAGCCTTTACAGAATAACACAGATTAGAAAAAGTTAAATAGCAAACATGTATAAAAGTTATAGTTAAAATAATCTCTTCGTTAAAGTAATAAACATATTTGGATTAATGAGTGCAAATAAAAGTAAATTTATCAATTAAATTGTAGATTTCATTTCACTCCTTCTTTGTATCTATACAAAATAGTGATAATTCAATAAAAATGATTTAATTTTATTCATAAAAGTATGCAATCATTTCATCAATGTTTTGTTATGACATTGTCATGTTAAACTATTGTCCGTAAACCGACTTTACAGACAACCAATTTTTTAGTTATATATGTTAATTTGGAAAGGGGGGGGGGGGATCACTTCTATCGCCTCTCCCATAGGATGCAATGATTGTTAACTGTTTATTGTTTGTTTTTCAAAAAAATGTTTTAGTTACAAATCAGTGTCAAACTTAACTCATCTTAGATAAGTACTTCAAAGATCAAAGTGTAGAGATTAAGACCAATCACTTATAAAGGTGGGTCTACACTGTGTAACAAAACAAGTTATAAAATGTTATATTACAAAGTTATACAACATGTTACAAAATGAAAAGAATGAAAATTATATTACAAGTTACACAACAAAGTTATATAACTTGTTATGAAAACGTGAAGAAAAATGTTATATAACACCATGTTTTATAACAAAATAAGTGTTATAAAACAAGTTATATGTTTCCCATGCAGTGTCGGTAAAGATCAAAGGAAGTTAAATAACTTGTTGTATAACATGTTGGCCGTTTGTCCACACTGGTATACATATTTAAAAACATGTAACATGTTATGAAACAAGTTGTATTACTTGTTATATAACTTATTATATAACTTGTTATGTAACATGTTATGAAACAAGTTGTATAACTTGTTGTATAACATGTTACAAATATAACATGTTTTTGTTATATAGTGTAGACCCACCTTAAGAATCAACACACCAACGATCCAGCAACATTTGAACAAACATTCGTTGTATTGCCTCATCGACACAGTTTACTACAGCAAGGTGATAACGCAAACTGTAATGTAATGTGAAATGTGCAACTTTTAAATTGTTTTTAATGCCATTGAATTTTGGGTACGTACAAGCAAATCCAATTTTTATACCATGTCATTACTATGATATTAGGGGTGTGAAACAATTCTTAGTTTCAATACTATGAAACAGTTTTCCTTTTTAGATTTTTATTGAGATGATTGATATTCTTCTACAATTTATTTGTACACAAAATATCTAAAATATTTTTAGGTAGTGTATGACCTAGATGTGTTACAGAGCCTGATAAATGTAGCTCTCTCCTCTCAAACACCATTGCATTTAAATAAGTAAACCTGATATGAGGATGATTTGAAACAAACATGTATATTTAATGATGATGAAAATATTTAGACTTTTTTTAAATAGGTATTTGCATTATTACACACAATTTATAAAACCAAGAATGGCTGTTTTAAGACTTCTTTTGTCCGTTCCAGAAATTCCATTCAGGGTTGTGTGTATTTTAGCAGTTGGGTGGGATTGCGAACTGTGAGTCTACCTCGGTGTGTTTACTCTAGGTCAAAGATAAAGCTTCGCGTGAAGGATAACAGCCAGAAAGATGTTTTTCTGGACGTTTCTCCCGACGACACGTTTGAGACGTTGCAGATTCGCGCAGAAAAAGAGATTGGATTGGCTCTGGATTTGAAGCAGTTCAGTTACTGCGGCCAGAGAATCGACCCGAAAGGAAATGTCATTGAGTACTTTCGAAACGTCTGCAAGGGTGAGTTGTATGTCTGTGAGAGTGAGTGACTGAAAAGGATTCTTCTTTTGAATATTTGCCATGTGAAGTTGCTGGAGTATTCAGGGCAGAAATCTTGTGTGTTGTGTTGTTTAGAGATCTGAGCGAAATATTTGCGAAATGTATTTAAATATTATGAATACAAATGACTCCTTACTATATACATACACCTACACTTCATCCTTCCACTGTTATAAACATCTAACTTGATGTTATTAAGAATAATAATATATCTTGCTCTTCGTGTAGAAATTATAAAAGGGTGACAGTCTCGTTCTTTTCAACACCATCAAGTAGAATGAATGGTTGACTTTCTGTAAACTTAAAAATGTTAACGTAATGGTTGATTACTGAACTGATTTAATAAATTACTACAAAAATTGTTATGTAGGTACCCATATCCAACAACACTCAACCAACTATCCATATTAGTATTTTAAAAAAACTCAATATATTAAAATCTTTAAAAAAAAAACTATAAAAAATTATATAAACGTAATTTGTACTCAACTTTCTATGCTATGTTCTCTCAAATTTGTAGAAAGGCCAAGTCTCTCATTACTTGTGACAAAAAAAAAATGGCTTTTATAGTTTATTTATTTGTGTCATTTCGTGGCTTGTACTATTTTAACTCATGTTTGGCAGCTGAAAACTTAAATTTAAATTTAAATTCCACTTGAGAATAAACACTTCCCATGCTTTTACTTTTGTGGATATGGCTGGTAACGGATTGCAGGGCCGACCGGCGGTACCGAGGCCCCTAGCCCGAGCAGTCCGGGACTGCAGCCAGCGTGCGGTGTGTCTCCCGCACAGATGACCAGCACCTTGCCTGTCCCAGGTACGTCTTCGCGTCTTCCTGTCTTCCTGTCTTCCTGTCCTGTTGCTACCCAAAACTAGGAATACGGAGGGGTTTTCCTACAACGTAGGATTATATCACAGATTATAGCTTCACTATAAAATATAATGTTCCAAAAATTTTCTTTTGCCCGCTAAAACCATAGCTAACCAGTTTTTTTTCCGCTGTAACTGTTTTAGTTAGATTTCATCACCTTGTTATCGTACTGAATGATAGAAGTCATACCTGAGGTTAGAAATGGGCAAGTGTACACATATAATGACAGCTTGAATTCTTAACAGGAATAGGATGTGAAATATTTTTTGGGGGGAAAACTAGCCAAAGTGAAGAAGGTTAGCTGGGATCGAACTCACCGTGAAACGTGCTTTGGAAGATTAGTTGTTGCAAACGAACTGCAAAATACAAATTTGGTTTCTAACAGGTCTGTGTTGTTCCCAAGATGTACTGTATCTGAGCACAGTTTGCACAATTGATCCTGTTGTACATATATATTATTTTTGGGTTTGCAGGAAATAAGATTTTCTGGGCAAACTATATACAGGAAGGAGAAAAGAAAATACATATTGTGTGTTAATGCACATAAATCAACATTTACTGTGGGTAATCCAAAAGTGTTTTGCCAATCATATCACCTCTCTGTGTGCAGTGTGCAATATCAAGATGGAGTCACATAGCCATGATGAACATGCCACGACAGACCCAACACACCATCGTAGCTCCAGCGTAGGGTCACAATACCTCGACAACATTAACCCGACGATTTATGATTTGGCTGTCGGAAAATCATTCCAAGCCAAATACTTCCATAAAGTATAGTATAGAATGCACTGAAAACATTGTAGGAGAGAAAAATAACATTCTATTTCAAACCATGCTTTTGCAGCTGATTTCTGTAGTCCTTTAACCCAATGTCATACAGAATACCATGAGCCTGGATTTTATTAGAAAAAAGTTCTTTGCTGAACTCGTCCATTCTTAAATTAAATCTTAACCATAAACATATTGATATCCATTTATTCATATAAACAGATGAAGGCAAGCTACAAATATGAAAGTGTACCCACACGTAAAACTAATTTTCATTTTTCAGCATAAAGATTTACCAAGTAGGTAAATATTTCTTGAAGTTTAGTTCTGTTAGGTTTCCATTTCCATTTTGCTTTCTGTCTGCCAGCACGACACGACAAAACTGGAAATATTATCTATCCCTTGCGGGCCGCCGGTGCGCGTATTTCATTGGCTGTTGGGCCTGTCGTGGCATTGTGATTCCAGCTTAACCCTTCATTCTCAGCCAATATATGTTTGTAAAACTTTTTTTAATGAATTTGTGGTATTAAGCTGTAAAGAAAAATATCAATGTTAATTTCTTCTGAAAATTTTCAGAGGGTAGCGTTGCAGTAAATTCAAAGGACGGACTGGAAAGTTTGGGGAACAGCAACGCAGCTGAAATGGGAACGCTCGCAAATTTCCAGAAGGTTCAGGATCAGAACTCGGGGGAAGATGATCACGGCAAGGAGCAGAGAGTGGGAAGCTATTGCGACGGTGCAGTTGAAAACGCCTGCGCCGCCGCCGACGACGACGACGACGCGATGATGCAAGTGGTCGGAAGCGAGGTCGAAGTGCCGCAGGAAGTAAGCGGTCCGCTGGGGCAGGACGTGGGGACGGAGCTCGGGAAGAGGGTGCGAGATGCTCCGCGAAGCAGCGCTGATGAAGCGGTGCGACCGGGCGGTGGGGACCGCAGTTCGCAGGGCTCTGCCGCCGTCGCGCCGCCCTCCGCGGGGGAGAGCATGGAGGTGGAAACTGTGTTCGTGAAGGAAGAGGTGTTCGATGAAGACGCCGAGGCCCAAGTGGTCGACGACGCTGACCTCCGATACGAGGAGGACTTGGAAGACTCCGGGGGGGAGAGCCTGGACGGCGGCAGCTACGACACGGACAGCCTGGGCGACCTCGCAGACGACACGGACTTGGGGCGGCTGTGTCGACTCTGCGGCCGGGAGAAGAGCGACATGGTGCTCATATTCAGCGAGGAGGGCATGAGTTTGTGTCTGAAAGAGAAAATAAACTCTTGGCTACCCATGAACGTAAGTGCCGTCTTTTTTCATAACATGGGTGTGGAAATATCGGTACGAATTTTATGCGCTGACTATAATTTACATTTAATACAATTTCTTGGACATACGCCATCGCCCATTGCAATATTACACGGTTTGTCATGGAAAAAAATTCGAGCCGCAAATTAAGAATTAAAAATGAAAACAAATTTGACAAACAATGCAAAACTTCAATGGTGTATGTCCAAGAAATTGTATTAAATCAAAATTCCCCATTGGATGAATCATTTAAAGAACACATAAGTTACATATTCTTTGTATCTAATTTTAATGCTGTCTCTATTATGCAGACATGAAATTTCATTACTCAAGCAGCATAATTATTGCTGTGGTTAATATAGTGGTGAATATAAATACCTAGTTGTAAGGAATAATTTTGTAAAAAGCACTTATGTCAGGAACTAAATACCTATTTAAAGTTAACTCTTCAAGTGAATTAATGAATCTGGTATTTTTCATTCAAGAATTGTGATCTTCATTTGCGATAAAGCTCTTAAGGGGTTTATTCAGATCACCATTCTGTAGCTACTGTTAAGGACGATGTAGCTTTCCGTTTACGTGCGACATGTGGTTGGTGTGTGGTTGTGAGGCGACTGTGCCTCCCTCCCACCGGGGCCGGAGCGTCCCAAGTGTGTCTTGCACGGGGACAGCGTGGTGGACGCTGATTGGATACTCCCCTTCCTCCCGTAAAGGCAGTCTGTCGCTGCTTCGCAGGGCGTCATTCCTCTTGGATCCTCCGGGGCTTCAGAGCTGCGTGCCGATCAGAGAGGAGTACTTAGTAGATGATGCCTCAACCATTAGCTCCTTCCCAGTCAATTGTTATTGTTCTCTTTAAAGAAAGTCACATTTTCCTCAATGACAATTTTAAAATAGTGTTCCGTTCTCCCTAAAACACCAGTAAAATATTTCATTCCTAGAGAACTGAAAAATTCGCGGGTTCATTACGTGTTATGCTAAAATTCAAATAATTTTGCCTAAGTGCTGCTTCTGCCATTGGTTCACTGTTAATCTGGAGGACTGAGGGCCAATTAGAGACCCTCACTCATAGAAGTGTCGAATCACAGGGCACCCAGTCGAAACAACTCACAAGTCAGCAGCCAATGAACAGTTGGCATTTGCCTGAGTGTGTAGAGGATATTGGAGTCTATCCTGGAGGTCATTGAACGTGCAAATTTTTCCCGTCTCTATTCATAACTTGTGAACGGCACTTGAGTATTGGTTTGAAATTGACTGTAAATGGAAGAAATATAAATTTTATTTCACTGTGAATATATATTTTTTTTATATAACTCATGAGAAGAAGAAAAAACTTCGTAAAAAATTATTTCAATTGCTGCATTGTACTACCTGGGAGAAAGTACCTGCCTCTTATACAAAAATGTCTAAGAACTTCACTTTTGTGTTCCCAGGCAAAAACACACACGGCATGAGGTCCATCAACCTGATAATATTTCTTATTTGCATTAGCAGTTTGTGTTCATTTCCTAATAAATTAGCTGTTTTTTTTTTTTTTTTTTGCTTTGCAACTTGCATGTTGTTAACATGTTACTTCTCTGTATATTTAGTTACCAGAGCAATAATGTGGTGGGTAACTTTGTAATAAAGGTATTCTGTGCTTCAAGTGCATGATGAAGCACAAAGGGGAGAAGAATTAGACGTTCAATTTCTGTCAAGCTGTTTGTTATTCGGAACCGACATTCTTTCGATCACTATTTATTGCTCATTTTCTCTCCACAGGTGAAGAAAACAGATCTCTTGCCCAAGCAGGTGTGCGAACGTTGCATAACCAAAGTGACAATGTGCCAGGAGTTTGGTATGCAGTGCTTAAGAACGAACAATTTCCTGCAGCAGCTTGTTCGTAAGAAGTTCAGGTGCGAAATGCTTTATGATTATTTATCGGTAGTTTAAATTTTTCTTCAAATGTTTGTGACAACGCACTGCAAAAACTTTCATTATCCGAGAGACACTGCACAAGTGAAGAGGGTCAGATGATCAAAATATCATGGCTGGGTCTGTCTCAATTGACACATCAGTAGTTATGTTTGTATGCCTTCAAATTATACAAACCCCATCTTTGTGCTAATATTACTTAGCGGCTAGAGATATTTCATCTCGGATATGACTGGGCTTGGAACAAGAACTACACAGTTGATAAAGTTGTTAATAAATAAAATTGTTATTTGCATTTGTACTGTCATGGGGGTGCTACTCGCTCAACACCAATCTTGATTGCAGTGCGCAACAACGTGTCTCACTCTTTTTGGAGGGGGGGGGGGGGGGGGTGTGCTTTGCGACCATCATTCACCACAAGCTGTTATTGGTGTCCAAGTACTGTGGAAGGTCTTGAATCTGGCAATTTTTCCGGATCGCAGAATGTCAGTATAGTTTGAACAGGAATATTGAAGAAAAATTATGTACCGTATAATGGCATTTAAAACAAGATGTAATTGACCGCTCTATAGAAAGAGAAAATGCAAATAGCGTTACTTTTTGAAAAGAGTCTGATATCTCATTGCGTCCATGATTCAGATCTGGTTTTATAAAAAAAAAAGTGTGTTCGCGTGGATTCCACATGCGACAGAAATGAGACTTCTTGCTTATTTGGTGTAGATAGAGATAAATTATTTACATTCTCAATCACCTTATTCACATAAAAATGAATTATAATGTTAATTGCAGAAATCGATAACTTTATTCTTCATAAGTAAATAACTTGTAGTTACTTTAAATTAAATAAAAGAAATATAGTAGAATCAATCGTTAGCTGTTACGAAAACTGAGGAGCAGACAAACACAAGCAAAATTACTAGCAGCACTGCTACTTCATTTTTACCTCTCCTCTACCGTCTCCCCTTCTGGCCATTATAACTAGTATATAGCATGCTACGCTATGTACCTACCTCCCTCCCCCTCGGTCCTTGCCGTCTTCCCATTCGACTGCTGTGCATGCGTTGGAGTGGTGTTGCCGCTGACACGCTCGCCTCCACCAGTTCCCCTTCCCCCCCCCCCCCTCCCCGCACCTAACTAATCCCCTCATGCGATCATATTTTCATTACGCTTAACAATTGTAGCCCCCTCAGCAAAGAGGTTGCACTTCAAAAACATTTGTGAAAAAAAACCTGCTATAAATCAGGAAACATTTTACTAAAATGAAAACCAACAGTAACGATAATCGCTGAGCGAAACTGTAAATGCCAACACCACAGTGATGCCACCTGGTGCTCAAGATCAACATCCGGGTTCCATGCAAAATAAAAATCTGAATGCGATTGGTGCAGGGTTGCAGAGTGTGCGGAACCACGGAATGCCAGATCGTAGACCTTTTGTTGTAGTTTGGGTTCTGTTATCTTTAAGGTACCGTACTTCATTTGAAGTAAACCTGTTGTACATTTGACTTGTGTTAGTAAAGCAGGTTTTATTCTAAGGTTAACTTTGACAGTGTTCAAGTTGCTGTGAATGTTCTACCTTACTGGGTCATAGTGTGATAGTTGTATGATCGAATAAATTAGGACTTGAGGTCATAAGAGAAGGTGTGAGTTTATAAGATAGAATGGGAGAATCGTTTGCATGGATCTGTTGGGTGCCTCGAGAAAACACACTGGCTCACTGCAACATCTGCCTCGATTTCCCACTTATGTAAAATTTAGGTGTGGCTCTCTCGGTGATCAAACCAGGATCAACTTGGTAAGAGACGAGTAATCTGACCTCCCCGCCACAGTGACCCCACAGTAGCTGTACGACAGTGAGTGATGTAGCTGGTTCCTGCTCCAGGTGTGAGACGCCGGCTGACGCGGACTCTCAGCCGGAGTACGACAACTCCCTCGAGCCAGAGGTCAAGAGCGATGCTGGCGACACTTACTGCTGCCCGCTGTGCGTCTCCGGTGTGATGAAGACCAAGCCTCTTGAGGAAGTGGAGGAAGACAGCGAGGCTTCGTCGAGCAGCGAGTTAGAACCTCAGTTGGACCGAGACGTGGCGGCGACAGCTGTAGTCGAAGAGGACTTTGGGAAATGCGACCGCGCCGTTGTTCCGGACGACGCGAGCATGGACTACGACGAGAGTGCGTATCTGGTGGAGGCGGTGATGGATAACGGCCTCGACACGGCCGTGCCAGAGGACCCGGGCGACGGAGGTGAGGTGTCGAGGGAAGTGGCGCTCCTGCCGGACGAGAGCAGGCCGCGGGGCAGAGGGAGGGGCCGGGGTCGCGGACTGTCGCGAGGAGCGAGGGTGGAGCGGGGGCGGGGCAGAGGGCGCGGGCGAGGCCGGGCGAAGACCAGCCTGCAGGTGCCGAGGGGGGCAGGCGACGTGTGCGTGCCGTGCTGCCTGTGCGGCGCGGGCACGGAGGGCGTGAGCGGTGCCCTGCTCCACACGCTGCTGAGCCACAGCTCGGAGCCGGACTCCTACACCTGCAGTCTGTGCGGGCAGGAGGCCCAGGACCGGAGCGCTGTCATCACGCACTTCCACGACGCGCACGGCTCCTTCGTGACCACCTACGAGCGCTTCGGCGACAAGATCTTGTTGCTGTACGAGTGCAAACGGTGCACCACGGTCTTCCGCTCCGAGAAAACCCTTTGCGGGCACGACTGCTTGAAGAAGTTCGAAAGCGATTCCTTGAAGTGCAGTAAGTGTAGCAAAACATTTGTGACGAAAGCACGCTTGTACTTCCACCAGCAGTTCCACTGGAGGGAGAACACCCCCATGACCTGCGAGATGTGCAGCTTGGACTTCGGCGACGAGGACAGCATGTACGACCACTTCAAGTTCAGCCACAGGGGGGACAAGTACGTGTGCAGCATCTGCGGGATTCACTTCAACAGCAAGACGGGCTGCTACACCCACGAGCAGATGCACACCAACAAGCTCATCAACAGACGCACCTTCACGTGCGACACGTGTTCCAAGTCGTTCTTCGACAAGCAGACGCTGAAGGAGCACGTGGTGAGCCACATGGAGACGAGGCCCTACCAGTGCCACATCTGCGGCCGCGACCTGAGCCGGCCGTCGCGCCTCAAGCGGCACCTGAAGGCCCACGCGTCCTACAACGCTCCTCCGCAGGACATCTACCGGTGCCTGACGTGCGAGGAGGTGTTCTGCAGCCAGGAGAAGGCTTTCGAGCACACGCAGTCGGACCAGTCGGGATGCAGAGTCGATGGCGGCGGTGAGCATGAGTTTGCCAAGGAGTCGGCCGATAAAGTGTACAGGTAAGTTTTCTTTTGGGTCTGGCTTGTTTCTCCCGTAGTCTCGCAGCCTGTATGCTGCTTTCATCGGGCCTTTGAGGGAAGCTTGTTAAATTTCAGTTGTAATTGAACTTGGTATTTATAAATGTCCAGTTTCTATTCAACTCTACGCATAGTCTTTACAGTGTGTTGCATTATGGCTGATACTTTGTTTGGGCTTAGTTCAGACGCTCTTATCATTTACATTGCAACTACTACACCAAGGTAACTTTTTGTAGTCTCAGTGAATGTCCTTGGCTTGTGGATTTTAGTCGTGTGTAAATATTAGGATGTGCTGACATTATGGAATATCGTAGCAAGTGGTCATCTTTAGGATAGCATTTAATTACAGTTGATTATACTAATTATATGTTTGTTTTTTTATTTTTTTTCCACATTTTTCTAAAGTTCTATTTAAGTTATACTTTGAGTGCAGTGTAGGGAATAATTCAAGCATGAAATATTATGGGTTTGGTAAAAATTATGAGGCATGAATAATTTGAATGTAACACTCAATACAAAGGATTAAAAGAGTTCAAAATCAATTTTTTTTTCACCTTCAACTGGTTTCTTAGTAATGTCCATCCACTGTAACCTCCTACTTTTTTAAACGAACCTTTGAAAAAACACACCAGGATGCAGCATGTTTGGTTCGTTTGCAAAAATACTTTCCATCATATGCATATTAAACATGCATTAACACTAAATTACCGTATAATGATGTTAAATAAAATTTTACAAAAAAAGTAACTATCTATGTACAATATTATTAATATTAATGATCTCGCATGTGTGTAAATGAAACAGTGAGAGAAGTGGTGTGTTGGCAATGATTAGAACGAAATAGTTCCATAGCCAAAATATATATTTTTTGACTTTCCGCGTGTATTTAAGAATTTGTTTGGGTATTTGTTAAGTTTGAACATTTTTTTAAATCTCTGGTGAAATAAAAACGTTATGTTAACGGTAAAAAAATATTACGTGCCGAAACCGTGGTCGCGCATTAATAATGTTAATAGTCACTAGCCTGCTAATTGTTACTCAATTGAAACTGACTAGTTTGGTGTGGGTGGTTTGTTAATCAGGGTTAGTAAATGTCCTTAATTTGTTCTTTTATTGCTTCAGAGCTCATAATCTATAAAACTCATTAATAATCTTTGATTTAAGACTAAGACATCAAAAACTCATTGTGTATAGTTTTTATTATTTCATTTTCTGGAAACAAATAAATATTTTGTGCAAACACTTAGTGTTTCACAATGTTATTTAGCTCCTCAAATACTCTTTTGTGCCTGCATTTCTTATGTCAGTAGTGAAGCAGCATATTTTTTTTTTTTTTTTTTTTTTTTTAAATACTATGAGGGAAACACATATATATATTGATATTCATTCATACGAAAGACATTCAAATAAAGGGGTCCTCAAAAACTCCGTAATTTTCATTAATGTGAAAAGGCATGAACCATGTTAATGATATGTTCACATAATTGGTTAAACTATACCAGCTCTTGCATTTTTTATGAGAGTTATAAATTTCAGCTACATTTGACAGTCATACTTTGTTTGTTATTAACATTGTTCTGCGTGGTTATTATTGGGTTTTGTTCCGAGCATGGGTGTGTATGGCATGCTTACTGACAAAGAAGGAAAGGACATCAACTTGCGTGTCCGTGTTTTCCCCAGGTGTGAGTTTTGCGAGAAGTGCTACTCGGCTACCGGTGTGCTGAACTACCACAGGAAATCTCACATGGACGACCCCATGCCTTACAGGTAACAGCACAGAGCCGTTTGTTTTGTATTTATTTACGATTTCAGTTCAGATTTAAGATACATAGTTTCCTAAAAACGTAGAGTAAATAATGAAAAGTGTATAGTGATTTATTTTTCATTCTCACGTTTTGTTATTTTTTATATTAAAAAGTGCCTTCCACTCTCAGAATGGTAATGTTATGTTACAATATTTCTCTTAGCTTATTAATCGTATATCAATTAATTAAAAGCACCATCATTTTTGTAATATTTTTTTGGTGTCCATCAGTTATAGCTGTGTCGTGGCATTCATTGACAAAGTGTTTTCACTTTCCCCCCCTCGCAGATGCCACGTGTGCGGCACGCCGCACGTGTCGTTTGCCCGCTGTGCCACCCACAAAGTGACGCACGGGCTGTTCACGGACACTGACCTCGGAGACTTCACGGTCCCCAAGTATTTCCTGTGCGAGTTCTGCAACAGATACTACCTCCACTGGACGTATCTGTCCGTCCACCGGCGCAGAACACACAGTTCTGTTAAATACTTGGTCACTGGGATGGTAAGTGTTTTGTTGTCGTTTTGTATTTACTTGATTTTTTTTTTCATTGAACTAAGGGTGGAGATCGCTCGTGCAGATACCATTCCGCATTCCAGTTCGGACTTGGGAGTGAAGGAGAACTAAAGTAGGCTTGGCTAGTTCCTTCTTCATCGCTGCTTTGCACAGACATCATCTTGCTTGCTTCACGCCTCTGACTGGCCGGACATGGCGGTATTTTTTCTTGAATAGACCAGCGTGCTGTCAAATTAATTATTTCTCCACTTTAATGGGAAATCATTGAATGTTTTCCAAACCAAGACTTGCAAAAAAAAATATATTTTTCTTTTAAAATACAGTAGTTTTTCATACCATGCTATAATTGGAATAAGCATCATGAGAATTCGAGCGCATTATAACACCCTGCATTAAATGGTAAACTTTATTTTCCTGTGACAGAATAGCGAAGCTATTAAAAAATATAAATTTGTGATTAATGACCCAGTTTCTTCTGTGAAGCTCGTTATTTGTCGTGCACATGATATCATCTTCTGTTCTGAGCTGCACATTAGAAAGTTTTGCAAAAGCGTTAATGTCAAAGATATTTAATTCGTCTGACGTGACAGTAATTGATTGCCAGCCCGCGTGATAGAGTAACGTCTGTAAAGAAGTCCCTGCTTCACGGGCGACCCGGGGAGCCTGGAATCAGTGGTCGGTGGTGACGGCCTGACTGTGTGTCGTGTGCAGAACGTGTTCAAGCCGGAGGTGCCCGCGCACAGCAAGCCCTTCAAGTGCGACAAGTGCGGGCGGCGCTACCTGCTGGAGTGGGCCCTCGAGAAGCACCAGAGGCTGCAGCACCGCGGCGACGAGTCCAGCAGCTACCAGTGCGACCACTGCGGCAAGGTGTTCTCCTGCAAGGTGCGTGCCGGTCCTCGACGCTCCTCTCGTACTCTCTTTGGTGTTCGTAACGTGTCTATCGCTTCACATTTAAAACTAATTGTGTATTGATATATGTATAGTATTTTAAAAACTACTATTTTTTGTGTTTTTATTTAATAAGTACAGGTTATGTGAAGCAGATCCTTATTTATGTCTTATTTTTGAACACATTCGACCTAGTTTTATTAAGCTCTCATTATTTGTGACATTTTAGTCATTGCCAAAACAGTATCCAATGGTTGTAATTAATTATTATTCTTTCTTCTCATTTTTAAATTAAAAAATGAAACACAGGATTTATTAAACAAACTAATAAATGACCAAACTATATTTTATTTTTAGACTCAACATTATATAACCAATCAGAAAAATACATGAAAAAAAATATTAGCCAATCATGGCACTTCAACTAATTCCAGGGTCACCATCCATAGCATTCATCTCCACGTTGTCTTACAGACTGGCGGAGGGTAGCAGTGATATTGCTGTGGCAGGGCAGTTAGCCCCAGCTCTGTAGTTTCCCGAGTGTCGGCCCCTCTTGAGGCAGGGAGACGCCGTGGAAGGACGAGCTGATCGCAGTTAATTCTGTACCAACTTAAGTCTAGTGGTATTTATTTATTTATTACAGTTGTCACTTGCACACCAAGACCTCATAAAGAGTCTACTAGGGTGTGCACGGGGATATAAAAAAATAAACCAAAACAATTAAAAAACCATATCACAATAAAAGAGCACATAACATGTAAAAAGATACAAACAAAAACAAAATGCAAAGGACAAAATAAACAATAGACACAGACACAACAAACAATCGATTAATGATACAATCATTCTCTACAGAAAGAGATGAAGTAAACAAATTTAGACCGGTCAAAATAAAAAAAGTTAAATCCTCCGGATGTGGATGAAAAATGAATTATCTTTATTAATACTGTAAATAATTATTTATTCAAGACTGGAGAATGCAAGGATGAGCAGGAGTGAGCGCGATGCCGCGGGGTGTCGTGTCGGCAGAAGTTCCTGGAGAAGCACCTGGTGGTGCACGGGGAGAAGCAGTTTGCCTGCGAGCTGTGCGACAGCGCGTTCGTGCGGGCGTCGAGCCTGGCCATCCACGTGGGGCGCGTCCACACGGCCAGCAAGCAGCACTGCTGCGAGCACTGCGGCCTGGAGTTCGTGCGCCGGGGCGACCTCACGGAGCACATCCGCACGCACACCGGCGACCGGCCCTTCCAGTGCGAGCACTGCAAGAAGAGGTTCCGCACCCGCGGCATCTGGCACCAGCACACCAGGCAGGTGCCGTCGGCAGTGGCAGTTGCCCCCCGTTATTCAGCCATCCCCCGAGCGCCAGGGGCGTAGTTCGTAGTTGGGGGGGTGGCAGGGGGGGGGCAGTTGCCACCCATTATTTAGACAAGGGGTGGCAGTTGCCACCCATCATTATTTAGCCACCCCCTGAGCACCATGGGCATAGTTCGGGGGGTGCCAAGTGGTGGCAGTTGCCACCCATTATTTAGCCACCCCATTTTGAAGTAAAAATATAAACAATTTACAAACAATGGTAATAAAGAATAGTCCGAAAAAGCTTAAATAGTTAACAATTTAATGCTAGTTTTTTTTTTTTTAATTTCCCCGAAGAGAACCCCGGGAGCCCCCTTACACGTGGGGGCATTCCACACTCCCTAGACCCTCGGTATGCCTTGCCACCCAGTTAAAGAGCTGGAATTACGCCTCTGCCGAGCGCATGTCGTTGCTTGTTCGTGCGTCGCCATCAGGGAACCAGCTGTTCTCGACACAAGATGACTGGTGCTGTAGCCTCCAGCTGAGAATGAACGACTACACCGAGTGTGTGGATGCCTCGCACGCCAAGTGCGTGCCTCCCTTGCATGCCCACACCCGGTAGCGGGCCACCTCCCTAAACCCTCGGTGTTTTCATTACAAACACGCATGCTTTGTTTTTTAAGACAGAACATCAACTTCACTGACTTTTTAAAGATATTATTGAAAAACCTGAACTCAATGCTACTTTAAATATTGTGTTACACTTTATCATCATACTTATACTTAAAATAAAAAATTTGAAGCAATAGAATAACGAATAAGTCAGCTCTTTAAATGGTATTTTATATTATATAAAATATTACAACAATTGTCAAATTCCTGTGAATATTTATTTTGTATGTAAATGCCTATCCCGCAGCTGGCTTGAATTTGGATGAAGCCTGGCCTTTGTATAATAGATTCTTCCTTTTGCATATTTTTTTTTTATTTTGAAGGTTTTGAATAGAAGTCAGTTTAGAAACCGTTGAACCTAAATGTAAACCAATAATTTTTTTTGGTGTCTTTCGTAGCATGCTTGTTTGTACACATGCATTATTGCTTTTAGCGTAAGCTGTCTTCCACATTGTAACAGTTTGCGTTGTTTCCCTGTTCGCCGCAGGATTCACCGGGACGAGCGACCGTACCCTTGCGACGTGTGCGGGGCGAGGTTCCGGCGCTCGTTCGCTCGCAACAACCACATGACGCTGCACACGGGCGTGCGGGCGTTTGTGTGCGAGGTGTGCGGCAAGGCGTTCCGCATGCACCAGGAGCTCACCAAGCACCTGAGGGTCCGGCACGAGCGCAAGGACGACGAGCCGCGACGAGACTCCGGAGCGCTGTGAACGTCATTCCTGTGCTCTGGCAATGGGCTGTCTGTTTTCTGTGCCGAGGCAAAAATAATTAAAGTTATTTTTGAAGTTGTTGAGAGATAATGAACTTTTTTTTATTAAAAATGCTTAATATGTCGAAGTTACTATGAAATTTATGTCTTGATTACCATGTTGTTGCCGATCTCTGTTTCTTTATTATTAATTGGTCTTGGTTGTAAATATTTGTGATAAAACTATTCCTTATACAAAACCGTTGTAACTATCTGGAAATTTATTGAAGCACAAACCTGCTCTGGTGATTTTGCATTTCCTCTTCACAGTCACAAAGATTGAACACTCAAGTTTTTGTTTGTAAGTACTATTTCAGTGAGGGACCAGATCTTCAGCAGAGTGGCTTGGCCTTAGTAGTTCACATCCTGTCATGGGATTCTTAGGTGAGGTGCTCCTGCGATGGCTGAAGGTCACCTGCAGTGTATAGACACCTAGTCCTGGACCTCCGTGAGGTGACTTTCCAACAATTGTCCATCGCTGGGCCAGATGTGTCTACCCGCTTATTTCTGAGGTGCGAAAATTAGACAGTGAACCAGTGACCAAGAGAACCAGGAAAATTCAGCGAATTTGGTCAGGAAATTTTGTTAAAACTCTGGAAATTGTTAAAATACAAAGTAAATCACAATTTAGACCTGGCAACTTTTAGGGTACAGCTGTAATGCCTCCTCCCTTCCTCCAAACCCTTTTTTTTTTCTTCCAAATCAACCAAATCGAAACCTTTCCTGTTTACACCTCATATCGCCACCATATATTAATTCCACTATTCCAAATATTTTTGATTCTTCTTAGATGGTAAATAAATATAATTATTTGCAGTCATTTTAATTTAAATTATTCACATAATTTTATTATGTGAATAATAAGTGTGTTTAAAATATGGGAATTCACTGAAAAACCTTGAAAAGTCATAAGGATTCCTGCGTGATAAGGAATTAGAAGAGTAAGTGTCATGCCCCGGTATGCCATCACACAGACTTTGAACACTTTTTTTTTCCAGATGGTGTTTTAGTGTATAGTCAATCACTGTTTGAACTGTAAAGCTATAGGGATGGCAGAGGCTTTCTTTCAGAAAATTATAAAACAGGTAAATTAATTTTTAAAATTCATTAGGGAAATTTTAATTTGTGGACATGGAAAAGTCGGAAGTTTTTGTACAGATTTCGGTGGACATTCTGTATGTAAGTAAAACAAAATTCATAGATTTTGAATGTGTCTACCATGAAATGGTTTAATAGGTATATTAAGTATATATAGTATATTAACAGGATGTCCATAAAAGAATTTCCCATTTTCCATGGCATATTATAACAATTTAATTTAAAATAATTACAACAAATACCTCAAATTGAAGATTTTTAGTTATATGGTGCACATCCAACCTAAAGTCCAATTCTACCTACATTTTGGTTAACAAGTCCGAAGTAAAGGAAGCAATAGCCTCTTCAGTTCTGTGTCCTAACTTTGGCAAATCATTAGATAGCTGCAGAACGTAGATACAATCTTTTATAAAGCCTCAAAAGTAAAAAATTGCATGGTGCTATTTCATGTGAACTTGGAGGCCAGTGAAAAAGAGCTCTGTCATTACAACCAATCCAACCGTCAGGACTTTGGCGTTCAACCATTCCCATACAAAGATACTTCAATGTGGAGGTACTCCATCCTGTTGCCAAGTATAGTTTACAGGTTCACCCTCTACCAATTAGGGGAAAGAGCAATTTTTTCATGCTGCAAGTAAGAAAACAACAAACCAGTATTTGCACATGTGTATCTCTAAAACCAATGTCCTAGGTCATTATCTAAAACTGAGTTACTCTTTAATTTTGACCTGGAACCAACACACTACAATGCTTATACAATTATTACTATTAAATTTTATAACTGTTTCATTCTTTTAAGGACCTATTGAATTTCCAGTACCGGTAACCTTTATTTTTAATAGGAATAATGTAAACTTTTTTTATATAATTTTAAAACTCTAGACTGACTAAAAATTCAAAATACATTTTGAAGTACCAATGTACAATGCAGATTGTGATAACCTGACTACACTGCAACCGTACTTGTGAAATATTTGTGAACAAGTTCCTAATTAATGATGCTGAAAATTAATTTTTAATTATGTGATATGCTAACTTCTAAAATGGTAAGTAAAAAACAAATAACAAGCTCACAACAGATGAGTTAGCTAGTTGTATTCTAAGGATCCTGTGTGTCGCACAAAACTATGCTGCATGGGAAAATGTGCATTTCGAGACTACGTGTCTACTGTCAGTACTGACGTCGACCCAGAGGCCACCCTAGCTCCTACAGGCCGTTATGGCGCGTCACCGCCTTCTTCTGTGCGCGGGCGTGTGCGGGAGCCAGTGGTGCCACCTTCAATAAATCAGTGTCCCTCCGACGTAGTTTTTTATGTATATTTTCTTTTCTTTCAGCAGGACATAATTTTTATTGTAAAAACTATAATATCATCCATCATGTATAATTTAAATTAGAAGGGTAAATAACATGTATTTTAATATGCACGGGGTGAACAAGTCGCGGGTTCCCGTCCACGAGGACGTGAGATGCTGCACGAGACGCGCGCGGGGAGGGGGTCGGCGCGAGCAGAGGAGGGAGTCGCGTCTGGAGAACCGCGGAGGAGTGACGTGTCGGCCGCGAGCTCTCGCCAAGACGAGTGAAACGGGTGAGCATAGAGGCCTCCGGGCTTAACGACAGTGACGCGGGGAATAGATCAGCAACAGTCTTCGAGTCGTGTCAGGCAGTTCGAAACTATGGAGATTAGTATGTCAACTATTGCCAAGGGGTCGCCTTATTGTAAATAGTTTAGTTTTCTTTTTATTAGTGTTTCATAATTTTTTCCTTTCCTCTCGTATGTATGTATATATATATATATATCTTTATTCGCTTGTATAGTCATGCATTGCCTAGGATAAAATAGTACCATTGTGTCATGGACGAGACCTCGCCATTTTAATGGGACATTTCAGAAACTGTGTCCGCAGGTAGTGCTTGCCTGAATTCGCTATAGGACAGGAAATCAAAGCCCTGCCGGTTTGGGACAAACGCCATCGGTTAGCGCCGCGACGCCGGCGCCTACTACTTCCCATAGGCGGCCGTGTAAGGGGAAATTCTCGTGTAGTCAGGCCTCACCTAAGAACGGTCGTAGGCGGGAACTGCGATAGCCCCGTGCCAGTGCAAATAGTGGCCAATAAAAAGAGTGAGTGCCACGAAACCCTATGTAGTTTCATTATTAGCAGGCTAGATCCTCTTAACTGCCACGCGGCCCGAAACCCACCCCCAACTGAGCTAGCCCAAGAACCTACACAACCAATAAGGGGATCAGCCCGCTCGACGACAAGTGGCCCCCAACTAGGTGGCAACGCATTCTCAAACTTTCAAATTTTCAAAACTTTCAATTTTTTTTAAAAAACTTTCAAACTTTCGAAATTTTGTCTCAAAGGGCGTAATTTGGCAAAGTGCGGGTTGCCAAGAACACGGACAAAGTGGGCGGAAAGGACATCACGGACATTATATGGACTGGAGTAGCGTGCGATGTAGCGCGAGTTGCGTCACGCGAACGGCGCGGGAGCTGCCTGGCGCGGCGGAGCGGCGGAAGCAGGCGGAAGGAGCGGCGCGGGAAAGAGATAAGGAGACGCATCCACGCCGGGATCAGGTTCACGCGGGAGAGAGATAAGGCGGCGCGGCCCACGCCGGGCTCGAATTCGCGCGGTATCGCGCTGCGGCTTATCGCGCGCCGAGAGGCGAGTTCGCCGACCGAGCCGAGAAGGATCGGATAACCAAGTGAAGCCGGGTGACGACCGGAAAAATGGAGGGACCGGATGAGACAAAGGCGAGGGTGATGGACACGTGTGTGGGGTGTGGACTTCCGTTCAGGGGGAGACACGGACAGGACCTTTCGTGCGAATGCCCATGGGGACTAGCGGACGTGAAGAGTAGCGGGGAGAGTAATGACAGACAATCGGGGAGTCATTTACCGGGTCACCGCGACGAGGGCGTTAGAGAGCCCATAGGTCATGGTCATCCGAGTATAGTGATGCGAGTGGTCGAGGTGGCTAGCCCATTACCGGAGTTTGCGGGAGAACCGCACGAAGATCCGAGTGCGTTTGTAGCCGCGTGTGTGGACAGGCTTAGGGGAGTGCCACGAAGGGACTGGGTGACGAGAGTGTGTGGCCAGTTACGGGGCCGGGCGGCGAAATGGTGGACGGACACGGGGGACTATCTATCCGAGTGGGGAGAATTCGAGCGAGCACTAGAGAGGCGGTTCAACGGACCACTGGCACGAGCCGAGTGTCAGCGACAACTTTACAGTGTACCACAGGCCGCAGGGGAGAGCGCCGAATCATTTATCTATAGGAAGGTGCGGTTGCACCGGCGAGTGGGGCCGGAGAGAACAGTGAGCGAGGTCATGCCCGTAATATGCGAACAGTTGTTGCCGTCGCTACGCCCTTTTCTGCGACGGGCCGTGGACCTAGAGGTATCCGAGTTCGTGGAGCTGGCCCGGGAGACTGAAATGGACTTGGCAGCAAGTAGGAGGGAACTCTGGGCAAGAGAGTCACGACGGGAGCCTAGGATGACACCAGTGATGTCACAAGAGACTGTGACACCCGAGGACGCAATGACATTGGTCCGATACAGGGGCGGGGCCACACCACAAGGGCAGAGGACGACAGGGGGACCCACACGGGAGACCAGAACACGGTCAGAGGAGCGGAGTACGAATCAGCGGACGAGTGACAACCGTCCACCCAGGTGTCAGTATTGCCGCAGCCCGGAGTATCACTGGCACGCGGAGTGTCCAACCAAGGCGGAGTTGTGGAGGAAGATGGAAAGGGAAGGACGCCATCCGGGAAACGGACAATAGGGGGCAGGGACAGAGTCGGCCACTGCCTCCTAGATACGAACCCGGACAACATGACAGAAAAGACCTCACCGAGCCCGAGGACGAGTCAGCCCAACGACGCCCGCCATGACACCAGCCACAGGGACGAGAGGAACACAGGGACGTCGCCCGCCAAAAGTGACAGCCCCACTGGGCAGCTCGGAAGAGACACGAGGGACCACGGGAACCGCAGCATGGACGCCACAGCAGACGGGGGAGCCAGTAGCAGTCCAACAGCAGGGGACAGGTCACCACCAGAGGAGCAGGGGGCTCCTCCAGCACAGCTGGGACAGCTGGGCACGGACCAGGCGGCGCTGCTCCGGGTGCCAGTGCTCCTGAACGGCCGTCCCGTCCACGCGTTGGTGGACACGGCGGCGACCCACTCTTTTGTCTCCGCCCACCTGGTGCCGGACGAGGACTTGGAGCCACACGAGGACGAGGTGCAACTGGCAACGGAGGGGACAAGCGCGTCCACGTCTGGACGCGCACAGGTAACCATCGGTGTTCGTGACTTATTCAGTCGGACTAGCGCCCTGGTGATGCGTGGACTGCGGGAGGAGTTGATCCTGGGCCTGCCTTGGCTGGTCCAGGAGGACGCCGCCATTGACATCAAGGACAGTAAGTTGCACGTGGGCCGTCAGGGGCGCCGAACGCTGTACGGCGTGGGCCGGGCGGGCCCTGTTCCTCCCTCACCACAGATCCAGCTGGCAGACCTCACTCATGACGTGCCACCAAATTACACAGGGTTGTTCGAGGGCGTGTTGTCGCAGCAACCGTTAGTGTTCGCGGCCACAGACATGCTGCGGCGGACAACGGTGACGGAACATGCCATCCCTACAAAGCCACACAGTCCCATATACGTAAAGCCGCGGGAGTTTGGACTCAAAGACCGTCAGGTAGTGCAGGAACAGATAACCGAAATGCTCCAGAACGGAGTAATAGAAGCTAGTGAATCTCCGTACAATAGCCAAATCGTCATGGCTAAGAAGAAGGACGGGACCTTGAGGTTCTGTGTGAACTTCAAACCCGTGAACTCTGTCACCATACCCGCCCCACCACCACTGATAAACATTGCAGACGCGTTGGCAGGCTTGGGGGACGCCCGTATATTTACGTCACTTGATCTAAGGTCCGGGTATTGGCAAGTCCCCGTCAGGCAGGAAGACCGTCCTAAGACCGCGTTTACGGCCCCGGACGGACGCAGGTTTCAGTTCCGAGCCATGCCGTTCGGGCTGATGGACGCCCCCTCGACATTCCAGGCCATGATGGTCCGCGTCCTGGATGGGTTCGTGGGCGACTTCGTCACGGCCTATCTGGACGACGTGATCGTCTGGTCACGGACGTGGGAGGACCATGCGCATCACCTGGCATTGGTCCTCGAACGGCTGGCCAGACACGGGCTGACCTGCGCCCCGCACAAGTGCCATATCGGGGCAACGGAGATCAGATTCCTGGGGCATGTCGTCAGTGAGAAGGGGTGCCGCCCTCTCCCGGAGCACCTGGACCTGATCGCGTCCAAGGCGGCTCCACAGACGAGAAAACAGCTGCAAAGACTCATGGGGCTCCTGAACTGGCTGCGGTCCTTCATACCGGACTTCGCAGCGGTGACGGCCCCCATGACGGACTTGCTATCCCCCAAAACAAAATACAGGTGGACCGCGGAGGCCGACCGCGCCCTGGCTACTGTCAAGCGCTTGTTCAAGGACAGTCACACCCTCGCACGGCTGGTGCCGGGCGAACCCCTGTACCTACAAACGGACGCGAGTCAAGTAGGTATGGGGGCCGTGTTGTACCAGGTCGGACCCAATGGCGAGCGACGCGTGATGGAGTATTCCAGTGCCAAATTCGGGCCGGCCGCCCGGAACTACGATGTGAATGAACAGGAGTGCTTGGCAGTGGTGTGGGCTGTCAAGCGGTACCAACACCATCTGGAAGGGCGGGAGTTTACTCTTAGGACGGACAATCAGTGTTTAAAATGGTTGAACTCGATGCAAGGGAGGAAGAGTAAATTTACCCGGTGGGCTGTGACCCTCCAAAACTTTGCATTCACAGTGGAACACGTGCCAGGGAGGACTAACCAACTTGCCGATGAATTGTCACGACATCCTAACCCAGAGGACATCTTTGAGGACGAGGGCACGTGGGACGATCTGCTTCCTCCGTCAGGGCGCGCACCCGTCACGGGAGACCAGATGGGGCCCGCGGCATTGTACGCGGTAACACAGGAGGAACCAGTCACTGAACCCGAGGCAGTGGACACTCTCTCCCAGCTGATTAGCGCCGTGCAGCGGGTTCAGCGGGGGGACGACGTCTCGAAGGCCGCCGTGGAGGCGTGCGGGAACCAGGTGGTACCGGATCAGCGCTGCGTGGACGGGGTCCTGCAGACGCGGGTGCCGGGAGGTGGGGATGCTTGGCGAACTCACGCCCCGAAGGGGGCCCGCGCGGCCATACTGGGTTATTTCCATGACCACCAGCTAGCAGGCCACCCCGGGGCCGAACAAACCGCGGAGGCAATCAGGGTCTCCTTCCACTGGCCCGGCATGGGACACGATGTCCGGGAATACGTCCGACGCTGCCACACTTGCCAGCAGCGCAAGGCCCGGAGGACAGACGGCGAGGAGCAACAGCGACCTCGCCGCCCGCAACACCCATTCCACACACTAGCTCTAGATATCATGGGGCCCTATCCCCGCAGCAGCAAAGGCAAGCGCTTCCTTGTAGTACTAACAGACCTGTTTACCAGATGGGTCGAGGCCTATCCGGTCTCCAACGTCCGGTCGGGAACGTTGATAGCGCTGATCGACGGAGAGGTAGCCCCTCGCTTCGGGTACCCAGCGGTGCTCCTATCGGACAACGGATGTCAGTTCACGGGAGCCCGCTGGAAACAGGCCTGCAGAAGGTGGGGGGTGAGCCACCACACGACGTCGACGTATCACCCGAGGGCCAACCCAACCGAGAGACGGAACCAAGAGATAAAGGCTCAGCTCCGTCTCTGGTTGGGAGAGGACCATTCAAAATGGGATACCCATTTGCCGAACCTCTTATACTGTCTGAGGCGTCGTACGAGTGCCGCCACGGGCTACTCGCCGGCAGAGCTGGTCATGGGGCGGAACCTGGCGCTGCCAGGAGAATGCCGGGTAGAGGCGGCAGCCACAGAAGCCGGATGGGGCGAATGTCTCAATACCGAGCTGACCAGAATGCAGGAGAGGGCTAGGCGGAGACAGGAGGCCTATCTACAGCAGACGACACCACAGTCCACTAGACCCCCCCCTACTCTGAACCCCGGGGACCAAGTGTACGTCCGACAGCATCCTCTGTCGTCAAGGGCAAAGAACTTTTGTGCAGGTCTAGCCCCGAAATGGGCGGGCCCCAGGACCGTTCTGCGACAGGCGGGGGCCACATCGTACTTAATACGTACACCAAGCGGGAGGCCCGCAAAAATTCACAGAGACCAACTGCGCCTAGCCGCGGGGGAGAGACAAGCTCCAAGGGACACGGACAGGGGAGAGGGGTCTGCCTCTACACCAGTCACCGACGCAAACCAAGCCAGCCGTGACATGGACGGAAGGTGGGACGAGGACATGGCGGGACAGAAAGAACAAGGAGACGTGACAGAGACGCGACCGGCAGCCGACACAGGGGCAGCCATGAAGGGAACGGAGACAGGAGGGGCAGAAGAGAGCGTAATGGAACCAGCCAGGACATTTGGGGAACCAGACGAAACGACCGCCGACACAAACGTGATCCAGTTCATCACGGAACCGGACACGGACGGGGAGGACGAGGAGGGGAAAGACCCAGACACCCCTCTCTGGCCCCTCAATACGAGTCTGGCGGACTCGTCGTTCATTATGACCGTCACCGAACCAGACTCAGATACAGAACGGGGGGACACAGAGGGGATGGAGGAAGAACTGATGGGGGTCCTGACAGGTGAACCAGGATCTTCGGGGTGGTCTGCCATCCCAACCACGAGGATGGGGGGAAAGGGCAGGACATTAGACCCCAACTGTTCGCTCAGCCCCTCAATTTCCAGAAGCGAATCTGGGGAAAACTCCCGACCTAGGAGGATACGGCGGGTACCCACCTACTTACGGGAATTTCAGTGCAATAACCTACCAAAGGCAAGCCACCACACTAACACAGGATCCCGACTCAGTGTCATGAGTTTACTGCCACCCTTCGCGAGACACCCGCACACGATACACACCAGAGGCCAAGACACTTCCTACCCTCTCGTTTCTACGATCAACGAGTGCAACGGCAGATGCGATTAAGAGACGTTGACGCGCATAATGGCCTTGTGGGAGGGGGGGGCATTTGACGTCGACCCAGAGGCCACCCTAGCTCCTACAGGCCGTTATGGCGCGTCACCGCCTTCTTCTGTGCGCGGGCGTGTGCGGGAGCCAGTGGTGCCACCTTCAATAAATCAGTGTCCCTCCGACGTAGTTTTTTATGTATATTTTCTTTTCTTTCAGCAGGACATAATTTTTATTGTAAAAACTATAATATCATCCATCATGTATAATTTAAATTAGAAGGGTAAATAACATGTATTTTAATATGCACGGGGTGAACAAGTCGCGGGTTCCCGTCCACGAGGACGTGAGATGCTGCACGAGACGCGCGCGGGGAGGGGGTCGGCGCGAGCAGAGGAGGGAGTCGCGTCTGGAGAACCGCGGAGGAGTGACGTGTCGGCCGCGAGCTCTCGCCAAGACGAGTGAAACGGGTGAGCATAGAGGCCTCCGGGCTTAACGACAGTGACGCGGGGAATAGATCAGCAACAGTCTTCGAGTCGTGTCAGGCAGTTCGAAACTATGGAGATTAGTATGTCAACTATTGCCAAGGGGTCGCCTTATTGTAAATAGTTTAGTTTTCTTTTTATTAGTGTTTCATAATTTTTTCCTTTCCTCTCGTATGTATGTATATATATATATATATATCTTTATTCGCTTGTATAGTCATGCATTGCCTAGGATAAAATAGTACCATTGTGTCATGGACGAGACCTCGCCATTTTAATGGGACATTTCAGAAACTGTGTCCGCAGGTAGTGCTTGCCTGAATTCGCTATAGGACAGGAAATCAAAGCCCTGCCGGTTTGGGACAAACGCCATCGGTTAGCGCCGCGACGCCGGCGCCTACTACTTCCCATAGGCGGCCGTGTAAGGGGAAATTCTCGTGTAGTCAGGCCTCACCTAAGAACGGTCGTAGGCGGGAACTGCGATAGCCCCGTGCCAGTGCAAATAGTGGCCAATAAAAAGAGTGAGTGCCACGAAACCCTATGTAGTTTCATTATTAGCAGGCTAGATCCTCTTAACTGCCACGCGGCCCGAAACCCACCCCCAACTGAGCTAGCCCAAGAACCTACACAACCAATAAGGGGATCAGCCCGCTCGACGACAGTACACCATCACCGTTATCCAGTGCTGAAATAATAGTGTCATTTGTAGCCCGGCCAAATCAAACAACGACTTATTTCGTAGACGACCGCCAATCACAAGGAAGAAAACAGTTGGGGCGGGTATATCTTGTTGCAGTCTAATAAGCATTAAATATTTTTTTGTGAATAAAGCATGCCCCTACTCATGTTCATGAAAGAATATTTTATCACAATATTTTTTCTTCAGGATATTTTATTTCGTCCTGTATAGGTTTTGATCTGATTTTTAAGGTGCGAAGCTTCATTTTGTAACCACCAATGGAATTTAATTACATGATTAGTATCTCCAGTAACAAGAACGCTTAATTACTATTTGTTTGCAGAGATTAGGAAAGTACTTTTCACTCATTCCCGTTTGTTTGTTTGGCTGATTTGTAGAAGTGCAGCAGTCGCGAACAAACTAAAGTATCAGTATAGCCAACGTATGGATAAAATAAAAAAATATATAATAATGAATGATTCCGTATTCATTATTATTTTCAAATGTTTTATTTTTTCATGCAAAAATTTATTACTGCATCCAAGAACAAATTTTCAGCATTAACAGGTTTGTATATTTGAATGTCACGTTTTGTTGCACCCTTGGCTGAGGTAACTTTTACAATAATGAAACAGTAAAATAACTTACACTGCTCATTTGTGAAATTTTAATCATAATAGCTTTTTAAAATAATTATTATACGTTGAATGATTACTTGTTTTATACTTTGTGTTGAATCCAATCACTCTTCCCAAAAAAAATAATATGTGCTATAATGTTGCCGTTTGGGACCGCCCCAAAATATATTTGGTCCAGCTTGATCTAGTCCAAATATCTTTCACCTTTAAACATGTTTTACGTTTTGGTGTTTTGATGTGTTTCGTTGGGGATGGTTGGTGTGTGAAGGAATTTTTTGTTTAGGAACGTTATTTGTGTGAAAAGTGAGTTAATATCATCATACTTATTTGAAAAATCTGCAACTGATTTCTGGATGTAGTTGTAGTTGTTGTCATTAATTGTGATATGCTATGGGTACTGGTTTGTCCTTATTCGTCAATGCACGTAATGGCTGAAATTTGACCCATATATTTAGAATATATAATTGGAGCATGTTTATTGTTTAAGGAATCGGTTTCACTGATAATTATTATCGTGGAAGTCGGTAGTATCTCATACAAAAAATTTTAATTTATAGAATGCAATGGATGTGAGTTAACAAATTTTTTGAGGTGCCTATTTTAGAACTTTGTAATGTGATACATGATGCTTTTATGCTATTAAATATTTTATGCTATTAAATACAGTTTGCTTGCGTCGTCTTTGTCGCAATGTTGTTTAGATAGATAATCAAGTAGGGTTTTTTTTGCCATATGGTTGGTAGGAGGTTATAATTTAAGTTTTTTCAAGTATATTTCGAACTGTGTGGAGTTATTCGTTTAATGATATATTTTGCACATTTTTAATATTTATAACTTTTGTTAGAAAGTTTGTACGTGAAAGGTTGCGTGTATTCGGCCATGTATAACGTACTTGTGTACACACGCCACATAGACATAAATAGCCCTCCTACGTGGTGCAACATGGTTGTATACACGAATGAGAGTATGGGTGGGTGATAAAACATCGGGTCTTTACAGACTGTCGTCATTGCTTTCCTGGATAATGGGCAGCGTTGCTAGGATACGGAGCCAGTGGAGTTCCCATAGCAACCGCATTCCGTTGGTATAGGCCTAGCGACAGAGAGCCCTGCTGTTGCACGACTGAAACTTATTGATAGCCATGAGCATTTAAGGCATCTGCCTTGGCACTTGCTGGTCTTCGAACTCAAGTCGATTTCGGCTCCTGTTGTAGCATAATCTCGCCACGGGGAACGATATTTTGACATTGACATCCACGAACTATTTTGTAATGTTCGGGTTCTTAGCCAGAGCTTTTGCCTAGAGAAAGTTAAATATTTCATACGGAATTTTAGTCTAAAATTATTAAAATAGACGTTGCTGTGCCTGTTAGTGTGTCGTTTGCAAATGAAGGCAGGTCTGGGTGGTTGTACGCGGATGCTTAAATAAAGGCGACATGACCAAGAATGTAGCAGCTCAGAACCGCATGTTCATAACTTTGAAATAATAAAATAAAGAATTTTACCAAATTTTATAATATTCACTGTAAAGCCAATGATAGATTCGGTTCGTTAGAGACCACTTTTTTTTTTAATTCGTATGTATTATCCCCGTTTATGCGATACTTTTTTTTTATTTGGACAATTTTAAAGTATCACTTTCGACCTAGTATAATTTTTTGGTTGGCTTTTGGGTTTTAGCCAGGTCTAGGTTGAAGAAATAATCGCCATTATTTCGGTCAGCATTGAAGTCGCCAGCAGTTGCCTAGCCTACTGACAATTAGCACAAAATAGGCAACCGCTTGGAGATTATTTCAACGGAACCGAAGTCGGCAAGCCTATTTCGTTGAACTGCAGCCGTGTGACAGAAAACCCTTTGATCCTGTAGTTTTATTGTTGTTAAATCAATAGTAAATTTACATGCATTTCACTATCCGACAAGTTTTGTGGGCACTCATTTTATTGGTTTGTTTGATGTGCTGAAGGGAAGCCTGTGTGAAGACTTGGACGTGTATCACGGGGGCTGAGACTCGCAGCCTTAAAGTGTGTTTCTTATACATATATAAAAATTGCTGTTGATATCATAAATACCTCTGGCACGAGAATGCATCAACTCTATACTTATGGCATTCACTCATTACTTAAGATGATATCCAGAGTTCCAAAATTATTTCACACTGCTCAGTCCTTCATAAGCACCACAATCAGATGTAATGGATGCTATAAGCAGGACTACCCAGTGGCTAGTCCTGGCCCTCCATCAAGGAGGAGTCTGGGGGCTTGGAAAGGATGGGGGATTGTTGCCGCTCTCGGCTCTGCTTGCGGCCATAGGCGCAGACCCTGGAAAAAAAAATAGAAGGGGGGGGGGGGGAGTTGGGGAGGCCCGCTTGCGCTTGCAACATCGTGATAAACGTAAACGAAAAAAACTATTTTTTATGAAACATTTCTGTATATTTAGTTTCCTTCATATTGTATGCATATGGGCAGTATACAACATACAAGCATCCTATCCAGAGATGACTAGTGTCGGTCAAAACCCGCGCGCAAAACTATCGCCCCCCCCCCCCCCCCCACCCGCTCCTTTTTTTTTTGCGAACCCTCAGGTTCGCGCCCCTGATTGCGGCTACAGGAAAAATCTTAACATTCTTCTGAATTTTACTAGCTTCTAAATGTTTGGCAAAAGTTCATTTTGACACATAGTTGTGCTTTGTGACCACGAGATAGCTCAAATGTAAAAGATTTAAAGTATTTTTTGAACGTACGTACTGGTTGCTAAAAAAAAAAACTGTCCCCCCCCCCCCCTCCTTCCAAGCAATTGAAATAAACTAATCTCGTTAAAAATTGCAGGTGCATTTCAATTGTTCAGCAACGCTTAAATGTTATTCGTATACATGGTCATATTTAAAGGACAGAACTAATCGTAAATTAGCCTTAACTGTACAAGTAGGTGTGGGCAGACTCATTTTGCCGACTCATTTTCATGGCAGCTAAAAATTTATAAGCTAAAGAATTTCAAACGGAACTATTTACCATACGTTTCTGCTGACTGCGTCATATTGAACACACCTGTTTATTTGATTTTGTTCATAAGAAATCATTTGCTGGCTATTGTGACCACTAATGGTCCGGTCGTCGCCTCGATTTCGCTATCACTTGCTCTATCTGGACTCTTCTGATATCTTGGATTTTCCCCGTTCATGGTAACATTTCTATCAGGATTGAACTCAGTAGACAAGAATCCCGATTGAAATTTTTAACCACACTCGAACTGGCGCCATGTTTTGACGAACCAAAATTAAGAACCCGGATTGAAATTTTAACTTGAGCACCCAAGGATCGTATCGGAAGTAAAATGAACACAAAAGACTCCATTTTGAGAGAGTCTTCTGTGCGCAAGTAGTGGAAGTTGTCGGGAAAAACCTGTTGTGAGTGCCTCTAAGATAGCAAAGGAATGTTACGAAACCATTCGCAAGATCGTATAAAACGTGACAGAGTGAACAACAAAAAGCAACGCTTCTTCGCTCGCCGTATCAAGCACGTATCGACTGTTAAGTTCGCCCCAACCGCATTACTGTTCCTCTTCAGCCCTCTCAGACAAACTACCATAAACTCACCGATCAGTCCATACTATGTCCGGACAGCCTCCTCTTCAAGTTCGGTCCACAGCAGAATTTTGTCCCGAACAGAATAACCAAGATTTTTTTAAAAAACCTAAATCTTGCAGAAAACTAGAAATCCTTATTTAATTTTAAGTTGAACTCATCTAAAACCCCTGATAAAGTAACAGCCATGATACTTTTTTGGCCCGGAAGGAGTAGGGCGAATGGGGCCAAAATGTATTCAAGTTTACCAGTATTATTGTATCAGGTAAATGGACTGAAAACTTTTAACCATACAAAATGTCTCGTGTACCAACAGATGCAGAGATTTTTTTTTGTAGTTCTCGAGTAGTTGTCAGTGAAATAAATGTGATTTTTTTTTCTTGTGTATCATTTACGTTCGATTCGGATATAGCCATTTTATCGTCAATTAAGACGGAAATAAGGGAAAATATGGTTATATTAATGGTTTTATTAAAAACACATGACTTTTTCATGTAGATTAACGCTGAAATCAGAAGAAGCTTGCGTTAGCCAACACTAATAGCATTTGTTTCTAGTGACTGGATGTTTTTTTTTCTCAAAACGTTTTAACACAATTTAGGGTTGGATTCTGTGTCATATACCTTTTCTCAAATTCGACAGTGCTCAGAAATTGTAACAGTGGTTGCCATCGGCCAGTGTCACTTGCAGAGCATCGCGAGATGTTTGTCGGGAGTTAAGTCATGGCGCCAATCGCTGCCGTGGCTGGCCAATCCCCTCCTAGCACACGATGCACAGCTAATCCCAGCATGACTGGGCGTATAGGCTTCGGCCTGAGACGCACCTAGGTCCCTCCCTAACCCGGACCCCTCCGAAATACACTTAGTTTTAGTTAGGTTAGAAAAAAAAATATCGATGTTTGTTCTCGAGCACCGGCCGTCACGTGACGACGGCAGACAGTCGCGGCGAGAGGCCCGCACAGGGGTGTGGGGGGTGTTGCCCTGAGCTCGTAGGAGGGGGGGTGTCCGGGGATTGGTCAGCCGTGGCTTTGAATATATATACTGTATACTTTATAGAAGTCGCGAGTGGATAGGATTTACTCTACGTTTTTCAGAAGCGTATGATGAGCAGCTTGGGAGCTTCACCGCTGCAGTGCGCTGCCGTAACGCCCTGTATCGTCTTAGTTGTTATTTACACGTTAGAGCGCAGCACTGTCGCCCGCTGTCATTCCCCGCACCCCCCACTATCATTCACTGCAGCTCAAGATCGTTCAGCGGGAGGGGGAAGGGGTGTTTGAAGAGTTCGACACTTGTCCGCTAGGGACCACCACAAGTCGATGCCCTAGAGATGGTTGGCGATTGCGGCGGTGAATTAACCAACTACCTCAAAACCGTATTAGAAATTTTAACCTGGGCTGGCGACTTCTATACAGTATATATATTCAAAGGCCGTGGTCAGCGCTTGAAGCCAGTTCCCCACTCCCCCATCTTACATCCAGTTACGTCTGCATGGACACGAGGAAAACCCTGGCCACGTGCAGTGGAATTCGGTATGCATGGATGGTTCGGATGAAGAGCGGGGGTTCGGACGCGCGGACCGCTTTCATATTTTAACCCCGGGTCAGGATATTTGTGATCTCAGGAAGGAAGAGAACTGATGAATCCACAGACCAGGCACTTGGTGTATTTGATGCTGTGCTGTGCGCGCCGCAGAGGCCATCTCGGGTCGGGGGCAAGCTCTCGTGACGTCCTCCGAGGTCCGGCGTGGCAGCTCCTGGGACTGCGCCCCACAGGGGAGCAGCTTCCACACCACCCGTGACTGCCAGGGTTTCCACGTTGGGTTTTTTTTTCCTCGCAGTTTTGAGAGGGAAAAAAAATATTATTTTGGGAACCGTTTTGGAAAACAAAAATCTTTGGGAAGTTTTTTGGGGAACAAAATATTGGTACCGGAGAAATTGGGGGGAGCATTTTTACCTGCCTTGCCAGACTACTAATGTCATCTCTGATTTTTCAGGTCAAACAAAACATAGTTAGTTCTCTAGGCATTCACTAGATGTCTCTCTCTCTCTCATCAATCGATGATTCTATACCCTTTCATTTTGTCGTCTCTGTTCTTTGCCTGTTAGATTGTTGTTGTGTAGGCATTTATTTTCTGGTCAGACTTTTTTTTTTTTTTTTTTTTTTTTTTTTTTTTTTTTTTACAAATTGAAAATTTTAGTTTGTGTTGTAACGTTTTGATATGTACGGTAGATTTAAGATATTTGGGGGAAAGTTGCCGAAATTGGGGAATTTTTTTTTGTCTGCTATGGAAGAATTTCGAAAACTCAATTTGTAAATCCTGGTGTTCGCAAACATTACGCGGCGCTTTGCAAGTGACACTGGGAAATGGGAACCATTGTTACAATTTCTTAGCACTGTCAAATTTGAGAAAAGGTATATGACACAGAATTTAACCCTAGTTTTGTATAAAAAAAAATCAGTTGTTAGGAACAAATGCCTTTAGTGTAGGCTAAAGCAAACTTTTTTTAATTTCAGTGATGTACATAAAAAAAGTACATTTAAATTTTTTTAACATGGTAATGAATATTATTTTTTATTACTAAATTGACGATATCCGAACCGAACGTAAATGATACAACACAAGAACAACAATATTCACATTTATTTCAGTGCTAAACTGCTTGCTAACTATTTAGAAAACTGCATCTGTTGGTACACTGTTAAACGTTTTAAAGCCGATTAAAGCTGTTCAGTCAACTCAACTGCTTGACACGTCTCAGCTGTCAAGGTCACCCAGAACCTTACCCTGCGCTTGGTAGCTAAAACTTGTCTGCTGAAGCTTTTTTCGCACGAGCTAGTTTCCCCTCTTATGTTTCGTATTTCCGACAAGTACTACGACGTCTTTTCATTCTCCGTACTGGTCAATATTCCATGTCTGGGAGGTTGGTAGATGTTGTGCCTCGCTCGACCTTGAACAGTTGAACGACGCTGCCCTGCTCAGCCGGTCTGCTGTTGGCAACTCTCATGGTCACGTGGACTGTGCCACGGGCCACGTGTCTGCGGTAGTGCGCGGTGTCGCCGGTAGGGTCGCGGCATGCGACCTGCCTGCAGTTCATTTTGGATTCTCACAGACGAGAGAGCCACACCCGAAGTTCGTGGTCGCTTATTTTTTTCTCCGTATCTTTAATGTAGCTACCCTAACCATATCAACCGTCCACAATGTTTTACAGTATTTATAATGTAGCTAACCTAACCTAATTGACCATTAGTATCCTTTTATCAACACATTTACAATGAACAAAAAAAAACCTAAGATGCACGATCGGGCGTTTGGCTCTCTCGTCTGTGAAAAGAAGGTTTCCACACTGAGAAGTAACGCTAGGAATTAAATGTGCTCTTTCTTATTACGTTTGCCCGGTTGTAGCTAGCACACGAGCAATATATATATATATATATATATATATATATATATATATACATTTTCAACCCTCGTAAACGTACCGTAACATTCTAGTATCTTAAGCATCCATTTCCCAACTGCATTAGTCAGTTTAAAAATTTAACTTTTAACGAAGCATGCTGTCCAACTTATACTGTACTTGTTTTCTTAAAAACAATAACATATTTTCAGTTTGTTTGTATTTTGAAGAATTTTGTGTTACACGTGCATTAAAAAAAAAACTAGAGTAAAGTAAACTTGCAAGCAAAAAAAGGTTATTACAAAAATAATTTGTAACGTAAATTAAACCAACTTAGGCGTTAAAGATGATGTAAAGCTACATTTTGGCCTCGTAGACCTTCGTCCACTCCGCTGCCCCACCCCCCCTCCCCCCCACACACACACTTTTTTTTTCCCTTTTTCCCAATTCAATACCTCGATACTAGAGGTGTGTTGTTACAGCAATTTTCGGTATCTGTTCCAACCTGAAACTGATACAGTAATGGACCTAGTTACAAGTCTCTGATAATTTTGTATCAGAGCAGTAGCGGTCCCAGGAAGCGACAAGGTATCAGCATTCTCGTTACAGGGTACACATCCTCCGTGCCGTCATCACCAGCGTAAAAAGGTATCGGTGTCTCTGTTACTCTCATGCCCGCCTGATACAGCCAGTATCAATCAGTTCAACATTCACTGCAGTTCGTCCTAGCCGTGTATTAATTAAACAATGTACATTGTTGCGGGCTGTCATGCTTTGTAGTTAGTATCTTTATAGTGAAATAAGGAATGGATAAGAGCAGGAAAAAGACTTCATTTGTGTGGAATTTTTTTACGGAAAATAATGAGTTTGCTAATTGTAATTTGTGTAAACAAAAACTGAGTTATAAATCATCATCGACTAATCTGAAGAAACATTTGAAACGTAAACATTGATATAGTATGCTCACTAATGTACGTATCTGTTTTTATTTTTAATTTTTGATAAAATCGTAATCTTTTAATGTATGAAAACACTAGTTACTAATTGTTTTCGGAAAAAAAAGTCCATCTGTTGATTACATCTGTTATTAGTGTCAACTGAGAATTTATTTGCATTTTCATAGCTGTTAGGTGCACAAATATAAATATTATATCTTGTATTAATGTATTTTTTAATATTAAAATTTCATTAGTTTTATTATTGAACGAGACTGTGCACGCACTGCGCACTGAGCGTACTTTGATGTGGGACAATAACCAAACGACTCGTAACAATTTCGCTTTGCGCCTCTCCTTCAACGCCTTCCCCTGCGCTTCCTCCCCTACATTATTTCCCTTCTTTATCCCTTATTCGTCGTTCCTGCTCCCTCCCCTTTCACAAGCTCCGCCCAAGTGACCGTCATCACTGCGATCGGGTTCTGCGCACGCGCACATTGGCCGTGGTGTTGTTCCAGGCGAATTCTGAACTGATACTAAAGTACTTGATATTTTTCAAGTGTACTCGTTTGCCGTTCCTGATACAGGCGCGTATCAGTGCCAAAGATCAGGTTGATACTTTTCGTTTCGACCCACCTCTACTCGATACACGAGAGAGTCATATGCAAAACAGCGATCTTATGACGAGTTCGATTTAAATATTCAAGGATACCAATCTGACGGTGTAACCTTTGTTGATTCACAACTTCATCTAAAAATATATATAATTGTTGGGTTTTTTAATAGTCAAATTAAAGTAAAATTACAGTTTGCTCACAGGTGTAATTAGTAAAAATAACTTATAATTCAGCTCTGAATGTGAATCGTAAAGCTGGGTGTACAATTAAAAAAAAAAAAAAAAAAAAAAGTAACAGGTGCCGTAGGTCGCGCCCACAAAATTTGACCGCCATGTTTTCCAATCACTGATTCACAACAGCGCATAGAACTGTCGTGTGTATGGGACACAGATCGTGCGCCTAGAAGGGAAATGAATATATTTTATTTCTATTACGGACGCATGGCGCAAAAACCAATGAAAGCAGAGTAGGAAGCTATTTTGGTGGAACTAGAGAACTGTTTATATTTGTCAATCATACTGTGGCAAGAAATCGTGGAGATATTACAATGCTCAGGCATAATTCCTGCTTTAAAAAAAAATAATTAATGCTATTACTTATGAGTCACTAGCAAAAAAAATTGTAAATAAAAAAAGTTTCGTGGTTAGAATAGTTAGCTAGTAATTTTATGTAACCCTTATTTATTTGTGTGTTGCTTGTCAGATGTCACGGAATAATCGTTTTGTAGTTGAGATAGTTAATGACACCGCCAACGACATATGTCGGATGCATCGCGAAATTTCATTGGCTGAAATTAACGGAAGGTTTAAATTGTTAAACCGATTTAGCACTCGCTTATGGTTTTGTGTGTGTGTGTGTGTGTGTGTGTGTGCGCATGCAGCCTTGGTGTGTAACAAGCGCATCGTACGCCCCATCTAGCGACTATCTAGCGACTATCTAGCGAGTCCCTGGTCGCGCCTGCAGACCGGACTGGCGCTGTGAGGGCCGTGGTGACCTTGGCACGGTTCTCAGCGGGCGTCCGCCCCCCCTCCCAGTGTTACCTCACCAGGCCTGTCATTGCCTCCCAGCGGTGGGCAGTGTATCCTCCCCTGTAATGAAACTATGGGCACCCTCCTCACCCTCCTCATCCTCCCGTCCCAGCCCCCACGGCTATTGGGGGGGGGGGGGATTCAAACCAACTTTTATTGTTTGAAGCTATACTTATTTAGGCGCGTTATTTTGTGTGTGTGTGTGTGTGTGTGTGTGTGTGTGTGTGTATGAGAGAGTGAATTTTTACGATGCGCGCGCACAATGCAACGAATTATGTTTTTTTTATTTTAAAATCTTATACTTTAGTGATTGGTAGAGACCTGAAATTCGCGGGTTCAATGACATGTAGGATAAACTCCATAGTTATATGTACACTCGGTCAAATGCCACCCACTCATTGGCTGCTGTCGTGTGAGACGTCCCAACGTAGTAGCTTGTGATTCAATAAAGCTTTGGTTGGGTGTTTCTCATTGGCCCAGAGTCATCCAGGTGAGTTGTGAACCAATAGCAGAGGCAGCACTGAGCATAAGCGTGCGCAGGACTTCAGTAGTGGTGGTGCCAGATTACACAACAGCCCTATCATTCAGGGACACCCAGCCTAAAGCGGGAAGGGGGGGGGGGGGTCCGGGGGTCCTCCCCCGGAAAAATTTGGATTTGAAAGCGCAAAATGGTGCTATTTAAGGTGTTTCCGAACAAAAACATTAAATACACAGATGTAAAAATTTTAACATTTTTTATGAGACATTATGGCTTTGAACGATATAATCGCCAGGAAAACTACTAAAATATTTACAGTTTTAAGCTTTGTTAAGCCATAAAGTAAATTGCACAAATTGTTTGCACGGAATTCATGCTGGTGGCTTTGAAAAACCGTACTTACATGTTTTCTGAAGACGCCAAATAAATGCTAGAAAAAACATTCTCAAATGTTAAGTTTTAAATCAACAAATCAAGGGAGTTTTTGTAACATACCTCAAATATGTAAAATATGTAAAATAATAAAAATACACAAATAAGAGTGGGCAAAAGTTTTAACTTTTGGAATACAACAAAAATGTTTTGTCGGCGACTGCATATAAGTCATCGAGTAAGCCTATCCTTTTAACTAACTAAACTCTCTCTCTTTTTTTTAAATAAACCCCGGCGGACGGCGGCTATTATTCCGTGCACCTGCAGAGTGGAGTGAACAGTGGATACCGAGCGCGCATTCTATTTAATTCGAGGAGAACTAGGAGAAGTATTTACTTTTCAGAAGTTTCGTAGCCGCGGCCCGCGTGTACAACACAAGTAATTGCACCTGGCTTGTTTCCGTGTGTATAGTTGGTTCGATTGATAATTGATATACTGATAGTGTTATGAGCACATATCTGTAACTCGACACGATTGGAAAACATATATTTTTTGGAAATAATGCGGTTTTTTGTAAGTATGTATTATTTCTGCTTGTAAAAAACAAAATAACGTTAACCCTAATGGTGGTGCCAAGGCACCTGTGGCACCTACCGTGCGCACGCCTATGGCACTGAGGTATAACTATTTGTATTTTTGTCTAAGGCGAAATGAACTCGCGAATTTTTCCGGTCTCTAGTGATTGGTATTGAATACTGGTAAATATCATTAAAAATATTTATTTATTGTGAATATTTATTGATAGAAATTGTGTCTGTAAACATTTTCAAGTGCATTTTTATATAAGTGAGCTAGCTATGTGTGTGTATTTTATTTGTTTATGATTTTTTTTTTAATTTGATTGAATGTGTACTACACCTACCGTATTTGTAGTATCAACCAGTCCTTCTCTTTTGTTTATATTTATTATTTGCGTGCACGATTAAAGATAGTTTTTTTTATCACGCCGAGTTAAGTATTACTTCAAACGCGCGTCGGTTTACGGACGATAGTTTAACGTGACAATGTCATAACAAAACATTGATGAAATGATTGCATACTTTTATGAATAAAATTTAATCATTTTTATTGAATTATCACTATTTTGTATGGACACAAAGGAGGAGTGAAATGAAATCTACCATTTAATTGATAAATTTACTTTTATTTGCACTCATTAATTCAAATATGTTAATTCCTTTAACGAAGAGATTATTTTAACTATAACTCCTATACGTGTTTGCTATTTAACTTCTTCCAATCTGTGTTATTCTGTTAAGGATAGGACGATGATGGGAAAAGTAGGAAACGAATGGGAGTGTTTCAAGTTTAATAATGTGCCTCGAAAAAGTCAAATCGATGGTGGTTCCAATCGAGTGGAAGAGAGGATAGATGCGGCGCAAGCCCACAATGAGCGTAACGGGACACTTTTTCGTGCGTGCAGCCGGAGTTCATCGATTTACTAGACGTTGTCACGTCAATAAGGCCTAAGTAAATGTTGAGAGATGAGAGGTGAGCGTTACAGAATTGCAGGGGTGAGTGCAGTGTTGAGGAACAGCAGGCGAGCCATAGGGGCGATGTTTGCTGGTCGCGCGGTAGGCCGGGCCGGGCTGCAGGGCCCAGGGGCCTGGCCGGAGGTGTCGGCCTGACGAGCCCCTCAAGTGTCGCGACAAGTGGCCGTGTCCCCCCCCCCCCCCCCCCCCCCCGGGTGCTGGCGGGGCGGGGGATGCGGTCGTCATGGCGACGGGCGTCGCGCCGTCTCCATGGCGACCGCGGCGCGGCCCGTGACGCAAGTGCCCCCTTCCCCCCCCCTCCCAACCCTTCTGCACCGCGTGATTGCTGCTGCTACCTGTGGCGTACTGCGCGAACTTCTAGTATCTTAATAAAAATTCCCTTGTCCAAAAAAAAAAAAAAAAAGAGGACAGGGGAACACAAAACAAAATCAGACGGATATCATTAAACGACGGTAAAATATTATTATTAAAACTTAGTAATAGAACCAGGGTAGTTCTTAAATAACAAATTAATTAATGTAATTATTGTCTCCAACAATGTAGAATCTAGGCCCACTTAGGCAGGAGTTGCGACCACTGGTCAGGTACTCCAAATCAAACTGCAAAGGTCTCACGGGAGCCCACTCAATAAATGGGTGGTTATCTGGAGGCTCAGGCAAACAAAATTTAAAAAAAAAAAGGACCAGAGCCAGGGTTCAGTATTTTTTCGAGTCTTTTTTTCGCTTTTATCGGAGCCGTTTAGTTATGTAGTTAAAAATGTCGGTCGACCTAGCTGCTCCGGCAGCGAATTCTAGCGGCGGGAGCGAAAACTACTTGTGATTCGCGTCCAGAAATTTTACTATGTTTATTACTGGTTACCGAGGTTTGATGTTGCACATCTCTGGCGAGTACTAAAAGATTAGCTCACCTTTTTTTTTTTTTTTTTTCCTTCCCCAGATAATGGCCTGAGCCATGTTGGTTAGACGCCCGAAACATTGGCTGAAGTATAGTGTCGTGGAAGCGACTGTGTTTTACTACGTCATCAGACGTGGTCTAACACCATTCGCGCGGTTTTTTGGGCGTCTCTTTACTGACAACCCCTAACTTCCTGACTGGAGGTTTATTTTGTCAGTAAATTTATTTAACGATAAAAAAAATGGTTTGCTAAGCGTCACGCCGCTATTCTTTCGACCGAATTTTTTTTCTTTCTCGTCGATGTTTTGGTTGGATTTGTCGTCGTTTTGTCCATAATATCTGTTTATCCTCGTCCTTGCTGTTTGCCTGTACTTACAGTTATTGTTGGGGAAGGCAGTGTGTTATTTCGTTGTTAGCTCACTGTGTTCGTCTGTGCTGGTATTATTATTTTTTTTTCATGATTAAATTCCTCCCAGGGAATTCTTGTGTTTGATATTTAAGTTTGATTGTGCTCGTCTGTGTTGTGGTGGTTGTGTGGTCCATAACACCTGTTTGGGTACATCGTTGGGTTTATCTGTTTGACTTGGCAGATTTAGGCTTGTTCTGTGTGGGTTTATGTTTTTTTTTTATTTCTTAATTTGCGTTCTTGGCTTTTTTTTTTCCGTTACGAAACAGTGCAAAACTGCAAGAAATTGTACCATATCAAAAATTAAATTTATCAAAATCGAATATGTCTACAATTGGTCTGGAATGGATCGGTAGAAAGAAACTGGAACTGCTAACAGACTGGGATAGTTATCGTCACGACAGACTGCGACCTTGAAGCGATGTGGACCTAGTGTTAACCCCCTCCCCCCTCCCCTCCCACCCTCCATCAACAGTCTTCTTTATTGTTTCACGTTTTCCCCCGGACTTGCTTCTCGCCTGCTGCATCTTGACCTTCTGTTATGTTACGTAACTAGTCGGCGCCCGCCTGACATCTTCACTCGTCTGTCGCGGCGGCGTCATGTCGGCAGTCGCGAACAGCTGGAGGGCCCGCGCGCGAGGTGAGCTATTAGGGAACAACAGAGCACGCGGTGGGAATAGCGGGAAGCAGGGGCGTAGGAACCGGGGGGGGACAGGGGGGACGTGTCCCCCTGATCTTTTTGGGTGGAGGGAATGTCCCCCCCAACTTTCTAGACTGTGATATTTTTATTTTATAATATTATTCTGCCCAACTTTATTTGTAATTTCTTCACTCATCATATTTTATCTTAAGGAAACAATAATAATTTTAACATCGATGTATCCAATGGTTAGATACAAAAACTGCTTAAAAAGTGCTATTTTGCTCTTTTAAAATCAAAATTTTCCTCCGGACCCCCGTTTACTTAGTAAGAGGGGAATGGGTTTACATGACATCAAAATCATTATTTGTCCCCCCCAACTTTATGAACACAGCTACGCCAATGGCGGGAAGCCTTCATTTCACAGACGAGAGAGCCACACCCGAAGTTCATGCTCGCTTTTTTCTTTTTTCCCGTTCTATCTCATTTAAAACCGGTGTGGCATTAAATTTTGCGGTCGATTAGGATAGGTTAGCTACATTATAAATACTTTAAAACATTGTGGATGGTTGGTTATATTAGGTAAGTATAGCTACATTAAAAATACTGTAAAATCATTTCATGGTTGCTTAGCAAATAACCTTTTTAATATGTAGCTATCCAGCGCTAGGAAACCGTTTACATGATTTCACAGCTATCCTAACCAAATCAACCGTCCACAATGTTTTAAAGTAGTTATAATATAGCTAACCTAACATTTTACAATGAACAAAAAAAAATAAACCGAAGATGCACGATCGGGCGTTTGGCTCTCTCGTCTGTGGAAAGAAGGCTTGCCGGGAACAGCAGCGCACGAGCATTGATTCACACCAGCCATTGGTGCATCGTTACAAGGATGCCACAAGCAGTCGGCCTGATGTGTCCAGACGTGAGCGGTCTGTCCTCGGAGTACTGATCCGTAATCCGTAGAAACCACAGAGGTGAGCGTCCTGAAGAGAAGTGGGGCGCAGAGACCTCCACAAGAGGAAGGAAGGGGGGGGGGGATAATGATAATAGCTCCCTCCCCCCCCCCCCCTAATCCACCTTCTCTCCGAAATAAGTGTGATCTCGGGGAAGGCAGTGTTTTTTTTTTAATAATCAACAAGATAACCTGAGCAATTAAGGCCAGTTGCTCAGCTAAATATTAAATCACCCATCCCCCCCCCCTTGTCACCGCCAAAACCAAGGACGGCCGGACAACACACGAGTTTAACGTAAAAATAAATTAATTTCCCTCGAAATTAAACTAAATTTAACTCGGGTCTTTTGTAGTCGGCAAGCTTCGCAGCGAATTTTCAAAGTCAGTCAGTTCACAAATCGCCGTCAAAACGTGTTACTTACAGGCACAAAACAGGCGGTTAGGGGCCGCACTCAGCGGCCTGGGGTTCGATGCCCAGTTCGGGTGATCCGCCCCTGAGTCCGCTACTGCCGATGTTGATATCCCTGTCGGCCAGCCAGCAATGGCTGCTTGGGTTTGCGGATTGGGAGGGAAGGCAGTGTTAGTTTAGGTGAAGTGAGGCGAGCTATTACATCACCTGCAACTATAAATTACACAGGAAGTGACTCGTGTTGAGAAAAATTACGTAACAGTCCAAGCCCTTTTTCATATGTAAGTTTTTTTTAAATTACATAAATATAATTTAATTTTTTTACTAACCCTCTCCCTTTCTTTCAAAAAAGGCCTGTACGCGCCACTGGATGGGCGGTCTCTTTGATGTACACTTGTTAGGTTATCGGTTTGCTCATTTTGGTTGCATACGGAATACGAAATTACGAAGTGCGTAGTTTTTATTTGCGAAAGAAAAGGAATTTACGCGACCAGCTGAATTCTTTCGACGCTATCACAACGTGGTATAAAACTAAGAAATGATTTCTCGGCAGTCTTTTGTTTTGCGTTTGCAAGTTTTCCACACTTACGTTTCGTACTTTTTTTTAAATTTTTACGCATTAAAGTTAATTATTTGACTGCAATATCCTTACTAATAATATTATATATGCGAAAGTGTGTGTGTTAGTTTGTCCTTCTTTTCGCGCAGCAACGGAGCAACTGATCGAAACGTTATTTAAATAGATCGCAGAGTGGCATATGCTACTTTTTATCCCGGAAAAAATGCACGGTTCCTGTGGGGTATATCTGGAGCGTAATTATGTAATTACCTCCGAAGTTAACATGTGTCCAATGTTAATACGTGCTTTTGCATTGTTGGTGCCTTCTGCGTATCCACGACAATGGTACAAACTATAAAAAAAAATAGGAAAAAAGGGGGTATCTGTAAAGTCGGTTTACGGACGATAATTTTACGTGATAACGTCATAACATTGATGATAAATTGCATACTTTTTAATTTTCAAACATTATTTACAGTTTTTGCAAATTTAATTTGAATATTTTTTTTTAAATATAATCACGAACAATTAGTTAAAAAGCCCGCCTTAACCTGTTTGATATTATAGAAGATTTTCTCGCACGGTGGTCGGCCGGTTCTTGCACGCTCGGATCAGGTGGAACGTGACAATTTTTCGTGCGTGCAGCCGGCGTTCATCGATTTATAAGACGTTATCACGTCAATAATGCTTATTTTGGATTTATAAAATAGTAACCACAATTATACCCTGTATTTTCAGGTTAAATAACATTCTAAGAAGAATGTAGGTAAGAAATTACCATGCAATTATAATTTAGCACGTGACTGAATAATTGCGGTTTGGGGGGGGGGGGGACGACTGTATCCGATCCTGTGTCCAGGGCCCGTGGTCGAATGTGGGGGCCGTGTGACAGCAGCTTGCTGGCTAAGCAACAGTGGAATATAGCACCACGAACCCTTACGCGAGCAACCTGTCCTCTCGTGTAAGGCTGCGTTGGCGAGTCTGCAGACACCCGTGCAATTATTTGGGAGGTCAAACAAAAAAAATGGGTGACGTCCATTATGAAGCATTTTCGGAGGATCCTTGTAGGCTGGAAGGTGGTTGTAAGGAGGTATTCAGAAACGGCGAGACATGCCAGAGCCAGAGCCGCCGACGTGTATCGCTGCTATCTGCGAGAGATCGGCTAATCAGCTGATAGCGCGCTGTGACGTGACGCTAGGCTGCTGACCTTGGACCTCGCGCGCGGCCTTCGCCACTGCACCCCGGCGACACTCCGCCGTCACGGCGTACTCCGAGCTCATCGATAATAGGGGACGCACCGCAACGCCGAAACACCACAACGCCGAAATGCCAAATTGACCACAACGCCGAAATACCTCAATGCCGAAATGCCAAATTGACCACAACGCCGACAGCTAGAAAACTGCTGTGTACCACAACGCCGAATTACCACAACGCCGAAATACACTAACGCCGAAAAATGTCATTGCAGGACTGCCACAAAGGTTACGTTAGGTTAGACTAGGTTAGGTTAGACTAGGTTAGGTTAGGTTGGACTGGGTTAATTTAAGTTAGGTTATATTACGTTAGGTTAGGTTAGTTAAGGTTAGGTTTGATTGTGGTATTTCGGCGTTAAGGTACATTTAATAAACACACACAAATTCATTCAGTTGTTATTTCGGCGTTGTGGTACACAGCAGTTTTCTAGCTGTCGACGTCGTGGTCAATTTTGACATTCTGCGTTATGGTATTTCGGCGTTGTGGTAACGACCCCATCGTTTCGACTGTCGTTAATCCTCGACAGTTTTGAATTATGATTTTTATTTAACTTCTGAGGCGTTACTCTCGATGTCTTGAATCGTGAGCCGACGCCGTCAAGATGGCGGACCACACACGTATATATTCTCTTTCGTGAACAACGAGTTGGTGTGCCCAATTAAACGTTACTATTAGGGTTCGTACGCCTGCTTGATATCCTTAGAATTTCTTTAATTGAATAAGGGCCCTTAAAAGTCCTTAAATTTCACTAATAATCCTTTTAAAAAATCTCATTAATATAGAGTGATAGCATGTAAATAGGCCTAATGGACAAACGGGGTATTTTACGGATTTGGTAGCAAGCAATGCTGTGTGCACGCACAGAACAATAAATTGGTGAATTTAGGGCCACGTGATTATATTTGGACGTAGTTATGCAAAAAGGAACCAACCCACAATTTTGTTATATTTTAGGTTGATCGTACCGTCGTTGCTATTATTGTATCAGTATTTATACTGGACCATTAAAATTATACCCACATTATGTTATCAATACGAGAATTACAATTTACAATTAACTTTAACTTCAAAACACTCAGAATATGTTTCATGTGGGTTGGTTCCTTTTTGCATAACTACGTCCATTTAATACATACAAGAGTTTTGAATTATTTTTCCATATTTTGTATCTCGCCTTTAAACTTAAAATGTGTTTTACTGTCTCATGAACAAACAAAGTAAATATAATTAGTGGTCAAATTAAAAATTAGGGCTATAAATTACAGGTAAGACACTATGCTTTTGTTGCAGGTGGGTTCCATAGATGATTTTGGATGTTAGAGTCTTATCAGTAAGAATTGAACTAACCATCTAAATTATTTTTTATCCTTTTCTATCTCTTGGTGGTGAAGGCGATGAAGTAAAGGGGTTCTTACAAACTCCTTAATTTTTTTGATTGAACAAAGGGGTACCAACCATGATTGCAGTGAAACTATCGTGAAATACATTTTGTAAACATATTCATGGCAAAATAAAAATTATAATCACAGCTGTTAAAAGTTATGAGAAAATTAGTATTCCCATGTTGATATTCGTAGTGTTGACTTGCCGTGCGTACCGTTAGGACATTGCACTGCTTTGCGTGGCTCGCCGCCAGACGGAGAGTACGTATCGAGAGGTTTAGTTAAAGCTGAACGGACTGTACGAACACGCAACATGGCCGCCGTGTATGTGCGCCATGTTACCGGGCTCTGCCAGACTTTTTTCGTTACACACTTTTATTGTTGTTTGTCGGTACGCAGACAAATTAAAACTGTAGTCTACGGCGAAAAACTCAGTTATTATAACTGCGGTTGAGCTTTTATATATATACATTTATTTATATTTATATATGTATATGTATATATATATAAGCTGCGGTACCCGGCGTTGCCCGGGCTGAACACAGGGTGATATATGGTCCGCGAGTTAAAGAAAAATGGATAGCGCTATATGACATTGTGGTGGACATAAAGAAATGACCCACAAGGGCTGTTTGTATGTCTGTGATCTATGATTGTCTGCTTACCCTTGGTGATCGGTTGAACGGTTTAGAAGTTGATGCGCTGCAGCGCCATCTAGCGGCGAGTTAAAAAAAAAATAAACTTTTCGGCACAGCCTACAGGCGTAGGTAGATTTGGAAGTACGTATTTATTCTAGAAATATGTTGGACCTCTATAAACCACTGGAACATTTGCAGTGAAAATATTACAAATATTTTGAACTGGGTGAATCCAGCATTGAATAGCATAGATTAGAACGAATTTCAAATTATATGCCAACTAAGTATATTATTTAATTTTTTTGACCTTTCATCCCTTGCACTAATAACATGGTCGTATAAATATTTGCTTTGCACCAAAGTTTGAAATAATATTAATATGGTATTAAATAAATTCAAACTAATTTTATAGTAAAAAAGTTTTTTTTTTAAGTTTTAACCCATGTTTTACGGTAATAATTAGTTTCATTAAAATTGTTTCAGTCAAAGATTTACATTAAGTTTAGGATTCATACTAAATGATAATGGATATGATAGTATATCTATTTTATAAAAAAGTAATGGTTTTTACTTTTAAACCTTGTTATTTACACCCCTTGCAGTAATGGTTGGGTAAACAAAAATTTATTTTAACAATATTCAATATTTAGACAGTTATAAATAAGAATGGATTATATAGTTTACCTACTAAGGGAGTTATGCATTTTTTTTTAAATTCTACCCCTCATTTTTTCAATCCCTTGCAATAAAGGTTTGTATTATCAAAAATTGTTTCAGACAAAAATTTTAGATAAAAATTATAAGATTTTAAACAATCGGGACGAATTTGATAGTGTGCGTACTAAGGGAGTTGTGATTTTTTTTCTACTCCTCATTTTTTCAACCCCTTGCAGCAATGGTTAGTCTAATCAAAAATTGTTTCAGACAAATTTTTAGATAAAAATTATAAGATTTACAAAATATCTGAACGAATTCGATGTTGTGCCTACGAAGAGAGGTGTGATTTTTTTTGTCCTCCAATCCTTGTTTATTCTACCCCTTGCAGTGATGGTTGGTCAAATAAAAAATATTTTAGACGAAGGTTGTAGATAAAAAGTATAAGATTAATAGAAAATTAGTACGAATTCGATGTTGTGCCTACGAAGAGAGTTATAATTTATTGTCCTCCAACCCTTGTTTTTGCAAACCCTTGCAGTTATGGTTGGTCGTATCAATAACTTAATCAGACAAAAGATTTTGATATTACTTCGATGAGTTATAATACCTTCAAATGGATGTGATATTTTCCATATTATGCGAGTTGTAAAGATTTTTTTTTATAAACCTTCACCATTTCCATCCCTTTGGTCGGATATTGCCCAATAACGAATTCAACCGAGATTTTCCACTACTAGATTTCATGTATCAGTTTGGAAGGTATTTGTGAAAAATTGCAACAGTTATCGTGTCCACAAAATTGTGATATGTATATACTTACATATACTTTTGAGTTGACAGGTTTTGGGGTCCATGGACCATGAAACGAAAAGCTATACAAAAAATTTCCGAAAGTCGCACCATGGTAATGGCTACAATAGGTAGTATTTCTTTTAAATCTACATAAAATGGATAGCATAAAAACCTCAATTAAAAAAAAAATACTTCCATGTGCCAACATTCATGGCGATCGGTCAAACGTTGTCCGAGTTTATCAATGTCATACATACATGCATACATACGTACGTAAATACATACCACCAACCAATTACACACACTTTCGAACATATATACATGATGATTCGCGAAGAGTTACCGCCACTCACAGGCTCTCTCTTCACATCACTTGGAACAAAATGCAAAGATTTGGTATTTTTGTTGATTTCGTGATGAACCACGTTGTGATCCTCCTATGACGAGGAACACCGCTTGTGTGCCTGTGATGTCTGCTGTCTGATTGGTGCTAACTACTGCTGCTGGACATCGTGCAGAAGCAGTGCGGCCGTGTTGTGTAACAGTTTAGCATTGTGTACAGTGTTGCCACGCCGCCAGTCCTCTTCGCTCCGGAGGTTTTGCGTCATCCCGTCGCCGTGCATTGTCTCCAATCATTCATGGCCAGCGACGTGTTTGAGGGTCGCCCAGTGATATTTTTGACGTGACAACATCTAATAAATCGATGAACGCCAGCTGCACGCACGAAAAAGTGTCCCGTAACGCACATTGTCCCGTTACGCACATGGTCCCGTTACGCTCATTGTACGCTTGCGCCGCATCTATCCTCTCTTCCACTCGATTGGAACCACCATCGATTTGACTTTTTCGAGGCACATTAAACTTGAATCACTCCCATTCGTTTCCTACTTTTCCCATTATCGCCCTATCCTTAACAGAATAACACAGATTGGAAGAAGTTAAATAGCAAACATGTATAAAAGTTATAATAATCTCTTCGTTAAAGTAATAAATATATTTGAATTAATGAGTGCAAATAAAATTAAATTTATCGATTCAATTTTTTTCATGAAAGTATGCAATCATTTCATCAATGTTTTGTTATGACCTTGTCCGTAAACCGACTTTACAGACAACCAATTTTTTGTGATGAAATTCAGCTTTTAATTCATTCCACCTTGTTATTTCAAAGCCATTGCAATTCAAAAAGCATGGAACTGGAGTTAGTCGTTTCATGGCAGACTAAATAGTTTAAAGACGTTAAAATGTTCTCTGGTGGCATTTTTTAATAACTAACTGTAATTCTTTGAACCTCTCCGACCACACAGTGATTTTCTAATCATTCCTTGGCGACCCATAAAGATAATAAAGAAACGGGTCACCGTTCGCACAGATGTTGGCAACCTGTGTTGACAACATTATAATAAAATATTATTTTGCCTTGAAGAATGTTTTTCTTGTTGCATCACACCTGTCAAAATATTATATATGACTATTAATTGCCTCAAATGTGTGCAAAAATAAATTTATTATGTATAGTGCATTAATATCTTGTCCTTAATGCATTATTTCTAATGCTTTTGGGTTGCAAACATTATTTATTATTACTTTTTTTGACTGTTTGTTGATTAGTGGAAAAAGGATAACATTGTCGGAGCATGGTTGAGTACAGGGTGCTGTCTGGGAACATGTGCTTCGTGCAGCCGCGGCGATAGTCCTTTTAGAGGGCGTTCGCGTAGACGTCGAAGTCGATTTTGGGTTTCGTCTTTATCTCCAGAGTCGCCGAAAGCATTCTAGATAAGATTTGTTGCGAGACAAACTGTGACGGCTGTGGACTGTGTGCAGCATGGAAGAAGATTTAACAGGCAGTTTTAAGAATTTCACAAGAACATCTAGTTCAGATTTGGAGTTTATGCTTAACAACATCGGGAGAACAATAAGCAAGCAAGCCACAAACTGGCCGATTGAAGTAAATACACTTTCTGGACTCCACTCCTTATTGAGGAGTAAGTGGCAGGTCGGTAGGGCCACACTGCACACACATCCTCACCTAGTGGAGCCTCAAGGAGGGAATCCTTCTTTTCACAGACGAGAGAGCCAAACGTCCGATCGTGCATCTCCAGTTTTTTTTTTTTTTGTTCGTTGTAAATAAATATGGCGGTGTTGATAAAATGATACTAATGGTCAATTAGGTTAGTTTAGCTACATTATGAATACTTATAACCATTGTGGACGGTTGATTTGGTTAGGATAGCTACATAAAAGATACGGGAAAAAAAGCATGAACTTCGGGGAACTTCGGTTTTTGGCTCTCTCGTCTGTGAAAAGAAGGCTTCCCCCCTCAAGCACAGCTAAATGCTGATCACTGTGTTCACTAATGTGTTCGTGTATAACAGTGTTGCCAGCTTTTTTCAACGTTTCTTTATTATTTACCATTCACTGATGGGGAGATGAATATGTGTTGCCAACATACATTTACAGTTGCTCTTTCGCGTTTTTGTTGCCAACAATGTTGCCCCCGGTGTAAACGCGGCTTTAGGTTGGCATTTTAATATTGTTATTTAGTTGTTTATGTAAATAGCGTTGATATTTTTATCTCCAATGTATACATTCTTTGAATGGTTCTTGCAATGGGAAAGACTGACTCAATATATTTTTTTATCTACGGCATTGCTGTTTACACTGTATGCCATAAGGGACGTCAATAACGGACAAAAATTAATATGCAAACACATAAAACAAGCCAGTATCAGCCCGATGTCAAAATATTAAAAACATAGACAGTACAGCAAATTCTGTGGAAGGAGTTAGAAAAAAAATATTACAGCACATACGGACACAGGACACAGTTGGCATTTTTCGTAGTATGGCATTTCACTTATAGTTCCACACTTTACCTTTTAAATCAAATTAAATTTAGAATGACTTAAATACAAGTCTGGTTCAAAAAAGTGAGAAAATGCACCTTACGCATTTTGGTATGTAATGCATAACTACTTTTTTTTTTTTTTTTTTTATACAAATTAAGAATGTTGCGACGCCGCGACGTCATACTGTACGCGTACGCAATACGATACGATTCGTTGCTCTAATATAACATAGCATGTTATGAGGTATCAGAAGTAACGAGTACTAATTGTTATAGTAACGAATACATACGGGTACGCTTTTTTTCCGTTACTTTTACACTTCTATAAACGTTGCTTGCCACCATCACGCGCAGTAGCACGAAACAGACGGAATTTTTTTAACTTTTAGAATCTGCTCCGATAAAAGCGAAAGAGACGTGAAATATCCCTAAACGCCGTCTATGGACCTGTTTTTCGACAACGAATTTTATTAAAATACTGCCCATCTTGTTAATTAAATTCACTAAACCGTTAAAAACATAAAGATTCCGCACATGTTAAGACGTTATACTTCTATGGCATTACCAAAATATTAACATGAAACATTTTAAAACAAATAACACCAAGTGTATGTATATTAGTTTTTTGCTTGAACTACTGAAATCAGTCTGTAAATAATTAATACAAACAAACTTTAACCTCTTTAGTTCTCAGATTATGTTCCGGGGTAATTTCACTATCGTAACCTCACCAATATACAATTGGTGTGTACCCTAATGTTAACGAAATTGACTATGTACGGGTTTATGTTGCTACACGCGGGTCCGCCATCTTTGTGACACATGACCGTTCGTCAACTTCCGTTCCATTTTACACGAAATTATTCCCACCAAATGCCTTATACTTCGTATTCATCACATTCACTTTGTGTGAGAAAAAAGTATGGAGCAGGTGCTGCAAAATTGTTGTTGATACGTGGTTAGCTACAGGGCCGGATTTAGGGGAGGGCAACCGGGGCGATAGCCCCGGGGCCTCCACAAACGGAGGGCCCCCACAAATCCTTTGATATTCTTTTTTCGCTGTTTTACCTTTACCTACAGTTCTTTGTACATACATGATTATATTATTGTTAAATATTAACAGAAATATTCATTAACACTAAAATTTAAATTCATATAATTCTTGTCTCCGATTATATTTATGTATGTTTTTTTTTTTAAATACTAAGAGAATCTACTTGATTTCACAATAAATTATTTATTGGAAAACTCGACTGAAAAAAATTGTTCATTTTATGTGGAAAGTAATTTGGGGCCAGGGGGCCTCCGCTCCTCTGTTGCCCCGAGGCCTCCAGACCTCTAAATCCGGCCCTGGTTAGCTAGTGTGGTCGCAGTGTCGCAGTGTCGCAGTGTCGTAGTGTCGTAGTGTCGTAGCAGCGGCGACGGTCGGTGTCGGGCCGCGCGGCGCTCGGGAGGAGCAGCAGACGGCGCCTATAATTAGCCGTGCGCATGCGCGCAGGCGGCGGGCATGACGTCACGCGCAGACTCCTTGCGCACGACTCCCTCGTGACGCGTGTGCGTGCATCCGCCGTCCGCTTGCCAGCCCCCCCCCCCCCCCCCTCTTCCACAAACAAATCGGACACAACCTCAAAAAAAATAATTATTTTAATCCTGTCAGTCGCGTTAAATTTCGACGTGATAACGTCTTATAAATCGATGAACGTCGGCTGCACGCACGAAAAATTGTCACGTTCAGCCTGAGCCGAGCGTGCAAGAACCGGCCAACCACCGTGCGAGAAAATCTTCTATAATATCAAACAGATTAAGGCGGGCTTTTTAACTAATTGTTTGTGATTATATTCAAACAAATTATTTAAATTAAATTTCCAAAAACTGTAAATAATATTTGAAAATTAAAAAGTATGCAATTTTTCATCAATGTTTTCTTATGACGTTATCACGTAAAATTATCGTCCGTATACCGTCTTTACAGACAACCCCCTTTTTATAATTGATTGAGCTGGCTCATTTTTCAATTGTAACTTAGTTTTAAAATATAATCGAGCTTCACAGTGCCTAGTGGAATATTTGAACATGTAACGATTTTTATGCATTTCTTCATTTTTTAGTGTCCATTTTAAAGATTCTTTTGAGATGAAAACATCCGCAACTTCCATTTTTTCAGTTTTGATTCCCATCACGATCCAACAATATTGAGAACCTTTTCTTATACGTGCAAGATATTTGGTATAAAATAATACTATCAAGTTGTTAAACAAACGTGGCTGTGTTTATGACATTTTTTCAGTGCCATCATAAACCTCAACTGTATATTTCAACAACTTTGATTGAAAGGCATTGACAGCGAAAGTTTGACAGTATGACAGGGCCTTTAGAGAACAGTGCTGTAGTTAAGGACATTATATATATAAATTCTTAAAGCAGTATTCTAAATTCTAAATGTCGAAACAGTAACTAGGGAGTAGGGGAAGGGGCATAATCTGCCTCTTCTCCCCCATGGCTGCCCACTTTATTGTATATAAAATAGGATGTTGTATGCATGTATGCATGTATGTGTGACATCAATAAACGCCGACACCGTTTGACAGATCGCCATGAAAGTTGGCACATGGGAGTGTTTTTTCATGACGAAGGTTTTTATCCTGTCTTTTTTCGTACCTCGCCGCTAGATGGCGCTGCAGCGCAACAACTTCTAAACCGTTCAACCGATCGCCACGGGTAAACAGCAATTGTGTCATTTCTTTGCCCACCTCATTGTCATATAGCGCTATACAGTTTGCTTTTAACTCTCGGACAATATATCACCCTGTGTTCGGCCCGGGCAAGGCTGGTTACTGCAGCTAGTGCTCCACAAGGACTCCAGCTTACAAACCTTTGTAACTTTTATGTATATTTAATTTATAAAAAGTTATGAAACTAAACATGTAAATAAAAACAAGTGGGGTGAAAAAAAAATGTTTATTATTTAGACATTCTCATTAGTGCTACAAAACATTTAATTCAAGAAGATATAGAAATTGGAGTTAGTTCATGCATTGTACCTGATTTAGTAGGGTGCCTGAAGTTGATTTTGGTTGTCTGGAAAAAAGTTTTTTTTTTTTTCCCCTGTGAAGGCTGGAGTTCAATAAAACATTCAGTTTTAAGAAGGACTACTGATACGATTAATAGGGTCCAGGATATTTGTAAGTTGGAAATGTGATGGGCTAGTGGTCCCGCATGCCCTTCCCAGTTCTTCCATTGCACCCTTCTCGTCCCCCTTTCCCCTTGCTCAAAATCTATTATTATTCCATCCATGCTCCATCTTTATTTAATCACCCCTCATCATCTCCAATGATCTCGATGTCACCTAGATGTTAAGCCATAAATCGTTAATTCATTTAATATTATCAGCACTATCAGAACATGCTGGTAAATTTTATATCAGGTAAATACAGGTACCAAAGTCACAAAAAGGAAAGGAAATTAAAGGACTGGTCACCAAAAACTCGAAACTTTAATTTCCAGCAGCCTTCAAATAATTTGCATTTGATGTTTTTTTTTTTACTTCCAACTTCAGTTTATAGTCTCACATCAAGTATAAATAGTTGGAGACTGACTGTCCACCTAATTCATGTTGAAAATATCTCTAAAAAAAATTGTTTAAGCTTTCAGACAAAACAATCATCTTGTTCCTGAGAATATTATACCTATTTCAATTACGTTCAGTTTTGCTTATTTAATACAAGAAATGATCCTGTGATGTAAAACAATTGGTTGTAAGAAAAATTTATGAAAAGTTTCCAGAAAGAGTCATGAAATTAATTCACCAGTCATGTGTGTTCCCTGTGTCTTATCGAAAGCAGATTGTCAAGGTTGACTCAGGGGCAGCTCAAAGACTTCTCAGGCAGGGCAATCATGCAAAGAAAGGATGCAGTTGCATTACACAATGTCAAGGCTCCCTCTTGCACCACGTGGAATGCGCTAATAGAAACTCATCACTTCGTGGTAACTTGGAAACAAAACAGACCTATTCACACTGAGTGGCACATTCACGCCAGCAGTGGCAAGGGGAGGGGGGGGGGAGGTAAATGCACACACTGTCCTTGCCTTTATAATCAAGGCCACTTTCCGCAGTATAGCTGATTCTTCGAGTCATGGCGGGATTACGTTCCCACTCCGAAAGGTTTTTTCAAGAAGTGCAGAAGGGAATCACAATGGGACATGCCTGCAGAGGAATGCTCAGAGAGTTAAAATAAAATGAAAAAATTATAAAATGTGTTTTCTTCCTCCAAATCCATTTTTATGCTAACAGTTGAAAATGTGGTGGATTGGCGCATTTTCAGTGGCTGGAGACAGTTCTTGCTTGTTTTCCTAAAACGCCACGCACCCGCACTGTGGCGCAGTTTCATTGGGCCGATGTGAATGAAGCGTAAAAAGGTCAGAGATAGGCTTGGGATATGTACTAATTTATGGTCTAAAATACTGTTATGTAATAGTTCCAAAAAAAACTTTTAATGAAAGAAAAGTTTAACACATGAATTAAAGTATTTAAGTTAAATGTACCCTACAAAAAAAAAATTAAAAAAAAAAATTTGAGCTTGGTAGGGGCTAAGCACACGATGCATGCTAGCCACCCTTTTCTGCAGGGCTAAAAACCCAGCATGATTGCGTAGAGACCGGAAAAAATTCGCGAATTCATTTTCGCGATAGGCTGAAATACAAAATAGTTATACCTCAGTGCTGCCTCTGTCATTGGCTCACAACTCACCCCTGGATGACTCTGGGCCAATGAGAAACACCCAACCGACGCTTTATCGAATCACAGGCTGCTACGTTGGGACGTCTCACAAGACAGCAGCCAATGGGTGGGTGGCATTTGACCCGAGAGTACGTATAACTATGGAGTTCATACCCTGCAGGTCATTGAACCCGCAAATTTTTCCGGTCCCTAATGATTGGTAGAGACCTGAAAAATTCGCGGATTCATTTCGTGTTATGCTAAAATTCCAATAATGATACCTTAGTGCTGCTTCTGCCATTGGTCCACTGTTAATCTGGAGGACTGGTGGCCAATTAGAGACCCTCACTCATAGAAGTGCCGAATCACAGGCCACCCAGTCGAGACGACTCACAAGTCAGCAGCCAATGAACAGTTGGCATTTTCCCGAGTGTGCAGAGGATATTGGAGTCTATCCTGAAGGTCATTGAACCCGCGAATTTTTCCGGTCCCTAATGATTGGACATGAAGGCTTCGGCCTGGGACGCACCTGGAGTCCTCCCTGACCCAGACCCCTCTGCTGCCGGCAGGAGTCTCGGGAAGAGACCGTCCACGTGTGTGCGTGTGTCCAGGTGCGGGATGGCGCCCGAGCGGCCGGGACCAGACGACCACGACGCTGCCAGCGCGGTGCACCGGGGCCCCGTCACCATCCCGGTGGTGCCGCTGTTCTCCCTCTCCAGCGCCCTCATGCAGCTCAAGGCAGGTCCCCCGCTCTCCGGCCACAGCCTTCTTTCCACAGACGAGACAGCCAAACTCCCGAAGTTCCCCAAAGTTCATGCTCACTTTTTTTTTTTTACGTTCTATCTCATTGTATAAACCGGTGTGGCATTAAATATTGCGGTCGATTAGGATAGGTTAGCTACATTATAAATACTTTAAAACATTGTGGATGGTTGGTTATATTAGGTAAGTATAGCTACATTAAAAACAACTGTGAAATCATTTTATGGTTGCTCGGCAAGTAACCTTTTTAATATGTAGCTATCCAGGGCTAGGAAACCGTTTACACGATTTCACAGTATCTTTAATTTAGCTATCCTTACCAAATCAACTGTCCACAATGTTTTAAAGTATTTATAATGTAGCTAACCTAGCCTAATTGACCATTAGTTATCATGAGTTGTCCAAAATAAACATTCACGGAATATGGGGCGTCCCGAGAATATTTGTGGAAGACATAGACTTCCTAGATTTTATACGGTATGAAAAATATACAAATCCACGAAGTACTTTTCTTTAATTAGGTATTTTCCTCTAAAAACAATTACAAATAAATACTGTTGCTTTGTTTATGGTCTTCCCTTTAATCAACACCACCATATTTATTTACAATGAACAAAAAAACCGAAGATGCACGATCGGGCATTTGGCTCTCTTGTCTGTGAAAAGAAGGCTTCCCGGAGCACGTCAGTATCCTACCGTATCACAGGGAGCCTGAAGAGCGACAGACACTCCCAGTGTAATTAAGCCGTTCTTACTTTGAAATCACACAGAGCTGGGGTTTGGACCTTGATGTTTCAAAAATTCATCTGGCACATAATATGTATAGAATTGGACATGTATGTGTGTGCCTATATTTCACTCTGCAGCCAAAACTTCACATCACAGATGAATGGTTTTGTGTGAGGTAGTAGCTCCAAGTCTCCCATAGTGCACCATGGTGGTTGCACGGGGATAGCTATACCTAAGGGTGTGTCAAATGTGGGATGCACATGATTCAGTTGATTTTTCATAAAAAAATGTTTACGCATAAAATCCATTTGTGTTTGCACCAGACAACAAAACATTAAATGTAGTGTATAAGGATGTATTTTAATAAAATTATTTAGTATAATTATGTAAGATATTTGTGTAGGCTTAGTATGTAAGATATATATTTACAAAAAAGAAAAATATTAACAAATTAAAAACAGATATATCTTAACACATATCTTTTATACAAAAAATCTTTATTAGCTATAAATAATTAAATGTACAACCAATAAAAAAAACAGCCACGTAGTTACTTGCAGCTGGTATATATATAATATGTGTGTATATTATTATTTTTTTTAAAGAAAGGTATTGAGGTATTTTAGTTGTAAGTTTTTCCCAGCTTTTGAATCACAAAAAATTAATTTATGTAATGTGACCATAATATAACTTAACATATTTTGAAAAATTACCATGAAAATTTATATATTTTTACGATATTTTCATTTTGTTGTAAGTTGTACACATTTGGTGAAAAATGTCGTAAATTCTTAAAATAATTTATGACCAAAGGGGTAGAAATGGGGAATGTTTTTGAAAAACAGAAAAATTGCTGTAACTCCTATAATATGGAAGTTTGAACATATTATAACTTGTAGGAGTGATATCAAAAATTTAAGCCTAAAAACATTTTTGATTCCACCAACCATAACTGCAAGGGGTGAAAAAAAACAAGGGTTGGAGGACAAAAAAAAATCATAACATGTTCATAGGCACACCATTGAATGTGTTCAGTGTGTTTGTAAATCCTATAATTTTTATTTAAAACTTTTGTCTGAAACAATTTTTGATGAAACGAATTACTACTGTAAAAACAGGGGTTCAAATTTAAAAAAAATCTTAATTTCAAATTCATTTAAATTTATTTCAAACTATCTTAAACCTTGGTGCAAAACAAATTTTTATACGACCACATTACCAGTGCAAGGGATGAAAAATAGTGTTTGAAAGATAAAACATTTAAATTATTACCTTATTTGCCATATTATATAAAATTCATTCTAAGTTATTCAATGGTGAATACATTCAGTTAAAAATAGTTATAATATTTTTGCTGTATGGAAAATGAGCAAATATTTAATCAACATTTTGTAATATTGGAGTACATAAATATTTTATGTACATTAAGTTATTTAAGTTTTCCAGAAGTTAATAGAAGTTTCCAAAATATTTCCAGAATAATTAGGTACTTCAAAAGCTACCTACGCCTGTAGGCTATGCCGAAAGGGATTTTTTTTTTCTTACATAACCTTAAATAACTTTTTGCTATGTGTGTATGATGTTTTATCTACTTGTAATTACTACCTATCCCAGCCACCAATTATACATAGAGCTAAAGTGCAGGGCTCATATCCCCATGAGCCATGACCCTCAGAATTAAGGCCTGTCACGGTCCAACTTAAGCTTCGAACACCTTCCAAATTAAGTTGAAGGGTGCGGAAAACACCGAAAATTTCACCTGTGTGGCCATGTTTGTTTGACAGGTTGGGTGGCTTTAGTTTCCAACAAATATTTTTTTGTTATATCACAGGTTTCAAAATTTGTTGTATGGTTGATAGCGTCAGCCAATCGGAATCATGCCCAGTGAAAAACAATTGCAAACCATTTCCTGCTCCGCAAATCTTTGAAATGGTGACTAGGGGATAATAGAAATTATGAATATAAAATATGTTTGTATCCGTCATGTAAACATTGTATTCAAAGATAATTTTGCTGGGGAAAAATGGCTTTGTATTAATAGCTTTAAAAGAATATTTATTTTAATATGTAACAAATATTTATTTGGGTAACTGAAAATTAGACTTTTTTTTTTGTATTATTAAATGTATAACATTCATAGCATTTTCAAATTTCTGTTCAGCACTGATATATTATTATAATATTTAAAAAAAAAAAAGGAGTTAAAATGTAAAGTTTGAGCAGGCTCAGTCAAATAATAAACTTTGGTAGTGTGACGAGTGTTAAAACATGTTCGTTGTTTGCGTTCACACTTTGTTAAATGGAGAAATTAAAAGTCCAGTATTGTACCTCGAACTTTGTGTCTTGTCGGGTACAGTTGTAGAGGTTCGACAGTATGTGTGTCTTGTCGGGTACAGTTGTAGAGGTTCGACAGTGTGTGTGTCTTGTCGGGTACGGTTGTAGAGGTTGGACAGCACGCAGGGCTGTGGAGTGACGTGTGGCTCTCTGTCGGAAGGAAGGGGACGGGGCGGGCCACATGGTCACCACGGTGAAGGTGGAGGATGTGGCGGAGGAACGGGCGACCAACGAGGACGATGACCTCACCTCGCTGTCCTGGCTGCAGGACAAGAACCTGCTGAAAGGTACCGTCCCATCTCCGCCCGTGCAGTAACACTTAAGTACAGCGGAGTCTTAGTTGACCGAGCCGACCTAAAGCACCGTTACCGGAAAAGCCTGATACGAAAATGATCTAACTGTTGTCTAACGCCTAAAAAAATTAACCCGTAAGATGCCATGTTTTACTGGTTGGGCAAATCACACTGTGACGTGAGAGAATGTACATTTAAGAAAAGCTGGAAAAACGCTACCCCAAAAAGTTTCACCAATGCTGAAAACCAAGACGGTTATTACATCCCTGTTATCCGAAGTTCAAGTGGTCCACATTAATTAACTCTGTTAATCATGACTTCGCTGTCCTTATTAATTTGATAGGATCTTTTTGCTTTCATATAAGTATTTTAACATGCACACACAAGCACACACTAAATTTAATTTTCATTGCGATTCTGCCATTGTAGTTTTTATTTATTTTTTTTTTTTCCCTATAAAAGCTAGTAAGTGGCTTGCTTTGCTCGGTGTGGAATGGGTGAGATATTTCCTATTGAGAAACCTTATGTGGGCATAAATAATAGTTATTTGGAAGAAATCCAAGTCTAGCGAGGCTAGCTGGGCCTGAATCGGCATGTTCGGAACGTACATACTACCACGTGATCATATATAGGCCTACTCAGCTTGACAAGTATATTTCTGTATATTTCTGATGATATGTGGAGCACAAAATATTGAGAACCACTTTCCTGGTTAGTATCTGCATTACTGATGCAGGAGTTTTGCTAGTGCTCTTTCGCTCCTTATTGTTATACATGACAACAAAGTATTAGCAGGCCAGCATGTTGTGTTAAATTCGTCAATGTTTGAGTGAGTAGTACTGGTGGTTGCCCGTCTTGAGCGAGCCAGGAGATTCTGGTACGTTTAGTCCATCATAGCGTGGACAATGGTGCAGGAGATATTGGTCGATGATAGGCAAACCATAACTGCTTTTTATTATAAATTAGTCTCTTGCCTGCCCATCTTCACTCGGATACTACCATGTAGTAAAGAAAGAAATTTAATTTCTGAACACTCGTACAGTAGTGAACTTTCTTGGTTGTGAAGGTTGAGCCACATCTAAGTAGTAGATTGTATCTATGTTTCGCTCTGCATTCCAGCAGGCATCCTCAGAGTTGAGGAAACTGCAGGCATGTTCTAGCAGGGGTGACTCCAAGGCCGGGCAAGTCAGGCAACTGTGACTAGCATGGTCCTACACCGGTTCTTTTTGTTTTTATTATTATGTTTGTATAGTTTTCTGTAAAAGAATAAGAAAATAAATTTGGAAAGGAATTAAATTGTTTTTAGCAAGTAATTTAAAGTGCTGGTCAATACCTTTTGATTTATTTTTATTTTTCATTATTCTGTATTACAAAAATTTTCAAAGATTTCAAAGATCTACAAAACTAAATAGAGTATAATTTATGAAGATAGATTATCAAAATTTGTTAAAATAAATTAGTAAAAATGTGTTGTTAAAATTTTAGTTCTATGTTGGCTCTCCAAAACATTAGGATCCCGCTAAGTGTAGGTCCGCTACTGAGCCTGATGCGTGCTGCATTGTAGAGGGAAATGTCGGTACAATGTACATGGCTCTACCTAGAAGCCAACTGGTTTATTAGACAATGGCTGCAATCTACTGGTGCAGAAGCTTCGTCACGTGTGACGAAGTGACTTGTTTGTGCCTGAATACCGCTCGTAACGCGCTGAAGCGGTGGCCGGGGTCAGCTGGGTTGAGTGGTCAGACCACGCACCCCTCTCACCTCTCACCCAGTCGACGCTGGCTGGGTCGAAGTGGGGCAACTCAGGTGCACCCATTTACCCCGCCTTATTCTTCCAGCAAGCTCCATTCTCGTGTTCTCCAGCCCCTTTGTCTGAAACTATCTCAGTGTTGAGGAGATGTTAAGGGGTATCATATCCCACCATCTCGAATTATTATTTTTTTTTTAATAAAACCACATCTGGAAGTGCAGATGTATTATTTAATTTTTTTGGCTTGACAAACCACAGGACATTGCTTTGAAGCTATGTTATAGTGAAAGTTTGGAGCTTGGAGTAAATGTCATGCATTCGGCAATCACCCTCATTGAATAATTTCTCGCTGTGGTTGAACGCTTGATCGTGTTGATTAACAACGGACTAAAACGATGTAGGCAAGATTTATGACACGTTATAGCTATTTTGTGTCAGTAATTTAGATGGACAGGCTATTTGAGAATGAAAGATGAAGCACGGTGTGGTGGTACGTGGCGCGTGCTGCAGGCATGAACATCCGGGCGGCGGAGACGCAGGAGTCGCCCACGAGCGACTACGTGGAGGACGGGGCCAGCGACCTGGCCGACTCCACCAGCTCGAGCGGCCACTCGGCCAGCCCGGCCCCCGGGACCGCCCGCCACAAGCACCCCCAGCACATGCCCTACGACCCCCTGGTAACTGCCCTCCGTTGCGACTCATTAGTCATATTGGGGGGTGTTTGTCTGTAAGGTCGGTTTACGGACGATAATTTTACGTGATAACGTCATAAGAAAACATTGATGAAATATTGCATACTTTTTTTAATTTTCAAATATTACTTACTTGATGTAAGTTTTTGGACATACGCCATTGCTAAAAACTTTTTCTGTTGAAGAAAAACTAAAAAATTAAAAAATAAAAAAAATATAAAGAAATAAATAAAACCCAAAAAAGACAAAAAAAAACAAAATAAGCTTAAATTGCTTAATTTTGTGGTTTTTTTTGTCTTTTTTTTTGGGATTTATTTATTTCTTTATTTTTATGTTTTAGTTTTTCTTCAACAGAAAAAGTTCTTAGCAATGGCGTATGTCCAAAAACTTAAATCAAGTCATGCACTCCCATTGCACAAATCTTTCAAAGATAATATTACTTACAGTTTTTGCAAATTTTAATTTAAATAATTTGTTTGAAAATAATCACGAACCATTAGTTTAAAAAAACCCGCCTTAACCTGTTTGATATCATGGAAGATTTTCTCGCACAGTGGTTGGCCGGTTCCTTGCACGCTCGGCTCAGGCGGGACGTGACAATTTTTCGTGCGTTCAGCCGGCGTTCGTAGATTTACAAGACGTTATCACGTCAAAAATATTGTATGTGATGTATGTTGGTGTCACTTTGGTTTAGGGGAAGTGTGTGGTTTCTCTGGACCAGTTATTATTGTTGCTGTTGTTGTCGTCCAGGTGCACACAAGTTCCAAGCCTCCGTACTCATTCTCGTGCCTCATATTCATGGCAATAGAAGACTCGCCCGTGAAGGCCCTGCCCGTGAAGGAGATCTACGCGTGGATTCAGGACCACTTCCCCTACTTCCAGAACGCCCCCACGGGCTGGAAGAACAGCGTGCGGCACAACCTCTCGCTCAACAAGTGTTTCCGCAAGGTGGAGAAGGCTCCGGTGAGTCTCTGCCGGGTCGCCGTGGCTTAGCACGTGTAGTTCCTCCTCTGTGTTATTTCCTGAACTTCTTGAAACATTACTAATCACGACTTGATGTAATCTTTTGGACATACGCCATTGCTAAGCACTTTTTCTGTAGAAGAAAATTAAAAAGTACCCAAAAGATAAAAAAACACAAATTAAGCAAAAAACTGTTGTTAACAGGATATAAACACCACATAATATTCCATAACAGGAATATGGTCAACAAATAAAGAAAAATAAAAAAAATTGACTTTTTTTTTTGTGTTCTCTTAGTCCGTTTTTCTTTATTTTTCTTTGTTTGTTGACCATATTCCTGTTATGGAATATTATGAGGTGTTTATATCCTGTTAACAGCAATTTTTTTGCTTAATTTGTGTTTTTTGTCTTTGGGTATTTTTTAGTTTTCTTCTACAGAAAAAGTGCTTAGCAATGGCGTATGTCCAAAAGATTACATCAAGTCATGCACACCCATTGCACAAATCTTTCAAAGATAATATTACTAATCATGTTTTGTGTTGAAGTAAGAAATCTATTGGTCTTTGCACAGTCACATCTTGAATATATTTCTTTAGTGCATGGTCTAAAGGGGCACAAGTCAACTTGATTGCCATAAGACTTGTGCCCTTTAGACCATGCACTAAAGATTTTATCATTTATCGACATTTAGGTTGGAGAACGTTTTGATTGCTAACAATGAAATTCTTAGAAAGTTATTTTGTAAGCTTTTTGCGAGAGGAAAACGTGGCAGATGTTGCTGTGTGTCGGTGGGGTTGATTTTTTTCTCAGGGTATTCCCGTTGCCTTTACACATTCATTCTGTCAGTGCATCATTCGAATCTCGTCACCTATTATCATCTCTAATGACCTCATCTCAACTAGTGAGAATAAGGAACGTTATAACATAGTATATACCTGTTAGGTACATTAGTGCCTGTTATGAATATGTAATGGATGGATTTGAAACAGTCATGTCTGGGGGTAATCATGGTCACACCCACACCTGTGGTCAAATATGTACTTATTTTTGTCCAAAACATAGAAAAAAGAAAGTTAAAATCTGCATCACCCCTCGTTATGTTATTCGTCTCACCTTCTCATACTATTTAATATGTAGAGAGTTGCCGACGGCACAACCGCGATGGAAGACAATCTAGCAACAAATTGTTGAACAACGCAGCTACCTTCCGTTACAAAGGTGAAAACAAAGGGAGGTAGCCCCATGGGCCAACTGACTACTCACAACACACATGACCGTATATTGAAATTAGTACTCCTAGTTTCAAGGTCAGCCTTCTGAGGTTAACACATACGAACATAGTTCCATGACATTCTGGAGCGTCAGATCACCCCACAGCCTAGATCGTCCTGATTGGCTGCCGAAATAACACCCAGCGAATATTCTACTAAGTTTTTTCGCAGTCATGTGCCTACATGATGGTTTTCCCAGCAACAAGAAAAAAAATTTGTAACAGTAACAAACTAATGACAATGTAATAAGTGAAAAAGGGGGGGGGGGGGGGGGTAAAGGAGAAGAAAAAAAGAATAAAGTTATGGTTACCATGATTATGAAAACAGTTGAATGAAGGGCCGTCAGCTATGTTGGCTGAAAAAGTTTCTCTGGAGCTGTATATTGTCAGTAACTGTCAACGTTATACCTGTGTTTTTTTAAAAAAAAATTGGTTTCATTAAAATATTTTGAATTATTTATCAGAAAGGTCTTCAGAAATATAAGCAAACATTAAACTGTTTTATGTGGATTGAGTAATTGGTCTCGTGATTTATTTTATACTAACATTTAGTTTAAAAACAAAACTAGCATTTCCTGTTTTGAATGCACAGCCGTTGCAACTCCAAAAATTACCATAAATGCCTGGAACTCACCTTCTGCCGGAGACGTGGAGGAAAGCCAGGGGGGGAACGCGTCTGGCCTTGTGTAGCAGTAGTTGGCTGTGTGTTGCAGAACTTGGGGAAGGGCTCTCTGTGGATGGTGGACGGCCTGTACCGCCCCAACCTCATGCAGGCCCTTCAGAAGGCTCCGTACCACCCCTACACCAGCTCGGAACTGGGGGGCGTCAAGGAGTTCATCCCGAGGTACGTGGGGCGGCAGGGCTCGACCATTGCTCTCCATTCCTCTTCGTTCAACATTTTGTTTAAAATTATATTAATGTGGGGGGTGAAAAAATTGGTTGTCTGCAAAGTCGGTTTACTGAAAAATTGAATAATTTTTATTGAATTATCACTATTTTGTATGGATACAAAGAAGGAGTGAAATGAAATCTACAATTTAATTGATAAATTTACTTTTATTTGCACTCATTAATTCAAATATGTTTATTACTTTAACGAAGAGATTATTTTAACTATAACTTTTATACATGTTTGCTATTTAACTTCTTCCAATCTGTGTTAGTCTGTTAAGGATAGGACGATGATAGGAAAAGTAGGAAACGAATGGGAGTGTTTCAAGTTTAGTGTGCCTCGAAAAAGTCAAATCGATGGTTGTTCCAATCGAGTGGAAGAGAGGAGATAGATGCGGCGCAAGCGTATAATGTGCGTAACGGGACTTTTTTTCATGCGTGCATCTGGCGTTCATCGATTTACTAGACGTCACGTCAAAATTTGAACCCCAATTAATGTTAAAACTTGGCAGACTTCTACTAGTAGGGTGTGAATTCTTCTGGCTTATGGTGTTCAGTTGTATCCAAGTATTTGAATACTCTGGGATTTCAGTCATGTTGGAGTTAGCAGTTTATAGTTAAACGAGGATTGTTAGATTGTTGCCCTAGGCCTCCCACACATGATCAGATGGTTCCTAGTTCGGACTGCTCAGCCCGAACTGACGGTTCGGACTGAACTGAAGCCTTCCACGCACACGATCAGTCTGGTGGTTGCTGTTGCAGTTGCTGGATGAATCATTCCATCGTAGAATATGGAAGAAACTTTGGAAGTTGCAGTTGCACTTTTGGTTAGAAAAAAAGGGGGGTGGGGAAACAGCAAAGTAACCAATGAGTTTAAACAAAGATGTCTGCCACGACACAGCTGATTGTTTGGACCGGCGAGACGCGGTTCCCACACGGCAGTTCGTACTGAGGGTTCTCGAGACTTGATAGACAGCCATCAGTTCCATCTGATCAGTCCACCATCCTTGCTGTTCCGAGGGTTCGGTTCCATCTGATCAGTCCACCATCCTTGCTGTTCCGAGGGTTCGGTTCCAACTGATCAGTCCACCATCCTTGCTGTTCCGAGGGTTCGGTTCCAACTGATCAGTCCACCATCCTTGCTGTTCCGAGGGTTCAGTTCCAACTGATCAGTCCACCATCCTTGCTGTTCCGAGGGTTCAGTTCCATCTGATCAGTCCACCATCCTTGCTGTTCCGAGGGTTCAGTTCCAACTGATCAGTCCACCATCCTTGCTGTTCCGAGGGTTCAGTTCCAACTGATCAGTCCACCATCCTTGCTGTTCCGAGGGTTCGGTTCCAACTGATAAGTCCAAACTGACAGTTTGTACTGATCGTGCGTAGGGGCCTTCAGAGTTTGTGACTTCTAAACTAAAAAATTTTATGTGACTGAAGACATACAGTACAAGAAAATTCCAGAGTTGTTATTTTTATTTTTATTTTTTTTTTGTCAGCAAAATTACCTGGCTTTCTTTTCTTTTACAAATTATGCTTATTCTTTATTTTTTGTGTAACTGCTAATTTTTTTTTATTTACCATGACAGCTTGTTTTGCACGTGTTGTTTGATTGCAAATTTCATCACCATATAGTATTACTAAATGTTATTTGCAAGCTGCACCTTGTCACACAAACAATTATAATTGTGAATACTTTTGTGATTTCCTTACCGCTACTGGATATTAGCCATTAAGTATCTGTTGCCGGGATATGTGAGGAAATGTGTGATACAATAATTGCAAGAGAGCTTTCATAATATACTTACTGGAGAAGTGCAAAAGGAATATTAATAAATATAAAATGAAGTAACTAACACAGCATGTGAGACTTTTTCTTAAACTATCTGTTGATATCAAATCTGATTAATAAATCTTAAGAGATAAATAAATAATATACACCATTAAATTGTTATATTAAGGGAAACGTTAAACATTTAAACGTCATTATGAGAAATAATAATTCAGTTACAAAATTTAACCTTTTTGAAACAAGCATTTTTTTAGCGAAACCAAAATTAAATTTACTTTGACAAGTGCATGAGACGGACCTCGGCGACAAGGAAGTGGTGGGATGTGATCCGTCTCGCAGCTCGGCGCTGCTGTCCCGCCGCGGCGGCCCGGCGGCGCTGAGGGCCGGGGGCCGGCCGGGGGCCCCGGGGGAGCCCGACGACCCCGACTCCCAGGACGACGTGGACGCGGCGGCCGCGATGCTGGCGCTCAAGCACGGCCGCCGCGTCGTCGCCCTCGACCGAGGTCAGTCTCGCTCCACGGTTCCATCGCGTGTAGCAGTGCAGTTGCTTCATTTCATGCAATCATGTTTACAATCATCAGAGGTGTACTACCAGAATGTGGCATTTCAGACTATATCCTTACATTTGTGTTTTTAGACTTTTTAAGCAAACTCGCAGTAAAGAATGGAAAATATTATGCTTTTGATGAAAGTTTTTTTTTTTATTCAGAAAACTGACATCAAGATCTAATTTAAAAAATGCATTCTGGCATGTTCAGAAATTTGTCGGAGTGAAGCTAAATAGAGATTCGTTGAAAAGGAATTGGTCGCATTGAGTAAATTGTGGATGTATTGAAAGAATTTTAAAAGATTATATATCATTGCGTGTTATAGCTTCAAAGCTATTTTCGTGAAATGCATCTCTGCAATTGTGATTACTCTGACTATTAGACTGACAGAACCACAAATATAAACAAAATGTAAAATAAAAACTAGAAAATGATAGAAACAGTGTCAAAGAGATCATGACTGGCGTGTTTGTAATCTCTCTCTCTGCTGCTGCTGCTGCTGCTGTGTGTGTTGGTTGATGGAAACGTCCTGCTGCAGTTCACTCGTTCGTGAAACCGGACCCGGACGTGTGTTGTGAACCCCCGTGTCTGCTGGACCTGAGAAAGAAGAGCAACAGGGCTTCCAAACTGTCCCAGGTGAGTGCCGTGGGCAGCTTCCGGACCGACGGAGGTTCTGCTTGGCTGTCAGCAGTACAAACCAAAGTTGTTAATAATATTTATGAATTAATTATGAAGAATTAAACTACCTTTCTGGCAAATAAAAGCTGCTGATTTTGCCATAAATATTTCTCCTTCCATCTTAAAAATAACTGATTTTGTTAGTAAAAACTGTACTATGAAGCTTCGGTTGTGATGCAAAATTTCAGGTCTGATGTGAAGTTAAATATTTTTTTGTGAGAATATTAAATAAAATTCCTATAGTAATCTGATCCAGGTCATCTGGAGGTCCGGATCACCGAGGTAGGATAAACGAGGTTTTACTGTAAAACAACTGTTATAGGCACGCAAAATTGTTGTATAAAATGAATAGTGGTCAAACTACTGCAAAGTACAACTAGCATCACAGGTTTGGTTACTTTATGCGTAGTTCAGAACTAAACATGGTGAGAAATGTGACCATACATTAAAGATATTGTAAAGAAGTTAGAATTAGGGTTTTATGACAGGGCAAATGTAGTGAAATGTAAAGGAAAGCTGCCTCTTGGAACACTAGCATAAACAAGAATACATTTTTAAAGGGGGAAGTGAATAATCTAAGTTTTTTTTTTCTGCTCTGCGTAGGACGGCACCAGCGGGACCATGATCCCAGTCATCACCACGTCGCCCAGCGAGGACCACACCTACAGCGCTGCCACTTCGACCCCACTGAACCCCCACGTGTCCTACGCATGTTCTTCCCGGGACGAAGGCTACGGGGATGACTCGGACAGAGAGTGAGTGACCATTGCGCCGGGGAAGGCCCTCTGCCGGACTTGTGTTGTCCATTCTGCCCTGCGCTTTGAGCATCACTTGTCTCAACGTCCTGTGTGTCGTTCTGTAATCGTCAAAAAGTTTGATTTGTTTTTGAAGCATTTTGGAATTTGAAGTAAAATTTTCTTTTTTTCCTTCAGAAACTGTACCAAAGCTTTGCTGAGCTTCAATTTTTTGTAAAGTACGTTGCACTGAAATGTTGATAAATGAACCCATTTCTCTTGGGGATGGGTAAACCAATGTTTCTTAAAGTAAAGTACAGAGTTCTCTTGGTATGTCTGACCAATCAGAGGAAGAGACTCCCTGGTTTGTGGTTATTCCTTGACACAAAGGGTAAGAAAGGTACAGACTTCAACTATGTACTTGTTTTACCTGCGTATGAGTCGCACCTTTAATTTTGGGCATAAAAATCTTAACATTTTCACCGTATTTACATGCCAAAGGGTTGCCCCATATATCTGTCTTACTTGAGTTCCATGGATACAAGTGAAGTCAGTGTTCCATACCTCAGCTGTCGCAAAAGAAATACAGCACTGGTGTTGACCCTTGGTTCTTCTTTGTCTGTTTGCTATGAGAGGTTGTGAGGTGGCCCACTTCTCTCTATCTCTATCTCTCTCTCTCTCTCTCTCTCTCTCTCTCTCTCTCTCTTTTTCTTTTTTCTGCTTCCCCCCTCATATTTACGACCCCATAATTCCCCGCACTACCTAACAAAAAGACATATGAGAAGACTGCTGTATTTTTATACCCTTGTTTTTATCTCGGTGCATTTTATTATTTTTACCTCTCCCTTTGCCGTGGAGAAAGAAGAGGGGGAAAGCTATCCTTTGTCAGTTTCTTCTGTAAAATTCAGCACTCAAGCAGCAAACTTGTGTGGGGTTGGAGGAATATAAAAAGTACACTTCAAAACACAATAGCCACAATTATGTCACGGAATGTTCATTTAAAAGCATGGTAAATCTCGTGGAAAAACAATAATTTTTTGGGTAAGGTTGCATCATAAACATCTCTTCAAAGATATACACGTTAATTGTGTAGGGTGCAGTTCACTGACATTAACAGCGATGAGGGGGGGGGGGGGGGGGGAGAACTGTCGCACACGTGCACTTGCTCTCTTTCTCTGGCTGATTTATTTTTAGACTTTCCTCTCCTCTCCTCGCCCTCGCAGCAGCGCAGCATGGCGCGGACATGGCATTGCTCACGAAGCTTCACGCTACTGCCGAGATATTTTGACTAAACAACTTATATTTACTCTTGGATTTATATTCAATGAAAACAAACATAGGTTAGCTATTAACACATTTACTCAACCGCACAGTGCAATATTATTATTTTTTTTTAGCCCAAAGTGAAAAACACATATAAGTGTCAGACTTAATTTTTTCAAACTAAAAATCAGCATAAAATATGTGACCCATAAGTGAATACATATCGTCGATGTTACTGCAAAAGGTCGTATGTCAAAATTTCTCACTTTCCAGGAGATAAAAAAAAACTGTTTCATTCATCAGGGTTATCGAATTATGTTATGAAATTTTGGTAGTATTCTTAGAATTATGCTTTTTTACAGTTATTGACAAACGACTTTTTCCCACAACGTAGGTTGCCTTCTGAAATACATAGACAGCCAAAAATTTATAAATGCCAATTTTTGACATACGACCTTTTGCAGTAACAGCAGCAATATGGTAACCAGTAGGCAGATGATTTTTGCTTCACGAGTGGGGAATGTTGCAGCGGATGGGAAGGACTATCGTCTGTCGTCAGGGAGTGTTGTGCCCGGGAGCCGCTCGCGAAGGGGGGGTTGCTCTGCCCCGCAGGGACGGCGAGCCGCGGCCCGTTTGCCTGCTCGCCAACATCGCCAACCTGCTGGCCGCGCAGAAGGGCGCCGCGGACTCGGAGGAGCAGCGCAAGATAGCGGAGGGCGCGGACGCCCTGCTCAACCTGGCGGGCATCGCGACGCGCAAGCGGCCGCCCTCCCGCGCCGGCGCCGCCCCTCCCGCCAAGCGCCCCGCGCCGCGCGGGCGCAGGAAGGGGGCCGGCAGGCGCGCGCCCCACAAGAGGAGCGGCACGGCGGACCGCCGGAGACGCTCCGCCTCCTCCGCCAACAACATCAACAACAACAACAACGACGTTGTGGTCGCGGCCGGTGCTAAAGTCTGTAAAGTGGCGTCGAAACGATCCTCTGTGAGCGAGGCAGTGTTGGCTCGACACGCCAGGAGCGAGGAGCGGGCGACCCGCGCCAGGAGGTAGGATTTCCTTCCGGAGCGGACGTTCAACTCTCGCTAGTGCAGTTTCGTAGGCGGTAGTGCATTGTTTTCGATAGGCTTGTTTTTTTGGTGAAATACGCGTATGTTTGAAAACAATTTATCGAATTGTTATGATACAATTTTTAAGAGTAATAGATTTATTTAGTATTTAATTTAAATGTCTGGAATGAAATAATGCTTCCAGGGAAATATTTTTGAAAGGGCCTGAGTGTAACATTTTTCACCGTTGTTCCGAGGAGTATGCAAGGGCATTTTAGTATTTTACATTTGCTATTAGAACAGTTTTTTTTTTTTTTTTTTTTTTTTTTTTGTATTCTGTGTTGTGTGTAAATGTTATTTTTGAGAGGTGCAATATTTGGTATAGATTCGTCCCTCTAATTTAGGTGGTTGACTGATTGATTACCCAGATTGTTAGGCTATTTGCAAGAGAAATTTTTATGTTTTGAGGTAAGAGTGGCTAACTTGCATACTTCTCGTTACAGTATGTTGCATGCCAGGTAGAATGCAGTTGTACACAAATCCCAAGTTTTCAACTTTTACTAATGTCTGACGATATCTCGTCAGTACATGTGACTTTTTACTTTTATAGATCCTGATAGCTGTTTTGACTCATGTGTTGAGAGATCAGGTAGCCAGTGTTTTATTATACAGGATAGTGATTTTAGCATTAGAATGTGTGCGTTTTCAGTATTTATTTGTTTCAAAGTATTCAGTTGCCACTAACATGACAGTTCGTTTCAAACGAAAGGACAGCTGTAAAGTGTTTTTTTTTATAATGTCTAGTGTTTTCTTGCAAGGTTTTTTTTTTTTTCTCCAATGTAAATTTGTGGAAATTTGGTTCTCTTCCACATTTGTCATCCACTTTGTTGTTTTCTGTGCTGTGTACTTGGCTGTTCGTTTTGACAATCCAGACAATCCAGTTGCAAACGCACTCAGGTTAAATATGACAGTTTTTTCTTCATAACATCCCATAGGATGCTTTTTAATGATGTGAAAACTAGTAACTGGAAATTTAAAGCAACTATTTTTTTATGCGTTTATCAATGTATAGGTGTAAACAATGCGTGTTTTTTGTTGTTGTCTCGCAGTAAATTCAGACATGCTATTTTTTATAAAAATAAAGTTTTTTTATGGCTCTGTAACAATTGTGGGCAATTTACGTGTGATCGTCTTCGGTTCAGAGACAGGGTGGATAAGTGTTCCTTTCACATTCTGTGGATATAATTAATATAAATACCACACTAGCATTTGGCCTCTATTACATTACGTCTTGCGTCTTGGTGATGTCGTTAGCTTTGTTGTTGTGTTGGCATAATCTAGCCATATGAACTGACTTGTTTTGTAGCTTTTATCGAAATCTTTGCAGTAGATCTTTGGGACATTACGAAGCTTGTGTTCAGTTCCTATGATGTTGGGTAACCTTTGAACCTTCATATCAGTGGGATTCAGGGACGTAAATAGACTAGTTTCCACCCAGGGCAAGAATTCATCTTAGAGGCTTCCTTTCCCCTTTTCCCCTCATATTGCCACCACATATTAATTCCACTATTCCCAAAAAATTATTAACTTGGATAGTAAATAAATAGATTTGTTTTCATTCATTTTATTATTTTTTTAAAGAATAAATTCAAATTTAATTATAAAATATTTAATTGACCATCTCTAGTATCGTGTTTGGTATATCTTTTCACACCTATCCCAAATGCTGCAAATGAAATGAAAAGGTTTATTGAATGATATCAGAATATGTGTGTGCTGAATCAACAGATGGAACAGGATTTTTTAATTATGATAACTAATGATAATGTTAGGGATAACAGATTTTATTCAAGTTATCATCATGAGAAAAATTAATTTAAACACAAAAAGCTTCAACTATAACTAGAGACCCGTAAAATTCGCGGGTTAAATGACCTCCAGGATAGACTCCAACATCCTCTACACATTCGGGCAAATGCCGACTGTTCATTGGCTGCTGACCTGTGAGTCGTCTCGACTGGGTGGCCTGTGATTCGACACTTCTATGAGTGAGGGTCTCTAATTGGCCATCAGTCCTCCAGATTAACAGTGAACCAATGACATTAGCAAAACTAAGGTATAATTATTTGAATTTTAGCATAACACGAAATGAACTCGCGAAATTTACGGGTCTCTAACTATAACTTAAAAATACTGGCTTTTTGTGGCTGCAAACATTTGACAATGTCCTCAAGACGGCTTTGAAACGAAATATTGCTCTAGTGATATGATGTCGGGCATCAGCAGGTGTGACGGACAAACAGGATAACTCCAGGGGAAGTCTGTCACGGCACATCTCTCTCTGCCAGGGGACCACCATATTCCCATGTATCGCAGAATTATGACGAGTGGCTTCTCAACGAGAGCCATAAAACTCTTATGTTTCCTTCTAATTGCCACGTGTTGTTTCATAAAAGGCCATGTAAATTATTCTACTCATTAAAGTGACACCAGAAAAGCTGAAATAAATATTTTTTAAATTTACTCATTAAAATAATTTTTGACTTCTATGCGTTTGAATTATTATTTTTACCCCATAAAGTAGTTTCCATAAACTCGTAATCAAAAAGTTTGGGGGTCACATTATTGTCAGGTTAATATGGTATATACACATAATCACAACTCCCTAAAAAGAAAATGAACGTATTACGTGTTAATTTGAAGGCGATAGATACAACTTTTAATTGTCGAACTTGAAGACCAATGGTGCAGTGTTTGTGATGTCATGCTGTCTCTGTGTTGTATCACCTCTACAATAACTGCTGACAGAGGTTTTCTTAAGCTGCACAACTTCTGTGTTTTTAAGTCATGCTGACACAAACATTCTTGTAGTTGTTTTTTGAACAAAAGTTCAACAATTTCAATAAAGTCCTTTGATGTCATGAGGAGCAGTCAAGAACCTTTTAGTCATGACCTAGTCAACACGAACAGCATGAGTACCAGTCTTAAATGTGTTCGTGATTTTAGCTAGAAGGCTTTTTGTAAACAAATTTTACTTGCAGTTTCCTTTGTAAATTGCAAGTGTGACTTTCGACGCATGTATAACACAAGCAATAATTCAAACTCTTGATAGATTTTAAGAAGGGACTCACATAGCTTATACAAGTAAATAGAATGTTCAGATTCTACAAGCAATGTGTTATGATGTAGTAATATATTTTTCTATAAAATTTAATTCTTGTTGCTTGATTGATTTGCTGCATGTTGAATGTATAGTTCCCATGTTATTTTGTAGCCATCTATTTTTTGTTTTTGATTTCACAACTTCACTAAACTGTGTACTATACGAGCATTAATTAACTTTGTGGCCTTTGCTGTAATTTATTGAGACAAGCAGTAGTTGCATGTAAAACTGAATAGAAACTTGCTCTTTCGAAGTGTTGTTTCCATTTACGCAAATTGTAAACTAAAACCTTGCAAACTTGACTTTACTGATTGAAATACAAAATACGATCTGTATTATTTTTTATAAATTCTCATTGGTGCTCGCATGCATTATTTTATGTATGTAGTAATTGTTTGGTTGGTTTGGCGTGACCCTGTGGGACTGGTAACTCGGTAGAGCGCGAGGACGTCGTACTTGGATAGCAGTGGCGCAGAGATCAGCACGGTTGTGGCGTGTCGACGCGAGCACAGGCCTGTGAACAAACACATCACCGGGTGACTGGTTCTTGCTGGAGTTCCAGTCGGAGGCGTGACGTGGTACAGCTAGAGACAACATTTTTTGGTTTTATTTTTAGACCAATTTAGGTTTTTAAAACTGGGTATTTTTGTGCTAATGTTTTAATTTTTATACATTGTCCTTATTCATAAAAAATATTTTATAATTCAGCAAATACGAAAATTAATATATTTCTGAATATTTATTTCATAAAATAGTCACATTTTGAATAACACATGATGCACTTATACAATAAAACCATTAGTAATAAGCATATCTTGAACAAAACTTCTCAGAGAAATAAAAATTAATCTGCAAGTTTTTGTTTGAAAAATAAGTCATCATTAATGTAATATCAATTTTTTTTCCAATCCATAGTTTGTACATTTTGGTAAACATTTGTGCTAAATAAATTACATTCAATCAATTTAACCATAGTAAAAGATAACAATTTTTGTAATTACAGTTAATTGCTGTCAAACTGCCGGTTGATTGGATATTTTTTGTTAAATGTTGGTGCTAAATGGTGTATTAACTTGCATATTGGTGTTATGTTGTGTGGACATGCTTCGCGGTGCTATTTCAGTTTTATCTCTATTTACCTCACAATCTTGTCCCTAGTTGTTGTGTGTTCGTAGAACTGTGTATGTCATCGTTGTGAGATTAAAGCTCTGTGGTAGCTACGTTATGGAGTCGGATATCACCAAGTTTCAAATATCTTGGGTAGTTTAACGTAAGTACGGCATCTTGAATTGCAAGGTAGTTATTCCTGTCAGAGTCCATAGCGACTAGCTGCAAGCAGGCTGCAAAGAAACTGGTAGGTGTGGGACAAACCTGTAGCAGTGTACTTGCGTGTGGAGGGATATTTACTGCCTTCTCTTACAGTGCTCATTAGAGAAGTGTGAGGATCTCCATAAAGCATAGACATCAATTTCCTTCCCTTGACATGCGTCTACATTAAACTGATTTAAACACTTTTGTTGTGAATAGTTCAAAAAATCCTGTTTTAAAAAGCATTTAATTTAACTTGTATATCCTTAACGACGACTCCCTGCATCACTGTGTACAGTCTCGGCAAACACAGGCTCACTATACAGTGAAGTCATGATTGTGCATCGTTCACATAAGTAAAGCAATGGCTCTAATTCCCACATATAATTTAACATGCAAGGGTAAATTTTTTAATATTAATTTTTTAAAAAAACAGGCACATTTTAAAGGTTTCTCAGTGACGTAATCGCTAAGGCATTGCGCTCGTGTGTTTGTACACATACAAACACAAACTCACACACAGCAAGTAGTAACTTATAAGCAACTTCAAAATTTCTGAATAATGAAGCACCATATTAATTCTTGAAATACAGTATTCCGACTTTTCTGTCTGCTCTAGAAAAATGATACTCTGCATATGAAAATATTTTTTTTTTTTAATCTGGTCAACAGCGAGGGCACAGAGATAACAGCACTGCGCAGAACAAGGATCGAGGGAAGGAATTAGCCGAGGAACCATTTCAGAGTTGGCCTGGAGTGATTTTGAGAAACTACAGTAAACCAAAACCAGAATTGCCAGACCAGGATTTTAATTACTTGACCGGCCCTTCAATGTATTATTATGACCGTCATATAGAGCTCTTTTGCGCAGCCTTTCTTTCATTGCTTTCAGGACAATCGGGCCTTGGGACGTCACATAAGCCGTCTTGGAGCCTGCACTTGAGTGATAAAATAAACAGCCCACCTGTTAAAACAGTTCTAGGAAAATTAAATAAAAAGCTGGTGCTAGCATATTTAAATTGTGTCAGTTTGTGTGTGCACAGTATCCTAAATGAATTCCCATAATGTTGTGTTATAAGGAATATAAAAAAAAACATATTGTGGCGAACTATTTAAAAACTGTATACACTCCCAGCAAAAAAAAAAAAAAACATAATTTACAAACACAAAAGTAAGAGCAACAACAGATGTGCGTTTTCAATGTTGTCGTTCTGAGTTGATGTTCTTGTGGCAGTGGGAGAGAGGACTGTTTCGGGGTAGTCGTAGATTTGCCCCCCTGACAAGTTGTATACCTGCGACAGATGTACCTACGTTTGACCTTACAGCTCGGTGATGTGACGATCTAGGAAGTATGTATTCCTTAGGCACATGATGTGCTGAAATAGCTATTTTACTATGAAAACAATCACCATTTTGCCTTACTACTTTCTCTCCCAAAAGAAATATAAATGTAATGTAAATTCATGTCCCGAAATTTTCGACGCAATTTCGCTTTAATGTATGTAGTTTTAATGTTAAATTTAGTATTTTTGATGTAGCGTAAAGGGATGAACAAGAATCGGTTTTAAATACCATCAGCAGGAGGAGCTTGGACGGAAGCTGAGAGTAGCTCTCGATAACCTGAATCAGCGGAAGCCAGCTCGTGCTTCGCTGCCCGACTAACGTCGTTCGTGTGCGCGATGCACGGACGGAGTGCGAGCTGGTGCGTATTGTGGTGGGAGACGTCCGCGCGAGCTCTAAGCTGTCGCGCTCTCCATTTTGTGCAGTCTCCTACCCTAGTTTTGCGTATGTCCGTTCAGAGTTTTTTTTGAGTTGCAGCATTTGATAAGAGCTGTTTTTGGCTGTGTGAGAAGTCTAGCATGTAGTTTTTCCATCATCGTGAAAGTTCCATTCCTTAGTTGAGTGACATACTTGTTGGTTTCACAGATGCTTTGGTGATTACCCATTTATAGTTGAGAGTTTCGAACATGGAAGCGCGTGATCGGCAGGTGCTCTAAGGAAACTCTTGGTGTGTTTGTGCACAGAGCCTGTGCGTGCAACTAACGGGACGCACGGTTGTTTTTCATTTCCGATCAGTAGATCTGACTTGAGAAGCATGCAGTTATTTTGCTTTTCATCATGGTTAGAATTGCTTTGGTTTTAATGTGTACAAAGCTTTGTGTGAATTATTTGTTTTGTGCATTTTTGTAGTTTTTACTTCTAATCCGTTCTGTACAGTTTTATTTTTGGAACAATTTTTAGGTTTAACAGAAATAAGTATCGGGTTCCAAATTTCCTAGCTTTAATAATGGTAAGGGTTGGGAAAATTAAAATGAAAATGTGTGAGTATATTTAGGTTGTTGCTTACTTGTATATGTGTTATATGAAGATTGATTATATATATTAGATTGAGTGGTTGTATTATACATTTACAGACTGTACTTGTAGGTTACTCACATTATACATAACTAATAATATAGTTGTTCATTAGCCAAATAGTTGGGCAGGTGATGGGGTTTACTGTTGTACAGTAACATATATACATATATATAATATATAAATCATGTATATTTTTTCAACTATGTCTCTCCAGTGATATAAAAGCTCTTCCTCATAAACAAAACAAACAATCAACTTACTGTATAGAATACTTCATGTGTTTTTTTTTAGCGTACACACTCCCGTCATGCTCAGGACTTGTGTCGAAGAGTGACACTTGGGCGACCACGAAAGTTTTGTGCCAAAGATATACTAATGAGTTTGATTGGTTTTGATTGCCAGTAGGCCATGTAATTCTGAGGAAACACATTTGAAAACGTAGAGTAATGATTGTCGAAAAGGAGTTTCTTAATTTCTGTTAGGAACCTGTATGCTGATTAGTGTACATATTTTGAGTTAATTTTAAATTTTGATAAGTTTCCTTGTACATTAATAATGGTGGCATTATTGGCTGAACAACGCAAGGGATAATATCATTACCTGTATGTTTTAATGCGTAAAAATGTGACGTTTAATGGTATACATATGTGACACTGTAAATTTAAACTGGCTAAATGACTGTCCTCAAAAATTTTGGTGCTGTAATTTTTGTATGGGTTTGAGAGGTATGAGGGATGATGTTTGTTTTTTTACTTCTATTTTTTTTCTTCTTTCTTGTACTGAAAAAACTTTCCAGACTTAGTATTGGCTGCCGTGACTGTGGGAAAGCCATTGTTCCGAGTCTTCAGCAACCTTGTTTATTTTTTTATTATTATTATTTTTATTTTTATTTTTTACATTGTGGTCACTATAGGCTTTTCGGGATTCAGTTTGTTTCTGGAGGACATACTTCGTGATGGTACGACTACATTAGTCGGTTATGCGAATGGTGCAACATTCTGACCTTTTGTTCTTTACTAGAACGTCGCAGGCCCGGTTGCAGTCGTTGTACACTGTGCATGGCTTCCCGTTGCCTTCTCTGCTGGCTTCGTAGCGCTGGTGTCCGCTGGGCGGTGCTGTACATCAGGGGGTGCATATTTATTATTATTTATTGGTGTTAGGTGTAAGTATAGCGGGTTGGCGAGACTGATTGTGGCGTGGGTGGGGAGCTAAAGACACACCGCTTGCTTGCGACAGCTGTTGTCGAGAGGGGTGCCTTCACGGTGGCCGGTGTAGGGGGCTTGTAAACTGGTGTGCCACGTTTTAATTTGGTTTTTCAGATTGTGGCCATTACTGACATTGTGGGCGTTATTGATTGGAAGTTGCGTAATGTGTGTCGAAACTGATGCGCACGAAGCTTTGGCACAAACCTTTCTGATGTTTTCACAATCGGGCAGCGTGTTTAAGACTTGTAGTGCAGTCTGTGTAGATACTCTTGTTTAAGATTGTTAAATCTCAAGTATTCAAAAAATTTCAGCATAGTAGTGATAATATCATAATGTAAAACTTGAGGGAGTCTCGATTCTAAAAAGCAACTACAGCAATAGAAGAATGTGTGTTATAGGTGTCTGTTAATAGTGAGTCATTATTATAATTACTCTAAATTTTGTAATTTTAAATTGGATAAAAAAAAGTGTGAGTAGATGATTTATTGCTTTAGGATTATCTAACTACCCAAATACTAACAGTGTGGTTGTTTGTAAAAAAAAAATGTCTTTGACATTTTTATAAGAGTTTGAGGAGGAAAAGTGTGCCAAACTTGTTGAGTGGTTGTTATACTTTGTTGTACATTATCTAGATTTTATCTATGTTTGCCACACTGTTTTGTGGCGAGCAAGGGGTACAGCTAACATATTTTTTCATGCTGCCAAAGAGTCTGTAATGCTTATTCCTTAGTGGAAATAAGTGCTACATTGTTAGTCTTTTTTCCTGCAGGGTGTTTTTGATTGCATTGAATACCAGGTTGTTGATTTTTTGTATTTTTTATTGTTTTACTCTTTATGTTCATAAATAGTTATTAATGACATTGCTATAATGATTTTAATTTGTTTTGATGTGGGTATGTCATCAAAACTATTAAAAATGAATACCAGTAAGTACCTACGTATTATTATTTATTCTTTGCAACACCATATAACAGAATAAAAATATGGAGAAAAAAACTGTTAAAATAAACAAAGCTAAAACAGTAAATTGTGTTGAGTTTATTTCACAGTTTCCTTATTATGTATCCTATCCACAGATTCATCTAATAGACTAACTAGGCATGAGACCATATTGGCTGAGCGAACGATCTCTGGAATAATTTCAAGATAAACACTAACTTAGAAGTACTTGACTTCCAAATAAGCTGCGGTGACTTAAGTTCTGAAAGCAAATGCTGATGCAGGATGCAAGTTGAGCCATCTTGATCATCAGCGTGTGTGTTTACTTGTGTGTTGTCTCCCCTTGTGTGCTGTTCGTCATAGTCATGCACTTGCAGTAATATGCAGGGGCGTAGCCAGGGGGGGGTTTTAGGGGTTCAAACCCCCCCCTTAGCACCAAATATTTAATTAATTTCTTATTAATCACTCAAACAAATTTCATATTAAATTTAATAAAAATTTTACCATTACAATATTTAAATTTAAGTACCGAAAACCGCTAAAATAGCACTATTATACACCTTAAAATCCAAATTTTCCCGGGGGAGGACCCCCGGACCCCCCGCTTTAATACGGGCCGGGGGGGGGGGGGGGGGGGTTGCATGCTTCTTAACACCCCCCATACGCAAATCCTGGCTACGCCACTGGTAATATGCACTGCATCTTATTCACTCTTCCACGATCACAGTGTGCGGAGATGCACAACAAACAGGTAGAGTGAACTGGTTTGTGATTTATTTAGTTATTTCTGCCCGGCAGTTACAACTCAAAACTTTTTATAAATATTAAAAGCTTGAAAAGATGTTATGGATTTTTATGATATTAACAATTAAAATAAATAACCCCAAAAAAAAATTTAGGACTTCGGGAAAAATACTATAAACTGGTTTTGAGCTTTTGCATGAGGTCATTTATTCATTAAGTAGTGATTTATTAAAAACAATTACATATCTAAATTTATATTATGTTGGTTTTTAAGATTTTCTTTAAATGTAACAACCCGTGTTAAGCCAAAAGTTATTAGGTTTTTCCTGAAATTGGTGAGCTAATATTTTTCTATTTTGTAGATCAATAATTTTCAAATAAAGAATATATATATTTAGAATGTTGTGTGGATAAAAGAGGAATCTTTAGATAGGTTATATTAAAATTTGTCTTGCTAATGCTTTGTGAGTATGGGGATAGAGTTGAGTCTTTATTTCCAGCCAGAACTATTGGGAAAATATCAGCCAAATTTCACATTTGGTTTTTTATTTGTCCAAAATTGTGCTTCCAGGCCAAAATTAAGTGCACTGATTTGTTGAGTCTCTGATGTATACAGCATAGTATTAAATTCATAAAGTACAAAACATTAAAATATAAATAATGAATACTTAAATATAAAAATTACACTTTTCACACTATTAGATCACTGGATAGGCCTTAGGAACAAGCCGTACATTTTAAGTATAAACAACAGAACTAGAGCTAAAAGTTGTTTAAAAACAAAGATTGTTGGCCTTGGAGGTGTGGCACCAAGTTAGCGTGTGGCAGTACTGTCGAGAAGTGTCTCGTCAGACAGCTAGCTTACATCAAAAATATATACATAATTTGAAAATTAATTTTTTTATTAATTATTTTTCTTTATATCATAAGGCTAACCCACAGTGCAACAGCTGCTAACAGAAGTAACCACACCCCTCAATTTGTGACTCACTGTCGAATGAAAAGAGATGGCCATTAGTTCGAATGTTTATCAAAAAAAAAATATTTCAGTATTTTACAAGGCTTTATATTTAATGTAGGCCTACAGCATGTGCATGATTAAGTTTACGCCATAAAATAAAGTGGCTAAGCTTTTTGTTTTGTGTTTAAAAAAAAAATATGGCTGGAAAATTGCTGTTTAGTAATATCAAGAGTTATAAATGGTAACATTACTTATGCTTAGTCATGATGTGGATACCTTAATGCATCATTGCAGTGTTACAATGACCCACTTACAAATTAGTGTTGATGTCCCATTCACAACTTCACCATCCTATATGCAATATTGTCTCATCTAGGACAAGATGGAATAAGGTAATTTTTTTATTATATAAGTTTTCTGTTTTACAAGAAGCCGATGAGACAGAGGCGCTTGGTGGGAAGAACCTTGGAATCCAGTAGTAAGTTAGGTGCAGAATCTGAGAAGTCAAAATAAACTAAAACTTCAGTGGTTTCCATTCTTTGTACCTTTATTTCTGACCACATATGGTTGTGAAATGCTTTTTCAACCAGTAATTTAAGTGGTAACTTTTTCATCTGAATTAGGATAAAATATTTTTTTAACTAATATAACTATAAGTAATTTATGTAGGATGATTTTCTTCAAAATTAGGAATAATTTATATTTTCTAAATAATTCTATGCAATGACATACTTAAGTTAATATTTTTGCAGTGGTGATTATATATTTTTTTCTTTGCTTGGTGTAAACAAAAGCTCGACTGCCATATATTTGTTGACAAAATCTGGTTTCGCTAGATCAGCAAACTGAGGGAGCCAAAAAAATGATGAACAACTAATAAATATTAGGCATACTTGCCAAACATAATGTGATGAAAGATGTTCCGTTTGCAATTATACATACATACAGGGGACTTCCTTCACCTGTAAGATATGAGGTGATTACGTCAGCTCAAGCTTACAGGTTTATTCCATCAGCTCTTAGATACAGTATGATTCCGTTAGCTTTAATATTCAGGATAATTCCGTCAGTTCTTAAGACACTGGGTGATTCCATAAGTTCTAATATTCGTGTTTATTCGTCCGAGCCAAGATACGGGATGGTGCAGTCAGCTCTAAATTACATTATTATTCCGTAAGCTCTAAGATACAGGATAGTTCCTTCAGCACAAACATATTATGGGTGATGATCAATCTAACTATTTGGGCGATTCCATCAGCTCAAGGATACTGTGTGATTCCGTCAGCTCTTAAGATACGGGATGAGTAAGGGCAGGCAATTTTCGCGAAAACATGTGAACGCCTATTAGACTGCAACAAGGTATACCCGCACGAGCAGGGCCGGAACTAGGGGGGGGGGGGGGGGGCAAGCGGGCCATACGCCCCGGGCGCAAAGCTGTGGGGGCGCCAAAATCACCGGCTTGCATTGTAATTCCTACTACAACTGGTAACTGGTAAAAAGTTTTTTTAACTTGCATGCCAGGAATGTCTAATCTGATTTACAATATAACGTCTCAACATATATTTAATGAACAAGTCTAGTGATTATACGGACTACTTTATGGACATAGTGAGTTCATGCATGGAAGGTACAGTAGCACAGAAACTGTTACATGTAGGTATGGAAAATGCTTAAATAGCACCATTTTTCCGTGAGAGGGCCCCCGGACCCCCCGATTTATTGGTGTGGTATGTGCAAAAAAGAGGGGGGGGGGGGGGCGCATGAATCCATTCAGGCCGGGTTTATAGAAAACGCAGAAACGCAAGAAACGCAACTACGGTAAAAGTCCAACCTTAACTCTTCTACCAGCACGTTTATAAAAAACGCAAGACACGCAAGAACGCAACGCAGAAGTTGTTCAACTTTCTACTTCTTGCGTTTCGGCCTTCTATACTGGTTGCTTAGTATGTGGAAACTGAAACTGTTATGTAATGCATATAAAAGGCTCTGCGATTGTAATTAATCGCTACGCTTGTGTTTATTTATGTTTTGGGCTGGCATTCTTCAAGTGAATACAGCGCAATGGAGGAAGCTGATGAATTTCTTGTTCAGCTTATCCAAAATTTTCCCTACCTGTACGCTAAGTACAACAAAGATTTTAAAAATAATCATGACTTAATCCTGAAATTTTAATTTTTGACGTTGGCGATGGCCGGCGTCCTTGCGTTTTTTATAAACGACTGTGAATTTCTTGCGGTTGTCGCGTCCTGCGTTCTTGCGTTTCTGCGTTCTTGCGTTTTCTATAAACCCGGCTTCATGCCCCGGGTGCCAGAGACTCTAGTTGCGGCCCTGCGCACAAGCGGTTTCTTCCTTGTGATTGGCGGCCGTCTGCGAGAGAAGCCGTTGCCTCATTTGACCGAGCCACTCAGGAAGCTTTGGTTTCCGCGCTGAATTAGTGTGATTGGTGTTCCAACAGTAGACATGCACCTGACAGAAACCCACCCAATCACGAAACACAGACGATGCTACAGTGTTTTGGCTTTCAGCTTAGTCTCGGAATCGTTTCGCGAAATATGCATGGCCCTAGGGATGAGTAATTCCTTCAGCACCGCTATAAGATGTGATTCCTTCATCTCCATAATAATTCCTTTAGCCGTAAATAAGGGGTTATTCCTTCAGCTCAAGATACGGGGTAGTTACTTCAGCTCCAAGATACGTAAAGTCCCGTCCAGTACGGGGCAGTTCGCCGCTGTGTGTGCCGCGAGAATCCACATGGCGCTTGCTCTTGGCGGAGCCGACACATGGTGGGGGGATCCTGTCCGCTCTTTCACCTCGTCGGAGTGGGGTGAGGCACGCAGATCCCTGGGGACCTGAAAAAATTCGCGGGTTCAATGACCTCTAGCATGAACTCCATAGTTCTACGTACACTCATTCAAATGTCACCCACTCATTGGCTGCTGTCTTGTGAGACGTCCCAACGTAGCAGTCTGTGATTTGATGCTGCTTTAGTTGAGTTTATCTCATTGGCCCAGAGTCATCCAGGTGAGTTGTGAGCCAATAGCAGAGGCAGCAATGAGGTATAACTATTTGAATTCTAGCTTATCGCGAAATAACCCGCGAATTTTTCCGGTCTACAGATCGCTCTATTGAGTGCGAAATGCTCGACGACTGTCAAGATCAGTGACAGATTAGAGCCTGATTTACAATGTATTAGCGAGCGTGAGAGCAGTGGTATAGGCTCCCCCCCCCCCTTTTTTTTTCCATAACCCCTTTAACAAAAAATAACTGGATTTACAAAAAAAAGTTAATACGTACGTCAAACTAAAAAGCTATTACGTTTCGAAATATCTGACTCCCATTTAACTGTGAGGTATAGTTATTGCATCCCCCCCCCCCCCAATCATCCTTTTCCCCAAAAAAATAAGTTCCTCAAAAATTTCGAAGCTAGGTCCGTCTTTCCGTGAAGTTAAGTCACAGTGAAGTTCGCAGTGCATTTAAAAAAAAAAAAAGTCCGTATAAAATCGTGACAGTATTTGGCGGAAATGTTCGACTGGTGTTTCGAAACTTCCACCCACTGCGCACTAGTTCGCAACGTCCCTTCCTTGATTGGCCAAGATCAGTACAGAAGCTTCTTGTGTACCGTCCAGTTCCTCACTCGCCAGACATGGTGGTTTCCGAAACCTCGCGCGGTCTGGAAGATGGATTCGGCCATTTTGAAATCGGATAAAGCAGTAGGCCTAAGTTTCCTCGTGTTTTTTTAACATTAATTGTGCTTGATTTAATTTATACTCACCAACACAATGCATTAAGGAATGAAAAAGGGGGATGGTTTTTTTTTTTTTTTCCTCAAAATCTCGTGTAGGCAGTGACGTTCCTAGTGTTTCGAAGGTCAAGTGTGCAAAAGGTTTCATCGTAACCGGATGAATGAGTTAGGAACGCATGCGGGACAGTCGGTCGGGCCGAATGGTGTCCATTGTTTCGACACTGCTTGAACTCGCTCGGCGACAGTCACGTGACACGCGCTCCACACCCGGACCCCGCGCCTGCCCTTTCCATTCTTGAAGTGACGTCTAATAAATCGATGAACGCCGGCTGCACGCACGAAAAAGTGTCCCGTTACACACATTGTTTCGTTACGCTGTGTCCCGTTACGCCCATTGTACGCTTGCGCCGCATCTATCTCTCTTCCACTCGACATTTATAAAGTGAAGTGAAAAGTTAATGTGGTTTTCATTGCTTATTACAACAATTTCGGCAATAAAGGTTAATTATTCTTGCATTTTAAAAATCTGATTACTAGTATAATTTCAAGTTTTATTCTTTTATTATTAAAATAAAAATGATTCAATTTTATTCATAAAGTATGCAATCATTTCATCAATGTTTTGTTATGACCTTGTCACGTTAAACTATCGTCCGTAAACCGACTTTACAGACAACCAATTTTTTTTAGATTATACCCGCATCTTTAATATTGTCAATTATTATCGTTTGTTCGATTATAAAAAAATACTAATAACTTTATTTCTGTATATACCTAATGAGCAAGAAGTTTCACCATTGTAGTGAGATTTAATGCCTGGAACTTGGCGGAATTGGTTTTAATTTATCATTTATAAAACCCATTTGAGGATCCAGAGGCGAGGGAGGACATAGCAGCATTTCCCCTCCTCCTCTTCCCCCAAAAAAAAACACTGAATTTTTTTTTTTTTAATTTTCTACTAAACCCTTATCATAGTTTACCAAACTTGCTTAAGTATTATTTTACTGCAGTGCTATCTATGAGCGGTTCCCACAAGGTGTTCCGCGGAACCCTGGGTTTCCGTGAGTCAGAACGAATGTCACACAAACAGTGGCGTAGCCAGAATTTGTGAATGGGGGGTGTTAAGAAGCATGCCCCCCCCCCCCCCCTCCGTATTAAAGCGGGGGGTCCGGGGGTCCTTCCCCGGGAAAATTTTTGATTTTAAGGTGTAAAATAATGCTCTTTTAGTAGTTTTCGGTACTTAAAATTAAATATTGTAATGGTAAAAATTTTATTAATTTAAATATGAAATTTGTTTGAGTGATGAATAAGAAATTAATTCAAGATTTGGTGCTAGGGGGGGGGGGGGGTTGAACCCCTAAACCCCCCCCCCCCCCTGGCTTTGCCCCTGCACACAAAGCAGGCACAATGACTTTCAAATAACTTTCTTTGAAGAATTTGGGGTTCTGCCAAAAGAAAAGTCGATCATAGGGTTCCCTGGCCGAAAAAAAATAAATAAATGGGAACCTCTGCTATGGATAATACGACGTTTTTGAACCACAAATAAAATGTACCAAAATTGTATTAGAAAATTGTATTCGGTCCTTCCCTGACCACAATCTGGATATAACTTGAAGCTGAAGTTGAGTGCGGAGAACAGCACGGCCCGAGGGACGCCATGGAGAAGGGAGCTTCAGAAGCAGAGACTAACCAAGGAGATCGACGTGCCCGAGAATCCTCCGTTTCATTGCATCCGCGAGTACATTCACGCTTCACAATCAGGTATGCACGAGAGCATAAACTTAACCTGCAAGGCCTATTAACTACAGAAAACAACAATATTAACTGACTTTAAACAATAAATGTACCAAATGTAGCCTACATAGCATTTTAATACAAAACGAATTCAAAACTGATATGAATTAAAACTATTTACATATATAATTTTATTACATTAACAAGTTTTTTTTCTCATTATGTGATGCTTTAAGAAGCGAGGCGTTTAATTAAAATAAAATATTAGTCTTATATAGGTAACTTATTGTTTGTCTGCATTATTTAAATATTTCACAAAACTTTACTTCAAATATAAAATGCGGATACGCAACCCGAAACCCATGAAGTTTAAGTTTACTGATTCTTGCACTGCGTATTCGCGTCTTGCATAGCATATAAACGAGTTTTGGTAATCTTTATTATTTGGCAGTTTGCTTCACGCGTTCTTGAGTTCCAAAATGGCAACCCTCATCTCACACTGCGAAGTGGCAATCCTCATTTGTGTACGCTCCGGGATGGCAGCCTCAGATTTACGTCCGCTGCGACGTAACCCATACTTACGCCAGCTCCGAAATGGCAACCCTCATTTAGAGACAACGTAATTTATGATACGGCAACCCTAATTTTGTGTTTGTTCCAGAACGCCAGCCCTAATTTATGAGAGCTCCGAAATGGCAAGCCTAAGTTTCCCTTGCTCTGTAATGACCCTGATATATGTGCGCTTTAAATCTGTAACGCTCAAATATAATGGACCATAACCTGTTCCTTTTATTTATTTTTTATTTTTCGGAGTAAGAATTCCTGGGTGAGCATCTGATAATCAGTTTCCACGTGTCCTGAGAGTTGTATTGCGCTCAGCCAGCGGTGACTTTTTTTCTTTCTATTTTTTTAACTTTAATTTCACCACTTTAAAAGTGTATACAAAACACAGCGTCTTCCAACGGCCCTGCGCTGTTGCACGATCACATATAGCTAATATTTTAGAAAAAAACATAAAACACTTGAACAATTTTACAATACATATTTCTTACCGTTGCTGGAAAAAGTTTGATGCAGTGGATAGTTGGACAGCAAGTGTTTCAACAATTATACATACATATAAAAATAAGTACAGAATTCGGTTACGCGGTGACGGTTACTGGCGGTTGGTGGGATGGGGATGGGGAAGAGGGGGTCGCCGGACAGGCGGAGCAGCCCGCGCATGCGCAGTGCGTCGTGCGGTCCGGAATGCCGGCCCATTCCTCCGCCGACTGCGACTCCGGACACCAAACTGGATTGGTTTCTTTGCTTATTTATAGCGCGCGTCCACCACCGTCGACTGTTGGTAGCACTGCCGCGTTCTCCGCAGTCCAGGCTGTGCACGCGAGGCGCGGCTTGCCTGCAGCGTTGCCAACTTACCCATTTAACTGCTAAATAGTTATAACATCCCGGCTCCAACCGTAGAATGTTTCGTGTTCGTGGGCTGACTATTATAATTTTGTATATTTTAATTTTATATTGTGCTACTTCAGGTGACAAGCATCATCACCTCTGGTAGCATTTTGTTCTGCCAAAGTTGCGTCTGTTTAAATATATCACTGCCAGGGGCGTAGCCAGGGGGGGGTTTTAGGAGTTCGAACCCCCCCCTTAGCTCCAAATCTTTAATTAATTTCTTATTCATCACTCAAACAAATTTCATATTAAAATTAATAAATTAATAAAATTTTTACCATTACAATATTTAAATTTAAGTACCGAAAACTGCTAAAATAACACTATTATACACCTTAAAATCCAAATTTTCCCGGGGGAGGACCCCCGGACCCCCCGCTTTAATACGGGGGGGGGGGGGGGGGCATGCTTCTTAACACCCCCCATACGCAAATCCTGGCTACGCCACTGATCACTGCTGCTGTAGGCCACTAAGTCTCAATAATTATTTCAAATAGAATTATACAGTTTTTAAACAAACATAATTTATTATGTGAAGAACAATTTGGATTCCAAAAAAATAAATCCACTACTACAGCGACTTACCACCTTCTTAAACACATCCTAGAGTATCTGGATAAAGGTAGTAAAGTATTTGGCATTTTTTGTGATTTATCAAAAGCATTTGATTCTGTACATCATGGAAATTTAATAAGAAAAATGGAAAATTATGGTATAAGAGGTATTGCCATTAAACTACTCTCATCATACTTAAAAAATCGAAAGCAAAGGGTTCACCTAAAAGAAGATACTATGGAAGTAACATCATATTGGGATACAATTAAAACTGGAGTTCCACAAGGAAGTATACTTGGGCCGCTACTCTTTCTTCTGTACATAAATGACCTTCCTTCTCAAAAAATAAATGGAAAGATGATACTCTTTGCTGATGATACAAATATTGTTTTAACAGCCCCGAATAACACCGAATTAAATGCATTAGCCGTAAACACTCTAGATAACATGGAATCTTGGTTTAAAGAAAACAGACTAAAACTAAATCTGAATAAAACAAACTTCCTACACTTCAAGAGAAACACAGTGTTCAATCCCACACACACTTCTTACACTTATAACGGTCAACTAATAGAGGAAAAAAATTCAACAAAATTTTTAGGTTTTGAAATAGACACACACCTAAACTGGCACTTGCATATACACAACACTGTTAAAAGACTAACCCGTGCTTGTTATGGTCTTAGGGTGATTCGAATGTTATTGTCTAAAGACTATGTAAGATCTGCATATTTTGCAAATTTTCATTCCATTATGAGTTACGGCATGGAACTTTGGGGACACACAGCAGAAGGAAACAGAATATTTAAGCTTCAGAAAAAAGCAATTCGACTAATTTCCTTTTCGAAACCATCATCATCCTGTAGACACCTATTTCAAGATCTCAAAATTATACCTTTTTACTGTCAATATTTTATCCAGCTAATGATTTTAATGAAAGATAACATACATCTACACAAAACAAATAGTGACATACACCCGTATCAAACAAGAACTACACTCAACCTCAGAATACCATCTCACTCCACCAGCCAATATGCCAAAAACTGTAATTATGTGGGAATCTGCTTATATAATAGTCTACCTCGGCATGTTAAAAATATTAATAATAAAAAATTGTTTGCAATAGAGTTAAAAAAAATAGCTGAAAAACAGTTTTTTTATTCTTTCAAAGATGTAGAAGACTTTATAAAAATAAAAAATAATAGCAAAGATTTTATAGGGTAAATTCAATCCCACTTGCAATGTATGTTAACTTATAAGTAAAATGTAATTGTATATTATTATTATTATTATTTTTTTGTGAAATTGTATATTTTTGTGTTTTTGTTTTTTGTGAAATTATATATTTTGTGCTTTTGTTTTTTGTGAAATTGTATATTTTGTTGTTTTTTTTTTGTGAAACTTTATATGTATATATATATTATTTTTCCTATATGTACTTGACATGTATCATACCCCAGAAATGGGGTCAAAGGATATGAAAATAAATAAATAAAAAATAAATAAATAAATAAATTCTGCTTGTTTGAAATGTAACACCTTAGCTCTCGGCACTGTGCTTTTGGTAGGAGAAATTTCGTGCATGGAACGGTGCTGCCATCTTTGGCGGATGGCAGGGTTAACTTTATAGAATTAACTGTTTAATGAATTTTATCAATATGGGTACGATACTAATAAAATTCTTTGTTGGAAATCAGTCTTTCCCGCTTTATCGGAGCGATTTCATTATATAGTTTAAAATTCAGCTCTGCAAATGGAATAATTTTATATTCGGCTGCTCCCACATCAAAATTTAGCCACATATGATTCGCGTCCAGAAATTTAGTTGAAAATACAGTTGGCATATATATATCATGTTCGGCAATATTTTTAAATAATTCTAAGTTAAATTTCGTATCCGAGTTTCGTGTTAAATTATTATAAATTTGCTCGTTGCCTACATATGTCCATGATTGCTTCCCAAAACCAACTGCCAGAAGTAAGCACAGTAAACTCGTGGAATAACATCATGTCAGTGTTAAGAAGACTGCAAGTATCCGCTCTACCACTCTGGTTCTGGGGTAGAGCGCCTGCCTTGTGACTTGTAGGACCCGGGTTCGCGCCCCGGCTCCTCCAAGGCGGATTGCCCAGACTAAATGGTGGCATTTTCTCTGGTAGGAATACAATCCCTTGCAACAAGTCAGGCTACCAAAAGAAACGGTGGGTGGAACAGAAAAAAACCTTCCAGGTGGCTTCCAAATGGGGAGCCAGTTTCTTTTCTTGGGCTCCCCATGCGGTGGCCATTCCGGGGGTTTCTCCGGGGGAACGGAGTTTTGCAAAAATATTTGTTAGTTTTGTTCAAGATAATTGTATCATTATCATCCCATCGCACCTGAGTTTATATGATCTATAACATCAGCTTTATAATTTTACACAAGGTAAGTACTTACCCTAATAAAAATCCATCTTATGATCACAATGTAAATCTACAGTTTTATTCCCTCACATAAAAGCTTAATTTGAGTATTTTCATTATCTTTAATAATAAGAGTAACATATCCGTCTACATCTGATACATTAATAATCATAATAATGTCCTCTACATCTGATTACTTTTAAATCTAGTATAAGTACATAATATTCGATTTTTATCCACCAGTTGTTTCACTTTCATAATTTATATATATATACAGGGGCGCAACAACTAAATTTCCAAAGGGGGGGGGGGGGGCAAAATATATTTTTATAAAGAATCATCGATCCCCCCTATTGAAGTGGGTGGTCCGGGGGTCCTCCCCCGGGAAAATTTGTATTTCAAGGTGGAAAATGGAGCTATTTAAGCAGTTTTATTATCTAAAAATTGATTACACAGCACTTTCTTTGCCCCCGTTTGCCCCCACTTCAAGGTTTCAGAGGGGGGGAGGGGGCAAAATACCCTTGCCCCCCCCCCTGTAGTTGCGCCCCTGCATATATATACTTTCATAATTTATATATAAATATATATCGGAAACTACGTGTGAATCGTGGTTTAATTTCAGTTCAGCGTGCGTGTCATTTACGTGATGACATTTTTTTTATATTATTTGTTGTAAATGTTATAAACAAAATTAAATCATTGACACTGAGAAATACTTTTTTATAAATGATGCTATGATTTCATAATAGGTAATTTTTGTGCCACATTTGGGAACAAACCAGAAATTTAAATTATAATATTTTACATGTAAATCTATATAATCTGTGCCTGAAGAAGCAACTCTGGAACACATACTCGGCAAGACCACCTCCAACAGACCTATACTTAAGGTACATACACACACATACAGTAAGCTATGCGCAGTTGACAGGAACTACTGCTGCGGTGGTTTGCAGACATCTCTACTCTCACTACTTACCCGGGCATTTATGCTATGTTTCGTGACTAGGTGAATTTCTTTCAGGTACATGCCTCCTGTCAGCACACCAATCATTAGGGCCATGCAGATTTCGCGAAAAGATTTTGAGACCAGCTGAAAATTAAAACACTGTAGCATCGTCTGTGTTTCGTGATTGGGTGAGTTTCTTCCAGGTACATGTCGATTGTAACAACACCAATCACAGTAATTCAGTGCGGAAGCAAACGCGTCCTGAGTGGCTCGGCCAAATAAGGCAACGACTTCTCTCGCAGACGGACGCCAATCACAAGGAAGAAACCGCTGGTGCGGGTATACCTTGTTGCAGTCTAATAGGTGTGCAGATCTTTTCGCGAAAAATGCCTGCCCCTACCAATCAGATTAATTCAGTGCGGAAGCAAACGCGCCAGCCCATTAGTGGCAGACGGCAGCCAATCACAATATCTGGTGCGGGTTTACCTTGTTGCAGTCTAATAGGCGTTCAGAATGTCTCGCGTGAAATGTCTGTAAACTCTGTGTGTTTCTCTTGCGTTTGTATCTCACCAGATGTGGAAAAAAAAAGGCCACTAAAGTGACTTTTATCTTATCTGATAGAGAAAATTTGAGAGCTATCGTATTAAATTGACAGGGGAAAAATACCTCAAATAATGATGACAAGAAAATGAAATACCGGTAGCCATGATTTTTGGGACTTGATGTAAGTTTTTGGACATACGCCATTGCTAAGAACTTTTTCTGTTGAAGAAAAACTAATAAATAAAATAAATAAATAAAAATAAAAATAAAAATACTCAAAAAAAGATACAAAAACACACAAAATTAAGCAAACAATTGCTGTTGTCAGTCGCACCTGTGTTTCCGTACCATGTGCGTCTCTGCCTGAGGACGGGAGCAGATAGCAGTTCCCGAAACGTCGCTTGTTTCTGTTTAGGTAAAACTATTGTATTTGTTTGTTTTTTCGTTTTGTCATGTTTTTTGTCTCGCTTCAACTGTTGTGCTGAATTATTTTGGGTTTCAATATTTTTGTGTTGTCATCATTTGTGGGGATTTTTTCGTTCTCTTAGTACTTTTTTTTTTTTTTTTTTTTTCTTTGTTTGCTGACCATATTCCTGTTTCGGAATATTTTGTGGTGTTCATATCCTTGTTGACAACAGCAATTGTTTGCTTAATTTTGTGTGTTTTTGTATCTTTTTTTGAGTATTTTTATTTTTATTTTTATTTATTTATTTTATTTATTAGTTTTTCTTCAACAGAAAAAGTTCTTAGCAATGGCGTATGTCCAAAAACTTACATCAAGTCATGCACTCCCATTGCACAAATCTTTTAAAGATAACATGATTTTTGGGATCGGGGTGGTGGTGTGGGGAGGAGGGGAAATGGGCTATGAGAGTTATCTCCCTTGCACATATTTTTAACAAGGTGGTGCTTGCATGTTTATGCTATCTGAGAGGTCCGCGGGCGTAGATACGGGAATTGGTTGGAAAGGGGGGGGGGGGGGGATGGAGGCTTGAAAAATCATGACTACAAAACAGGGTTGATAACTATGTTTTATAACCATGGCCCCCACACGGATGGGGCTGGGTGGACCTCTGGGTTTATTGTTAAATGCTAAACTATTATAATCTTTACAAACTATAAAAACATATAAATAAAGCTTAGTTTGGACTTATAAAATAGTAATTATAACTACACCCTGTATTTTCAGATTCAATAACATTCTGAAAAGAGTGTAGGTAAGAAATAACCATGCAATTATAATGTAGCACGTGACTGTACAATTGGTGAAAGGGAGGGGGGGGGGGGTATCTCCGATCCTGGGTCCAGGGCCCGTAATCGAATGTGGGGGCCATGTTTATAACTCACACACACACACACACATATATATATATATATATATATATATAGCTGTAGTCAAGCTAGCCTTGATGAGGCACGCATAAAAAGCGCCATCCATTGAGGTGCAGACTTACTGAAGAGATACCATCCGATCCACCATTCGCCATCCGAGGCATTTAGCGTGTGTGCGAGACCATAAACAGAAGTTTCTGTAAACTGGCATTATGCATTTTATTTCGAGTTGCACCCGAAAATTTTCTTCAAATCGTTTGGATCAACGGTCGGGGTTCGTGTTTTGTGGGGTAGGTTGGCACACGGGCCTGAAGTGTGCCTTAAGGTTTATTTGGTTGTGTAAAGCTCAATTATTTACGCATTAATGTACCAGGGGGGTATATGCCAAAATCTGGGCCTGGCTGAGATGCCTTCTCAAAACATGAAATTGTGTAATAAAAACTGCCACATCTGAGATGAGAGGCAGATCGCCATGACCATGTCCTAATACGTGTTGAAAGAGCGGCCACAGGTGGGGGCACGGTGAGACCCGGGTGTGTGTAGCAGCTGGGACGCGCCGTGGGCAGAGCTGACAGCTCCCGGTGCTACCGTGCTACCGTGCTACCGTGCTACTGCGAGGAGCGCCTGCCGTCAGCTGCGGGGCCGTGTGACGTCAGCGCGGAGGGGCGTGGCCGCTGAGTCACCGGCGCCGCTCGCTGCCTGTGGTTGGAGCCCACGCGCCTGGCCCCGCCCCCCTGGCGCCTCGCTCCAGCACGCGTCCCTTGAGCTTCTCCGGGAGATCCGGCAAACACGAGGAGAGAAAGTTAATGCAAACAATCAAATATATCATTAACCCCCCCCCCCCCTCACAGTCCAACACGAAATGAAATTCTCTACATCGCGGGTGTGTTGACAATTCACGCAAGGCAGAGTCCGGATTCACCTGAAGTACGTACTTGGAAGCCGAGTAAACGAATCTGTGAACTTTCAGGTAAAGAATTTAAACTTTAGACATTAAAAAGCACTGATTATTTTTATTATTATTATTTAACAGGAATTACTAGGGACCGGAAAAATTCGCGGGTTCAATGACCTGCAGGATGAACTCCATAGTTCTACGTACACTCGGTCAAATGCCACCCACTCATTGGCTGCTGTCTTGTGAGACGTCCCAACGTAGCAGCCTGTGATTCGATAAAGCTTTGGTCGGGCGTTTCTCGTTGGCCCTGTCATCCAGGTGAGTTTTGAGCCAATAGCAGAGGCAGCACTGAGGTATAACTATTTGTATTTTAGCCTATTGCAAAATGAATTCGCGAATTTTTCCGGTCTCTAGGAATTACATATTAAATGAACTACAAATAGGTAATAGTTTAACAGGTTTATAAGAAAGTATCGATAGATACGAAGCAAGGGCAGATTTCCGTGGATTCTTAATATCTTATAAAGCTTCAATATTTTATTATTATATTTATTTATTTATTTATTATCAACTAGTTTTAATCTAGATCTAAGATAGGGGAGTTAGTCATGGCGCCAATCTTTGCCATAGCTGGCCAATCCCCTCCTAGCACATGATGCATGTGACCCTCTCCCTGCATGGCTAATCCCGGCATGACTAGGCGTATAGGCTTCGGCCTGAGACGCACTTAGGTCCCTCCCTAACCCGGACCCTTCCTACAATTACTCTTAGTTTTAGCAAAGCAAAGGACTGCCCGACACGAAATAGCATTGTAATCGCCTCGTCAAACTGGTGGCGCCGTTGTGCTTTGGGCAGGGGAATTATCTTAAAATATCTTTCTCTGTCTAAACAACAACGCAAGTAGAAAAATAAAACAAAACTGCCATCATAATTGCTATTTCCAGCATACTTCCATTGTGCTTTGCTGAAATATAGTGTAAGGGTTAGTAAGAGATACTTTAAAACGTTAAAAATTGAACGAGCCTATTAAAGTTGTTGGTTGATAGAAGGATATGAAAAAGTGGAAGTTGGTACAGACGCCATACGCGTAAATGTGCGTACAACTGCACTCTCGTGCTTACCTGCACGTATTTAGACTTTCATTTCTGCATGGCCTTATGCACCTGTATATTAAGACACAAAGATAAGGGTTTAGGTATTGAATATGCTACACCTTTAATCTAAGTGCACGATAGGACACGACCAGTCCCTTACCTTTTTAGGGAACGTATTTTGGTATTCTATCCATTGCCGATCATTTGTCCAGTGGCGTAGCCAGGATTTGTGTATGGGGGGGTGTTAAGAAGCATGCCCCCCCCCCCCCCCCCCCGTATTAAAGCGGATTTGGATTTTAAGGTGTAAAATAGTGCTATTTTAGCAATTTTCGGTACTTAAATTTAAATATTGTAATGGTAAAATTTTTATTAATTTTAATATGAAATTTGTTTGAGTGATGAATGAGAAATTAATTAAAGATTTGGTGCTAAAGGGGGGGGGGTGGTTGAACCCCTAACCCCCCCCCCTCCTTGTCTACGCCCCTGCATTTTCCCAAATTCCGCGCATGCGCAGAGCTCACTTTTTCGTTGGTTTCGTCAAGATGGCGGACTCACATATGGCGCTATTAAATCGTATACATTAAATTTCGTAAATATCTGGAGACGTGCCGAAGTGCTGGTGTACCAAATGAAACTTTATAGTACCTAGCGATACTATTCTGTAATACATTTTGTACACGTTCATGGTCATATAAAAAAAAATCGCAACATAAAAAAATACTTGAGAAAATTAATTCGTGCGATGGTGCTGCTATCTCCAGGAATTTGTCTGTAACAAGTTGCCAAACATCCGCTAGAATGCGTTGGAACTTGTTTCTAGCCTCGCGCAGGGCACTGTTTATTAAATCAGTTGCTTTTCTGTTTCCTTACTGAGATTCACGTTCTGGAATACGACCAACGAGTTAGGTGACAAGGTATAAAGTACCTTACCCGATCGTCTTGCAATACCGTCCTTAGTGTTGGTTTGGGCAGTTCTGGGTGAGGATTAAGAGGATGGGTTGGGGGGGGGGGGGTGGTCAATGATAAACCGCCATCTTGGATTGTGACGTCAGGGTGGCCATCTTGGATGATCTAACCTTTGACCTTGACCTTGAAAAATTACTAAATATTCATCAAAAATTACTCAAAAAAAATGAAAATTAAATTTTCGATGGGAAAAATCGTAAATAAAAAATTAGAAATTTGAAATTAGAAATGTCGTAAGCTAAATTTGCCTTAAAAAAATAAACTAAAATCCCCCAAAGCGGCATAAATTCATCATGGGCAAGCCGCCTTAAACCACTGAGGCCATGACCTTGACCTCAACCACCATCGTTGCAATTTGCGTTATGGCCGCCATTTTGAAAATCCGTAAATATTAAACTATAAATTCGGGGGAAAATTAAAAAAATAATTTATTAATTTTAATTTAAAGTTCTTTTAAAGTTAGAATAGTGGGGAAAATTTTTAAAAAACTTTTAATAAAATTTTAGTAAAAAAGTGCTTATGTCATGGAGATCGGACAAAAAAATTTGCTACAGATCCTTCCTCCACGGAAGCCACCAGCAGGCTGGCCTCCCCCCACTAATGCCAAGGAGTATGTTACATCGGCCAGTATGACATCATGGTAGTCATATTGGATCCGCCATTGAAAATCAGTTGTTTTTAGCTAAGAATGAATGATTCGATAGATTCCTCTTGATACCAGACAGTACAGAGTTAATTAAATTTATCAATTATATATTAAACCGCCTAAGGTCCGGGATACAATAACTAAAATTATTCACGTACTACTTAGTCCAAGTACCTCAGTTCAAGCACGTAAAGTTTTTTTTTAAAAATCACCAAGGTCGTCGTGCGGTCGTCTTGCGGTGACGAGGATCGCCGCAAGATGGCGGAAGCGTCGGTTGGCGTCCGGCCGCTCGCTCGAGGCACGTAGGCCCGTCGCTTCCGGCCGTCACGCCGACACGTAAAGGCCGGTCCACACGCAACGTTTTCAGCAACGATTTACCTGCGCATGTCACATCGTTGTAGACAAGACGTAGCGTGCCGACAGGAAAACTGCGCAGTTTTGCGAACTGCTCGGAGACGGAACACGGAGAAGGAAAACTGTGGCCAAGAGCATTATTTATGTCCGCGCAGTTTAGTCGACCTGCACAGACTTGTCGTAGCGTGTGGACACTTCCTCCGTCTTCTCCGTACACGGGGCTCAGTTCTCCCTCGGTATTTGTGCCGGAACAAGTGTAATCTGTTCAACGATGACCGATCTGCGACAGTGTTCACGTGAATTTCTAACAGAGTTCATCGGTCTGTACAAGTCCTTTCCGTGTTTGTGGCGGGTCAAATAAAAATAATATAGCGACCGATAGGGACAAAAAAAAGTCAAGCGTATGAAGCACTTGTGCAAAAATACAAATAGGTTGACATCGCGGCTAACAGAGATAAAATCACAAAATAAAATAAAAACACACACATTAATTCTTTGAGGTCGGTATACCGGAAAGAATTGGCCAAAGTAAGGAATTATCGCAACTGATAGGATCAAACTTGGCTGCATACTATGTTGTGTGGACACGGCTAAACTGCAACCTTTTGTTTGCACAGTTTTGCCTGCGCAGTCAAAACTCAGTGGCGTCTCGTCAGGGCAAGCAAGGAAAGCAGTGCTTGCCCAGGCAGTTTGCAGACAATGTATTTTTTAAATAAATATTTTATTCAGAATAGTATTTTACTTTGGCTCGTGCAGTTAGGTGTATGTATTTTTTACATTATCTTCTTGGGACCCAATACTGTGCGCTGTGCGCTATAAGAAAAGAACTCGTCGACACACAAAACATGTTGTTTTAGAAGCGTTGCTAGGTTTATAAGTGCTGGTAGGACCGCTTTCAGCAGGAAGGCTGCCGCAGTAGTTTCCTTTCGGAAGGGGGGTGGCATGGTACAAAGGTTCGAGGAGGGGATTGGCTGTAAAAACACGCGATAGAAGCTACGAAGGTAGTGCTTATTTGCCGAACTCAAGCAAACATGGCCGAAGCAGACGGTGGAATTCTTCCGCCAACTGCTTCGGCTATGTCCGCTACAGTTCGGCAGGGCAGGTGGCGAGGTGGCGTTTCAGTCGGCGGTCGTCTCTCGGGGCGCGCGCATCTCTCTCGCGGGCTGTTGGCTGGGAGTTCCCTGCGCCCTATTGGGTAACCAAAGGCTGGCAGTGCGTGGGGGATTTGTGGGCGTACGGGAGGCGGCCTAGCAGTGCCAACTGCTACCGACCGCGTCCCGCGGGTGGCGGATACGGGATCCCAGCTCGAGAGTTGCAATCTCGCTGGAGTGACTGTGAATAACCACGTACCAGTTAACAGAGTTTCTGATCACATATGAAGATAGTTTCTTTTGTGTTGGTACAAAAAATACCAACATTTAATTTTTACTATTCTAGTACATTTTTATGAGCTTCTTATCTTTATTTTAAGTACCCTACTTACTTTGCCATGTGTTGTCTGTTTATATATTTTTTTACCAGATATTGATGATACTACACTCCCACTTAGTATATAAATAATGTAGAGTAGGTATTTTATTATCAGAATAATGTATGCCAAACATTATTATTTTTCAAAAATAGTTTATAATTTAAAAAAATTGTCACCTGTGGAATAGTCAATGTTCAGTTAAGAAAACTACTTAAATAGCACCCCTCCCCTCCACCGTGTTTTGCGGTGAATGGGGTTATTGCTTTCCCTCATGTAAACCTCACGCCTCGCCACTGTCAAAACTGTGTACAAAACGTTGCGTGTGGACCGGCCTTAACAACATGCTGGGAATCACAACCCAGTACATGAACATTACTTGTTTGGAATCGCTTCAAAGTATACGAACAGCGGGACGAGAGATTACAACACTAGCCTTACCAAGGTAACGTTTGCGCCGCGAAAAATTTTGTAGTGCATACACCAGAATCGAATCCAGGTAAATACGCTACAAAAATTACATCGTCACGAATAATAAGAAACCACAAATCTTCATACAGGCCAACATAAAACAAGCACCATTAAGTCTAGCTCATTTATTTCCTCTCTCTCTCTCTCTCTCTCTCTATATATATATATATATATATATATATATATATATATATATATATACTAGCTGCCCGACCCGGCTTCGCACGGCTATACTAATGGAAAAAGAATTATGCCACATCTCCCATTTACAGTAATGGTAAATAATAAAAAATTCCGTGAAAATTTATTACAATGCTGTATAATGTACCGATGGTTTCCCGACTCGTGCACGCAACATAAAACTGATGTACCCGTACTTCGCTACGGCAGTCTACAGGCAGATCACTCTTGCGCCGCTCATTATACATGCCCCTCCTTGTGGGTACGCCACTGCCGCGCGATGCCTGTTGCCATGGAGACGCAGAAGGCATGAACAATGCAAAATACTGTTCTCATGCAGACAAAGTACCCACTGTTGCCTGGTTTTAACCACCTATGCTATGGGATCTAATTTTCGGAAAATGTCATCCTGCGTAACATAAGGAACATTACTGTGAAGTTTCAAGTCTGTAAAATATATATACTTGAAAAAAAAGGGCAATTTTTGATATTTAAAGTACTTGCAAAATTTCAACGGTGTTGAGGACTGCACTAACAATGAAATAGCCGTTGCCATAGAGACGAATGAAGCATCAACAAAGCAACAGCCGTTGCCATGGTGATTTCCTACCAAAAACTGGAAATTAAAAAAAAATTAGGGGGATGAAAAATAGATGTTGGCCGATTCTCATAGATACCGGATAAGCACAAAACATTTCATCAAAATCGGTCAAGCCGTTTCGGAGGAGTATGGCAACGAAAACTGTGACACGAGAATTTTATATATAAGATATATATATGTGTGTGTGTGTGTGTGTGTGTGTGTTTAAGCTTCTACCAATGGAAATCAAAAATTTGCGAACTAAAATTCGAAAATAAATAAAAAAAATGTAGAATTTGGCTACGAATAATAAATATCCAATAACGATGCCACACACACCTGGGGTCGCGAGTACATTATGCATTACGTATACATGACCTACCATAAAAATCGCAATGAACACAGATAGCTAGCAAGTACACATGTGTCTCCAGCACGCAAGAAACTAAGTGCACTTGGGTAAGGTTATTGGCAAGCTTGGATAAAGCCTCTGCGTTCTTTACCAGGTTTTCCTATAACGTAAGTGCTTGCGGAGGAAAGAATTTCATAACGGCATAGTTTTTGCAGTCACTGGCTGTTTCCTTTAGCTTAAAGAATACATTTTTGTTGTGCTTCACTTGTGTGATTTTTTTTTTGTGAGCGGAGAAGGGGAGGGGGGAGAGGATGGTTGAAAAATATATTTTTTTTGTAACTGATACGGACCAAGATCTATTAGTTTGCAAAAATATAAACTCTCTAGCTCGTATGGAAGTGGGTTAGAATTTGTATAGATCTGGCAGTCATTGGATCATCGTAGAGCAAAAAAAGACCGTGTCACCGTTGCATATTTGAGCACAGTGTTTTGAAGTCCAACAAGCTGGCAGATTCGCGCTCCCAGTAACACCGCCCATTGTCTCGGTGGTTGGTCAACTATCAGCCCCGAATTGTGCGTGTCGCAAACATTCACCGTTGGTATCCAAGAGGATTTCCCGTGGTCTCGTTGGAAGGTGTTGTGTAAGCCCGCCACTAGGAGCGCGTACGCCACTGGGGGGTGCTGTAACAACTTAGAAACACACAAGATAGAATCTTCTAAGTTATGCCTGTTCTAAGTTGTGTGTTTCTAAGTTATGACGTTTCTAAGTTGTGTGGTTCAGCGTTGCGTGTTTCTAAGTTACGTGTTTCTACGTTATGACGGTTCTAAGTTGTGTGTTTCTAAGTTGTTATGGTTCTAAGTTGTTATGGTTCTAAGTTGTTATGGTTCTAAGTTATGACTTTCGTTTTGGCGTTTCTAAGTTGTGTGGTTCAGCGTTGCGTGTTTCTAAGTTACGTGTTTCTAAGTTATGACAGTTCTACGTTGTGAGTTTCTAACTTGTGATAATTCTAAGTTATGACTTTCTAAGTTATGACTGTTCTAAGTTGTGTGTTTCTAAGTTATGTGTGGTTCCCCGCCACTGGTATACAAGCAACAATGCGGGCCGCAAGGCCCAAGCTCCAGGCCCTAGCATTGTTGATACATTCTGCCCCGACCAACTCTTCTTCCTGGACCATCCTTCTTGTCCTCGCACTGTTTAACCTCTCAGGGTTTTCCCTGTGTCTGTGCAGGTTTTACCTGGACCCCAACTCAACTAGTTATAGTCTAGAGTTTAAGGAAGGGGAGTTATAGTCATGGCATCAATTGTTGCCATGGCTGGCCAATCCCCCAATCCCAACGTAGGCCTGGGGCGCACCTAGAGTCTTCCCTAACCCACACCCCTCCCAGCAAATACATTTAGATTTAGTTAGGTTAGGAAAAATAAAAATTGTGTAGCCCCGCATATCCGAGAGTTTGTAACGCTTGAAAGGAAGTGTATTTACTGCAGGGGCTGAGGTTTTAAGGGAGGTTTTAAGACCCATGTTTACCCCCTACTCTTTTTTTTTTCCACGGCACACCCTTAAACCCCTTTCCACAGCTCGACCCGTCCTGACAAGGACTCAGCCAGCGGGAGTGCTGTCGCCTCAGAAGGCGCCTTGTCGTCGGATGTCAAAATAGCGGAGGGAATCCTGGCCAAAAACCCCCCTCTCCCTTTTTAGACCAAAGCTCAGTCTGAACCTTCCCCCCCCCCCCATCCTGTCCCTTGCCCTACTTATCCTCACTTCCCTCTTGCCGCTGCCTGTACAGTCCGCGGCAGAGCCAGTGAGGCACTCGTGTTGGTGGTTTACTGCGATATCGCAGCGTGTAAGCACTGCCTGGTTTGGATACGACCGTGGTGGTATGTAGATGGCGGTATTGGCGCTGGTGCCGGTGTGTGGATGGTTGATGGGGTCGACCATCTTTGAAGGGAAGCCTGAGATGCACAAGGTTCTGCCATTCCCGATTACACCCGAACAATTCACCTTCGGCCAACCTCGGGTTTCTTTATATATATTTATATTTCTCTGTTTATTTTAATGTAGCTATATGTACTAACCTAACTAACCGTCCATGGTGTTTTAAAGTCTTTTAATGTAGCTAACCTAACCGACCAATTTTAATATTTGAATTCATTTTTTCCTGCGCAAAAATAAAACAAATCCCGAAGTTGGCCGAAGGTGAATTTTTCGGGTGTAATCGGGAATGGCAGAACTTTATGTGCATCTTAGGTCTCCCCATCTTTAAGTGTGAGGTCACGGTAGCCATCATGGATGGACCTTTGACATTGACCTTTAACCACGCCCGCCGTCTTTGATTACATCAGCCGTTTTGAAAATCGGACGTCCCACTACATCGTAAATTGCAAAATTTTCGTTGCGGTCGCCATTATGGAATCCTAATATCACGTGTGGTTGGTTCTATCCCCTCTCCTAAACGATATTTTGTGGGTCGCGTGGAAAGCGACGGGAAAGTACAGCAGATGAAGGAGACTGGGGAAGCGAGGCTGGTGGGAAGCCTACAACTCAAGTAGTTTCGGTTCCCTGCAAGAATTTCCGAAGATTTCCGAAGTTTGGCCTTTTGGTATCAACGCCACTTCAGCCGCTAAATCAGAAGTTCCCAATGAAAACAAGCATGTTGTGACTGACCTAACCCAACCTAACCCTTCAATTTTTTTTTTAATTTTAATTTTTCAGAGAAATCCGAAGTTGTACGAACGTGGCAGCTTTGAATATATATACTGTATAGAAGTCGCGAGTGGATAGGATTTACTCTACGTTTTGCAGAAGCGTATAAGGAGCAGCTTGAGAACTTCACCGCTGCAGTGCGCTGCCGTAACGCCATGTATCGTCTTAGTTGTTATTTACACGTTAGAGCGCAGCACTGTCGCCCGCTGTCATTCCCCCGCACCCCCCACCCATCATTCACTGCAGCTCGAGGACGTTCAACAGGAGAAGGGAAGGGGTGTTTGAAGAGTTCGACACTTGTCCGCTAGGGACCACCACAAGTCGATGCCCTAGAGATGGTGGCGATTGCAGCGGTGAATTAAACCAACTACCTCAAAATCGTATTAGAAATTTTAACCTGGGCTGGCGACTTCTATACAGTATATATATTCAAAGGTGGCAGGGAACCGAAACTACGTGAGTTGAAGACTTCCCGAGGCTGGTATCCCAGCGCAGCACCTGCCTTCAAGGGGCCGACAGCAAGGCGGCGCGGGCCTTTGTGTCCGTCTCTCTCTGCTCGTGTAGTAGTGCCTCCCTCTCCCCCCCCCCCCCCCCCCCCGGGCTAATCCAGAGCCGCGGCCCGGTCGTGGGCGCTACTTCCTTTTGTGCGCCCCGCTCGTAAACAGCCCGCCCACCCCCCACCCTACAACCACCTCCGAGAGGCACCTAGAGGACGGGCCGCGACGGCGGACAAATGTAACGAACAAAAAAAAAAAAAATACAAGTATTTCTTTTCTTTTATTTTTTTTTTACTCCTCCTACAATCTGTTCGGCCGTCAAAGGCGGGGAACGGACAGCGTGAGAGAGAGAGAGGTTATTTTACGGGCCGCAGATTGCAGGGCCTGCGTCGCTGATAATGAGGGTCGGCCGTGCGCGTCTTCCCCGCGGTCTGTGTCGCCTGCCCTTGCCTGGCCACAGAGTGAGAGGAGAGACACAGACACGCCCGTGCCTGCGCTGCGCCGGGCTGTGTCGTCTGCCCTTGCCTGGCCACAGAGTGAGGAGAGACACAGACACATTCCCGTGCCTGCGCCGGGCTGTGTCGCCTGCCCTTGCCTGGCCACAGAGTGAGGAGAGACACAGACACATTCCCGTGCCTGCGCCGGGCTGTGTCGTCTGCCCTTGCCTGGCCACAGAGTGAGGAGAGATACAGACACACTCCCGTGCCTGCGCCGGGCTGTGTCGCCTGCCCTTGCCTGGCCACAGAGTGAGGAGAGACACAGACACATTCCCGTGCCTGCGCCGGGCTGTGTCGTCTGCCCTTGCCTGGCCACAGAGTGAGGAGAGACACAGACACACTCCCGTGCCTGCGCCGGGCTGTGTCGTCTGCCCTTGCCTGGCCACAGAGTGAGGAGAGACACAGACACACTTCCCTGCCTGCGCCGGGCTGTGTCGTCTGCCCTTGCCTGGCCACAGAGTGAGGAGAGACACAGACACACTCCCGTGCCTGCGCCGGGCTGTGTCGTCTGCCCTTGCCTGGCCACAGAGTGAGGAGAGACACAGACACACACCCGTGCCTGCGCCGGGCTGTGTCGTCTGCCCTTGCCTGGCCACAGAGTGAGGAGAGACACAGACACACTCCCGTGCCTGCGCCGGGCTGTGTCGTCTGCCCTTGCCTGGCCACAGAGTGAGGAGAGACACAGACACATTCCCGTGCCTGCGCCGGGCTGTGTCGTCTGCCCTTGCCTGGCCACAGAGTGAGGAGAGACACAGACACATTCCCGTGCCTGCGCCGGGCTGTGTCGTCTGCCCTTGCCTGGCCACAGAGTGAGGGGAGACACAGGCACACTTCCCTGCCTGCGCCGGGCTGTGTCGTCTGCCCTTGCCTGGCCACAGAGTGAGGGGAGACACAGACACACTCCCGTGCCTGCGCCGGGCTGTGTCGTCTGCCCTTGCCTGGCCACAGAGTGAGGAGAGACACAGACACATTCCCGTGCCTGCGCCGGGCTGTGTCGTCTGCCCTTGCCTGGCCACAGAGTGAGGAGAGACACAGACACACTCCCGTGCCTGCGCCGGGCTGTGTCGTCTGCCCTTGCCTGGCCACAGAGTGAGGAGAGACACAGACACACTCCCGTGCCTGCGCCGGGCTGTGTCGTCTGCCCTTGCCTGGCCACAGAGTGAGGAGAGACACAGACACACTCCCGTGCCTGCGCCGGGCTGTGTCGTCTGCCCTTGCCTGGCCACAGAGTGAGGAGAGACACAGACACACTCCCGTGCCTGCGCCGGGCTGTGTCGTCTGCCCTTGCCTGGCCACAGAGTGAGGGGAGACACAGGCACACTTCCCTGCCTGCGCCGGGCTGTTTCGTCTGCCCTTGCCTGGCCACAGAGTGAGGAGAGACACAGACACACTCCCGTGCCTGCGCCGGGCTGTGTCGTCTGCCCTTGCCTGGCCACAGAGTGAGGGGAGACACAGGCACACTCCCGTGCCTGCGCCGGGCTGTTTCGTCTGCCCTTGCCTGGCCACAGAGTGAGGAGAGACACAGACACACTCCCGTGCCTGCGCCGGGCTGTGTCGTCTGCCCTTGCCTGGCCACAGAGTGAGGGGAGACACAGGCACACTTCCATGCCTGCGCCGGGCTGTTTCGTCTGCCCTTGCCTGGCCACAGAGTGAGGAGAGACACAGACACTCCCATGCCTGCGCCGGGCTGTGTCGTCTGCCCTTGCCTGGCCACAGAGTGAGGGGAGACACAGGCACACTTCCCTGCCTGCGCCGGGCTGTGTCGTCTGCCCTTGCCTGGCCACAGAGTGAGGAGAGACACAGACACACTCCCGTGCCTGCGCCGGGCTGTGTCGTCTGCCCTTGCCTGGCCATAGAGTGAGGAGAGACACAGACACTCCCATGCCTGCGCCGGGCTGTGTCGTCTGCCCTTGCCTGGCCACAGAGTGAGGGGAGACACAGGCACACTTCCATGCCTGCGCCGGGCTGTTTCGTCTGCCCTTGCCTGGCCATAGAGTGAGGAGAGACACAGACACTCCCGTGCCTGCGCCGGGCTGTGTCGTCTGCCCTTGCCTGGCCATAGAGTGAGGAGAGACACAGACACTCCCGTGCCTGCGCCGGGCTGTGTCGTCTGCCCTTGCCTGGCCACAGAGTGAGGAGAGACACAGACACTCCCGTGCCTGCGCCGGGCTGTGTCGTCTGCCCTTGCCTGGCCACAGAGTGAGAGGAGAGACACAGACACGCCCGTGCCTGCGCTGCGCCGGGCTGTGTCGTCTGCCCTTGCCTGGCCACAGAGTGAGGGGAGACACAGACACTCCCGTGCCTGCGCCGGGCTGTGTCGTCTGCCCTTGCCTGGCCACAGAGTGAGGAGAGACACAGACACACTCCCATGTTGGCGATTGTTCCTGATTGTGTACTCTCCACTGGAGCTTGGAGTACACGCACCCACCTCAGTCAACAAAGACGGGACTAAAATAAACATACACAACCATTAAATGAACTTATGATACTGTAACAGTAAAACATAATACATGTTTTATGCTATTACACGTATAAATATCTCACATCAAAAATGAAAACACCGAATTCCAATTTTTGTTACAATTAAAATTACAAATATATAAATATATAAATATCCTTAACCCTGATGTAAGCTATTACCAAGAATTCTGTACTCAGGAGTACTGTAAGTTCCAATAAAATATAACTGTATTCAAATAATGTGAATATTTCTCAATAAGTAAGCAATTCTCACAAAACTTGTGTCATCTAAATTCTTAGTCTTCAGAAACTGATCGATTTAAAGTCAGTACTATAATTACCTAAAATTCCGGCGATGTCAGTATGAAATGTATATTTTAATTTGACTTCTCCAACACTATCATTGATTTAGTACTAAATTTAAGATTTTGAAAATGCCTATTCGCAAACAGTTGTTTGAATAGCTTTCCAGTATTAGCTGAGCATATTAAGCACGGTAAAACAAAAAAAAATTGGTTGTCTGTAAATCGGTTTACGGACGATAGTTTAACGTGGCAACGTCATAACAAAACATTGATGAAATGATTGATCCAGAAGAAAAGGAAATATCATATTCGGCCTGAGACTGAGCCGTAATAGGTTTTTGCAACCAAACCATTTAGGCATTAAAAATATTATATTCTTTGAGGAAGTAATTTTTTTTATTTTTTGTATGATAAAATCTACCACTGCATACTTTTATGAATAAAATTGAATCGTTTTTATTGAATTATAACTATTTTGTATTGATACAAAGTAGGAGAGAAATGAAATCTACAATTTAATTAATAAATTAACTTTTATTTGCATTCATTAATTCAAATATATTTATTACTTTTGTACTGTCGCACGCGCCGTATTTATTTTTACAAGTACAAAAATAAAAGTTCCGCTGCGGCCGGGATCCGACCAATCAATCTTTAGATTGATAGTCAGCGATGCTAACCACAAGGCCACGAGGCCATATTGAAAACCATAGTTTCAGATGTTATATATATATTTATAAAAATTTTGTTCACGTTAGGAGAATAAATATTATTTTGTTTTTATAACACTATTTTATAACAAATACGCATCCCAAATACACCAAACTTATTTATAATGTGTTACAATATTTTTTAAAACATTGTGCAAAAGATCCCGGGTGTAATTTTAATTATTATGTGTAACTGTAAAACACCATTGTTTGTTAAAATTGTATTTGAATATTCAACATTACTTTTAAATAACCGTACCGATTGTGCTGAAAATCGGTGGACTATCGTTAAATTACATAATATTAATGACGAAAATGTGATTGAAAAGTCAAATCAATGGTTGTTCCAATCGAGTGGAAGAGAGATGCCACGCATGCGTACAATGAGCATAACAGGGCACATCCGTAGTGGGACAACCGTAGTGGGACAATGTGCGTTACGGGACACTTTTTCGTGCGTGCAGCCGGCGTTCATCGATTTATTAGACGTCACGTCAAAATTGCCAGGCTAGTTTTACAAATTATATTTCACTGTTATGAAATTACATAATTCATGCTGAACGAAAAACATAAGAACACTTAAATTTGTTCGTAACCGAGGTGAGATGTTAATGCACGTACTGCACGTGTTAATGACACACGAAACTACAGTAAAATCGTGGAATAACACCATGTCAGTGTTAAGAAGACTGCAAGTATCCGCTCTACCGCTCTGGTTCTGGGGTAGAGCGCCTGCCTTGTGACTTGTAGGACCCGGGTTCGCGCCCCGGCTCCTCCAAGGCGGATTGCCCAGACTAAATGGTGGCATTTTCTCTGGTAGGAATACAATCCCTTGCAACAAGTCAGGCTACCAAAGAAACGGTGGGTGGAACAGAAAAAAACCTTCCAGGTGGCTTCCAAATGGGGAGCCCGTTTCTTTTCCTGGGCTCCCCATGCGGTGGCCATTCCGGGGGTTTCTCCGGGGGAACGGAGTTTTGCAAAAAAAAAAATTTTAGTTTTGTAACGCTTTAGTTTTTAGTAACTGTAGCATTATCATTCCAACATGTTATAAATAAAGCTCAAACAAACATTGAAAACATTTTTTAAAAATTTGCTTTTGAACATAAAATATTTGAATTAAGTGTGTATCAGTTAGTGAGTGGTTGTCTACCGATGTTGTGTGTTCAACCATTTATCGGTATTTATTTTCTTGAAGTATTATTGACAGTTAATTTTAGTCACAAACTATTGACCAATACCTCTGTTATGTAGTATTTTAGACGTTTTTGACGAAAAAAATATTTATAGGCACATGAATTTTATTCCTAAAAATATTATTTCTGAAAAACCACGTAGTTTTCAATCAGGAAGCTCGTCTTTAACACACACAGTATATATGTTTTAATTATCTTACAAATAGACGCTTTGCAGTCAAATTTGCAAATGCAATTTCATGATATTAGGTGTTCCGCAAAGTAGTAGTTAATCTCAACTACTCTTTAATATTTAATAAATGATACTCCAACTCCAACTGTAATCGTAACTTTATATATATATATATCTGTGTGCGCGTGCGCTCCAGTATAACATCCAGATATAAATAAAATATTATATTAATTTCAACATGAGCAAAGCCTTTTATACTTTCCAACCCAATCTTATTATTAAAAAATTATCAAATTTAGGCCTCGTCAAACAATGCGTGGTATACATATTTTTTAATTATCTTACAAATAAACGCTTTGCAGTCAAATTTGCAAATGCAATTTCATGGTATTAGATGTTCCGCAGAGAAGAAGTTTATCTCAACTACTCTTTAATATATAATAAATGATATTCCAACTGTAATCGTAATTGATCAAGAAAAGATGCTGAAAATAAAAGGAAATATGTTTGTGAAACTATTCAGCAAGATATTTCAGCTGTCCAGATCTGGTTTTCAAGTTAACAATTACGATAGCATTATTGTATAACATTTTGTAAAAAAAAAACTAATTCAATTACTTAGAATTATCACGTAGTAAGAAATGACATTAAACGTGGTGTTCACTTTTAATACCTTTGAGTTATAGTGGATGCCAATTTTTTATTTTTCACCAACATGTAGATAATACTATTAGTTGCACTTGAAGATCTTAGCTCTTATTAAATTTATAACTTTCTATGCATCCACACCTGATTGTATACTGTGTCGTAATTTGGAATTAAATAACTAACTTTTATTTAATAGAATTGGAAGTATGCAGAAATAAATTCTTAAATTAATATTTTAAAATTTCAGGTAAAAGCTTTTAAATATGCTTCATTCCTATATTGATTTTTTTTGCATGTTCTATTTCCTAGACGTTCAATCAGTGATACACATTTAATTTTATTATATACGTTTTATTACCATTTTTGATGCTTCAGACATTACATTTAATTTTTGATTAAGAATTTCAACTTGCAATTATAGAATTAGTGACCCTTTTAAAACCATTAGTAACTTTAAAATTTGAAAAAAATTGTAACTCTTTTTGAATAATCTAGAAACATTCATTGGTAAAAAACTTAAGCAAAAAGTTATTTAAAACTTTTATAATCTACATATTTATTTTGTATACTCCATTTTAGTTTCTGTGTAAGATTTTTTTTTGAAAACCAAATTAACCAATTATAACTAATTAGTTAATATGAACTTTATCAATCTTTATTTATCTGTGTGCAGCAGAGTTTTGAAAGACTGCTAGCCTTTGCAAAGCCCACCAACATTCCATGTACGAGCCTATGTCTCCCCTAGAGCGCCTGTGCTGCTTGCCCTGTGCCAACAAACTACACTACACAAAAATATTTCCCTCGAATTTCAGCATCTTAAAAATACATTTTGTAGATTTTAAATAATTTAACATGGACATTCAAAACCTTAATATCTGAGTTTTTTTTTTTTTTTTTGTTCTATCACCCTAATAATGAAAACATTACTAAAGAAAACCCTTCAATATTTGCGTTGGATTTGCACTCATTAAATTATGATCTACAATTACTTCAATAATTCCAGTGTGTTAAAATGTAAATTCTATGAAGCTGGTTTCATTACGATTTTACGAGTAAGGCTGTGGAATGTTTTAGATGTTGGTAGAATTCCCCTTCGTCCATTTTTATTATGGCAGTCTTCCATTATGGTACTTTTTCGTCGCCTCCGTCTAAACACAAGGAAAAGTGCCATAATGTTAAACTACCATAGGTTTTTTTTAAATCGTTGTAATAATAATAATAATAATAATAATACAGTGCTACTACCTATAGTAAATTTTTGGAAACATTTCTTTCTTCTCGTCCATCTGTAGCCTATTAAGTTAACCTAAGAAACAGCTAGGGGGTTAACAGTGATACCTAGCGACGTATTCTATACACTACTTCGAGAGCAAAGCTGCTGTACTCATTCCATGGAGCGTATTAGAAAATATGGTAGAATTCCGCCTCGTCCTTTGAACTTATGGCAGTTTTCCGTTATGGTACTTTTCCGCCTTTTTCGACGAGGCCAGGCGGAATACTTGCACTATGGTATATTTCCAGTATGGTAATATTCCGTTGCCCCTCATTTTCTTATTGGCTCTGACCCGCGCCCACCTCAGTCATTGAGGAAACACGTACTACAATGCAGAATATCCGTGATTTAACCTTCTCTGACCACAGTGAGATAAAAGGAACTTGGCATAACACATTTTTTTTCACGATACATCACCATCTAAAGTGTCTTCCAAGCAATCTGATCATTTTTGAGTCGACGTCTGACTTGCATTTCTTTCAACAATGACACGCTTCTTCCAAACTGACAGCATATTAGGACAAGTACTTTCGCAGTCGCACGTATTGTTGAGTGGAGTGAAGCACTGTTCAGATCAGCCGCGATGGATGGCAGACGTGCAGCGGGCGGCGAGCCGAACAGAGTGGCCTGTGTTGCTCCCCGCGCCCCGCCGCCAGCTGGCCGCTCGCAGGGTTGCCAACTGCGGAGCGACGCGCGTCTGGCGCGAGCCGCCTCGCCGGCCCTCAACTCCTCCAGTCCTCCGTCGCAGGGCGAGAAGAGGTAAGTAAGGATGGGTTCAGGCCGAGCACTGCACACGACCTACGCGATATCGGTTCACAACAGTGGCGTAGCCAGGATTTGTGTATGGGGGGTGTTAAGAAGCATGGCCCCCCGTATTAAAGCCCGGGAAAATTTGGATTTTAAGGTGTAAAATAGTGCTATTTTAGCAGTTTCCGGTACTTATATTTAAATATTGTAATGGTAAACATTGTATTAATTTTAATATGAAATTTGTTTGAATGATGAATAAGAAATTAAATATTTGGTGCTAAGGGGGGGGGGGGGGGTGGAACCCCTAAACTCCCCCCCCCCCCTGGCTTCACCCCTGGCTTCACAATACTGTTAATTTCAGCCAATGTAATTTCGCGATGTATCTGACATCTGTTGACAGAGTTGGTAAACTATATTAACTTCCAAATGATTATACCACAACACTGACCAGAATTTTGTGAACACACACTTTTGGAACATATAAAATATATGAAAATTTTAATTTACCGTTGTGGCCACGAGACGTTTTTTTTTAAATTTTTATTTTTGAAGTGATACTTCTTTGCTGAGTGGGTAACAATAATTTTCGTGCGTTACGAAAATTCTGATCGCATGAGGGGAAATAGCTTGGTATGTGGTGGGTGAACCGGGTTGAGGAGGGGAATAGTTAGGTACCGATAGAGGAGATGGCAGGGAAAGGTAGAAATGACGCAACATACTTGAGCTCTTGCGCAACTTGGGGGTGGATGTCGCGTTATCCCCACTCCGGGGACGTCTCCACGTGGCTGAACCCTGCCCTGCTGCAGGGATAGGCGGGTCGCCTGCGCCTGACGCCATCCGACTTGCTGGCATCTAGTAAGGGAGTGTTTGGGCAGAGGGCAACACAACGGGGTTTGAGCTTATTGTTGTGCACCGTGCCACGGGCCATATCTGAAAGAAATTATCGTATATTATTAATTTAATTACTCGTGTAATTCAGAATTGTTAAACAGTGTTATGTGAGTATTATTTTAGCTGTGTAACAAAATATTTCTGCTGGTATAATACTTTTCACGCTTTAGTTTGACATGGGTAATTATTCGTCACGAATTATTATTTGGTTAACTAAATCACACACCGTATTATAGTTACAAGCCCACGAGTGTGTAAATATGTTGAGTTCAACTAAGAAGTGTGAATATTTTTCGATCGGAGTGTATCTTTGGACGACTGTGGCTCAACAAAGTAGCATTGAGCTAGGTCCTATTCGTATGCAATGTTGTTACTTTCGCTACCTACCTCAAACTACACATATCCATTTGGTCAAATTACTTAAGTTGCATAAACTAATTATCGGCAAGCATCAGGTTTAAGAATTATTATTTAAAATCAAAGCTTGTTTTAAGTGTACGAGGAAAAAGTACATACATTTTTATTCAAAGAAACTGCATTTTATTTATTCGTGTGGAAAAGAGTTATTTCATTTGAGATCATACACGCATCCTTACTATTCTCAATTATAATCTCCTGTTCTATTAAAAATATTAGTAACGTATCTCTATCTATACCTAATAAGCAATAAGTTTCTCTTCTGTCGCGCGTGGACTCCACACACACACATTATTTTATTTTTAATTTACATTAATTTCAAGTGACTTTTTTATAAGTAGGGGCATGCATATTTTTCGCGAAAAGATTCCGAGACGAGCTGAAAGTTAAAACACTGTAGCATCGCCTGTGTTTCGTGATTGGGTAAGTTTCTTTCAGGCACATGTCGATTGTTGCAACACCAATCACGGTAATTCACTGCGGAAGCAAACGCGACCTGAGTGACTCGGTCAAATAAGGCACTCGCAGACGGCCGCCAATCACAAGGATGAAACCCCTGGTGCGGGTATACCTTGTTGCAGTCTAGTAGGGGTTCAGATTTATTCGCGAAAAATGCCTGCCCCTATATTACAAGTAATAGTAGTAATTAATTTTAAAGCAGGAATTACATATACTTGAGCATTCTAATATCTCGACAACTTCTTGCCACAATATTATTGATAATTATAAACAGTTCCTTAGTCCCGCCAATATTGCATCTTCTATATTCTCATTGGCTTTCGCGCAATGCGTCCGTACCAGACCACAACCGTCCTATGCGCTAGTTTGAAAACATGGCGGTCAAATCTTTGCACACGACCTACTTTACTGTTACTTTTTTTTTTCAACTGTGCACTCAACTTAAAATTTCGTTATGCCTTCTTTACAACGCTTCTCTCGTTACTGCCTCGAACAAGGCCGATCAGAACTTGGTTCTTGCATAGGTACTAGAATGCAAATGTTTGTACGCATGAGCGTACCTGGCAATTAGGTCGCGGGTATGATCAGAATAAAAAATTCGCGGATTCAGCGACCTCTAGGGTAGACTTCACGATCCTATAAGAACTCAAAACCTGCTCAGTGGGTGCTGATTTGCGAGACCTGTTTACTGGAATTCTTGCGGTTCGATACTGCTTTCTTTCAGTGTTTTTCATCAACCCAGAGTCCGTGAGATGAATTGAGGTAAACTTTTTTTTTTCAGTTTCATCCTATCACGAAATATCTCCGCAATTTTTTTTACAGTCGCTAGACGTGTGTGATGAGCTAGAGACCGGAAAATTTCGCGGATTCATTTCGTGATAGGCTGAAATTCAAACATGTGTACAATTCTGCTGGTTTTGCTATTGGCTCGCAGTTTAACTGGAGCTCTCTGGGCCAATGAGAGACTATCGACCAATGAAGCGTCGAATCACAAGCTACCCAGTGGAGACGCCTCACAATTTAGTACCCAATGAACACGCGTGTTTACTTGAGAAGTGCAGAGGTCATTGAATCAGCGAATTTTTCCGGTTCCTAGATGACATTAGTCATGATACAAAATCAGTTTAGAGTTTTTTCGTTTGGGCGTCACGTCCCGTCTGCAGCGACCGAGACACACGAACACACAGTGTTGCCAACGGTAGACTACACAATATGGGTGAACTCACTTCTACATTCGGGTACTTTCGGGTACAAGGAGTTCGCAGTTCGGGTGTCATTCGGTACATACAAGAAAAAAAAAGGGGGGGGGGGTTGTCTGTAAAGTCGGTTTACGGACGATAATTTTACGTGATAACGTCATTAGAAAACATTGACGAAAAATGGCATACTTTTTTAATTTTCAAATAATATTATTTACAGTTTTTTGCAAATTTAATTTAAATAATTTGTTTAAATATAATCACGAACAATTAATTAAAAAGCCCGCCTTAACCTGTTTGATATTATAGAAGATTTTCTCGCACGGTGGTTGGACGGTTTTTGCACGCTCGGCTCAGGCGGAACGTGACAATTTTTCCGTGCGTGCAGCCGGCGTTCATCGATTTATAAGACGTTATCACTTTAAAAAAAAAGTACGAATACAAATTGGTGAGGTTGTAGGACACAGGCGCCATCAGACTGCGCCCTGATCGCTCGGCTGTGTTGGCAGCCTTGCAGGCGAGTGGACACCTCGCGGCGACCTTGGGGGAGATCAGCGCGAGGTATGGGCGGGGCTTGCTCCAGTTTGGGCGGAGCTACCGCCGCGCCGCGGTGCGTGGGAGGTGGACTGCGCAGGCACGCACTTGCGAAACTCACCACTCACCTTCTCATCAGCTGAGTCTGTGTGCGTGTGGTCAAACACCGTAGTTGTGACGGGTAGAGTTTCTCCAGCTACTATGCATCTTCTGTCGTATATTGTTTTGTCATGTAAGCTATATAATTACTAGAGACCGGAAAAAATTCGCGGGTTCAATGACCTGTAGGATGAACTCCATAGTTCTACGTACACTCGGTCAAATGTCACACACTCATTGGCAGCTGCCTTGTGAGACTTTCCAGCGTAGCAGCCTGTGATTCGATAAGGCTTATAGTTGGGTGTTTCTCATTGGCCCAGAGTCATCCAGGTGAGTTGTGAGCCAATAGCAGAGGCAGCACTGAGGTATAATGATTTGTATTTTAGCCTATCGCGAAATGAATTCGCGAATTTTTCCGGTCTCTTATAATTACAGACCTGAAAAATTCGCGGATTCACTTCGCGACAGTCTAGAATCCAAACACTTTTTCCCATTCGCTGCATCGGTGATTGGTCCTCAGCTTATCTGACAGACTCTGGGGCCAATGAAAAACCTTCAACAAAAGAAGTATCGAATCAGTAGCCAATGAGCAGGTGTAATTTGCCCGAGTGCATAGAGGATCTTGGGAGTCTATCCTAGAGATCATTTGAAATCGCGAAATTTTCCTGTCTCTATATATAATACATTTGTATTTTATTCGTGTCATGGACTGCAGGAAGGGACAATAACTGTCTGGCATTGCAGCATATGTGTGTAAATAGTTTTTGTATGTACATGCTGTTGTATTTCTTGGCTTCGCCGCCACATGTAATCTATTTCAATAATAAACGAATTTATGAAAAACACCAATCACAGCCATTCCTTGCGGCCCGGCCGAATAAGGCAATCAGTAGGTTCTCTTGCAGACGGCCGCCAAACACAAGGAAGAAACCTCTGGAGCGGGTATACCTCGTTGCAGTCTAATGAACGGTGGGATATTTATGTATATTTTTTTGCGGAAAATATCTTCCTATGCAGAGGACGAAATTGTACGAATTATTTTGACCGCTTGTGATGGCTTGTCCTGACAGGATTCTTGGTGACGTATCGACCACGTGATAAACCTCACGCTTGTCGGACTCGCCGCTCCGAGACACTCACAGACTCTGTCATTGAAGCTCAGAGTCGCGCACTAGTCAATCCATAATCTCCACAGTGTCACAGCCACGAAAGAAGCGCTGCAAAGTGTTTTCTACAAGATGGGGCAAAAGGCGTGTATCGGTTTTGAAAATCTTTTTTTTTTTTTTTTTAAAAAAAAGGAGCAACTTACAGAAATGAAGTCTATTTTATTGGAATCAGTCTACATTCCCATTTTTTTTGCATCAAGTGCTGAAGATCACATCAGGAAGATACCATCAGCAGCTATACGTTGATGAAGGCGATTTCGGGACTCTTTCGACAGCTTTTCGGCTGAGGCGGAACGTGACAACGAGTCATGCTTTTTTCGCGCGTGGCAGCCGGAGTTCGTCGATTTATAAGTAGAGACCTGAAAAATTCGCGGATTCGTTTCGTGATAGGCTAGAATCAGTGATTGGGCCTCAGTTTATCTGAATGACACTCGGCCTAATGAAAAACTTTCAACAAAAAAAAAAGTATCGTATCACGAGCGGCCCATAGTTAACATGTGTCGCGAGTCAGTAGCCAGAGAAGCAAAAGGAAATTTTCCCGCATGCATAGAGGATCACGGAGTCTATCCTACAGGTCATTGAAATCGCGAATTTTTCCGGGCTCTATTTATAAGACGTTATCACGTCAAAAAAAAAAAGATTGTGTGTGGCAGGGCGTAGGGGTCCACAGCGGCAGCAGCTGCAGCAGGTTCGGACACCCCTGGCGGGTCAGGTGGCGGCCCAAGGTCGCCCAGGCGCCAGGCCGACCCCGGCTCACGGCTTCTCGCTATCAAGTCATCACGCATTCCTGCCATCCTGTTTCCCGCGCCGCCGCTCCGCCAGCCGCATCCGCGTCCGTGCGTCCGTGCTGCCTGTCCTCCCGCGTCCGGCTCGGCAAGCCTTCAGTTCACAGGCGAGAGAGCCGCACCCCAAGTTCATGCCCGTCCTAACTCACTGTATGAACCGGTGTGGCATTAAATTTTTGCGGTCGATTAGGATAGGTTAGCTACATTATAACCACTTTAAAACATTGTAGTTGGTTATATTATGTAAGTATAGCTACGTTAAAAAAATAATGTAAAATCATTTTATGGTTGCTTAGCAAATAAACTTTTTAATATGTAGATATCCCGGGCTGGGAAACCGTTTACATGATTTCGCAGTATCTTTAATGTAGCTATCCTAACCAAATCAACCGTCCACAATGTTTTAAAGTATTTATAATGTAGCTAACCTAACTTAATTGACCATTAGTTATCATGAGTTACAATGAACCAAAAAAAAAAAAAAAAAACCCGAAGATGCTCTCTCGTCTGTGAAAATAAGGCTTCCCGTCTGGCTCACGTGGTGATGCGGAGACGACAGCGCGGTAGTAGCTACAGTCTGCCCGGGCACACACACACACAGGGTGATGGGGGGGGGGGGGGGGGGGCGCGCGCAGCGCTGTTCCGACCTAAGTTCCCCTCCGACACATGCGCCCTATCAGGGTAGGGTGGGAAAAACATCCAGTTGGATTTATATACATTCCAGAGCTTATTTAAAACAGAACTGCTAGGAATCACTCCCTGTTGTTTGATCGGGAGGGTATTAGAGCTTCGGCAATTACCAGCAGCTGGGGCCACCAACCCAGCATAGTCACCGCCTCAGCCCCGTACCTCGCTCAGCTGACCAGACAGTTGGCTGTGTCCTGAGCCCTTAAGACTTCATCAGCACTGCTGGTGCCTTCCCCGATCTCCCACATCACTAAAAAATAACAAACACACACACACACACTAATCCTATTCTTAATAGGCATTTATTTAATCTTTTATCCTCTTGATATAAACCCCGAGGGGTATGCAAGAAGGAATTTTCTTTTCCAAATTTGATTCTGTATAACATTATTAGCCATTACATTCTCTTTAGTTATTTTGTTTTGGTTTAAGGTCATAATTCCTTTATTATAATTATTTATATATATTATATGATTATATATGATTAAATGCGATTATATATACACATTTCAGCAACATATATTTGCTTAAGTAAATTTCCATTAATCAAATCCGTTTCACATATAATCCATTTTAAACAACACACAATTTATGCATGCTCCGGTGGTTCGATTACCATGCATAGGAACAGCCACCATGAAACCCATGCAGGATGTTCTGTTTATCTTTATATAGGATCTGTTCTTTCTTTCTGCTGTATTAGGTACTTCCTTATACCTATCCTAAACAAATTCATATTCTTTAATCACAGGAACTTGTGAGCGATTCAACTCTTCCTCTCAATATTACATCAGCTTCGCAAATACAATTACAATTTATTGTCTCTTCTGCCATCAGATCTACTTAATAATCTTCCAAAACTTGAATACTTTATACTCTTCCGGTCTTCTTCATATAACTCTGGGATATCTTCCGATCTAGGGTACTGGTCCTCTCCAAATCTTCTTCAGATGTCTTGAGACTTGGTTCCGTCGTCTTCCGGTCTTGGGCTAGTGGAGAACTGCTGAGGAGATCTACTGGCCCGAAGAGACCGCCGCTGCGGAATGGCGGAATGCAGGTACGCGAGCATGCAGCCGAGTCAGCTGCCAGCAACAATGACACGAACTGTGCGCAGGCTACTTATAGCTGGGCCGGCGCAGTCCACGGCAACCCGCCAGCCCAGCGGGGATCGCTAACTAGGTAGTGACGCTCGTGGCAGAGGCAGTGGCGGCTCCGGGAAGACCTCTCGGGCAGGGCTCTCACACACAGGAGGATAACATTGCCCTTGGGATATTCACCAAATATATGGTCTCAAATACTGACATTTAGTATTTTCGTACAAATTATGATTGAAAGAAGAGTTTAGCACATTAATGAAAGTATTTAAGTTAGCATTAATGTTTCCTACAAAGAAATAATACGTAAAATTTGGGCTCGGAAGGGGCTGTCGCCCCCAGCGCCCTTCCTCTGGAGCCGCGCTTGGACAGAGGGTTCACGGCAAATGAGCTGATGCTGGCTGGGGCTCGCTGGTCCGGCGGCCAGCATCTCTGACTGACTTCCAGCCCGTGGGTCGTGGGTTCGAGTGCCGCCTCGGAGTCAATCTGCGAGCCGCCAGCCAGCAGCTAGACTAAAACATACATACTTTGGTGGTTTTAATTGTCATGTATCTCCGGCTCACGTCGCCGTAGCCAGATTATATATAAATATGCTGTACATACACGCACACCAGTTTTTTTTTTTTTGACGTGATAACGTCTTATAAATCGATGAACGCCGGCAGCACGCACGAAAAAAAAATTGTCACGTTCCGCCTGAGCCCAGCGTGCAAGAACCGGCCAACCACCGTGCGAGAAAATCTTCTATAATATCAAACAGGTTAAGGCGGCCTTTTTTAAACTAATGGTTCGTGATTATATTTAAACAAATTATTTAAATTAATTTTGCAAAAAAAAAAACTGTAAATAATATATGAAAATAAAAAAGTGTGCAATTTTTCATCAATGTTTTCTTGTGACGTTATCACTTAAAATTATCGTCCGTAAACCGACTTTACAGTAAACCCCCTTTTTTTTTAAATTTTGATGAGAAACGTCTTTGCTGAGGGGGCTACTATTTTTGAGCGTTAAGATAATTCTGACCCAACGAGGGGAACAGTCAGGTATGCGGTGGGGGAAGCGGTGGAGGAGGAGAGTGCGTCGGCGGCGACGCCACTCCAACGCATGCTTTCTGTGGTCATTGTTAAGAGAGAAAAAAACATTATAAATAAAGTTTAGTTTCAACGTACAAAATATTTACCACAATACCTGTATTTTCACGTTAAATGGCATTCTAAAATGAGTATGGATAAGAAATAACCACGCAGTTATAATGTAGCACGCGACTGTAATATAGGGGCCCGTGTCTAATTCTGGGTCCAGGGCCCGTAATAGAATGTGGGGCTATGCCACTACCACCCGGCACCCGACTTGTTACTACGTTTATAATTATCTGTGTGTTAATTACACTATTTATTAATTTTTCTAAGACCATGTCTGCTCTCAGTACTATTACAGTTGTAATTATGACAAAAAAATAATTACATGCCAAACCTCAATTATTATTTCACAGGAGAAACCTTTTTGTAAATCTCAGTCACTTTTAAAAACACGTCATTCCATGGATGAAAAGAACGTTAGCAAAAAGGTTGAAACCAAGATGGCTACTTTCAATTACATCTCCTTAGATATAATAAAAAAAATTGGAAACAAATCAAATGATCACCTTCATGAAGTACACCAGGAAAATGTATTTCCACAATTCTCATTCCAAAATTTTGATTTACGAAGTACAACTCTTCCGATACGTCAAACAATTTTTTTCTTCTTTACACTACAAAGTTGGGTTTGAAAACTTTCGCGCTCTATGGCGTGCATCTGGCAACATGGCGCACATAACAAGGACAGCGCTTACAGCGGAGATCGTGCATTGGAGAGAGAAAGTGTACACCCATTTAAATGCACACTGCAATCTAGTGATGAGACGCGCTATAGCAGTATCCACGGCCGTACCGGATCAGCGAATAGTACGATACTATCTGAAATATCTTCCAGACGGAACTATTAGTACGTGAGACTTGATCGGTGCCATATGACAACGGATTAAAGACCGCTGACTGTTGTCCAGAGAAAAATTGTGGTGATTGGGGACGAAACATTTTTTTTTTTTTTTTAAAGTTTGGTCAACTGCACCAATATACGCAATACCTGTTGACAAATTTTTTAATACGTATTATCATAGTAGGTTAGTTAACACAACAAAATTTTCGTTTGAGCTATTATTAGCTTTATTTCCTAAAAAGCCGTTACTTTGCAGGATTACCACATCATTTCTGGCGGTAGAATACTTTCGAAGTTCCATCAAGGTCACTTAGCTAAATAAACACTTCGGGGACAGTACAAGACTGTCCGCCGTGTCGGCTCCTTGCTGGTGAGATGGAGATGTATGGTGCTAGGCCCGAGCACAGGACTTGGTACATGCATGCTGCAGAAGACATCTCTGACCAACATGCGCCTGTCGTCCCTACACGTATGACCTGTGGATGACACTAGACATTCGTAGATTAATGGCAAGACGAGACCATGCGTTCCGAATCTTCAGAACTGAAAAAAAAAAAAAACATAAACTGTTTTTTAAGGAACTAACGCGTGAAAACTACAGGGAACTCAGGAAACAGTGTACCCAAGATATAAGAACTGCAAAGCGAAACCATATTGTTACGATTAGTATAAAAATATTAATTAACATCTATTTATAACCGTGTATTCTGCACAAACATTTACAAATTTATAAAGAATATCCAAATAAAAAATAACTTAATATTTAAAATTAAACACTGCATAATATTTATATAAAATAAGTAAAGCAAAATCTCAAATGTATTGTTACGAAACGTAAGGAGGGCCGCGGCGCGCAGGTGCAGGGCTGGCTGACATCACACGGCCGCCGCAACATGAGATGTGCCGCGCATGTCTGGTAGATTACAAGGGTCGTCGCTTTTCCTTCCTCCTCCCCCCCCCCCCCCCCCCGGCTCACCGCGCGGCACTTTATCTCAGCGACGTAAATGACACCTGACAGCTGCGGAGTTACGCGAGCGATCTGGCAGCTGCCGACGCGTGTTTCGAGAGAATTCTGCCGTCGGGTCGGCGCGGGATGACGCGACTGGCCCCAGCCGCGCTCGTGAATTCTACAAGTGGCCCCTTTGATATATAAGCCAGGAAGCCGGCCTCCGGGGAGAGTTAGTCAGTGAGGAGTCGGGAGTTTTCCCGCGGCGGAGTTTCCGGGCGATATAGAGCAGCGAATTCCCTGGACGAAGGTTCCAGGGCGGCGATAGTGTCGCGGGTGCGGTGGAGTTCCTCGGCGATAGTGGCGAGAGGCCGCGGGAGCGGCGAGAGTTCCGAGCGAAGCGTCGAGTGGATCCTCGGCGAAGGGTAGTGCGACGGCGGCGACGGAGTGCGGCGACGGAGGTCCACGAGGGGTGCTGCGGCGAGAGTTGCGCCAGAGGTGCGGCCCAGCGAGGTGTGCGGTGTGTGAAAACTGAGTGGCTGGTAAATATACATATCATTAGGTGTAATTTATTATTAGGCATTACAAGAAGAGTATTTGCTAGTGATGTAAATAGTATCACTCAATTAAACTGTGTGGTAATAAAATCTTTAGTTGGGCTATCCTTTACGAACTTTGTCGTGACAGTATATATTCCTAAAAATTAATATAAAAGTCAGAATCTAACTATCAATCATAAAAAACAAAAATAAATATCAGAACGGGTTTGTAAGAGATAGCCCAATTAAGTTTTACTACAGTTTTATTAACTACTAATATTTACATTACAAATAAATAACTGTACTTAAAAATGTCCGAACACCAATCACTGACACTTAAAAATGTTTATTCGCAAGTCACTCAATGTCTGTCAAGTTCCGCAGTTCGCACTCCTCACTGGAGCTGGGCTCGACAGTGGTTCGCCCCTCACCTCGCGCCTGTCCACACACACAGTCTCGCGCCACTCTGTCGCGCCACTCTCGATCCAGTCACTCCGCGACGCGCCGCTCTCGAAGGGGTCTCTCGCCCTCTTCGCCGAAGTCGCTCTTCTCTTCACCCGTGGAACTCCCCAAACTCCCGCGGAGGTCGGCGTCGCTGCTTATATACTTGAGGCGCCCTTCTCGAACCGACGAGAGCATCTGTGTAGAGTCACGTCATCCCGGGTCGACCCGACGCCCGAAACATCGAGAAAGACGATGCATATTCTCGCCACTCCGCGGGACGGCGTCAGTAAGCCCGAAATTCCCTGGATGATAAAGGTGATAATAGCCCGAGGCCTGACGGTGCGCGGGAAGCGGAGAGGGAGAGTGCTGCCAACTGTTGCTGGTTTAGAGGAGAGTGCTGCCAACTGTTGCTGGTGTGGGAGAGATGGGGAGTGCTGCAGATCCGGCCAGACCGCGCTCCGCCCCAAGGCCGACGGGCCCCGCGTGGCGGCTAGCAGCAGGCTGGAGTCCCGGGTCCGGCGCTTGCCAGCCACCGCACTCCTGGAACACCAACCCCAATCACAACAAGCATCAATTATACTGAGCAATTACAGATATGGCAATTAAATAACAAAAAAAAAAAGTTATTTAACCTGAAAATACAGGGTATAATTATGGTTACTATTTTATAAGTCCAAAATAAGTTTTGTTTATAAAATATTCAATATTTTATTTTCTAGTTTGTAAAATAATTATAATAGTTAAACATTAAAAAAATAAACAGGTCTGGGCCCTGGACCTAGGGGTCCACCCAGTCCCACCCTTGTGGGGGCATGGTACAGGGACATAACTAGACTGGTTTCCACCCGGGGCCCCCTCATTTCAAACCAACGAAACCAAAACCTTTCCTGACATCACCTCATATCGTCACCACATACCTACTAATTACACTATTCCAATTTTTTTTATTAAATTTAGATGGTAAATAAATTGAATGTTTATACAGCAGTTACATTTTTAATACATCGCAAGTAGGATAGCACGCGAAAAATATCAGTTTTTAAATATTTGACGAAATACACATATTTATATATGTTTCAGCATTTTTTGTTGTTGTTTTCCTTACACTACGATATCCAAGCAAACCTCTTTAGTAAAAAAATCCCCCTGCCTGCGTAGCGCCCGCTCAAACGTAGCGCCCGAACACAAGTTCGTCTGCTCCCCCCCCCCCCCCTCCTTTTTCCCCCTGATGGAGCATCGTCGGACTGAGCGTGCGGGGGCAACAGGAAATACACACGTAACTTAGAAACACACAACTCAGAACAGTCATAACTCAGAATTCTCGAAAGAAAAAAAAATTCCACATTAATTAGAACTATCATAAGTTAGAATTATAATGACTTAGAAACACATAACTTAGAAACACGCAACGCTGAACCACGCTTCTTAGAAACGCATAACCTAGAAACACTCAACTTATAAAGACACAAGGCTACTTAGAAACGCCATTACTTAGAAAGTTAAACTTATGTAGAACCTTTGAATATATATAGTGTATAGAAGTCGCGAATGGATAGGATTTACTCTACGTTTTTCAGGAGCGTATGATGAGCAGCTCGGGAACTTCACCGCTGCAGTGCGCTGCCGTAACGCCCTGTTTCGTCTTAGTTGTTATTTACACGTTAGAGCGCAGCACTGTCGCCCGCTGTCATTCCCCGCACCCCCCACCAATCATTCACTGCAGCTCAAGTTCGTTCAACGTGAGGGGGAAGGGGTGTTTGAAGAGTTCGACACTTGTCCGCTAGGGACCACCACAAGTCGATGCCCCTAGAGATGGTGGCGATTGCGGCGGTGAATTAACCAACTACCTCAAAACCGTATTAGAAATTTTAACCTGGGCTGGCGACTTCTGTACAGTATATATATATTCAAAGGTAGAACTGTCATAACTTAGGAAATTCTATCTTGTGTGTTTCTAGGTTATGACAGAACCCCGAGTTGGAGTAGGCAGTAGCGTCGGCACGCCGCGGGGTCGTGAAGAGTGAAAAGGGGGGGGGGGGGGGAATATTTGGACAGTTTCCCAGAGGACAAAAGAGGCGCCCTCCAGAATAAATTACGACTTCCTCCGCGTCGACGGCGACGACGTAAAAATAGGCGCCCCCGCACCGGGGGCGGAGTGCGACACGGGGACCCGCGGGGCAGAGAGAGAGAGGGCTTGGCGGCGGCCGGCGGCGCTTGTAGCTGTCGGCGCGGCGCTCGCCGATCAACTCCCCCCTGTGGAGGTGGTTGTTGCTGCCCGCGCTCTTGTCGGGATGTTCACGACGACAGCCCGCGGCGCCACGTGACATATTGTCGACAGTTTGATTACGCCCGCAGCTGTTGTGAGAACCCGCCACAGATGAAAAGCTTGTCCGTGAGCCGACAGCCGATGTTTTTAATCGCAAAAATAACGTAAATTTATAGATGAAGTAGCTTGGCTTCTGGGTTGTAGCCGTGTCCTTGGAGAATAATTCACCGACGTTTCTGGTCGAACCCAGAAGCCAAGCTACTTCAGACAACGGCCGTGAAAGCCTGCGAACATTATAAATTTAAGATGTTTAAATTTTCAACTTTTTATACATTTTTACTTAGGCCTACAGTATATATTTCCTTTGCTTTCATACACATTCCTGCATTAAGGGGCCCGCCTCGTCAGGGGTGTATGTGTGTCAGTTAGGCGGAATGATAAGCGCGACGCTCGCTGGTGCTTCTAGCGCGCTGTCTCCTCTGGACTGGCGCGCAGTCTTCTCGTAGTCACTGGATAACTGTGAAATTTGAGCGGTGACAGTATCATTATATGGCCGAGAAATGAATATTAAGGTGTAATGCAAGTTTCTTTAAGTGCTTTCAAGACTCTGTACCGATTGTTTAATGTCTAAAAATTACTCTGAAAACACGATTTTTAGCCATTTTAACCTTTCTAAAAATACAGTTTAAAAACTGCTTATCGTCCCTCAGCGAATTCTTGAATACTTTTCGCAAACAGGCCCCACTCGGACATGTTGATCAGTTTTCATATCGCGTGGTTGGTTTATCCTGAAGTCCCCCGCACCGCACGTGTGCCCGGGTGGGCGGGGTCCTTAATGGCTCCGCCCACCCGGGCACACAATACGGTACGCAAAGCTACGGGAAAAACAACACGACTTGATAACTACTCAAGATATCCGAGTGGGGGCCTATTTACGAAAATCATTTAAGAATTCGCTGTGGGACGAAAAGTACTTTTGATTTCGGATGAAGTTTTTAAACTGTATTTTCAAAAGAGTTAAAATGGCTAAAAGACGTGTTTTTAGAGTAATTTTTAGGCGTAAAATAACCGGTAAAGGTTCTTGAAAGCACTTAAGGGACTTGTGTTCCACCTTTATCTTCACTTATCCCCCACATAATGTTACGGTCACCGCTCAATGCACGACGAGAAGACTGCGCGCCAGTCCAGAGGAGACACCGCGCTAGAAGCACCAGCGAGCGTCGCGCTTATCATCCCGCCTCACTAACACACATACACCCCTGACGATGCGGGCCCCTTAAGCCCTTGTCGTGATCCATGGAAGTCAAAAACCGAATTTATAATTGTTCTCTGTAGTTAACACGTTAGAAACACTCTCAGCCATTTTTTATACTTTCATATCTCACTGTATTTTTTTTTGTTGCAGCACAAGACCCTGCAGATGATAAAGTTGGCAACCAGTTCTGAGCAGTGCATGTCGTTAGCTAAAGGCCTGCTACCGGCTTATATAGCCAATGCAGAAGCAGAACGGATATACAGTGGCGGATGCAGGAATCATTTTCGGAAAGGGAAAAAAAAAAAAAAAAAAAAAAACGTGTGTTCAGAAATCTTTTGTCAACAGAAAAGAAAGAGAGGTCTGGACAGTTACATTATCGCTGCCATTATGGTTTGTGATTCCAGGTGTTGTAACATTTCGCCTTGCATCTCCCAAGTATCACTATACAGTTAAATTGTGTAACATGTTCTGTACTTTTTTTTTAACTTGCATCATGTAAATATTAATGTCTGCACATACATATTTGTATGTAAAGGGAACTACATGCATAACGTGACATGTTGTACCTATATCCCGCAGCCTTCACTCCATGTGGGATCAACGGAACAAAAATACAAAATAAAATAAATAAAATAAAATAAACTAACATACCTCCCTTCCTTCACCGAGATCACGCATATTTGGTGTTAACTTACGAGGAGTTGGGGTGGGTTCGCATCCGCCACTGCGGACATGCAGTGTTTGGTGCTCGTGATGTTGCAGTTGCCCTCGAGAGTTGATCTGTCACGGCCGTGACCATGTTGGCTGTGGACAAATGTCAGGGTGAAACAAGGCGTAAAAGGTCAAAGGTGTTGTGACCAGATAAATATACAAACATGGTATCAGCACACTCTAGCGGACGAAAACAAGATGGTGACCTCCAGCGGGTGATTTCAAGATGGCGGCCGTCACGAAAAGTGCAACGGTGGTTTTAAGGATTTTTTTATTATTTAATTAGGTTGATTATTTTTTTTAATGATTTTTAAATTTTTTCCCGAATCTCTAGCATTAAAATTACGGATTTTCAAGATGGCGGACATGACGTCATGCTCACTGGCGATATATATGCTTTGAAAATAGTGGTGGGAGTCAGTATGCCAGCAGCCACTGTGAGGGTTGGATCGGTCGCCATTTTTTAATTTTTTTGCCTTCGCCGGGTTCGAACCGGGGACTCCGAACTCCGTGTCGTAAATGTTTGTTTTTTAAACATTTTTTATTAAATTTTTATTAATTGATTTTTTTTATAAATATTGGATTTTTTTACATGAAAATAGGATAATATTTACGGATTTTCAAGATGGCGGGCGTAACGAAAATTGCAACGGTGACGTCATAATTCAAAATGGCGGTCGAAATCCTAGATGACGTCAGAGGCTTAACGGCGGCTAGGTCTTAGGAGTTTTAAGCCTCTTTTAGGAATTTGGGTTCTTTATAGGGCAAAACGACTTTTGAGGTTTTTCGAAATCCTAATTTTTGGATTGTGCAATTTTTTTGAGAATTTTTGGCGGAATTTTATTCCTTAGAAATGTAAATTTTGACGATTTTTGAGGAATTTTGGGCAATTTTTGCCTAATTTTGGCGGATTTTGAGGGTCAAAGGTCAATGTCCTACTTGTCCCGTTACACTGTGTCCCGTTACGCTCATCCAAGATGGCCGCCGTGACGTCACAATCAAACATGGCGGTCGGCACCACCGGCACCACCGGCACCACACCCTGGACCCTGTGCCAGGAGCCCCATTCCTATACTACTAAATATGTTTATTACTTTAACGAAGAGATTATTTTAACTATAACTTTTATACATGTTTGCTATTTAACTTCTTCCAATCTGTGTTATTCTGTTAAGGATAGGACGATGATAGGAAAAGTAGGAAACGAATGGGAATGTTTCAAGTTTAAATGTGCCTCGAAAAAGTCCAATCGATGGTTGTTCCAATCGAGTGGAAGAGAGATAGATGCGGCGCAAGCGTACAATGAGCGTAACGGGACATTTTTTTCGTGCGTGCAGCCGGCATTCATCGATTTATTAGACGTCACGTCAAAAAATAATTAGATCAACAGCTGAAATTACAAACTGCAGCAGAGGAAAGGAAGCGAGACAACGCCCGACGGCGTGACTGAAAGCCGTTGTTGCGGGCGGCCACCTCTGTCTGGAGCCCCTCATGAGGCGGTATCTGATTCCCGGTAACCCGCCGCGTGTGTGCGCAGGCGGCGGAGGCAATAAACGGATGGTCGATATTTGAAGTGGTTATCAGCTGGTTGCCCTCCGCGCCCGGGACACCGCCGCTTGCAGGCCCAGAGCCTTCCAGGAAGCGGCTGTGATCCGCCCCCTGGGACGCCTTTGTGTCGCGGCGCGGCGTCCACTCCCCGGGACGCCGTGGCGTCGTCCGTGTTCCGCGACCGGGCGAGGTTCCTCCAGCTGCGTGGCTACTGTCGCAGCACCAATCACAGCAAGTCATTGAGTGGCCCTCTCAAATAAGGCAACGACTTCTCTCTCACACGGCCGCCAATCACAAGGAAGAAACCACTGGTGCATTCTAATAGGTAGAGACCGGAAAAAATTGCGGGTTCATTGACCTTCAGGATGGACTGCAATATCCCCTGCACACTCGGGCAAATGCCAACTGTTCATTGGCTGCTGACTTGTGAGTCGTCTCGACTGGGTGGCCTGTGATTCGACACTTCTATGAGTGAGGGTCTCTAATTGGCCCTCAGTCCTCCAGATTAACAGTGAACCAATGACAGAAGCAGCACTAAGGTATACTTATTTGTATTTTAGCATAACACGAAATGAACCCGCGAATTTTACGGGTCTCTAATAATAGGTAGGGACCGGAAAAATTCGCGGGTTCAATGACCTCCAGGATGAACTTCATAGGTCTACGTACACTCGGTCAAATGCCACCCACTCATTGGCAGCTGTCTTGTGAAACGTCCCAACGTAGCAGCCTGTGATTCGATAAAGCTTCGGGTGGGTGTATCTCATTGGCCCAGAGTCATCCAGGTGAGTTGTGAGCCAATAGCAGAGGTAGCACTGAGGTATAACGATTTGTATTTTAGCCTATCGCGAAATGAATTCGCGAATTTTTCCGGTCTCTACTAATAGGCGTTAAGATTCTTTCCGTGAAAAAAAAAATGTCTGTCTGTCCCTAGCAATATTCCTAGGGGCAGGCATTATTCGCGAAAAATATTCGAACGCCCGTTAAACTGCAACAAGGTATACACGCGCCAGCGATTTCTTCCTTGAGATTGGTGGCCGTCTGCGAGATAAGTCGTTGCCTTATTTGAACGAACCACTCAGGACGCGTTTGCTTCCGCACTGATTTACTGTGATTGGTGTCGTAACAATCAACTTGTACCTGAATGAAACTCACCCAATCGCGAAACACAGACGATGCTACAGTGTTTGTTAACTTTCAGCTGGTCTCGGAATCTTTTCGCGAAATACGCATGCCCCTAAATATTCCCTTCTCTCCAGGCTTGACTGAACTGTTCTGTACACAGCCGAGCCATTTTAGAGTCCTCGTTGGTAGGGACCGGGATATACTCCACAATACTTTACTGCCCAAGCGAATATCCCCTGCTCATTGGCTGCTGACTCGTGACTTTGAAGGTCTCTCATTGGCCTTGAGTCCTCCAGACAAACCGTGAGCCAATGGTAGAAGCACTGCAAATATGTAAGTATTTGTGTTCTAGCCTATCGTGAAATTAATCCGCGGAATTTCTCATTGGCCGATACCAACGTCAGAAGCTCTTCAACCTCGGATTATACGTGATTGGGTCAACGCTTCTTATCGTTGTTTATTACTAGGGGCTATCTGATCACTAGAGACCTGCAAAATTTGCGGATTCATTTCGTGATATGCTACAATTCAAATAATTATACCTTAGCGCTGCTTCTGCAATTGGTTCACTGTTAATCTGGAGTAATGAGGGCCAGTTAGAGACCCTCGCTCAAAGAAGTGTCGAATCACAGACACTCGGTCGAGACGACTCACAAGTCAGCAGCCAATGAACAGGTGGCATTTGCCCGAGTGTGTAGAGTGTAGTAGAGTCTATCCTGGAGGTCAATGAATCCGCGAATTTTGCATGTCTCTACTCATTATATTGCAATAAGGTATGCCGACGCTAGCGATTGTTGACTTGTAACTGGCGGAAGTCGGTGAGAAACGCCATCGCCCATTCAGGACGCGTTTGCTTCCGCACTGGATGTCTGTGATTGGTGTGCTTGCTTACAGTAGACATGCACCTGAAACAAACCCAGCCAGCCACGGAACACAAGCAAATGCTACAATGAATACGTGAATGTTTTCGATCTTTACTTATATAGCTAAGCTTCTTTTACTTGCTACAAAGCCTAAAATCCTCAAAGGGGAAAGAAAAGTGGCATCCCCATCCTTGCCCCTTCGGGGAAAAGGAAAAGTGAGAGGGGTACATTGTCCTTCCCAAGGTTGGAGGGGTGACAGTGTTGCCACGCGTGCGACTATTCTCGTACGCACACGAACAATATCCTCTGGTACGACGAAAGAGGGACAAAATATTGTAGGCACGATCCTAGACCCTTCCGTTATCGCGGTGTGTATTTCCATCAGCCACCAGGCTGTCCGCTTGAAACACGATTAAGTTATTCAGACACGTTATCGAAGATAATGATCTATTGTAAACCTGTCTACAAAATCGTGTGTTGGTTGCTGCAGACAACTGTTTAATTATTTGGCCAGGCCATTCTAGCTGTGATTATTTGTGTGCTGACAGAAGACATGTGTATGAGAGAATCTCAACCAATCACGAAACATTGACAAAACTTAATTTCAGTTTGGGGGGGGGGGGGGGGGGGGTGGACGCAGCCCCTTCCAAAGCGGGGAAAAAAGAGTAAGGAATTGTAACTAGATTACGTATTTTTTGTACGGCACCTTGGCCCCCCTGCCCTATGAAAGAGGTTGAATTTCGAAAAAAAAAAAAAAAAAAATGCCCCCCCTTCCTCTATTGTTTCCATTTAGAGCTGGATACATCCTGCAATGCTACAGTGTTTTACCACACAAAACCACATTTTCATTTGTCTTGTTACTATGAGAGATGACTGGCCTCGCCGTGGCGTTGATCCAGGGGTGGGGGGGGGGGGGGGGGGGGCTGGTGGCCCCCTGGAAGTAAGAATCCCCTCACTGAAGGGGCCTGCTTGTGCGCTTGCAAAAGTGTGACTGTGAATAAGGCAAAGCCATGTCTTATGGAACACTTACTATATATTTTAAAGTTTTTTTTTTGCTTAATGTATGCGTGTAGGTCAAAATACGGGCAGCGTACAACATACCAGCTACCAGCAGCCTATCCGGAGATGACCTGTGTCGCTTAACCCCGCGCGCAGAACTCTCTCCTCCCCCCCCCCCCCCCCCCCCCCCCAGCAATCAGAGCCAGCCAGGAAAGAAACTTTGCAAACACAAGTACAGTCCAAGTCCACCAGTCCTATTAATTGTGTCGCAAACTACCACTGTCTCAAATATTATAGTAAACTTTTCTGCGCCATTCTTCGAGTGCGAAACGAGCAGTATGTATAGCATGTGATTGCTATTGATTCACATAGGCCGAGGGGTATGTATGCCCATACCACTCTTTATCGGCAGCGCTAGGTGCGTGTTGCAGGACTGGAAATATTCGCGAGTTCAATATTAGCGGTGGTTTAAAATTAAAATTCTTATTCCACTGTGCTGCGTCTGCTGCAGGTCCACAGTTCGTGAGGACTCTGAGCCAGCGAGTCACCTCCTGCTGACGGAGGACGCGACCCCGTGCGGTCCCTGGGGTACCGCCGCCGTGACGGACCCCGGTACCGGGTACCCCCGAGGCCAGACGGGACACCAGGTGTGGCGGAGTACCACAACCTCCAGCAGGCTTTCTGCACACTCATCCCGCTTGGAAGCATTAGTTAAAAAAAAAAAAAAATTGTCTTCTGTAAAGTCGGTTTACGGACGATAGTTTAACGTGACAACGTCATAACAAAACATTGATGAAATGATTGCATAGTTTTATGAATAAAATTGAATCATTATTATTGAATTATCACTATTTTGTATGGATACAAAGAAAGAGTGAAATGAAATCTACAATTTAATTGATAAATTTACTTTTATTTGCACTCATTAATTCAAATATGTTTATTACTTTAACGAAGAGATTATTTTAACTATAACTTTTATCCGTGTTTGCTATTTAACTTCTTCCAATCTGTGTTAGTCTGTTAAGGATAGGACGATGATAGGAAAAGTAGGAAACGAATGGGAGTGTTTCAAGTTTAATGTGCCTCGAAAAAGTCAGATCGATGGTTGTTCCAATCGAGTGGAAGAGAGATAGATGCGGCGCAAGCGTACAATGAGCGTAACGGGACAATGTGCGTAACGGGACACTTTTTCGTGCGTGCGGCCGGCGTTCATCGATTTATTAGACGTTGTCACGTCAAAATTATAGTTTGAACATTAAAGAGTGCTTATTGAATTTTAACATTTAGAGTTTTTATAAAAATTTTAGTTTCTCGGGGAATCAATTATGATAACCTGGGGAATGGTTGTGACTAATTTGTTTATCTGTGCAGTTGGCCTCTTGCTGCAACAGTTGTGGTCTTGGAAGTGTTGACTTCAATATTGCTTGCGCACTCGAGTGTTGTTTGAACCGGGGGACCACTCCCCCAGGGCCGGTGCAAGGTAAATTGGCGCCCTAGGCGAAAAACCTTAATCCCCCCCCCCGATCCAAACACACCAAAAAAAAAAAATGTTCCTTGCCTCAAATACATCACGTAAGCCTAAGATTTTGTCAACAATCAAATGTTAGCTGGCTTGTGATTTTTTTTTAACTTTTTTACTTATTACAAATCATAAACAGGTCAATGTGGACTTTAAATAATTACTTATGTCAATATAAACATTTCAAACTGTTACAAAAATATATTTTCATCTAGTTTGAATAATCGTTAACCATATTATATCAGCTGTAGTGTGTCGTGCTGCGCCGCCCCCAGCTACTTGGCCCCCTAGGCGGTTGCCTAGTTCGCCTGTGTGGACGCGCCGGCCCTGCACTCCCCCCTCGCACGGCCTGGGGGGGGGGGGGGGGAGGACGAGGTCCCTAGACCCCGCTGAGCTGCGGCTCTGCCTCGCCCGACGCGTGGTCTGCTGCCGTCTGCTGCGCGGTCTCCGCCGCCCCTGATGGCGACCCCGGCGCCTCACCGGGGCAGAGACCCCAGGCCGTGGCACCTCATAACTAGGGACACCTGTATTTCGCAGTTTCATTTCATGTCAAGGTATTTCACAAAACACTAGCTTTTTCTAAGAGTCGTGGCAAATTGTGAGGGTGCTGCAGTACGGTGACCACATTCTCAAGAGCTGAGACAGGTATCTTATTTTCATAGGTAAATTAAATTCCCTAAATGAGTTACAGTTGAAGAATCCAGAGGGACAATTTGTATAGTTTGGTTGAACAGATATGGCAGTATGTTGGTCCCCGTCAAGAGCGGGACGACACCTCTCCCCGACCTCAGCCAATAACCACACGAGAAAAGCTAAAGTATTTTGTGAAACACCTTGACACGAAATGTATTCACAAAATACAGGTGTCTCTACTCATAACTTACACTGAGTACATTTGTCCGGGTCCGTCCCAAACCGTCTGATCATGCTGGGTTTCAGCCAAGCAGACAGGGTAGCATGCATCATGTGCTTTGTTCGGGGGGATTGGCCAGTCATGGCAGCGATTGGTGCCATGACTAACTCCCCATATCTTAACTTTAGACTATAACTAATTAAGTTGGACCCAGGTAGAAACTATGGGCTCATTCACGCATGGTTGAATAGTGCAAGCATTAAAACAGGCAGGTTCAACACGGGACAAGAAGGATGGTACAGGAATTTGTGTTGGTCGGGGCAGGAAGTTTGAGCCACGTTGGGGTCGGGAGTTTGGACCGTGTGGTTCAAAATTCAAAATTCAAAAGTTTTTATTAACACATACTTTGAACTTTACAGTTTTGGTATATACAACAGGACACTCCAGCACTCGGTGCTCTTTTGCCTTAATATAATTTTAAATTTATTTACAGTTTCTATTTGAATAGTTGGGAAAAAACACGATTTAAATAAAAGGAAAATTTTTAAAAAACCTTTTGCTTGGTTTTTTGGAGTCCTTTTTTGGACTCGATGTCTTCGGTATGATGCTGTGTTTGTGCGCGTCTGTGTTGGTACCAGCGGCGCATGCGTCCCTGGGCGGTAAGCGACTTCATCCTTCGCCCAACGGCTGCCAGTCAGCACGTGTTCCTAAAACTGTAGAAAGGAAGACGGCGTTGGGTGCATATTAATAATACTTATTGTAAGTTAAATTACGTCAATCATTCGCGAACTGGCATATTATTGGGTCTCACTCCAGAAGGGATAGAGCGACAGGTCGCCTGTCGCCAGTAGAAGACTGTCGGCAGTTAGCGGAGTTATCCAATCTGTCATTTAATACGTTGACCCGCGCAGCTGGGTTGGGAGGGGAAGGGGGGTGGGCAGGGGAGCAGTAACACCTTCAATTGCAGTTAAACTGCTGTTTGGGTGCCCACTTCCGCGCTCGCCAACAAGATGGCCGCCTGTGTTGTCGTTCAGCTGGCCGAGCTGTCTGTCACGCAGTTCCCTTCCCAGTTGAAAAGTACATATCACAAATCAGCAGCTAATGGATGGGTTGTATTGTCCCGAGTAGACCTACCCAGATGACTGTGGGGTCCATCCTACAGGTAATTGAACCAGGGAATATTTCCGCTCCATAATCATAACTGTACACTATATACAGTATTATCAAAAAGCCTCAAAACTGTAAAATACTTAGTTATCAGCCCCTCCCAACAATTTTTACTCAATCAAGAAATTATGGTTTTAGACATTGTACACCATAAAAATAAATAACTTAGTTTGAAAGTTGGATGAGCGTTTTCGATTACATTTTAATTACGATTTTTATTTTTATACTGAATCTTATAATTTCCTTCGGCAAAGAAAGGTCACAACCGCCTCTGGGTTTATGAACATGGCCACCGAAGAGTCATGCACATGTTGACATTTGCTGATTTTATTGACTTGATGTAAGTTTTTGGACATACGCCATTAGCAATGGCGTATGTCCAAAAACTTACATCAAGTCATGCACTCCCATTGCACAAATCTTTTAAAGATAACAGCTGATTTTATTGTCTGTTATCGTTATTTGTTTTAACTGTGCGTAGTGTCGCAGTGGGAACAACATCGCAAGTTATCGAGGCAAATAAAAACTCTGGTCGCGAGAATTTCGGCGCGCTATACGAGAATGTTCAGCCGGCTGGCGCGAGAGTTCCGCGCGGAGATGTTGGCAGTACTGCGGCGGGATTGTTCGGCGCCGAGCGGCCAGTGTCGGTCGCGGGATAGTTGTCTGACGAGTGCTGGGAGTTTCGGGCGCGGGGGAAGTGTGGGGGTTCGTTGGAATGTCTTCGCCGCTGGTCGGAACGCAGATTGTGCAGGTGTTCTAGGTAAATGTAACTTATTGTCCGCCAACACGCAAATCCACCGATGAACAGTGTTCTCGGTTTGATTTGAGCTGAAGTATCGGTAGCCTTTGTTTGAATGGTTGCAGCTAGAATCAGAAACTTTAATATGAGGCATTCTCGTCTCCGCGTGTTACCAACATTCAAACATTGGTTCTCGATTTGCAATCAGAACTGTCAAACTAATGTAATGTAAACAATAGTTTCGTTACTTTTATGTCAATTTAAGCGCGCAAGGCGGTGATTTATCGCGGTAAAATTTGATTGTTTTTGTTAAGCTTCTACACACTTCTTACATCTCCAATTAATAGTTTCGATAGTCTTCAAAATAATCGAGCGTTTGCTATTTCGAAAAACGTTGACTGTGATTTTTTTGTTGAATTCCATCGCTGTGCATTTATTTTTCTTTGCAAAACGTTGTTATTTATTTTATTACATATCTAATTGTAGATATATATATTATAGGAAATTATACTTTTAGTTCTTGAAAACATTATATATTTTATACTCACCGAGTACTTACATGTATTTAATCAAATAATAAAGTTTGCTGAACTATTAAGAACATACAAGAAGCAAAAAAAAAAAAAAATCTTATCTCAGTATTCACTAAGCCAATAAGAACGCAGCTAATGTATTACAGAACGTCTGTAATTTATCTAGGTAACGCCATGTCAAATATATTTCTCCCTACAGTGCAAAACGTGTTCCATGTACACACTCAGTATTCCTCTGCGATTGCCACCAAACATCGCATAAAACTACCGTGAAAATAATTTGTTTTGAGTAACATTTTGTTCTGATACTGAGTTTTGTTTGTTTTAAAAATCTGGGTGTTGTTATTTGTTTGTAAATTGGCGGGGTTGGCCTTTTACAATTTTTATTTTTGTGAGATGCTTATATTAGATCGTTAAGTTTTAATTGTTAGCTATCTTTTTTTCTTTCAATTTTTGCTTCAACATGTCTTCTTAACACTATTTAAAACATTAAATTTGAAAATTAGTTTAAGGTATCATTTCATAAACTACGAGGTAATTAAATAGTATCAAATAACGAAAACATATGAATACACCTCAACGATAAGATTATATCTAAGCATATCTTGCTAAAATAACAATATGTTTGGGTACAGATTAAAGTATTCAAATAAATGAGCTAGAAATCGTAATTATGTATATTGTTTGCTACGTGCAAAAATTATTTTAAGAGCCATGTCTATATGGCACATGACTCCAAGTAAATACCAAATTAGGTTTTATGTATTTCCCTAAAAATAATTATCTAAGTGGCAGGTGATGGAATATGGCTATTGAGAATTTTTTCTTCCTTTTTTGTGCGTATTGCCAACCTAACAACCCGGAACTATCAGTGACTCATCACTTGATACATTGTTTTTAAAATAGTAGGATTCCCATGTTTGCATTTTTTTGTTATTATTTCTGTCCAAACAATCCCTTTCGGCACTGTCCTACAGGCGTAGGTAGATTTCCAAGTACCGTGATTTATTTTGGTAATATTTTGGAAACTTCTATAAACTCCTGGAACATTATAAGAACTTAATGTAGGTAGCCTACATAACATCCTGTATGTTCGCCAATTTAAAAAAAAAGATATATTTAACATTTTCCATGCAGCGAAAATATTTTGAATGTTTTTAACTCAATGCATCCAGCATTGGATGTCTTAACAATTACATATTATCCCTACTAAGATCTTTTAATCTTCAAATATTTTTCAATTTTTGCGCAAATACGTGGTCGTATAATTTTTTTTGACAAAGTTTTAAGGTAACATTAAGTTGGTTACTAATAAATACTGACAAATCTGGTACTAAGAAAGTTATTTTTTTTAAAATTTCAACCCTTGTTTTAACGGTATTAGTTCGTTTCATCGAAAATTGTTTCAGCCAAAGGTTTGAGGTAACGTTTAGGCGTTTTACAATACATTATAATGCATTGATGGTATATCTATTAAAAAAAGTAATGACATTTTGTTTTTCTACCCTTGATATTTCCACCCCTTGCAGTAATAGTTTGTATTATCAAAAATTGTTTCAGAAATTTTTTTTAGGTGAAAATCATAAGATTTACAAACAGTTAGATTACTCCCCTACTAAGAGAGTTAAACGATTTTCTTTTAAATTTCTCCCCCTCTTTTTTTCTAACCCATTGCAACAATGGTTAGTATAATCAAAAATCGATTCAGACGTAAGTTTTAGATAAAAATTATAAGATTGATACAAAATAAGTACGAATTCGATGCTGTGCCTACGAAGGGAGTTATGATTTTTTTTTGTCTTCCAGCCCCTGTTTTTGCAACCCCTTGCAGTTATGGTTGGTCGTATCAAAAACTTATTATATACTTATACGGCGGAAACCAAGTCGAAACGAAATGCAAGAAGTTGAAAGTTGGCCGATACTTGCGATTCGTTTTTGCATATTTTTTTTTGACGTGATAACTTCTTATAAATCATGAACACCGGATGCATGCACGAAAAAGCATGACTCATTGTCACGTTCCGCCTGAGCCGAGCGTGCAAGAATCGGCCAACCACCGTGCGAGAAAATCTTCTATAATATCAAACAGGTTGAGGCGGGCGTTTTAAAAGCAGCAATTAAAAAAAAAAATTTGATTTATTTGTCCAATTTCGTCATTTCAAATTAACAATTTATTGACATTGATTTGATTTCAGTTTATTTCTATAACTAATTGTTCGTGGTTATATTTAAACAAATTATTTAAATTAAATTTGCAAAAAACTGTAAATAATATTTGAAAATTAAAAAGTAGGCCTATACAATTTTTCATCAATGTTTTCTTTGACGTTATCACGTAAAATTATCGTCCGTAAACCGACTTTTGTTGTGCTGAATTTTTTTGGGTTCAATATTTTTGTGCTGTCGTCATTTGTGGTGGTTTTTTTTTTCGTTTCTTAGTCCATTTTTCTTTGTTTTTCTTTGTTTGTTGACCATATTCCTGTTATGGAATATTGTTGTGTTTACATCATGTTGACAACAGCAATTTTTTTTGCTTAATTTGTGTTTTTTGTCTCTTGGGTATTTTTTTAGTTTTCTTCTACAGAAAAAAGTGCTTAGCAATGGCGTGTGTCCAAAAGCTTACATCAAGTCATTCACTCCCATTACACAAATCTTTCAAAGATAATAAACCGACTTGACTCGTGTAGTTTATGAACGCGGCCTCGGACACGCTGATTGACGGACGGGAGCTGTGACCAGAATGCCCCGCGCAGAGTCCTCGGTGCGGACACCTTACAAGGCCGGCCGCCGGCCTGCCCCGATGAGGTATTCCACCCTCGTCCCGCCACGGACGGCGCCGCCATATTGTGCAACTTGTCCGCGTGCGAGATGACGCCGCGATGACACGCGGGCACGCGTCCGACCGGTGTTCCGCGAAGGCTTGTTTATCGCCTGCTCGTGCCGCCGCAGCGATCGGCTTGGCGAAATCCCCCGCACACCGGCGTGTGTTTACCGAGTTCGTTGGCGCCGGCTTTAATGGCCCCGCCCACCTGGGCACACACGCGGTGCGCGGAGCTTAAGGTAAAACAACGCGATTTCAAAACTACTCAAGATATCCGATTGGGGTCTGTTTCACGAAAAGCATTCAATAGTTCGCTGAGGGCCGAAAAGTACTTTTGATTTCGGATTAGGTTTTTTAAACTGTAGTTTTAGAAGAGTTAAAAATGGCTAAAACGCATGTTTTTTTCATTGTTCTTGAAAGCACTTAAGGCGCTTGCGTTACACCTTTATATCTTCATTTCTCCGCAATATAATGTTACGGTCACCGCTCAAATTTCACAGTTAATTTACTGTGCACGACGAGAAGACTGCGCGCCAGTCCAGAGGAGACACCGCGCTAGAAGCACCAGCGAGCGTCGCGCCTATCACCCCGCCTCACTAACACACACACACACCTGACGAGGCGGGCCCCTTATTGGCTGCGTCCCCGAGGTATCCGACATGGAGTCTGTTCATTGGCAGTTCCCGCCTAACTGCGCACGTCTGTGATTCTGGCCCAACTGTAGTGCGAGACGCATCGAAGCGCAGTTTAGTGCTTGTTTGATTTTATATAGGATCAATTATTGTTAACAACTATCATCATGTGTAAAAATTTAACGGCAACGGTAGTCAAAAACCTGGGTTACAGTGGCGTCGAAGTTAAGGCGATACGCCTTTTCTTACACTCAACCACATTGAACGTGGAAACTTCATTATCAAGAACGCGACGTTATTAAACAACCGCTCAGCTAGGATTCGAACCAAATACAACCAGGTTAAAAAAACAAACAAATAATCTTTTTTGTTTGAACCCGGTTAAAAAAACAAACAAATAATCTTTTTTGTTTGAACCAGGTTGTTTTTTTTCTTTAAGCCAGGATTATTTTTTTCTTTAGTTATTTTGGTTTTCGCCATGTACAAAAGAAAAACCATACAACATCCCGTTTTCTGCCACCCATGTTGAACCAGAAAAGTTATAACGTCAAAGAACTGAAGTCCAGCAAGTCTGCACACCTGACTGGGACTTAACCACAGAAAGGGTATTTCCTCACAGGAAGAAGATTCTCCATACAATGGGTGTTTCCGATTGAATACCCCATATTATGGGCTATCCCACAGAAAAGGAAATTACTATCTTTAAATTTTTAATTTTAGAGGAGTATTTAGAAGTGTATAATTTACAACTTATTCAGGTGATTTAAATGATAAGATCTTGATCATTGTATAATTTTTTTTTGTTCCAGTAAATCGCAAGATACATTAATAATCAAACTTTTGTTGTTAGAGCGGAATCACTTGGTTTAGATCATGGCCAACCCTGTCGATAACGGTATAAAAACGAACGCTTTTGGCGCCGGGTAGGGGGGGGGGGGTTGGTTTTGTTCAGTGCAGGCAGGGGTTAGGTAGACCATCTCGAGAGGGGTTGGTTGAGAAGGGGAGGAAAACAGGTTGGTTGAGACCCCCTCCAGCCTTGTACCATTCTAAACACGTTCTGCTTTGTTTCCCCAAAATAAGATTATAAAATAATTGATAGTGACGAACGTCGTGGAGTAAAGTTGGATTCAAAATATTATAGAAAAATAAAAGTGTAGAAACATCGGTTCAATATTTGACTGCCATAATTTTGAATAACCTGATTCACAACTACTATTAGTGCCTTCTTTGTGTATGGGAGGGAGGTCGTTCGCATTGCAGGGAAATTAATAAAGCCAATTTTATTTCACTTAAGGGACCCCCCCCCCCACACACACACACGATCAGTCCGAACTGTCTAATCGGACTTATCAGATGGAACTTAAGGGGCCCGCCTCGTCAGGGGTGTATGTGTGATAGCGCGACGCTCGCTGGTATTTCTACCGCGGTATAGCCTCTGAGCGCAAGGCTCTGAATTGACGCGCAGTCTTCTCGTCGTCACAGGACAACTGTGAAATTTGAGCGGTGACCGTAACATTATATGGCCGAGAAATGAAGATAAAGAAAGGTGTAATGCAAGTCCCTTAAGTGCTTTCAAGAATCTTTATCGGTTGTTTTACGCCTAAAAATTACTCTGAAACGGTTACGGTTAAAAAACTTAATCCGAAATCAAGAGTACTTTTCGGCCCTCAGCGAACTCTTAAATGCTTTTCGTAAACAGACCCCACTCGGATATCTTGAGTAGTTTCGAAATCGCGTTGTTTTTCCTGAAGCTCTGCGCACCGTATGTATGCCCTGGTAGGCGGGGGCCTTAACAGTCGGAACTGCCGTGTGTGTGCGAGGACGATGATGTCTTTCCATCATATAGGATTGTGGGCTCGAGTGCCCTGCCGTGCGTGGGAACAGCGTAGCGCCAGTCCAAACTGCCAGTCCATCAGTTTATTGTCGTGGCAAACATCTTTGTTTATACTCTTTGGTTGCTTTGTTCTTTTTTTCTTTTTTTTTCTAACTAAAAGTGCAACTGCAATTGCAACATCCAAAGTTTTTTCTCTCCATATTCTACGATGAAACGATACATCCAACAGCGACAGGAACCACAAGAAAAATTAAACAATTCATAAATGTTAGTAAAACCAGAACTAGGAACTGGACTGATCAAATGTGGGGGCTTTTACGTACGCATGACTAACAGCCAATGAGAGCAGAGCAAGTGGGCTTTTTGGCGGGAGGTGGGAACTGTTTACATCTATCATGTTGTTACGAACGTGAGCCAGGCCGGGACACGTGCAGGTGCAGAGCTGGCTGGCGGCTGCCGCAACATGATATGCGCCGCGCGCGCCTGGAAGATAACAAGGATTGTCGCTTTCCCCCCTCCTTCCCTCCATTCCCCGCGCGGCGCCCTGCCTTTGACACGTAACTGACACCTGACAGATGCGGAGTTACGCGAGCCGCCGACACGTGTTTCGAGAGAAATATGCCGTCGGGTCGGCGCGCAATGACGCGACTGGCCCCGGCCGCGCTCGTGAGTTCTGTAATTGCGCCTAGGCCTATATATATATGCCCGAGGACGCCGGTCAGAGGAGTTCAGAGTGAGAGTTGAGCAGTCAGAGTTCAGGCGGGAGTTCTCCCGCGGCGGAGTTTCCGGGGCGATAGTGCCGCGGGTGCGGCAGAGTGGCGAAGTCCTTGGACGAAGGTTCCAGGGAAGGGAGTGAGTGAGTGGAGTCGGGAGTTTTCCCGCGGCGGAGTTTCCGGGCGATAGTGTCGCGGGCGCGGCGGAGTTCCGAGCGAAGTTCCGAGCGAGGCGTCGAGTGGGATCTCGGCGAAGGGAGGTGTGGCGGCGGCGGAGTGCGGCGACGGAGTCCCGCGGCGGAGACCCACGAGGGGTGCTGCGGCGAGAGTTGCGCCAGAGGTGCGGCCCAGCGAGGTGTGTGGATTGTAAGAAACGAGTGACTGGAGGAAGCAACATTATTTTTTAAGTGCAATTGATTATTTGCCATTTTAGGAGATTATTTGTGACATAAGTAGTGGCCATCAATAAAACTGTGTGTAATAAAATCTTTAATTGGGCTATCCTTTACGAACCCGCGGTAAATCGTAACAATATAGTGACAAGAAATGTCGAGGTATTAGCTTGCTTGCTTATATAATTCCTGTTATAAAAATAAATAATCGTTACTATCTAGATAAGGGGGTGGGGTGGGGAATATATATACCCATCTCCAGAAATTCTAAAATATCTATCATTCCCACCAAACAATGGAAATAATGTCAAAGCAAGCAGCAGGCTCAAGTGGTTCTATTAACCCCCCCCCCCCCGGAAGTGAAATTCTGCGTACGTTCTCGTGCTGTGATATAATTTTTGAGTGGAAAATTATTATTCACAAGCTACTAGTCAGCTGTCTCCGGAGAATCATACTTACAATACGTATTAACACTACAAACAAATGTTAGATTCAGTACATAATTTCACTGGGATACATAATTGAATTGAAGAACAAATGTGCACGTGTTGCGCAGTCATGCGTATGGCCCGCCATTCTGCTATGCATTTACATATGTTTTATGACTGAATTTTTCTTTATTGTCGAATTTCAAAACAAATATTGATTTATCACTCTAAAATCTCAGGGAGTAGTAGATTTTTATATCTCCAACGTTCACGAATAGAAACTTAAGTGATGATTTTGCTTGATAAAACAAAACTGAATATTTATATATGTATTGGTTTATTATTTAATTGTCTTTCATACTTCGCTCTTTAGTCAGTTATTTGATGATTTCCGCTAAAACAAGTCAAAAGTATATGTGCAAAGCAGTAAAAAATATAGATTACTTGGAGTAACAATTCCTGCCGCTTCTCTGCAGGATGATATCGGGCTATAGTGGGAAGAAACGCTGTCACGGATATCACTAAAGGAATAGGAAACCCTAACAAGGCAGGAAAGAACGGATGCGAGTGAGTCAGAAAATTAGGTGCCCAGTAGAATTCGTAAATACAACAATTTATTAACAGGTATATTATCACAAACGAATATCTCGTCTCATTCTCGAACTGACATTGATAGTTATAAAGCTGTACCCCTGCGTGGTGGGGTTGAATACTCGTTACAGGTCGGCTATAACAAAACATACAAAAAATTAACAATCTAATTATTGCAGTCCACCAAGGATAAAAATAATTCTTCTAAAATAATCTCACTGTAAACCTATGTGACTAAGTTGCGTTAGTTTCTTTATCCTGTCTTTGCTCGTGTTTGTTTTCTTTTGAATACCATACCGCCATGAGACGTGTTTGGGCGGACCGACGAGTATGCAGGCCGCTCAGCTGTGACGCGATGCAGCCTTGCACGCGCCGTCCGGTGTCCTTATTTAGCGCGGAATGCACGGTCTGGCCGGAGGAACAGAACATTCACTGTCCTCGAGTCGTACGCCCGAGTAATTCGCGTTCGTGCAGATTCAAACGGTTTATTCATGCGTTGAGCCGGCAGCCCGAAGTAATGACTTGGATTTTGAAGTGCCCGCCGCGGGACTGCTGGTTTCCCCTCCTCCAGGTCCGATTTTCCTTCCTTACCCCTCCTGAGTTGGACCTGTCCACGCTGCGCATGCGCCGACGTCATGTCGAGGCTAACTATCTTATTGCTTTTGACGTGACAACGTCTAATAAATCGATGAACGCCGGCTGCAGGCACGAAAAAGTGTCCCGTTACGCACATTGTTCCGTTACAGTCCCGTTACGCTCATTGTTCCGTTACGTTCATTGTTCCGTTACGCTGTGTCCTGTTACGCTCATTGTTCCGTTACGCTGTCGGTGAGTGCAGTAATAATAGGTTATGTTACAATTGACTAAAAAATTATGGTGATTTCTATAATTGATGATAGATATTTGATTACAGTTTATTTATGTAAAAACATTTTCATAATTATATTTAAACTTTATAGCTAAACGCCAGTTTTTAAAATTAATTACATGTCATCTACACGTGAACTGTTTCGTCGAATGTTTATAAAGTGAAGTGAAAAGTTAATGTGGTTTCATTACTTATTACAAGAAAAATTTCGGCAATAAAGGTTAATCATTCTTGCATTTAAAAATCTGATTAACAATATAATTTCAAGTATTTATTCTTTTATTATTAAAATAAAAATGATTCAATTTTATTCATAAGGTATTCAATCATTTCATCAATGTTTTGTTATGACGTCACGTTAAACTATCGTCCGTAAATCGACTTTACAGACAACCAATTTTTTTTTGTGCAAAAATATGTAACCAAGTTCCTGTAGTGAATGTGAAAATGTCATTGAATGTGCTGAAGAGATAACAACCACGTGATGGTAAAATAAACGATCATGTTTAGAAAGATTTTGATTTCAGAACATGCAGTGTTATGCAGTTGCTTGCCTTGTATGAAACTAGCGTCGTGAGGGCTTCACCGCTGGTTTCAGCGTGACGTAGTTAACTCTTCGGTATGCGGCATGCGGCGGGAGTAATTTCGTGAACGGGACGGAAGTGTGTAACCACGGCCACCTGTGGCAATGTTCACAAAAAAAAATTGTTCAACAAAGATCACAAAGCCAAAGGGATACACTATAGTATTAACTGTTTAATGAATTTAAGAACCATGACTAAGACAAAAAAATGGTTGTCTGTAAAGTCGGTTTACGGACGATAGTTTAACGTGACAAAACATTGATGTTATGATTGCATACTTTTATGAATAAAATTGAATCATTTTTATTGAATGATCACTATTTTGTATGGATACAAAGAAGGAGTGAAATGAAATTTACAATTTAATTGATAAATATACTTTTATTTGCACTCATTAATTCAAATATGTTTATTACTTTAACGAAGAGATTATTTTAACTATAACTTTTATACATGTTTGCTATTTAACTTTTTATAATCTGTGTTTTTCTGTTAAGGATAGGACGATAATGGGAAAAGTAGGAAACGAATGGGAGTGTTTCAAGTTTAATGTGCCTCGAAAAAGTCAAATCGATGGTTGTTCCAATCGAGTGGAAGAGAGATAGATGCGGCGCAAGCGTACAATGAGCGTAACGGAACACAGCGTAACGGGACAATGTGCGTTACAGGACACTTTTTCGTGCGTGCAGCCGTCGTTCATCGATTTATTAGACGTTGTCACGTCAAAAAAAAATCAGCAAAGCAACCAAAGCGTATAACAAATATGTCTGCCACGACACTCAGCTGACTGTTTGGACTGGCAGTTCGGACTCTCGAGCCCACGGTCCTATCTGATGGAAAGTCATCAGTTCGTGAGTCCCATCAGTTCCGACTGATCAATCCACCGTCCTTGCACACACGGCAGTTCCCAACGATCAGTTCGAACTGATCGTGTGTGGGGATCTCAACAATGTACTGCGAACCACTTGCTAGCGACTCTGTGATAGTAGCTGTGAGTGTCTTGTTTGTACTCCCTGTCAGCAAACATGGCCGCCATGAATGACTTTTACACACGAACTTACAGTAACCACAGTTCAAGCTTGGCGAACCACGAAGCTACCCGCCAATATACAAATACTATCGTTAAAATCGTTAAAATTCTTGACGTTCATAGCTATTATGAAAAGTATCTGTACATGACTAGTATCTGTCGTCCTTGTTCTTGAATAAATACAACTGTCACCAAACTTTCAGAGATCCCCAGTCTACTATACAACATAGTTTTTTTTGAAGTTATACTTTTTACTCGGTCGAGGGCGAAATGTTAAATGAAACGAAATGCGCGCGCACCATTCAACGGAAATTTTACAGGATGAAGTCCTCTTTCCATGCGCAGGTTCGCTTGGTCCAGTCGTATTCAACGTAGCTCGTGGTTTATTTTCAAACGAATGAAAAAATAGTTAATTTAACGGACAAGTACTACTAATACTTTTTTAATATTGCCAAAAACCAGCGAATACACTTTTTGCAAATTTGGTTTTCTTCAGGTTTACTTATAGTACCTACATTTATTAGTCGAGAAAATTGTGTTATAACGAACATGGCGTGGATTATATTTACATTTGTGACGAATGCCGCGCTATCTGCGTATTTTGATGTTAACTATATGCATGGTGTATTGAATGTAGCATTACTTTTTTCCTTGCATATTTTGCTGTTCTCACTTTTCTTTTCTTTATGGGTGATTCCCCCTATACTCGGTAGAATGTTATTAAATGTGTGCAACACTACATCCATGCTTGATTCCTCTTCATCACTGTCAGTTGAGCTTTCCTCTTCACTGCACTCTTCCTCCCGTATAGTACTTGCACTTGCTTTTGATGAGATTTGTTTCCGACATGAATCACATACCTCCTGCCCAGTCTGCAGGTGTGGTTGTTTCTGCCTACCTAAGTACACGCGCTCCACTGGGAGAGGGGTGCCGGGAGACGGGAGAGTGGTGACGGGAGACGGGAGAGGGGTGACGTGAGTGGCTCGTGTTTTATCTCCCTCCCCGAGTCTCCCTGAGTCTGCTGTGCGGGAGGGAGCCAGAGGCCCCCACGTGCCGCCCATTGTGATAGCAGCGAGCGGTGTACAGTTGCGGGTATCGCGTGTCGCCGTGGGGGGCGCACACCCCCGCCTCTCCCTCTTCACCCCGGTATCAGTACCTGTGTAGCACCATTGTAGCACTTCCTTCCGCCGGGTTCCGAACATGCCGCCTCCACCTCCGGCGGGACCCGAATATGTGGAGTGGAGCCTTGGGAAGCCTTCTTTTCACAGACGATCGTGCATCTTCGGGGTTATTTTTTGTTCATTGTAAATAAATATGGCGGTGTTCATAAAAGGATACTAATGGTCAATTAGATTAGGTTATCTATATTATAAATACTTTAAAACATTGTGGACGGTTGATTTGGTTACGATAGCTACATAAAAGATACGGAAAAAAAAAAGCATGAACTTCGGGTTTTGGCTCTCTCGTCTGTGAAAAGAACGCTTCCCTTTGTGGAGTGGAGCCTTATTGAAAGAAAGTTCTTGGTGGAGGGTGGGAGGGTTATGGAATAATGCCTCATAAAGTTGTTTTGGGAAATTTGGTTGGGGAGGGGGGGGGGGGGGGGTTGAATCGATCATCCTCCCCCGGAATCTTTACATAATAAATAATAAATCCTTTAAAACAAATTTTTTTAAGCCAACACCGAACTTAAATTTCGATTGTTTTGCTTATTTTCTTCAGTATTTTTATAGTTTTAACAAAATTAAAAAAAAACTATTTTCATAATAATATAATTATTAGGATTCTACAATAATGATAAATAGTTTACATTACAAGTGTCGATTTGTATAATCTAAATTCCTCCCAACAAAATTCAGAATCAGTGAATCTTTCAAAATAAAAAAATTCATTGGAAATGAACCTTAATGACATGACTTCATATTGGCCAGGCGACAACGGGATAACGTCAGTGCTTTCCTCTTCAAGTTGTCACACCTGTCATTCCTCAAATTCTGACAACAGCTGCAGTTTTTATAAGAAAGCACAAATTTAACCTAAAAATGTCATCAGAACTGAGAAGATTAGGTTTGTCTCTTGTGAAGTAAAATTAAAACACCAATTACACAAAAAAATAGTTATGAAAAAACTTAAGCATTAACCATTGTGATGGTTTTAAACAGGGGAGCAAATCTGAAGGATAAGCCGGAGGGGGGGGGGGATCATGGAAATTTGTGGTGGGGTGGGGGGAGAGTTTTGATCGCGTGTTCTACCCATCATCTCTGGAAGGGTGGTGCTTGTATGTTGTATACTGCCAACATCTAGGTCTATGTGCGCACGGAACAAGCAGATAACTTTAAAATATGCAGAACATTTCCCGGAAAACATAGTTTTGACATTTACTTTTAACAACCATGTTTCACAATTCCCGTTCTCCCCAGCGAGGGGCTTCTTAATTCCAGAAGAGGGGATCTTCGCCCAAGGTTTTAGATACAAAAACCATGTGTTTAATGGTGTCCACAACAATTACTGTAAAATTATTTCAATTATAAAAAAATTGGTTGTCTGTAAAGTCGGTTTACGGACGATAGTTTAACGTGACAACGTCATAACAAAAAATTGATGAAATGATTGCATGCTTTTATGAATAAAATTGAATCATTTTTATTTTAACAATAAAATAATAAATACTTGAAATTATACTAGTAATCAGATTTTTAAAATGCAAGAATAATTAACCTTTATTGCCGAAATTGTTGTTGTAATAAGCAATGAAAACCACATTAACTTTTCTTTTCACTTTATAAACAGTCAAGTGGAAGAGAGATAGATGCGGCGCAAGCGTACAATGAGCGTAACGGGACACGGCGTAACGGGACAATGTGCGTAACGGGACACTTTTTCGTGCGTGCAGCTTGCGTTCATCGATTTATTAGACGTTGTCACGTCAAAAAAAAACATTTTTTCGAGCGAGCTTTAGCCTGTACTGAGTGGCTGTGTGTGGGTAGGCCAGGACTGGGCGACTGGAGTGACGCGTGTGTGTGTGTGTGTGTGTTGCAGGAATGCCCTCCTCTGCAGCATGCACAGCTCGGCCGCGAAGCGGTGGGTGTGTGCCAGTACGTGCTTGCTGCTGTTCCCGCCCCTGCACGCAGGTGAGCTGGCGTCACGCACTTCTCTTGCCTCGGCTGCATCCGAGTACCAGCCTGATGCATCACTTAGCTGAGGGGCATCGCAGTGGACGCGTTGCTTCCGAACTCTCACGAGGGATGCCGATGCGTCCACTAAATTCGAGATCTCTAGGGATGCGGCACTCGCATCCACTGATTGGTCCCTACGTCCATTAGCTTCAGAATCTTTTTTTATTTTGTTTGTGTACAATACTACTTGAGTGTTTCCGCAAAAGATTTGTTTAAAACGTTTTAAGTGATAACTCGGAGAAAAATAAAAATGTAAATAAAAATTACCGAAAGGCAAACTTAAAATTATGGGGGAGATTTAATGCTGATTATAAGTATTTTTAATATTTTCGAGTTTCATAACAAATTTTCTTTATTTTGATAGCTAACATTTATAGTATCCAAGCTACATGAAATTTTTTAAATTGGTTGTTATTTACGTTTTGCTGATTATTTGTAGATATCACGACTCAAAATGGTTACGTGCACATTGGTACGACCGACCAATTGTCAACAGGTGGTGCTAGCAGAAGTATTCGGATACTATCCATCCGTTAGAAATGCGTCCTTTACGTCGTGGCTGCATCTGCTAAGGACCGTAGAGATGTGTGTGCTATGTCCCAATGTATTAGGATACAGCCATGATTGTCCTTTAGATCTACTTTCTTTTCTTCTTGTCCTTGGAGTGCCATCCCATAGGCCAGTCAAGCGTACCAAAACAAAGACAAGAATTTTACTGTTGGTTTTCCTACTTGTCTTGCTTTGTTACATTACCAAAGATATGTATGTTTTAAAAACAACAGTTTACTTAAAACATGATAGCACACTTCATTATTGACTAGTGTACTTGCTTTTCCTTACCATATGCTAGGAATTATTTATCATCCCTAGTTTTATTTATATCAATTGTTTCAGTCCTCTTGAATGTACCTACTATATTCATTTTTAGATTCAATCTAAATTTTTAAAATTGATTTTCTGTTATTGACTGTGAGAACTGATACTGAATAAATAATTGTGTTTTCTGTTCTTCAAATATTTTTACTCAGCTTCTTGATTATTTTTTATTTTAAATTTTTATTCTAAGAAATTCAATAATGGAGAGGCTATATAAATATCAAAAATACAAAAAAATGTAAAATGTTGTATATATAACAACATATTGCATTTCTGCTACACACTTGAACTTTTTAGAATAAGACACAAGCTTGATAACACCCAAAACCAAGTAACAAACAAAAATCTAAATAATTTATTTTTTTCTAGAAAAGTAACTAAATAATAATTAATGATATGTCTAAATAAGCCCTTAGTGTTTATAATTCAGGTGATCCAACCAAGGATACCTCAACTACGATGAGTGAATCACTGCCAACGTATCATATCACAAATAATTTTATATTTCTGAGTCCTTTGCAATCTACCTATTAAAACTTATATCTGAAATAAAAACTTGGGTCCCAGATAACCTTGGTCGATCTGGCAAAATAAATAATATCTCATATGAAAAATGTGATGTATCCTTCATACTTTATTAAGCATTGGTGGTTTACTGCATTATTGTAATATATATATATATTTTTAGAAACCTGAATTTCACTTTTTCAGTTCTCTGGGAGGGTCAGGGGGTTGCTATCCTAGTGGAACGTAATCTGGGAGCAGCAAGGTAACTGTGGCACTGACGCTGCTATAGCTGTTGCAGGAGTTTTAAATATATATTGTTTAAATCTAACTGTTCATCTTGTCGTCAACCCTGCTTAACCTGTTATTGTATGCACTTTGAGCATTTCTCTCACACTAAATAATAATAATATGGTATTATTTTTGAAGACAAGTTGGATCAGCCTTGTCCTCTCGTCTATCTGAGTTTTCTACTTTCATTGGCCATCATCCAGATTGGTTGCAATGAATGATGCATTGTGGGTTTTGAGACAGAGGTCTCTGTTGTGTACTGGCATGCGTAGTATGTGAGAACTTTTTCTCATTGCGTGACCGATTGCGGTTGTAAAACTGGAGGAGATAGTTATGAATATTATAAAACTATGACACAGCAGATTGAGATTAGTTTATACATTTTTTTTTGCAGCAGGTGTCGAAACACATTTCCTTAAGTTACATCTGTTAATTTTGTCTTTCAGAAAAAAAACCAGGAAACTACAAAAATGTGCATAGCATTTGAGGCAACCATCTGCCTAGAAGTTTATACTTAATCATGTTCAAACTGTGAACATAAATATTGCGTGGTTAAAAAAACTTTACTTATGTGTGCGTGTATAAGAAATTATTTTTGTAGAATCAAAAATTTTCCTTGAGCTTAAAACAATACTGGTATAATCCAGAATAGTTAAGGAAACTACTTATATTTAAAAAGGTTTTGTTGTTTTTTTTACACTTATGTTCATGTCAGTGAAATATAAAATAAATTGAGCACACCAAGCATACAGAGTAAATGACAAAGTTTTCAATAGGTATTTTTTTTTATTTACTCAGATAAGTTTTTATTATCTTGAAAGATTTGTGCGATGGGAGTGCATGACATTTAATGTAAGCTTTTGGACATACTTACTCCATTGCTAAGCACACGCATGTCTGTAGAAGACAAGACTACAAAAAAACACAAATGACTTCATTTGTGTTTTTTGTAGTTTTCTTCTACAGACATGCACGTGCTTAGCAATGGCGTATGTCCAAAAGCTTACATCAAGTCAGATATGTTTTCATAAGGAAAGAAGCCAATGTGAGCCAACGGTGTGACATTGTAACACAGGACCTGTCGGCCCGCCGGGGTGTTGCAGGCGTGGGGCTGTGGTTCGTGCGCAGCCCCGAGCCCCTGATCGCCCCTCCAGGGGACGAGGTGGTGTTCGACTGCTCCCTGAACGTGCCCGCGGACCAGGTGCGGTGGCGACACGGCGCTCGCTTCCTCGACAGCTCCTTCGCCGCCGGCCACGGCTCGCGCAGCAACCGCCTGGTGGTCCGTGCCAATGACGCCTCTGACACGGGGGAGTACCAGGTGAGCGGCGCCGTGGTCGGTTCCGGCCCCCCGACGGCATTGTTGGGAACGTTAACAAACGTATGTAAGAAGGGGCGCAACAACTAAATTTCCAAAGGGGGGCAATATACCTTTTTATAGGTAATCATCGATCCCCCCCTAGTGAAGTGGGGGTCCGGGGGTGCTCCCCCGGGAAAATTTGTATTTCAAGGTGGAAACTGGTGCTATTTAAGCAGTTTTACTATCCAAAAATTGATTACACAGCACTTTATTCGCCCCCGTTTGCCCCCACTTCAAGGTTTCAGAGGGGCAGCAAAATACCCTTGCCACCCGCCCCCCCTGTTGTTGCGCCCCTGTATGTAACTGATTAAAGTTAAAGTTATTGTTTCTGCAAAAATTATCTGATTGTAGCTATAAGTTAACCAATCCAAAACTAACTGAAAATTAATGCTCAAGGAAAAACGTATCTTTAAAAAGTGTTTTTTTTTATTTCTGCGAATAAAACATAAAAAACTTTTCAATACATCATTAAAAATTTTAAAAAAGCACCACGTTGACAAAAATTTGGTTAGAGTAATATTCAAAAATTTTAATATAGCCTAAAATCTCCTAAAATATATACAAAACAAAAGTACACAAAGTATACAAAATAAATGACAAAGATCTATCAACACTGATTGTGAGAAGTCGACACCCCAGTTTTGTGAGAGACAACTCCTAGCGATTACCAAGCCATTTCGTGTTGCTTTTTCGACAATCACCCTAACTGGTCTGAGTTTTAATTTTTAACCACAAATCTTAATGGTATAAAAGATAACAGTTCATAGTTTTGAAGTAACAGTTAATTTAAAAAAATTCACCAACAATTTTATCAATTAGTTTAGTTCTATTGTATTACGTGCTTTAATCGTACATCCCAAGTCTGTGTACTGGCCAGATAATTAAAAAAATTCACCAACAGTTTTATCAACTAGTTTAGTTCTACTGTATTACGCGCTTTAATCGTACATCAGTCTGTGTACTGGCCAGATAATTAAAAAAATTCACCAACAATTTTTTCAATTAGTTTAGTTCTACTGTATTACGTCCCAAGCCTGCGCGCTGGCCAGACGAGGCTCGAGGCAGCGGTGTCTTGTGGCGCAGTGCGTGGCGTGGTTCGGGGCGGCTGCGCTGACGTCCGTGCCGGCCGGCCTCACGCTGGCGGAGCTGCGGCCGTTCCCTGGGGGCGAGGACCGCGTGTACCAGGCGTCCCCGGGCAACACCGTGGCCCTGCGCTGCGACGCCCCGCTCAGCCGCCCGCCCGCCATCCTGCAGTTCCTCAAGGACGGCCGCAAGCTGCCAGGTGCCGACGCTCGTCCGCGCCGCGTTCCAACCATCCCCTACTTCGGTTATATGTAGGGACTGGAAAAATTCGCGGGTTCATTTCGCGATAGGCTAAAATACAAATAGTTACACCTCAGTGCTGCCTCTGCTATTGGCTCACAACTCACCTGGATGACTCTGGGCCAATTAGAAACGCCCGACTAAAGCTTTATTGAATCACAGGCTGCTACGTTGGGACGTCTCACAAGACGGCAGCCAATGAGTGGGTGGCATTTGACCGAGTGTACGTAGAACTATGGAGTTCATCCTGCAGGTCATTGAACCCGCAAATTTTTCCTATCCCTAGTTATATGTAGGGATTGGAAAAATTCGCGGGTTCGATGACCTGCAGGATGAACAACACACATCTACGTACACTCGGTCAAATATCACCCACTCATTGGCGGCTATGTTTTGAGACGTCCCAACGTAGCAGCCTGTGATTCGATACAGCTTTGGCCGGGTGTTTCTAATTGGCCCAGAGTCATCCAGGTGAGTTGTGAGCCAATAGCAGAGGCAGCACTGAGGTATAACTATTTGTATTTTAGCCGGTCTCTAGTTATATAGCTATCATCAGTACCACAAATAACGTCGTCGTAACATGGGGATAGTTCTCTTTCATGGCAAAGCTTTGGAAATGTACAGAATTGGTTATATAGCTATCATCAGTACCACAAATAATGTCATCGTAACATGGGGATAGTTCTCTTTCATGGCACAGCTTTGGAAATGTACAAAATTGGTTATATAGCTATCATCAGTACCACAAATAATGTCGTCGTAACATGGGGATAGTTCTCTTTTGTGGCACAGCTTTGTAAATGTACAAAATTGGTTATATAGCTATCATCAGCACCACAAATAATGTCGTCGTTACATGGGGATAGTTCTATTTCAAGGCACAGCTTTGGAAATGTACAAAATTGGTTATATAGCTATCATCAGAACCACAAATAATGTCGTCGTAACATGGGGATAGTTCTCTTTCATGGCACAGCTTTGGAAATGTACAAAATTGGTTATATAGCTATCATCAGTACCACAAATAACGTTGTCGTAAAATGGGGATAGTTCTCTTTCATGGCACAGCTTTGGAAATGTACAAAATTGGTTATATAGCTATCATCAGTACCACAAATAATGTCGTCGTAACATGGGGATAGTTCTCTTTTATGGCACAGCTTTGGAAATGTACAAAATTGATTATATAGCTATCATCAGTACCACAAATAAAGTCGTCTAAACATTAGGACACCTTCAATTGCTACCACCAATACTTAACATTAAAAATTGGCTTATAGTGGCTCATATACGTGATATGGTGTATAGCAGGCGCTCAGGAAGCAAATATTTAATGGGGGGGCAAACGAGAGTATCATTATAATTGGTGGATTTCACAAAGGGGGTGTCCGGGGGCTCTCCCCGGGAGAAAAAAAAATTGTATTCTAAGGAGCAAAATGGTGCTATTTAAGCATCTTTCGTACATAACAATAGAATGTACTACTAGCAGAAATTTTAATTTTTTTTATAAAAAATTTACTTAAGGCTCGGCATCACAAAACAGTGTTCACTTTTCAGTTTTCGCCTCGTAGAATTCATTTTAAAGGCAAGTTGGAAAGGTCTATACAACAATCAAATCTCAAGTAAGGCTCCAAATTTTTGAAAATATACTATTCAGTATTCATTATATTTTTTTATTGAAGGGAGTACTAGAAAGTATTTAGATTGTATTCAGAAAGGTCAAAATAATATTTTATTTTTTAGCATTTAAAATTTGAAAGCTAAAAAATAATAATAATTTTCGAAAAATGCAGTTCAAATTAAAAAATAAATAAAAATATATATAGATGAAAAAAAAACGTTTGGCAATAACAATAATATAATTTTATTCAGGAAAGTGTTAAGTTTTTTTTGACATTAAAAATGAACAAAAAACTTTTTTTATTTTTACTGTCAGACTTAATAAATCAAGGTCAATACAGGAAAGGTCTATACATACACCAAATCTGAATTAAGGCTCCAAAGTTTTGAAAATTTACTATTCGTTATATTTTTTATTGAAAGAAGTACTAGAAAGTATTTACATTGTATGTATTCAAAAAGGTCAAAATAATTTTTTTAGCATTTAAAATTAAAAAAGTCACAAAAATTAATTTTTCGAAAAATGCAGTTCAACTTAAAAAAAAAAATTAAACATGGAAAAAAGCTTTTCGCAATAACACTCATATCATTTTATTCAGGAAAGTCGAAATTTTATTTTGGTATTAAAAATTAAAAAAAGTCAATATTTTAATATTTTTACTGTCAGACTCCCCTTAAGAATAAGTTTCAAATGCGAACCCCACATAATAGGCGAGTGAAGATGCTTAAAAATAACTGCAAATCTGCTTGATAAATTCTTGTTCAATGATTTGTAGATTCAAAGAAATTTTTTTATTACTCGATGGAATAATCACGAGCGACGAGCGGAAAAAAATAATGTACCGACATACTAAACTTTAATGTTAAATAGGTATATTACATATTATGGTTTTCGGGATCATGTAAAAATTCGTCTCAGTCTAAACTGCTCAAAAGTAATACCTGAGTTAAAGGAATCCAACTCTTCTTTAGGATCTTTGTCTTCACAGGCATTGCAGCCTTTTAGCCGCAGGACTGTGCAGAACGGTTGTTGAAGAAAAAGTTGATGCTTTTCTGAGTCATTGTACGCCGCAAAAATTAAAATACTTTTATAAATTTTCTCCTTAAACCCTAAATGTTTTCATCACTGCCATTCCACACTACTCACTCACGATACTATAGATAAATAAGTTTATTTTAAACAGTTCTGTAGTACGGCTCACAAAGTTTCTTGGACTTAAAAGCAAGACGTACAGCTGTTGAATGATGACTGATGTGGAAAGCGCTCTGCACTTCAGGTCGTTACCGTTAGGTAGAAACGAGGCGGGGTGAATGCAAGGGTCTGAAGGTCAGGTAGACAAGGGTGGACAAAAACGGAGCGTAAGCTACTAGCGGAATTATTTACTGGTCTTATATCCCACAATAATATTTCCGCTATCAGCACTGTGAAACGTGAATATTTAGAAGAAAACAAGAACAGTTGCCGTATTTATTGTGCCTGTACACTTATCGAAAAGTCTTAATTTATTTAAAGAATAAGGTAACGCACAGACAAGAAAATCCCACAAAACCACTTAGCATTGCAATGAAGACAATGCCTCTTGTTCATCTGATGCAATGGCCGGGCAAAACCATCACTTTGCCCGGCCATGAAATGTTATGGCCGGGCAGTCGCCTGGGTTGCCCCCCCGGTTCCTACGCGCCTGGTGTATAGGGTACCTAAAGCTCACAAAATCCTCGGAAAAGTGACGAAACTAAAGGTCTCTGAACACGTAAGTCATGAAAATGTCTCGAAATAAATCGGTGATGATGCTGGAAGTCACAAAACTTTATTTTTAATCCTTCGTTTGCTTACTTGCCTTTTGCTGTTTTTTGAGGCCTCATTTCTGTTTATTGTTACACGTTAATATAAATATTTGTGGAATGTTTACTTAAAAAATGTGGAAATTATATCTGGCAAGGTTTTAGCTATCTAACAAAAATTGGCATGTTCATGAAATAAGTAGTAAGTAGATCTATTTGGTGTTATGTTGAATTTTGGTTACTATGAGTATTATGTAAAAAAAATAACTGTAATCTAAACATTTTTAAAGGAAATTTCATTTAGAGATCCCGTATAAAGTCATGACATTATTTCACCAAATATTTACATACACCCTGGTTTAGCGTTATCATGGTAAATATCACTTGGGTCTACACACATAGCAAGAACACTCAATAAGTCAATATGCATGTAAACACACTCACGTTGGGAACTGCAATGATTGGATAGACTTGTCACAGATATCTCTATAATGCAATATATCACACTACATTTTTTTCCCCAATATATCAAATTAGTGAAACTTGAAAAAATATCATAGTGACCCATATGACACAGCCTTTCTTATCAGCTTGGCAACGTCGTTGGTAGCAAGACAGATTCAGTGAACAGTCTTAATGCCAACATTCTATGGTATGGCACAGTGTATAATCCGCATCAATTGAGCCAGTTGTGTTGAGGTTTTTTTTTTTTTTTTGGGTGAATCCAGGCTGTTGACCTTAATCACATTATTGCGCCCACTGCGTTTATAGTTTTGAGGTTCCCACTTTTTAGCAGGTTACTTTTCACATTTGGTATTCCCATTTAAACTAGTATGATGTGAGCTAATCCATAAAAATCCCTAATCTTTAGGGACAAGATTTTTATGGTTTTATTTTTAGGACAATTATTTTTTTTGGAAACAGAAGATTTCAGTGTTAATGTTTTAAATTTATATTGTGTGTTAGTTCATTAAAAAAAATTGTATTTTCAACAAATATGAAACCATTTTGTCGAAATAAGTACCAAGAAATATTTTAGTCTAATTTTGACACTTGATGCAATCATACAGTAATATTATTAGTAATAAGCATGTCTAGAACAGAAAAATAAAAAAAAATCTGCACATTTTTGTATGTTTTAAACATGTGTAAAAAAAATTGCTACTAATATAAGAGTTGCAAGCTCAAACAAATGTAATATTAATTTTTTACATCAATTTAATATATATGTGCTGGTATAAAATTCATGCTAAATAAATTACATTCAATGACTTTATGATTATAAAAGATTAAATCTTTTTATTTGAGTTAAATTCGTCAAATTGCTGATTGATTTAATTTTTTTAGTTACATTAACTTGCATTTCAGTGTTACATGTTCTATTGACATACTTTGCGGTGTTTTCAGTTTTTTTTGCAACGCACCGTATAATCTTGTCTTAACTAGTCCGGCTTGGCTGTGGAGCCAAACGCGCTGGATTAAAGACCTTCTAGTGTATCTGGCATACTGCGGACACTTTGCAGGTCACAGTAGTTCATGGTTTTCTATTGTGCGCTGCGCAATTTCACTTTCACACCAGCAATGTACTTGGTTGGATTAATTTTACAACTCAGTATTTACAAACTTTATGCCAGCCCGTAGATTTTATATGCAGTGACATAGTTTTTGTATTTGCTGTCTTGAGGCAGGATCTCACACCATGTGGATTGTCCATATGCTTCTTGCAATTATTATTTTACAAAAATAACTTGTAAGACTGTTATTACAAACCCTTTAGAACAAAAAATAAAATTTGTAAAATTGGCATTAAAATTGTGTAGCGTGTCACCAATTTCACCAATTTTATGGTTGAAAGGTATAACTGCTTATATGATGAAAAAACTGGCCAATTATTGGTTCATGAATATCGCTGCTGCGATGTTGTTGAGGGTATATCATATGTTGCTTTGTTCTTAAAAATTTCTATAGTTAATATGTTGTTGGTTTTTATGATATCTCTCGAATTACTTATTAATATAAAATATTTTTAACCAATCATTTATGTACTATCTATTTTATTATTTGCAAACAAATTTTTATAACATCTAAAAACACCAGTACTAGCTTTGTGGCGGGAGGTAGGAATTGTCTGCATCATGTGTTTGTGTACGGTGTGGGTGCTTGTCACAGTGAGGCCGTCGGCGCGGACGGGCGCGCTGGTGCTGTCCAACGTCACGCTGGAGGACTCCGGGCGGTACGGCTGCCTGGCCACCAACTACCTGACCGGCCAGACGGAGCGGCTGCCCTACTCCCTGGTGCTGAGCGTGGGCCACCAGGGGAGGGAGCCGCCCCGCTTCCTGTCCCCTCCCCCCAGCGAGTATACCGTGCAGGCAGGTGGGTGCTGCCCCCGGCCAGACGGAGCGGCTGCCCTACTCCCTGGTGCTGCGCGTGGGCCACCAGGGGAGGGAGCCGCCCCGCTTCCTGTCCCCTCCCCCCAGCGACTTCACCGTGCAGGCAGGTGGGTGCTGCTCCCGGCCAGACGGAGCGGCTGCTCTACTCCCTGGTGCTGCACGTGGGCGACCAGGGGAGGGAGCCGCCCCGCTTCCTGTCCCCTCCTCCCAGCGAGTACACCGTGCAGGCAGGTGGGTGCTGCCCCCGGCCAGACGGAGCGGCTGCCCTACTCCCTGGTGCTGCGCGTGGGCGACCAGGGGAGGGAGCCGCCCCGCTTCCTGCCCCCTCCCCCCAGCGAGTATACCGTGCAGGCAGGTGGGTGCTGCTCCCGGCCAGACGGAGCGGCTGCCCGACTCCCTGGTGCTGCGCGTGGGCGACCAGGGGAGGGAGCCGCCCCGCTTCCTGTCCCCTCCTCCCAGCGAGTACACCGTGCAGGCAGGTGGGTGCTGCCCCCGGCCAGACGGAGCGGCTGCCCGACTCCCTGGTGCTGCGCGTGGGCCACCAGGGGAGGAGGCCGCCCCGCTTCCTGTCCCCTCCCCCCAGCGAGTACACCGTGCAGGCAGGTGGGTGCTGCCCCCGGCCAGACGGAGCGGCTGCCCTACTCCCTGGTGCTGCGCGTGGGCCACCAGGGGAGGGAGCCGCCCCGCTTCCTGTCCCCTCCCCCCAGCGAGTATACCGTGCAGGCAGGAGGGTGCTGCCCCCGGTGAGACGGAGCGGCAGCCCTACTCCCTGGTGCTGCGCGGGGGCGACCAGGGGAGGGAGCCGCCCCGCTTCCTGTCACCTCCTCCCAGCGACTACACCGTTCAGGCAGGTGGGTGCTGCCCCCGGCCAGACGGAGCGGCTGCTCTTTTCCCTGGTGCTGCGCGTGGGCGACCAGGGGAGACAGCCGCCCCGCTTCCTGTCCCCTCCTCCCAGCGAGTACACCGTGCAGGCAGGTGGGTGCTGCTCCCGGCCAGACGGAGCGGCTGCCCTACTCCCTGGTGCTGCGCGTGGGCGACCAGGGGAGGGAGCCGCCCCGCTTCCTGTCCCCTCCCCCCAGCGAGTACACCGTGCAGGCAGGTGGGTGCTGCTCCCGGCCAGACGGAGCGGCTGCTCTACTCCCTGGTGCTGCACGTGGGCGACCAGGGGAGGGAGCCGCCCCGCTTCCTGTCACCTCCCCCCAGCGAGTACACCGTGCAGGCAGGTGGGTGCTGCCCCCGGCCAGACAGAGCGGCTGCCCTACTCCCTGGTACTGAGCGTGGGCCACCAGGGGAGGGAGCCGCCCCGCTTCCTGTTCCCTCCCCCCAGCGACTACACCGTGCAGGCAGGTGGGTGCTGCCCCTTGGCCGCCTGCCCCATGTGACTGGAATACATCCTTTCTGATTTATTTTGGAAGATTGATTTGATGTGGTTCAACAGAGGTTTTGGGGACGAGACCTCATTGATAATGGTGGGCTCCGAACCACTCAAGAACAGACTCTGTGCCGGGTGTTGGGATCCAACCCTCAACCCTTGCAGCATCAGCGTCATGTGTTGGGAATAGCAGCCATTTTATTTATGTATATGAGAGTTTAAAGTGTGATAACTTATATTCCTGATGTGTGGTCAATGTCAGGGCGGAACAAGTACAATTTTGTGCAGTAGTTGTCAGTTTACTGCCAGAAGTCATTTGTGAAATGTTCACATTAGCAGGAAAGCATTATAAATCCTCGTAACTCATTTATTTATTGGGAGCGTAAGGTTGTGAGAGCAATACTGGAAAATAAACACTCCCTCTAAGCAACAAGCAGTAACAGGAGGGTGGGGAAAATAATAAATTTAGGCTTACCTGTCAGGGCTCTCCGTCATTCTGTCATTGCTCCATCCTCATCCAATCACCGCTCAGCTTCTCTAATGAGCCATTTATTGACAAGATACTAAGCCCTAATGAATCTATTTGCTTTACGTATTTTGCATCAACTAGTCAGTTTGGTTCAGGCGACTTGTACACATGCAATATAGACATTGTAGTGCAAGTTCGTATGCTGTGCGGTCTGCAGGCTGTCAGCAGTGACGCAGCAGGATACAGGGTGAGTGTGTGTGTGTGTGGGACTGCAGGGCGTGCCGGCGCGGTGTGTCGGCAGGCTGGAACGTGACGCTGGAGTGCAGCGGGGTCGGGGAGCCCGTGCCATCCGTGTCGTGGAGCAGGCTCGGGGCGGGGCTGCCCGCGGAGCGACTGCGGCTGGTGGCGGAGGGGCTGGCCCTGCGGGAGGTCAGGCGCTCCGACGAGGGCACCTACCTCTGCCGCCTGGGCAACGGCGTGGGCGCCGAACTCACCCACCGAGCCACGCTGCACGTGCAAGGTCCGCACTCCCCCGCCGCCCGAGTTGACTCTCGTGTTCCGTGTCGCCTCGCCTGCCCGCAAACAGACGATGCAATATCCCGACTAACAGGAGCTGCCCGAGGTGCCTGGTTCCCCAAGCCGTCGAAAACAACTAAATAGACAAGCAAACATTATGTGGTTATTCCTTTTTCAAACAAAATAATTTACATTTAAATAACTGTAAGTGTATATTTTATGATTAATATTACATAATGGAAATTTGCGACAGTATTGTGCACTTGGTACGCATGGTTCACTTACACATCCTGTAATAAGCAAAAAGTATTTTGTTGTGGAGAGACTTTACACATGCTGCTTTATACTTTATCCTTTTATGATTCTGCGCATATTTTTAACGTATTTATCATGCATTTACTACATTATTATGCAAACATAAATTTTTATATAACATGTTCAATATTTTACATATTATTTTTAGGCTAATCCAGGCCTGCCACCAAGATCAGTTTCCAAATCCTGTTTGTAGCATTTAAAAATACTGTAAGATCCAGTAACATTTGAATTCTAAATTTACATGGTTAGATATCACAGTAATTTTAACTGTACATAGTAAAACAATAGGTCCATGCCCGTAGTAAAAAAAAAAAATCTAATATTGGTAGAATAAAATTTTCGTTTCTTGGTAAACAAAACAGCAGATTTCATTAAATTTATTTGCTCAAACTTTGAAAATGAAATTTATGATGAAGGTTTTTCACTTCGAAGATAGGCAGTTGTGGTATTTTCCTTGTTTATTAAATGCAAATCTGCCCACTTGGTCCTAGTGGCTAGCAGCCTGACTGGTGGACCAAGGGCCAGGGTTCAATTCTCAGCTGGGGAGGGGCTTTTCAGACTTTCTCTCTGGGTCCGGGACTGGGTATTTCACCTTTACCCTGTGGAAGGCAATGGTAAACCATTGTGGAATCATTCTACCTCGGCAAGCATAAGAACGTAACGGCTGTCGTCACCATGGCATTACCTGTGCTCCCGACATCCGGTCATGAGTAAAACGACTCATCACCATTTAATATAAATTATACTATTAAAGTTATGTATTTCACATCATTCTTTGGATTTTGTGATTTTCCCCCTTCCAGCAAATCATCAGTTGGCTTGAAAGTCAGACCTGAAGAATTTAGCATTCTACAATACAACAGGACATCTAGCGTTTATGATTCCATCTATTGTTCTCGCAAATCAAGTTCTTCCTTAGTATCTTCTTTGCATATGTAATTTTGCATTCAGTGTTTGTGACAAAATAGTATTTATTACAGAACAACTTTGCTAAACAGCTCTTTTATTTCTCTTATGAACTATTGTTTTTTTTTTTCTGTGCCGTCGAAGATCTTTCAGCCCACTTTGTCACATTTTCAGAATTGTTGAACAAGCAGCTGAAAAATTTTGTTGTGTTGCACCTCAACCATTTTAACTCATCCTATTTTTTTTTTACGCTAATGTTGTTTTAGTAATGATTTACCCGGTGATACGTTTTGTTCTCTCTCCATTGTAACACATCACAAAGTCAAAATAATTACTTTGTAAATCATTACTTTTAAAAACCTGTAGTGGCAAACGATTCAAGTAAAGAGTAATGCCATGACCCTTGTGATGTTTCAACATGCAAAAAACATTAACCCCAAGGCTATAGATATTACCTCAGTTCTTACGTGAAATGTTGCCTTGGGGTAAATGTTTTTGGTCTGTTGAATAAAAAGCTTGAAACGTTGGACAAAGTGTCATGGTGCCACTTGTAATGGGAATTTTTGCAGTTCGTCTTCTCCGTGTGTTTTTTACCAGTATAGGAAAATGTAAATATTTACAGGAACAGAATTTAAATGAGAAAATACTGGCCCATGCACAAATCTGTTTTATTTATCAAATATCCGTGAAAACGGTTACTATCCGTAAAAAACTGCAGGCCTGGGCTAATATATTATTTACGTAATAATTTATTTAATTTAATGTTCGTGCAAGAAGAAGGTTCTTTAAAAGGGGGGGGGGGGGGAGAACATAAAATGTCTTGTCACTGATGGTTTAAAATCCCATGAATGATCTCAGCAACCTGGCCATTAGATTGGATGAGTAAAATACTAAAATATTTCACTTGCTCCTTAACATAACTTTCAAAATTTCTCAAATTTGACTAAAATTACTGCAAAGTAAGTTAAAGTGTGAACACTTTTGTTTTGTTTTACAATACTGTGGTGGAAAATTTTTATTTCTTCTTGTCGGGACGTGTCAGTATAGACGGAAACAGGCAGCAAGGCAGTTGAGGGATAGTGGGGATGGGAACAGCCCCAGCACGCAACTGGAGTGATGTCGGACCGGGACTGGGAACCCGGGATCCACTGCGTCGCCTCGCTCCGTAGCTTTGAATATACTTACTGTATAGAAGTCGCGAGTGGATAGGATTTACTCTATGTTTTTCAGATGCGTATGATGAGCAGCTTGGGAACTTCACCGCTGCAGGGCGCTGCCGTAACGCCCTGCATCGTCTTAGTTGTTATTTAAACGTTAGAGCGCAGCACTGTCGCCCGCTGTCATTCCCCGCACACCCCCTACCTATCGTTCACTGCAGCTCAAGGTCGTTCAACGGGAGGGGGAAGGGGTGTTTGAAGAGTTCGACACTTGTCCGCTGGGGACCACAACAAGCCGATGCCCTAGAGATGGTGGCGATTGCGGCAGTGAATTAACCAACTACCTCAAAAACGTATTAGAAATTTTAACCTGTGCTGGCGACTTCTATACAGTATATATATTCAAAGCTCCGTAGCCCCCGGCGCGCGGAGGCGAGCGTGCAGCGCTGGTTGCGTGTGCCCACAGAGGCGCCGGTGGTCACGCGCGAGCCGGGCAACGCCGAGGTGGAGGAGGGGGGAGAGGTCACCCTGGCGTGCGAGGCGAGGGGCAGCCCCGCGCCGCGACTGTCCTGGGTGCTGAACGGGGAGAGTCTGGACAACGACTCCCACGCCCGCGTCTCAGGTACTCGCCCGTCGCGTCGCAATACAAGTATCGTTGGAACTGTTTGGAAATAAACAAGTGTTTATCTAGGGACTTAGAGAGCAGCATCTTAACCCTTTCAATCTATTTTGTCAATTGAATTGGACAAATTACATCTCGAAGATAATTGGAGCTAATCGAACCTTGGATGTAGTTAAGTTGTACTCACATTCTAGTGGACTTCATGCTATACGGCTATGAAATAAATCAGTGTTATTTTACTTTTATTAATTATTATAAAATAATTAATTATACATTGTTATAATTATAGCATAAGATTATTACCCAAAAAATAGGATAGTAACAATAATTATTTTTTTTTGCATATCTTAGGAGTTCACGAAGTGTAACTGAGATGATTAAAAGAATAAAATCACTTGTGTTTATGGAAGAAGAGCAAAATGTTTTTAATTTTTCCCCTTTAAATGTTTCCCTTAGCGGGAATCTGTAATAAACAAATTAATGAGTAAATGTGTGGCTGCGTTCCTTAAACCACAAGATAAAAACTTAACTTACCAATAATGCAATAACATAAAACTCTTAAGTACCTAAATGTATTCCAAACGTTTAAGGGGAGCCACTGCGTCCAAGGTGTCGGGAGAAGTGTCGAGGTCTGAAATAACCAAAAATATTAATTAACATCTTATGTAGAGCCGCGTATGCTGGCACAAACATTAAAAATATTATAAAGAATACCCAAATCAGAAATAACTTAATATTTAATATTAGACACTGCAGAATAACTATATAAAATAATAAATCCTTAATATAATCTAATAATTAGGGTAATAAAAGGTAATCTTATTACTGATAAAACTCTTATTAATATGTTTATGTTTTAATTATTTCATTTAGGTTCTGAATTAGATAACATTAAACTCTTAATATATAAATAAATGCAGTGCCCTGATGTTTGTTTCCAGTGAACTCTTCACCAAGTCAACCGATTTCGATGAAAATTGGCATTTATGTGTAATTTTTTCCAACTTGAGAGATAGGATAGTTTTTATTTCGATTGATGGTCTTAATAATTTATAATTAATAATAAATAATAAATAACCGATCGCCATGGGTGAACAAAAAAAATCATAGATCATAAACATACAAACAGTAATTGTGTGACATTTCTCTATGTCCAACACACTGTCGTATAGCGCTATCCAGTTTAACTTTAACTCGCAGACAATAAAGCTCCGTGTGTTTGGCCTGGGCAACGCCGGGTACTGCCGCCAGTTGAATGTATAATTGGTAAGTAACAGTGAATTGTAATTGCTATCGTTCTTGTTTGGAGAGTTGGGCCGTGGGGGGGTCAGGAGCTGTGTGTGTGTGCAGGAGGGAGGCTGCGGCTGGAGCGGATAGAGAAAAGGCACGCGGGCATCGTCCAGTGCTTCGCCAGCAACGAGCTGGGCTCCGCCTATGGCTCGGCCACGCTCCAGGTGGTGCCCAAGCAGGTCACGTCCCAGCCGGGGGCCGGCCCCTTCCCCGCCGACCCCGACGGTGAGTCCCGGCACCGCGTCTCGCAAGATTTTGTTCAGATTAGAACGTGGTTTGCTCGTTTCCAGGGTGTCTGCAACTACTGGGCGAACCAAATTTTTTGTTTGTATTACGAATCATTAAAACCTTTTCTCAGATAATTTACACATGATTTAAGTGAACAGTCTCCAACTACTTACAGTAGAATCTCAGTACTAAGTACTTACAGGGACCTCAAATTTTTGTACTTAGTACTGAAAGTACTTAGTACTGAAACATACATACATATTATCTTTATGAAAAGAAAAAAAATATTAAAAAATACAAAAATAGCGATATTATAAAATACATTATTTTTTGGCCAACATCTGACTTCAGTTTATACAATGGTGTGTTTGTATAACTTAAGTTTAGTTATTTATAAAAAAATCTGTTATTTCAGTTTGTTTTTGAGCTTGAATGATGCTCTGTTGAACAAAATGTTCTATCTCATATTATGTCTTCGCAACTGCGACTTGTTTATTCCCTTTGTCTAGTTCTCTGAGTATTTTCACTTTTTCCTTAAGCGTGAATTGCTTTCGTTTCTTTTTATCCCCCTTTATCTCATTTTGTAGCACAAATACAATGCGGTGTCTAAATAACGTAACCTGAAAATAAACTCAACAATAACAATAAACAATCCCGGCACAGACGACAAACAGTATATTAGCGTAGCGTAACACTTTTGTCTAAATAATTAATACTTCTCTCAAACTTCCGTGTTTCGATGTATTGAACAGTGTTGTGTTGCTCACGTCGCATACTACGTACGGTATAATCTATGGTAGTGCGCGCAACTGTTCATAACTTTGTTTTGAGGGTTTAGAGGTTAGATAATTTGTTGCGGTGGTATTTGTGTATGCTTGTTCTACAACATTAATCATTTAGCTGGAAATTTATTTACCAGTTTAAGTAAATTTTGGTGTAGTAATGCCACGCTAATAGTAGAATTATACGTTATAGTGAAAATATGATACTTTAAACTGAAACAGTTTTGCATGGTGAAGATACGATTTTTGGCGGGGACTTAAAAAAAATATGTTAAAGTGAAATATACGTTATAATGAGGTACGTTGTACCGGTATTCTACTGTATTTATGTTTACCTGATGCGTGACTGCAAACTAAAGTGAAAGGGGGAAAAAAAATGCATGTTAGAATAAATGATGCTGTAATTACAATGTCGTAACCTCAACACGGTTTCTGTTTATTTAAGGACTTTTGAAACATTTTTTTGAACTGAAGACACCGTGACAATGGTCGACCCGGAATGCAAGATGACCCCTGATAATGCAAGTTACTAAATAACCTTTTCTTTCCCTTGCTTAGTAGGAAGTCACTGCACAGAATCACACACAAACAAAAAACTTTCATTTATTTTCTTGCCCAAATCTCTGCGAGAATTAAAAATTTATTGTCTAATATGGAACGTTACTAATAATGCATCTATTTAAATATAAATTTAAAAAAAACATATCAAATTTTGTATATTTAAACATTTTATTCAATTAAATAATTTTTTGTAAAAATTTTTTAAAAATATTTAGCTCTCGGTTGTACGACGATCCTCGATTATTTGGCTGGTCTTTCAATGAGAAATTCTAATCTTATTATTTTCAGGTGAATATATTATGTTATAGTTATTCCAAACATTTGAAAAATATTTTTTTGACAGTAACATGGTTCCAATATTTGTGCAATAATAATAACTTTTGCTGTAAGGACAGTAGATGTATATTTGAATGACCGAGGTGTAAACAGTACTGAAGCTTGCTTGACGAGGGGTCGTCTTCCCTGGAAGCTAGTCGTCGACTGGCGTGTGCTGGGCTCTAGCGCCGCGCTGTGTTGCAGTGGAGGCGGCGGCCCCCCTGCCCCCGGCCGTGTCCGGGGCGAAGGGCTCCGGCAGGCACGACGCGGGCCACAAGGGCAAGGGCCGCAGGAAGCACAAGGGCAACGGTGAGTCGCTAGTCCCTCCGCCCGTCCGTCGTGCTTGTGTTCGAGTATACACGCTGTAGTTTGCTGGCTGTACGTAAGGCTACTGTAGGCTTAACGTATGGTTCTTGAAATAATATTGAAAATATCTTTGAGTTTGTAAAATACAATAAAAACTAATTTTTTTTTAATCAAGAAAATGTTTTCCGTGTGAGAGTAATGCTAAAATAGTAGGGGTTTTTTTTTTTTAGTGTGAAAAATATTCAAATGAATTTGTCACGTTCATTTAATTTTCTTGTGCTGATGCTTTCTGCAAGGCTGTGGCTGTAGAGAAATGTTGCCGTTCCGTTAATATACATTTTAGAAGTAATGAAGAAAAAGCAACCAATTTCATTAGAATATTAACAAGTCTGTCCTTTCGATAGTCCTGAAAGATGGTCTTTACTTTGTTAGAATTATTAAAAATAAGCATTAATTAGTAGAGTTTTTTTTTTTTTTACTATTTTCAATGTATAAAGTATCTGAAAAATAAGTTACCTTCTATGTCTGTCTGTTCACTTACTTCTCCTAAACTACACAATGTATTTTGATGCAATTTTTCATTATCATTAAGGAATTTCTTCTGGAATGTTTACGCGTATCATACATCCATATTAAATTTACAGACAGTAGAATAATCTCAATTTTTTTTAATGAAGTTGTAAAATTAAGTTTTTAGGACACTTACATGGCTTATGCTGACATATACATGACTGATACATCAAATTAATGTAGGTACTACAGAATTTTAAGTCTTAAAATGGCTTGCTGAAAAGTGTGCATTAATCTTGTAAGGATGACCCACAGTAACCATTTTTTCCTTTCAAAATTAGTTTAAAAATAATGAGTTATTTGTGAAGCTACTATTTTGACCGACATGGTATTATCCAGTTAAATTTATTTACCTTATTTTATTACATAATCTTAATCTGCTGAAATTATGCAATGTTATACGCCTGCAAGTAAAATCATTAAAAACATTTTTATTTGAGTGCCTAATTCTGACCAATGTTAACTGGAGAAGTCGTTTTGATTCCCCTGGTTCCATTTATACCAGAACTAGCGTTTCAAATTGAACGACTTTATTTCCCAGCAAAACTATCTTTTCCGGTGACAATAAATAAATGTTGAAGGAATATGGATTTGAGCGTTAATTGCTTTTCCCATGGACAAGCTATATGCAGCCCTTCCGCGTGTGACTTACAAACAAAATCTGTTTGCGTTGTCTCGTGAGATAAAAGCTGTCAACATTGTTTGGAAAGAAATTATTTAGTTATTATGTATTTAGTTTTTGAAAACACCTGACACTAGACCTTTATCCTTATAAGTACTTACTTATTAAAGCTAACGATTACATTACTGTACATTACTAGCAGGGCTCGATTTAGGAGAGGGCAACCGGGGCGAAAGCCCCGGGGCCCCCACAAACGGAGGGCCCCCACAATAATTTCATATAATTCTTGTCTCCGATTATATTTATGTATGTTTTTATAAATACTAAGAGAATCTACTTGATTTCACAATAAAGTATTTATTGGAAAACTCGACTGAAAAAAATTGTTCATTTTTTTTTGGAAAATAATTTGGGACCAGGCTGCCTCCGCTCCTCTGTTGCCCCGAGGCCTCTAGACCTCTAAATCCGGCCCTGATTACTAGATCGTATCCGTGCATTTATTTGTTGTGACAAATCTGTAGTTTTATTCCAAAATTGGTAAATTTGTGCGCCGGCGACCTTGATCGGCGAGGGGGTTGCGTTGCAGCGGTGATGATCCCGCCGTCGCGGCCCAACATCACGCGGCTGACGGACTCGTCGGTGATGGTGCACTGGAGCGTGCCGCCCAACAGCGGCCTGCCCATCCAGTTCTTCAAGGTGCAGCACCGCGAGATGCCGCGGCATCGCGGCGGGGCCCGGGCCAAGGGCAAGAGCTCGCGCTGGAAGACCAGCAACGAGGACATCGCCCCGCACGTCTGCAGCTACGAGGTGGACGGCCTGGAGCCGGACCGCACCTACAGGTGCGCCTGCCCTGCTTCTGCTTTCTTCACACCGACCCATGCTGTTGTGGCTTGTCATCTTTGTTTCAGATGTGTTTTCAGTCAGTTTACATATTTGGGCCATTATCCTACCGTGTTTTGACACCTTTGAGCGCTTTATACTCAAAATCGAGTATAATTAACCATGTTAACTACGTAGTGTTTCTTAAGTTTGCTCAACTCAAAAATACTGTATACCGACATGGAAACGTACCGCTCGTGCGTCCATGGTCGGAACATCCGGGTGGAATGCGCGTTGCTAGCGTGCCGTGGGCCCGCAGGTTCCGCATCGCGGCGGTGTACTCCAACAACGACAACAAGCTGGGGCCCAACTCGGCCCGGTTCCACCTGCACCGCGGCTCCCACCTCGAGAGCACCCCGCGGCTCGTCCGGACCGAGGCCGTCGGCGCCACGGCCATCCGGATCTTCTGGGAGGTGAGTGCCCGCTCCGCCTGCTCCCGTGGCCCCGCGGCGGGTCTTCCGTCGTGCAGCGCAGACATTCTCGGCAAGTCCTCTCTGGTGTATGACTTCAACACTAGGTCTTTATAAAACAACGAAGGCAGTCACAAGAGTTATTATACCTTGCGAAAGGATTTGATCTTAAAGTGCTAACTACGCAGCATCTAGCTTAAAGGTAGCCCAAAGCTAGCACATCAGGGTTTTTTCACTCCCATTTATTAAATAATGAGGCATTTACAAGAGTTTTATACCATTCGAAAAGATTTTATCTTAACGTGCGAACTACGCAGCATCTAGGTAGCTTAAAGGTAGCCCAAAGCTAGCACATTTGTGTTTTTTCACTCCCAAATTATATTGATAACTCTCGGGAACCCTCAATTCAATTTAGGTTGGCTATTTAAATTCTAGGTTGAGTGTTTAGTATGGTGTAGTAAATTTTTAAAATTTTTTGAGGTTGTGAGCTGTGCCGATGCTTGTTTCCGCGGTCGGCAGGCGACCCCGGTGAGTGCCTCACGCCGAGGGGTGGTGTTGCAGTTCCTGGCGGCGTCCGGCCGCGTGGACGGCTTCTACGTGTACTACCGCGCGACCAGCAGCGCGGGCCAGTACGTCAAGGCCACGGTGGAGGGCCAGGGCGCGCGCTCCTTCAACATCACGCACCTCGCTCCCGACACCGCCTACGACATCAAGATACAGAGTTTCACCATCGGCGGCGCCTCCGACTTCAGCGCGATCCTCACCAACAAGACCCTCGGTGAGTCCCGGCCCTCCGTCCGAGTCCAGTGTGTCGCTTCTGCCGTGCCGTCGGCGGCTGACGAGCGTGATCACGACACGGATGCGATTGTGTTCCCCCATCAACTGAAGAGTTGTGCCGAGTCAGGTCGGCAGAAACTAGATTTGGCCGATCCTTCGAATTATCGGCGCTTCTGTTGAAAACAGATAAAATCCTAAATGTTTGGCAGTACAAACTAAAATTACAAAAAATGGCTGTTGCAATATGCATAAAAACCTTTTTGGAACAATCCTAATACTGCATTTATTTTTATGGATCTCATCAAACTATGTATTTAAGTTTTAGCTCCTGAGCATCAAAGTGATGGTCTGAGGACACAGCCTAAATGTGAGGGGAAGCAAGTTGAAATGGTTCCACGCAGGTGGTCTTCAGTCACACCGAACCACTGCCATGTGTCATTCGACTCTGTTCATTTACTGTTCGAAAAAGTGATACTGGATCCAGTTAAATGACCCTGCTCTGTTTACTGTTTTAATTACCGTGATTTCTTTTACAATCTTTATGGCCAAAACATGTGTTGTTTTAACCATGTTTAATACTAATATTACTGCCCAGAAAAAAAAATTTTTTTTTAATGGACATTTGTTACAGCTTGGTATTGCTTTATTTACGTGCAGAATTGTCGCTCTTGCATATGGGTCACATTAATAATTTGGGTCATTAAAATCAAACGTTTTCACCAATAGTGTAAATTTTCCCTTTGTTTATGTATCTTGAATTTTGTTGCTCTTTTTTTATGTCAGGTTTTGTATATTATGTTTGCGAGTAAAATACAAGTGTACGATTGTTCACTGTGTAGATGATTTTTTTTTCCCGGAGGACCATTTTGGTAATGAGAATTTGACTGGTGAAGTAAAACTACAATAATAAAAAAAAATATAAATGTCAGACACAAAGAACAGTAGCTACACACCCGCTGGCATCATCTTGAACACTGCCGACACAACTAACAAAAATCGCACGAGCCCGAACAAGGGCCTAAGTCATGAAGCCCGAACATAGTTTAATGTTTGTTGTTGGAGTCATTGAATCCTGGTGGGAGCAGATGGACATCCTATCACGTGCTCTTTGTCAAATGTGCTTCCTTTTCGTTGATTGTGCTTCATTTGGTTGACTGTGCTTCCAAATGTGCTTCCTTTTCGTTGATTGTGCTTCATTTGGTTGATTGTGCTTCCAAATGTGCTTCCTTTTCGTTGATTGTGCTTCATTTGGTTGATTGTGCTTCCAAAATGTGCTTCCTTTTCGTTCTGCTTCCCAAATTTTGCTTTCTTTCAGTTGATTTTGCGGCCTCTTTGTTGATTGTTCTTCCTTTTTTGTCGTGCTGACGAGTGACGACCTCGGTTGTGCCGTGACCAGCTGTGACGTGGCGGTGTGTGTGCGCAGGCAGCCCGACGGAGCGGCCGCAGGTGGTGATGGTGGGGGCGGCCGGCAGCCCGCAGCCCTCCGCCCCCGGCGGCCGGCTGTTCCTGGTGGTGGGGGCCGTGTCCGGGGGCCTGCTGCTCCTCGGCGCGCTGCTGCTGCTCGCCGTGCTGCTGCGCCGTCGCAGGGCCGCGCGCGACCGCCGCTCCCCAGGTCGCTGCCCCCTAGCCCGCCCTGCCTGCCGGGGCACACGCGCGGGGTGCAGAGATACCAGAGTGGTGTCTGTTTATGAACAAAAAACCTTTAAGAATATGCAGAGGGCAGATAAATACTTCTGTTTTTTAACTGTGTTTTTAGAAGTGTGATAATAGTCGAAACACATGTTTTGCTAGGGATGTGCGAGTACCCGATATTTTCGGGTATGGTTCGAATCCACAATTACCCGAACCCGGAATCGTTGTATGTACATGGATTCGAACAGTATTACGAATATTCACAAAAGTTATAAATCAATGTAATACGGCTCAAAAATACTATGTAGCAGCGAAAAATAAAATTAGGCTACTATTACGTAAGTATTTATAATATGATGTATCAAAGAAAGATATGTAAATTGAATAATTAACACAGTGACATTAAAAGAATTTTGAGTTTTCGAGAGCTTAAACTATAATTACGAATTTCGTCGTATAGCAAACTATAAACTAAAAACAATTACATACCTACAAGAAAAAAAGTCTTAGCTATTTATTGGAGAAAAAATGGTTTCGTTTGCTAAAACTTTTATAAAACTGAGATTTCCCTGTGGCGTGCAGTTTATTACGATTGAGTTGGAGAATTGAATGTTTTGGTTTTTATATTTTAATGTGTTTAGTATTAATTAAGTTTACATAATTATAAACATTTCAATCTTAGTGTAATAAATAATTGCCAGTAGTTACAGTTAGAAAAAAGAAAACACACATTATTTTTAAATTAATCAGTTATTTTTAATTATTCTGTGCTTAATGTTCGGAATTGGATTCATAACTCAAATATTGCCAGGGATTCGAATCGTATTCGAACCAAACTGAAAATCAAGGATTCACACATCCCTAATGATTTCAGAATAATTTTTGGGCATGAAACACACAAGTACAGATTTTTTTAAATCACTCGGTGGATTCGCATTACACCTTCTTCTTATTTCTCCAACAATATGATGTAAATGTTTATCGCTGCTCAGATCTCGCAGACGCCCCAATGCACGAAGTCTACGAGCGTCTTAACGTACCATCCGTTTATCTTAACGATTACTTTGCCGATTATTTACGTCCCGGCGTAATTAAGTAGGTTTTTACAGTGTAATGTTTTGTTACACATTTTAGGACGAAATACGGTAATATTTGTATATATTACAAAATTAATCTAACTGCGTCATATCATAATTACAGATATTTCGTTAAGTTTAATAAATCTCATTGCCTCAAACAATAAAAAATGCATTTTTCCTACACGTTTATTTACGTTTCGTCTTTTGTTTAGTGGCCTTGTACATTACGTATAACCAGAGAAGTAAAATAGATGGCACGCAATCAAAATACCACAAACAGTTGCAGTGGATTCTATGACAATCAATCTTTTCGAGTCGTAGTAGCGGTTCAAAATCGTGGTCCCGATACCTTCTAGTTTTTATCACTGCGTTTTACAAACTCGTTAGGGGCGTCTTTGGTAACATTATCCGTTTGTTATTTGTATGTGACGTGAAAAGTGAAAAAGTATTTATAATTTTATATATTCAGTCAACATAAATAAAATCACATGTGCTAGAATTGGTTTTTAGTAATTTTTATATAATTATAGTGAGATGGCGAGTAGGGAGAAAAAAAGTGAAGTGTGGAAACATTTTTCTATAAACTCAAGTGAACAAAATAAAGCAGCATGTTTACATTGTTAAACGGTAATTTTTTGATGCAACCTTATGTGATAGTCGATAATAATGCTAGTTTTCCGCAACAAAAACTTACCCATTGTAAATTACAATTATTAGACTGTAGTTCAAGTTGTTTACAATAACAAATATTTAAATATAAGTTAATTTAATTTCCCCTTTCAATGACTTAATAGTGTATTTTATATATTTTTATACTGTTATTATAACTGTATTCTCAATTTTACCTAATCTTGTTATTAAATTCACATGGGAATAAAAAATTTTGTGTGCATTATTACACTTAAAAAAATTTCTTCATTATAATCAGTAACTGAATCTGTATCTGCCGATTATTGCTCTCATAATCGGTAATTGAATCGGTAATCGGTAAAGTCATATCGGTGCACCACTACTACATAGCATTATGTGGTTTGGCACGTCCAGCCACTCACATTTAGATTTTTTTTTTTTGGTGAATTTGTTGGCTGTTGGCCTTGACCACCAGGTGCGTTACTGCGCTCCAGTATTTTTAGTTGATCCAGGTTAGTTTAAAATAAAAGGTCACTCATATGCCACTGATTTCAAAAGCTATACCGTCTTAATGATACCTGTTATTTACAGTATTAAATAGTAAACATTTTAAAACAGCAAATCTACAAATAAATGGAACCTCAAAAATAACCAAAATAAAAAAAAATGATTTTGGGTAGTGTGTTACTGTGTAGTTAAATTATGGACTGTATTTATTGTTTTTTTTGTTTTTTTTTTTTTACCTCTTTTTATGATTGAAGTGCAGGGAAGATTGTAGTGCTATTGTCAAAGATTTTGTAATCTGTATACATATACAGATTTGGAGATGATTAAGTAATTTTAATTTTGATTTTATTTCATGTTGTAGCTATATAAAGTGATGAAGGTGGGCTTAGCTTAACTATGATAAGTCATTTCATTCTTTATGTTAGTACTGTCAACTGAAAGTAATAGTTTTTGAAACCAGGGCAATCTAGATAATTTTATTCTTTGTATTTCTACAACATTACAATAAACAGTGTTTCAGTATTTTGTTAGCTAGGTTAATGATTAAATCATTTAAATCAATAGTCCAGAATGGTTTAAATACACAAAACTGCATTTTGGTTTATCTTGAGAACCTGTTTGCAAGTCCGGTTTCGAAGTTTTGACAAAGCGCACTTTTGCGTCGTTTACACCGTGGCGCGACAGCGGAACTCGTACTTTCAGGTGACGGTATGAGTGTTTTGATCGGTGTAGCGTGCGGTCGCTTGTCTCGACTCACCAGCGAGTTTCGTTTGTTGCAGAACGCGACGGCCAGCACGACAAACTGGGTGAGTCGCCTTCAGCCATAACACCGCCTAACGCATACGCCACAAACTTGCTAAACGGCTCGCTGCCTCTTAACGGCTACCAGCAGGGTAACAAAATGAACATCACAACTAACCCTCTGGCCGACGCGGATCAGAACAAGGTACGATGTGCACGATCGCTTGATGGTAGTGCTTTGCTTCAGAGCAGTTGCATGCTTAACCTAATTTACCTAGTTATAATCCATTTGTAGTAATTATTTCAGAACTATAATTATATAATTATTATATTATATAATTATATTATATTTAATTATATTTATAATTCGGAAGCAAACATTATGGTTTAGACACTGTGGTATTGGCGGAAGGAAAGAATTTTAGTAATTTTACTGAGAACGGGCATTCTATAATAGTTTGCAACTGGCCAGTAACTTCAATGAGTTTTTTTTTATGTGCGTTAAGTTGAATGTGCCAAAGGGTTTTAAAATAATTTAATTTTAATTTGTGCATTCTCTGATAAATAGTGATTCATACTTTATCGTAGACTTAATTAACTCCTGTAATATACTGAGAATTATAGTGGCACTATTCAAGGCATGAACAGAAGTATTTGAGTAGGTATAGTTTATGGTTATTTGAACTCAAGTTTTATTCTAGTTTGCATGACTATTATTTTCCTAATGCGTAATGCTATTCATCTACCATTCGTTTCCTTTATCAGCATGGTGGTGCAAGTTGTCTGGTATGTCACGTGCAGAAGCAGGGTAGAAGCTATTGAGTTGTGAAATGCAATTCCCTTCTTCAATGGCAATGCTTTATAGTAATTGTTTCGGAACATGCTAAAAGGGCCTCAGTCCAAGCAACCCAGTTTTGAGAAAAACTAATAAAACTGTCTCTAAGTAAACCTTTTAGCATACATTAATAATTCCCCTAGCTAATATTAACTACCCCGCACGTGTGACTCAATCCCTTTTTAGCATAGATAGTTGAAGCTATCCTGTAACATGTGATTTTCATGCTTTACTCACGTTGCCATTTTTTGTAACTGAGGCCCTTTTAGCATGTGCCAATTCAATTAACTTTTGCTCTTTTATACCATTTCACCTTCATTAACAACAAATGGCACCTATACAAAAACATGGCACAATTTATATGCTGTTTGGTATTAGTAAGTAGTATGTAATTAGGTAAAACTAATGTGCATCTAGAATTAAGTTATTAAACTAATAAACCTGTTCAGTCAAACCTCAATATTAAAAACTTTTAATTCCAACTTTTTTATAATTTATAAATCATATTCAAGTAAAATAAAAGAAAAAAAATATTTTTATCTTTTAGTACATGCATGACACACTTAAAAAAATTGAATATACTTCAAAGATACTTGCAGCCTATTTTAAACACCACCAAAAGTATGTTTTTAGGGATGGTAAAATATTTTTTTTTAAATGGCTTCACCTGTAGTTCAAATATTTTGGACTGAACTACTTTTTAAAAGATTTTAGATAAGAATAAATAAATATTTTTGAAATGACCTACCTACAAAAATACATACCATCATTTGGAAAGAATAGTTAATTTTTAAGCCGTTCCCTCCTCACAACATACACTGAACTGAACCAAAGCAATGTCATAATAATTTTAGTTGAAAATTCACATTGTTTCTTTACATTATCCTGAAATATTTACGTTAACCAATCTTTACTACACGTAATTGTTTAACCTTTGAACCAAAAACAACTTTGTATAACACATTAACCACTCCTTCATAAAACAAATTTCTTAGCAGTATATGTAACTCCTATGTAATGTCTATGGACTGTGAAAACACTTTGTATGTATTAGAGAGAGAGATTTGTATTAACAAGGTTTTTAATGATGAGGTTTCACTGTTTTTCCAAGTGTGCCTAGAATTTTTCATCTTGTCGCTTGTTGGAAAATTGTCTAGCGCGGTTATATTCAGTCATAAAGTGTTTATTACTGGTGACATGCCGTCGCTGGAAAGGATAAACCACTAAACATGCAAGGCACAGCTGGTGGGAAGCGGAGTGGTGGATGTACCAGCGCGGTCACGGACGGACACGCGGGGTGGGGTCCTCGGAGCCGGCCGGGCTCGGCGGCCGATGTCAGAGTGTGGTGTGCCCCGCAGATCCAGAACGCGGTGGAGATGTCATTCCTGTCGAGCCGCAACAATAACTGCTCGTCGGCGAGCGAGGCCAGCAGCGGGGTCGACGCTGACGGCGGCCCGTCCGAGGACGAGGGGGCGGCCGCCCAGGAGAACTACGTCTGAAGCCCCCGCCCCGGGGCCCAGTATTACCGGCGTGCCGTCGGCGGCATGCCGCGCCCGTGTTCACTAATCCCGCTGCGTTCCCGGTGCACTGGCCCCGCCTGCTGCGAGACAGCACACACCGCTCCGTCAAATTAAATAAATATTGTTACGCAGAACTGACCCAAGTGGAAACATTTTTTTTAAATTTTAATTCTGCATCATTCGATCAAAAAGCCGTTTCTTTCTCTCTGCTCGTAGATCTATTTTCCAGCTACCTTAAAGGAAATTGGTATGACGATATCCTGCAGCATACTTTTATTAGTTACTGCTCAGATTAGTAGACTATGCTTACATAATTGTTGCATGAATTACGAAGCAAAAATTGCTTCATCAATTCTGCCTGTCATGGGCATCAGTCCCAGGGGAGGCCAGGGTCCCGGAATTAAGAAGTTCCGCTTGCACTTACAAAACCGTGACTGTGAAAAAGTGGGTTTATAAACGTAAATTTCTGTATATTTTACAGTTTTATGCTTATTGCATGAATGTAGGCCAACATGATGGCAGTATGCAACATACAAGCACCCTATCCAGGGATGGCTTGTGTAGGTTAAAACCCACGTGTGAAACTCTAGGGGCACATGTGCACCCCTGCTGCCCATCACTACGAAATGGCCCCGGAACTCTCTATCGTGTCTTTTTTTTGACGCTCACGCAGGGACCGTAGCGGGGAAGATTGTCGCCACAGTCGTGGGCTGCTCTCTGAAACGACGAGTAGCTCGCCTGTTCGACCTCCACTTCAGCTCTCACTGTCTCGCAGCAGGCCGGTAGCCAGTACTTACGGGAATTCAGTTTCCATGGTTGTGTTAAAAAAAATTTATTTCACTATATGTAGTGCAGTAGTTATCTGGAGGACACGCAACGCACTGTTCTTGTGTTCGTTTTGTACATTTAGTGTAAATATTTATAGAGTTATTTTGTGTAGAAGCAGTTTTCAAATGAGTTTGGTGCAATACAAAACTAACATAAAAATTTTTCAAGGCTTATGTTAAAAATTACATTGTTCATTGTGCAGTTACTTTTTGGGAACTTAATTCAGACCATTTTAGAGTTTGAATTAAATTGCCAAACGTCTGTGAAGTTAACTGTATCAGATTTCAGGACCTCATTAAGTCACCTAATTCAATTTATCTTCGATACACAACACAGCTCACTGGCTAGCCACAAAGGGTGAGATATTTTCTGGCTTTAAAGTTTGATGAACTTCACTGATGTATCTGCAGTTACATATTGCGCAGCTTCAAAAGTTACAGAATTTTCTCTTTGCAAACTTTATCATTAACAGAGACTTTAAAAAAAAATTGCATTTGAACGAATTCAAAATTAAGTTGATAAGCTTAAAAATGATAACTTAAATTCATGCCTGTTTTAAATAGAAAACAGATGGATGTAACAATATAAAAAAAAAGATTAATTTGTTGATTGGATTCTAGAATAACTAATTCAATACTCAAAAATGTGCAGTTTTGTGATAGCTTGAAAGGTCATAGCTTGTCCCTTCCCTAACGAATTACATTTCGCGGGCTTGGTTTTTTGCCCAAAAAAAAAGTGTTTAATTTTAAATTGAGAACCCGGTTAACCAAATGCACGGACAATCGAGGATCTACTGTAATTGCATTATTTAAACATTTTAACCCATAAGAAATATTTTTCAACTACGTAGTAAATTTGATACAGTAAACCTTATGCATTCGCTGATGGTACACCACTCTTTTGTGGTTCTTTGTACTTGTCTGTTTTTTGCACTGTATCTCCGTGGTCTCTAGGCTAGAAGAAAAAAAAAAAAAGGTTTGCTGTAATAATTATGAAAAAATCTGCACTCCTGGTTGACAACTATAAAGCACATATCTCAATGTGAAGACATGCTTGACTGATAGAGGGGGGCATAACAGGAACTATTAGCTTTAAATCTTGCCTTAGGTTAGGAGTACTTTTGTACTTAATTCAGAACAACATCACTGGTGTTGCCATATGTAATACTGCCTGTAATAGTGTGTGTTTGTATGGATGATTGTTCAATTACTTTAGTTGTGTACATCGGGAAGAAATGACAGTATTTACGAATGTTGGGTTGTTAGTTCAGTGAATAGGTTTTCTTTGTTTGTTAAATATCTAGTGAATTAATAGTAAAAAAAAAATTCACACTGCTGCCTGCATTAGCACACAAACTCCACAGAGGCTGTGGTTGAAGATGTGGAAACATGTTGTAACTCCATCCAAATTGTGAAATTTCTGTCGTGGCAGTTGAAGGTAAAAATTTCTGTCGTGGCAGTTGAAGGTAAAAGACTGCAGACACACAAAAGTTTTACTAATGCACATATTTCTCGTTAACATAGCCTAGATTTAAATGCAACTGTAAATGCACCCTAGAAACCATTCATCTTGCAGGTTGGTAGGCTTGAAGCACCTGCAAATACAGTGCAAGACTTGTCGTGTGAATTAACTTGTAAATAATCCACTTTTGTAACAAATTTTTTTTATGATTTCCAAGATTAAAGATATATTTATTATTTTTCTTAAACTTTTGTGTTTTATTTCTCACCTGCTATAATGCCTAGACAATGGACTTGGTTCAATATTCTCCCGATTGCCTCCAACCACCAGGAGTACTGGTCGGTAGGAATCATAAACTTAAGGTATTGCTAATAATTTTGTTAGTAATGAAACTTGAAGTAATAAAACTAAATATTCATAATAGCTGGTCTTTGTCTACATCTATAGATATTCTTTACTTTCTTATTTAGCCAAATAAAGTGCAATTCAATGACAAATTCAGCAGAATAGTTGTAACTCATAAACCATTCATAAAATGATAAATTTTCTAATGGTTCAGGAGTGGAATATTGTATAAATTACAGTGGGAGCAGTCATCATAATGTATTTACTTGAATCTAAAATGAGCTTTATTTTAGTCCTTGAAAAATTAGGCATCTGCAAATTGTTTTTTTTTTTTTTTTCATTCAAGTCGAATATAAAGTTATGTACGAATAACAATTTTTTTTTGAATTGAATACAAAAATCCAGTTAATTTTTTTCAGTCTTCTCAGAAGTCTAAGAAAAATTTATGCCAAACACAGTAAACTGAAAGACATATTTGTACTGAAATAATTAAAAAAACACTTAGGCATAATTTTTTGTATAGAAAAAACATTAAAAGTAAGAATTTATGGAATAAGGGTATCCTGAAGTAACTAATTCTGCACATGACATGTTTGTAAAAAGACAAATTCATCATATTTTGTGCAGGCCAAATGAGTTAATTTTTATTTGAATAGTTCTTAAAAAATGCAGTGCTGTTGCAACATAAATTGCAGGAAACACTTTTGCACAAAGCAAGAAAGTGCATTAATGATTTAGAGAAAATAATGGTGCAAGAAAAAATACGTTATGGGAATTCGTAAATCCCAGGCATGTAACAATGAGGTTCTACTACTTTTGCTACACGAAAGGCCAGGATTTACGATTCAATGTAATGGATAGTTGTGACAGCTTATAAAACCTAAATTTCTATAAGTTTTGTAGCTATAGGTAACAAATAATTTAAAAATTATATGATTCAAAATGTACAATTATTTGGTTCAAATTTGAAATTTTCGAGTACTCGCAGACCCCTAACAAGCATTTACATTTCGTATTCCAGCTGTGAATTCAAACTAGTTCATTGTCGTGCATTGTTTGTGTGGTGCAAGAGAATTGAAATGCTTTAGGACACTTCCCAGTGTCAAGAGTGTAGTTTCCTCTCACCGAACGTTCTTCTTCTTGAGAAACCTGACACCTCTTTACAGAGGCACTTGAGATGGCTGTGGAACAAGACCTGCCTGCTTGCGACCATCTCCGTACATTTCTGGAGCATCCTACTGCGGTACCGGAAACTGTGCAGTTACCTGGTCCTTCGACCAAGAACACTGAGTGGTCGAAGCTCAGTTCCCGAGCCCGTCCGTGCAGCTAACCCCTGGTTTGCAACATTCACACCAACTGCTACCATGCAGGGAAATTAATCTAGTGATGGCCCGATATCCAAAAACCCGATACCGATACCGATTCCGATATTTCCAAATTTACCGATCCGATACCCGATATTTCGATACTAGGCCTATCTCATTTCTAACACTGATTCTATAAAATTGTGGTTCTGGAGTATTGTTAGAGACAATAATGAAAAATGTTAAATATTAATAAAACATACTTATGTGAATTATATTATTTTTATTAATTGTAAAATATTGTAAATTCGCATTAAATGAAAGCTAATAATGAATTTATCATAATGGCCTACAAACAAGCTCTCTAAATTCAAGGTCTTAAAAAAATAAATTGTTTTTCAAGGCCAGATAAAGCAATATTCTAGTGTAGGTATTACCTACAGTATGCAAAAAAACATATTGTAACTACAAGGAAACAAATTTCAGATTTTTGTGGAGAAATGTTGAGAAATCTTGTAGCTGTCCGGTATTAGTCTCTAGTGTATTTGCTTATAATGTATGAATTACAAGTCACTGCATGTACTGAGTCCAGTGTCTCAACTGTAATCTACGAAAAATACCGTCCGGAAAACGGGAAGCCTACAACTCACGTAGTTTCGGTTCCCTGCAAGAGTTTTGAGAGAAATCCGAAGTTGCACGAACGTGATAGGGAACCAAAACTACGTGAGTTGTAGGCTACCGCCGAAAAACCTCAAACTTTTGTACCCTTTGTAAAATTTCATCACGGTTAACGACACGCTAGAAAGGAAGGTCTTCAAGTAGCAAGTTTTGTGACCATTGTTCAAGTGAATCACTCCATTTATTGGTGCGAAAACACGTTAAAAATACGTGAAAAGTAATTTAAATACAACTTTGAAACGTACTGCAGAGTTTATAAAACCACACATCTTTATTTATGTTGTTGGCAATGCATTCAATATAGCCAACATAATACCTTTGCTGCAACTTGCCCTACGTAAACACGTTTCATATTTTAGCTTTTGTAAAACTTACGTACAACTCGCGCAGGCTAGGAAGGGCTTTGAGACGCGCAGGTTGTGATACCGCCCCCCTCGGCAGTCAAAGCGGCGCCTGTGCTCTAATTGGCTGTGCCTGCGAAGGCCATCGATAGCGCACGGCTGTCTAGTAGACTACTACCGTGCGTGAATATATCAGTCTTCCTCTTTCCGTGGTTGTGTTGTGTACGTATTTAACAGAGTAGGCTACCGCGAGAATTGTCGGATTTTGTGTGCACGTTCTCTTGAGGTATATACGTAACAATGCCTCCAATACATTCGAAGCTGAAACACAAGGTTCTGCATAGTCAAACGCGAGAAGTTATTGCGAATGTGATTGAGTTCATGAACAATGAAAAAGCGGCTCAAGAGCCTATCATCCCTTTTGCCGAAGCACGAAGACGTGTTGCTGTGGCTACAGGCGTGTCTACAAATGTAGTTACCCAGATTACCAAAGAGATGCAGCGTATTGCAGTCGGCGAGGGCACACGTTTCGAAACACCAAACAAGCATAGGACGCGTACAAAGCATGTTACGGGACTTGACGATTTTGATAAGTGTGTTGTGTGACGAAGTATTCACAATTTTTATATAAATCAGAAAATCGCCCCTACTATCCCAAGACTACTACAAGAACTACGAAATAGTATTGGTTTTAAGGGAGGAGCAACAAGCTTACGAAAAATCGTACGAGAATTGGGATTTAGATGGAAGAAAACGAGAACAAATCGTTCTGTACTTACAGAGAGACAAGAAATAAGATACAAACGGATTGCGTATCTAAGAGAGATAAAGGAAGCTAGGCAGCAAGGCAGGCCTATAGTGTACATGGACGAGACGTATTTACTGAGCTCGCACTGTACAGAAAAATCATGGAGTGACGAAAGCAATGCAGGCCTGTTGAAACCCGTATCTAAAGGCGAGCGAGTGATAATTGTTCACGCAGGTGGCGAAATGGGTTTTATCAAGGATGCGTTGTTAATGTGGCGTTCAAAGCAAGCTACGGGTGACTATCACAATGAAATGAACGCCACTAATTACGAGAAGTGGGTATTAGAGAAGCTTATACCTAATCTTCCAGAAAACAGTGTTCTGGTAATAGACAACGCACCGTATCACAATAAACTCCGTGAAAAGTGTCCTAACTCCAACTCCAAGAAAGAGGACATGAAGACATGGCTACGTGAAAAAGGTATTTCATTCCGGCCCGACATGTTGAAACCAGAGTTGTACGAAATAATAAAAAAACACAAAGAACTACATAAGAGTTACGTTATTGACGAGCTTATGTCACAGCACTCTCACCGAGTTTTACGTCTTCCTCCATACCACCCTGATTTAAATCCCATCGAACTCATCTGGGCGGACGTTAAACAGTGGGTTGCGCAACGAAATGTTGATTTTAACATTAAAAGTGTTATCGCTTTGTGCAATCAACGGTTCTCCGAGATAGATCAGGACAAATGGAAGTCAGTATGTGCACACGTACAAACAATTGAAAACGGATATAGAACACAGGAAGGGGCAATCGATATCGCTGTGGAAGAAGTGATAATTAACTTAGGCGAAGAAACTGACACTTCAAGTGAAGCTGATAGCTACAGTGATGACAGAAATCACTCTGAAAGGGACAGCGAGTTGTCGGGCATTGAAGAACTGCAGTAGGTAAGTAACCTGGAAAATGTATTTTGGTTTCAGTGTAATGTATACTGTATATATGTGTTTTGCTGTGCCGAAAGTAACCACTCTGAAAGGGATAGTAAATCAAGTATTACAGTAGGCGAACCAACTACATAACAGCCGCATGATGTTTTCAGTATGGTGTGTACCGTACACGTGTTTTCTTTCCTTTACACTCCCCTCTTCGTCACCAAGAAGGGAGGGTACTTGAGCTGCGCAGTAGAAGCTAGTTTTCGTCCGTTTTTAATCTCCATCAAAACCTTTCCTACAGCGAGCCTGGTGTAACGTTTGTGTATAGAACAGCAGTTGGCGACCATGAAACGACACGGAAAGAAAATGTCTGTTATATCAAGCAGCAACTTTATTCTTCTTCATGTTTACTTACAGCTACACCACTTATTAAATTAAATATTGTAATTATTTTCGTTTATGTTTTCAATTTATGTACACATAGTGAACTTCGAAAATTCATCAAGTGAAAACATTTTGCGAATATCTGAAACGAATAAATATGCACTAATGACTGGGATTTGTGTACACATGGAAGAATTGTACCGTCGGGATGCATTGCAGTATCAGAAAGAAGAAATAGGCTTGAAATCTTGTGTTTCAGTGGAAAATATGCTTGGAATAACTAGGTAATATGGTGACGTGAAGAAAGATAAATTACGCCCGCGGAAAATAAGCTTGGAATTACGGTTAAGGTTATGTGAGAAGTATTATTGGCGAGAGCAAACATCGGTTATCAAAATATCGCAAGTATTTACCGATGTTCGATATTGAAAAATGTGCCGATATTACTGATCTCCGATATTGAATATCGGGCCATCACTAAATTAATCACATTGTATGTAGACACGTGTTATAAAAGAGGAATTTTTCCAACGGGGAAGTTTACCAGATAAAGATCTTACAGAAACAGTTTCTAAATGTATTCCCCATTTAGAGGTTTACAGATTAAGTTTTTCAACTAGAAATTGAAGTACAAAGTCTCAATTATTGTCATGTGAACCAAGAGAGCAGACACTATAGTTACCCAAGCAACGTTTCAACTTTTCCTTTATTACAATACATATGTACAAATAATTGCAATGTGCACCTTTAACAGTACTGAGAATTATTCATTTACAGTTAAACATTGTACACCATATCATAAAAAAAAGTATAACAAAAACCTAAACCACAACCTGTTAAAAAACAAAAATATAAACTTTACTAGTACGTAATTGAATCAGTGGTACAAATTTAGAACCTGTTTAACTGCATGTAGACATGCCAGGCAGATCAAGATGTTAGGGTAAACAATAAATACAATTAGGAAGGAATTCAAACAGAGCAGCACTAGATTCAAACAAAAAAATACTTAAAATTATCTTCTGTCACTGTTATCCCTGGGTACTTTACTGCACAACTAATAATCACAATACATAGATGTAGCTAAACCATTACATGAAGGATTTTACTAGTTTTATGAAATGTATAATTGCACACAAAATACTCTTGCTAGTTTAGATGTTGGTTTTTTCTGTAGTGAAGACGTGTGCAAAATGTAGGACTGTAAAGGAATGGATTTTTCAGTTCGGGAAATTTTTGGGTGCAAAAGAATTCTTCCCATGGGAATTGGGATGGGATCAGTAAAATAATTAAGTGAAATAAACAATTCTAATTCGATAGAACAAAGATATTTCCTGAAATGTCCTTCGTAATATTAAAAACATACATCTTAGGGATTTTGGGTAGCCGGGAAGTAGTTCACACTATTTGGGGTCAAAATCTAGAATTTAAAACAAAATAAGTTTTGATTTGAGAGATTATGGCTCAGTTTGTAACTGAAATTTAAGAGGTAGATACAGTTTAGAATAAGTAGCAGCAAATAACTGCTGTAGAAATAAGCAGTTGGCCACACAATTCACTTTCAAATGTTCCTTAAAACTGGTAAAAATTTTCGTAGGGTGGGTTTAAATAGAATTTACATTGAGAAAATTATTAAAACTATTATAATTTAATTAGTTCTTTGCGTGATAATTAAGTCCTTTTAATTTATAATTTTTTTTTTAAATTACTAAGTGTAAGAATACACTATACAAAACAATACACAATACTTTCTTTATCTGTCCTGTGTATGTTGCTTAGGGGGAAAAAACTCTCTCTTGTTTTATTTGCAATGTGAAGTAACTTTCTCAACCCATGAGGAGGGAGGGAGTTGTCCTAGATGAACATCACTTGACCACAGATACTTCAAGTTGCATTCCGACAGTCGCTATGTATTTACTTGAAAAACATGTCATAGCGTGTCAGGATAATGGAGTCCTTTATGTTATTCGTTAAAATGTGGTGAACAAATAATGCAGGTGGTTTGTAGTTATGTCTTTGAATAAACATGAAAAATCATTATTTTACAACTTTAAGCAGCTCGCTGAATTTAGCGAAAAATGAAAACCCTAGACGTTAATAACCAGAACAAATCGATAACTTTTCCCCTGCCCGAAGGTAAAAAAAAACCTTACTGATCGGGAAACTTTTCCCGAATTTTTGGATCCCGCACAGGCCAAGTAGATATGAAGATTCTTTTATCAAGAGGCAACATTCGGCGCCACGACTATGGTCCCGACAGACAAGTGTGTGTTGAGGTTCCACTGCGCGGCTAACCTGGCACGTCTTTTGCGCGCGAGGTCGCGACCAGAGAGGATGCTCTGGTCCGCAGTTCCACGGAAACTTGGTTATGCATTCCACAGAGCAGTAGCACAGGTCAAGAAGATGTCTGGTTTGGTGTGTCTAGAGGATCCATTACGTACTGAGAAAAACCTGCTAATGAAATTGGGTTTTACTTAATCCAATACGTATTGAAGATATATTTGAAAGAAAAATAAAATTACAATAATTGCACACCAAATTTTCTGAAAGCCAAATTACTTTGTTCTTTGTTATTATATATAACAGAATAAAGTTTTCAAACTTTTCAAATAAAACTGGCTATACATTAACCATATCTGTTTTCCAATGTTACTGTAGCCTAAAATATTTTCTTCAGACAACTGTAAACACATGGCAGTATTAAGCCCTATCTACAATAGCAATGTCCTAAATTGTGTTCCACACACTGACTGGTGATTGCTGATTGCTGATTGGCCCACGTGACCCTCTGATGTCATGGGTGGTCCAAATACATTGGTCAACTTGAACTTTTGGTCCCAATTTGTGTCCTCTGGTAGCATAGAAGAACACTCATGATACTTCAAAAACATGCTCTTAAACAGAAAGGAACGAATTTAGTTGAACTCTCACAACTTTCTCAAGTTAAATGAATATTCAAAACTAAACTGTGCACCCATTTACAGTGCATGAAAAAGTAAACAAAAAGACGTATTTTAGCGCTCTATATTTACTGCTCTTCGGTGACAACTTTGGAAATCAATATCAGTATTCGCCTACTGGGACATCGCAATCGCAGACTTGGCAGTTTTTCCTGCAACAATGTGAAGTTATTCACATCAGGATAAGGACATGGACTGCCCAGAGATTCAAACTGTTGTAGACTGTTGAAGAAAGGGGCCTTTAAAAACACACATTCTACCACAAGCTTTAAGTCTTAACAGCAACACGCAACCGACTTGCAGATCGAATCTTATTTCTCTCTTAGGCACGATAAACATGGGTGAGGATCTCACAATCTTCGGTTCTTCCAGGCATTTACTTATAAAAGAAAAGGAGCAGTAAATGTTCTTATTCTCGAAAGAGTATTAATTGTCCCCAAGAATGACAGCTACAAACTAAATGTAAGGTTGTTTGTGTGAAGAATGGAAGGTCATTTGTTGAGCAATTTCATTAAGCTCAGCTGAAACTGCTGGCATTCAAAATTTTTGTGAATAAAATATTTGATTTTTTTTTAATATTAATCAATAATCATATTATAATCAAAACACGTAGGTAAATAAAAGTGCCAAATACGTAATATCAATCTCTGCGCTGCTAAAAACAATCAGCAAAACCTCTGGGTGACAAAAGTGGAAGTAGATTTAAAACAATTTTCTGGACATACGCATTGCTGATTTACAATTTATGTCATAGAAATATCTTGATGTTTTTCTATGACGTTCAGTGTAAACCGGCAATGATGTACGGCCATAAAATTGTTTCAACTCAATCTTCTCCACTGAAAAAAAATAATTAAAAGAACATATAGTTGAAGTACTAAAAACTATTATGCAGGTTTATTGCACAGGAATGCACACTCACTATTCCTAGACTATTTATGCCGCTTGCCTGAGTGATAGGCAACGTTCGAGGGGTGCACAGAGAATTTGCGGAGTAGTAATTCATAAAAAAAACTTCAAAAATATCAGCACGAAAAAATAATTGCATTTATAAAAAAATAATAAATATTGGCACTCTGCAAATCAGTGGAATGAAGGCACAATTACCACTATATTTTAAGTACTTGCTTTTCACCTGAACTAGGCTTGTTTGTCTGTAATATTCACGTATAATCTTAACTGCTAGGGTAAAGTATTGCACATGACTTATTGCAATGCCAGAGACACAAACAAGCTCTAAACAGCTACAATACTGGTTCAAGAGAACTCAACGACCGACTCAAATGGACTTCACAACGTCTTATCACACAGACCCTTGCTCCACAATCCACGAAAACTATGCACAGGACAGTAACCCGATATCACAACAAACCGAGACCTCTGCCATTCCTGTTTTTAACGAATGCAACAGCAGACTCTCTCGAACAACTTGCCACTGCCCAATTGCCAAGACAATCTCGCAAATTTTGTCCGTAGCAATCTCTCTGCCGATAGCTCAAACACCACACGGGCAATGATCGTTCTTCGAGCAAGACATCTGGGTACCCGTCGATGTTAAGAAGGAGGAACACGATTAAGTAACCCTTGATCCACGACTAATGAACAAATGATGGACAGAACAGGAAAATGAGCAATGCAAACAAGCGAAGAGGCTACGTGGTCACGATTTTTCTATTATAAATCCACCAGAAGTTTAAAAATACAGAAAAAAAAACAATCCAGGTGTTTCACACCTTACAATTATTATTTTGTAAAATTGCCTTCACGGGAAATCAAGCCGGAAAAAAAAAAATTTGCCACAGTTATGATATTCAAGTACAACAGCTACAGTATAAAATATCACAAGACCTACAAAACTCACCACAGAGAAAAAATTTAGATTCAAATAGTTCAATCCGAGTAGCGGTTGTCTGGTAAATATTTGCTGCTGCGATGAACGATAGCGGTAGCGCAGACGCGAGAGGCGGCGGCAAGAGAGACGGGTGGTACTCGGAGGGGAGGGTGGTGAGGGAGGGAGGGGAGAGGCAGCTCACTTCATGAGCGCGTGCACCACGGCCTTGGCGTTCAGGCTCTTCAGGTCCGTGTAGGTCTGGCCCGTGCCCACAAACACGATCGGCTGGCCAGTGATGTAGGTCATGGAGATGGCCGCCCCCACCTGCCGGCAGTACGCACACGTCACGCACAGACATCCACACAAGCAGTGGCGTAGCCAGGATTTGTGTATGGGGGGTGTTAAGATGAATGCGCCCCCCCCCCTCCCTGGTATTGAAGCGGTGGGTACGGGGGTCCTCCCCCAGGAAAATTTGGATTTTAAGGTGTTAAATAGTGCTATTTAATCAGTTTTCGGTACTTAAATTTAAATATTGTAATGGCAAAATTTTTTTTTATTAATTTTAATATGAAATTTGTTTGAGTGATGAATAAGAAATTAATTAAAGATTTGGTGCTAAAGGGAGGGGGGGTTTGAACCCCTATAAAAACCCCCCGGCTACGCTCCTGCTCACAAGGCACGTCACACCTAACACACGCTGCACCTTTCTCTACGCGGGTCCTATCATTCTCAATACTGCACTGCAGTATGGCAATAGTATTCAATGCATTAGGGTAAGTTATTTCACAACAGTTTTTATAATTCTGAAACTACACTATCAAAAAAATACACCATCAAAACAATTAATCGGGGTACAACATTAACTTGCATATAACAACACAATTTTTTATATCGCTTGCAGTCTAGTAAAAATTAGTTGCTGGTAGCATTACATCATATCATTGTGTCAAAGCCCTGCCGACATTGGCCTAAAATAATTTGAGAGTGGCACAACAAATGTTTATCTTCCCATTGCTACTATGTACACAGACTGCCTTGGAAAGTTATTATCACATATGTTATTTAAAAACATTAGACTTTATACAAAATACTTTGATTGAAAGCCGTCATGCATTTTAGAGCTAAATGTTTAAATTTTTTTTGGTTCTTTAAAATACGTAAATTTTTTTACTGTATTATAGAAATGCATATATTTATTTAGAACAGAAAAGAAATACCTTTCTGGTAAATGAATTAATTACTCATAGTTACCAGACTGTGGAGAAACACAACACTAAAAGCAGAAACACAAGGTGAAGGTTCAGAACTCGGAAACTGCCGGGCGACTCGCCTTGTCGTCGATGGTGTCGAACTTGGTGAGCACGATGCCGTCGATGAGGTGCGGGGTGGCGGACGACGAGTAGTCGGCCAGCGCCTGGTTGAACTTGACCAGCTGGTCGACGGCCTCGTTGCCCACCAGCGCCTCGCCCACGAACAGCACGAGGTCGGGCTGGTTCACCTTGATCAGCTGCGACACGAGAGCCCGCTCCGCATCACCACAGCACTTTCGCTTACTGGCTGCACTGCGCAATGTACCTTAGAACACCAGTGTCGTGTTTTATCGCATAATCGACACTCTCACATAACTGCCGAACTTCAATTTTAGGGAATCAAAATTCTGGGCCGGGATGGGGGAGGAACTCGCATAAAAATCACTTTGTTCTTAGTTTCGCTGTAGATTCAGACCTTGCCCAAGATCATACGATAAAGCACTGCGCAACAGCATTGCATTTTCAAGTTGCCGTCAGGTGAAGTAAAAGTTATAAATGGGGAGATAAAGTAATCAAAAAACTCTTTAAGATGTACCCATACAATATTTATTTTCCTGTCCAATATTGCCGAATGTTTCGGTCCTGCCATTTTCTCCATAAACTGTATGTTTTTTTTTTTTCGTGAAAGATGTCGCCCATAAACTTCTTTCCCAGTGTAAAATTATGTGTTTTAAATTTTAAATTACTTTTAACATGGTGGAAATACTTGAGAAGTAGTTTTAGTTACAGACAGAGAGGGATTCTCGCGTCGGTGACGCAGCGGGAGACTAAAGCGACGTCCAGGTTCCCTCGTGGTCCTCACAGATACGTGCCGACTGCCTCGTCCACGCCCGCGCCACGCAGGGTTCCACGGCAGCGACGCGGAGGGCTCACCTTGGCCAGGGCCCTCATGAGGGGCTCGTTGTCCTGCATGCGGCCTGCCGTGTCCACCAGCACCACGTTCACGTGCTGGTCCCGCGCAAAGTTGATGGCCTCCATCGCGATGCCGGCCGCGTCCTTCCCTGCAACACCACTCTGCTACCATTCTCCTCCAACACACTCACTCACTCACGTACAGCACCTCGAGTGGTTACCAGCCAGGGTGGCCACACAAATCCACAGAAGAATTTACCATTAAAGAGAAATTACAAAATTTAACCTGATGAAATTTTTAAAATAATTTACATGTTATACAAATTCATGTTCCACGAGGCAAAATGTTCCGGAGGACCACGCGCGCATACACCGCCAATTGTCGGCCATCTTGATGCACTGAATCACACACTAGGTTTTTTTTTTTTGTTACATCTGACCAGGGTGACCACACCACAGAAGTTAGAAAACAAAATTTCTTAACATACAATATCAAACATTACATATTTTGCTATTTTCTGAAAGAAATATTAGAATCCAGTATCCACCATCCCTATAGCTGTACTAGTAGTTCAAACAGAACCTTGCTTACGTCATTTTACAGTATGACTACGTACTAAAACACAATCTGGAAAGAAAAAAATGCTGTCAAAAGTCTGGGTGTCGGCGTACCAAAACATGACATTCCCTCTTAAATTACTATCACTGAGGAATTTACATGACTTTTCCAGGTTGTAAAGTATATATTCCCTGACTCTCCAGAACGTGGAAACCCTACCGGAGATGTGGTCAATCCCTTAAAAATGGATTCTGATTCAAAGTAATACTCCAGAAATTTACCAGTTTACTTTTATTTTCAGACTTATTTCTGCAACATGATAAGTTTAAAAAAAAATGGAAGGACAAAGGATAAGGAAGCACTTTCTACCCTTTGTTGCTATTGATGTCATTTTTACAATGCTGAATGCAAATTACTGAAAGTGATAGATCGAATTAGGATGTAAAGAAAAAAACATGTACCCTGTGGCTGGCAAGGTATAACCATAAGATATATGTACTACAAGTTAAGGCAAATAAAAAAAGCATAGATTAGTAATATGTACTTTTTTCATTAATTTCAGATATAGTAAAAATCCACTGCAGTGCTGCCAAGTATTATGTATTTTCTGTAATTATTACTTTGCTGAACGTCCACTTGCAGGACTACAGTATGTTATGTATTTACTACGGAAACACATCAGAAATAGTGTGTGTCTATCAGAATTTCTGTCAAAAAATCTCTCACATATAGCCGGTTTACAGTTGGCTGCAAACCTAGCACAAAAAATTTGGTAAAATCCATATTCGTTGAATTTAGTTAACATACACAATATACTAAAACAATAATTTACCGCCACGTAAATTCAAGAATCCATAAATGCAGCGCTTGGATCATCAAATAATAATATGGTAGACCTTCGTCAAGCTCGTAACATAAATACAAATTGTATAAATTTTTCTTTTTTTTTTAAAATTAAGTTCTTTAGAACTGTGCAAATTTTAAAACCATTTACATAATAGATTAATTATCTGAATGCTACATGTGCGTTAATTATTTTGTAGCTTCTGATATTTGGCATTTAGGTACGTGCACGCATAAATAAGATTACTGATGCGTGCAGCTAGAGATTGCTCGGCTTCGTCGGATACACCCGTAATGGTCACCGCCAGGGGTGCTTGCGGACCTTGAGTCCAAGTGCCCAACCCCCGCATGGCAGAATCTTTCTACTCTGGCCAACTCTTCATCCAGACCATTCCTCTTGTCTCCTGTACTTCCCTACATTCAATGCATGCAAACTTGCATCCCGCACGAGAGTGCCTTGTGTCCATGCAGCTTTCACCTGGGCCCAACCTATCTCCAGTTATAGTCTAGTTTTAAGAGCGAGGGGAGTTAGTCATGGCGCCAATTGCTGCCATGGCTGGCCAATCCCCTCCTAGCACACGATGCATGCGACCCTCTCCCCGCGTGGCTGATCCCCGGCACGACCAAGGCGTGATGGGCTTCGGCCTGAGACGCACCTAGGTCCCTCCCCTAACACAGACCCCTCCCGAACACACTTAGTTTTTAGTTAGGTTAGGGGAAAATGGTCACTGGTTCCCTTCGACGGCCCCCCGGATAGGAGTCCCCGCTCACCGTAGCCCTTCTCGTAGAGCTGCACCATCTGCTGGCCGCCGTGCCGGCCGGCCGGGTGGAGGGCGTTCAGGTGGCGAGTGTGCGTGCGAAGCTGCTCCACCGCGCCCGCGCGGAACGTGTCGCAGGCCGCTATCAGCACGCGCAGGTTGTTCTCGATCAGCCAGAAGCAGATCTGCGCGCCACACGCACCCCCGTCCTCGCAAGCTCGACACATGCCAATTACTCTCTCCACACAACCAGTTTTTTTACATGTCATGTAACACAGAAACAACGATTCGTTCCTTTAAAACCAACAGCCAAATAGCACTTCAAACTACAAAAATTTTGGAAATTTCTTATTGCTAGAGATAAGATATAACGATTTTATTTTCAAGCCGATATCGTTTTTAAAATTAGGAGATTTCGGTATTATATTCTATGTAACCTGTTTACAAAAAGAAAATAGCATAAAACAGATGTTAACGCTTAAATGTTCCATGATACTAAATTCTCCAAAACAGTGTCCTTTAACTGATACATGGTTCACTTTTTCAATACAACAAGTTTTAATAAGCATGTCTAACCTATTGGAAAAATTAAAAAAAAATATGTATCCACCTTTCCATTTTCCGTTTGACAATTATAAATTTTTTTACGGATTTTTTTCACGTAATAATACATTTTTTTGAACTGAAAGGCCTGTAATCTGGCCTTCCACGGCTCAGTACATTCTGTAATCCGACACCAATCGAACGAATTGCGTTCAGGTTTCCTCGGGCGAATCCCGGCTGTTGGTCTTGGCGGCCAGGTTGCTTCGCTGCGCTCCCAGCGTTTCCAGTTCGCTCAGAGTTTATCATTACAGCTGACTTTCATTTCAGCACGGTGTTTCCTGTTTTTATGGTGGGTCACATTTCCATTAAGGATTTTTTTTTGAAGGAAACAAATGTTCATCTGTAGTTCTTCTTTTTATAGAGCGGCTCATTAAGTACGTTCTTATTTATATCATTTTTCTTTGGTATTCCCATTAAATTTAGTACATTGTTAATCCAGCAAGGCTGTGGCATCAAATATGCCGGATTAAAGACATCACTGTAATAAAGAATTTGTATCTATTCAAGCAGGGGCGCAATAACTAAATTTCTAAAAGGGAGGGGGGGGGGACAGGGACACAATATACCTTTTTATAAAGAATCATTGATCCCCCCCTATTGAAGCGGGGGGTCCGAGGGAAAATTTGTATTTCAAGGTGGAAAATGGTGCTATTCAAGCAGTTTTATTATCTAAAAATTGATTACACAGCACTTTCTTTGCCCCCGTTTGCCCCCACTTAAAGGTTTCAGAAGGGGGGGGGGGGGGGCAAGATACCCTTGCCCCCCCCCCCCCCTTGTTGTTGCACCCCTGTATTCAAGTGAAATCACAACGATAAGCATGAAGTGTGCGCCGAGCGAGCCCCGGAGAGAGAGCCGGTACCTTGGCCAGGTTGGTGGACTTGCCGACCCCGTTGACCCCGCAGAAGGACATGACGTACGGCCGGCCCTGCTTGCGGGCCTCCAGCGCGTCCCGCAGGATGTCCACGCGCCGGCGCGGCGACAGGATCTGCACCAGCGCGTCGGTGAGCGTGCCCTTCACCGTCGACGCCACGCTGTCGAAGGTGCCCAGCACCTGTCGCAGGGCACGACACCGGCGCGTCACACCCACGCACACCTTCGTCACCAGCCACCGTCGCACAACACGGCACCGCCGGCGCGACGAGGGAGGATAATTACAGTTCAGTACAAGTGTAGGAGGCTTCCTTTGTGTGTAGTTGCGGACTTGATACCGACTCAAGTCATTTTATTACTCGTCGGCAGACTCCGTGTTCCTTTTACTTGATCGGGATAGTGTCGGTTATTGACTGACTAGTGCTGGCTATTGACTGACTGTTACTGGCTACTGCACTACAGCAACTGCATTGCAGCGGAGAGCGTAGAGTAAATCGTAATTGAATGTGTGGCATCGACTACCTGCAGTACATGTGTATTGGGATCGGGATGGATGACCGACAGTTGCTGGAGGATTGCCGAAGTGACGACGACGACGACGGGGAGCGGGGGAACACGCACCTTGCCCTCCAGCTTGGCGGCCACGGAGTCGCACAGCTTGTGGGCGATGTCGGACGCCACGTTCTTGGCTATGAGGTGGTCCCGCAGCTTGTCCAGCACGGGGGCCATGTCGTCCCGCGACAGGTTCTTGCTGCCCACCAGTCCCCTGCGCACACCCCGCTCCGCACTCCCTCTCCCTCTCCGCTCCAGGGGCCGCCAAGTTGCCCGACAGATGCCGGGCCAGGGGACTGTTTGGTTACTAGGACCTTTGAATATATATACTGTATAGAAGTCGCCAGCCCAGGTTAAAATTTCTAATCGGTTTGAGGTAGTTGGTTAATTCACCGCTGCAATCGCCACCATCTTTAGGGCATCGACTTGTGGTGGTCCCTAGCGGAGAAGTGTCGAACTCTTCAAACACTCCTTCCCCCTCCCGTTGAACGACCTTGAGCTGCAGTGAATGATGAATGGGGGGTGCGGGGAATGACAGCGGGCGACAGTGCTGCGCTCTAACGGGTAAATAACAACTAAGACGATACAGGGCGTTACGGCAGTGCACTACAGCGGTGAAGTTCCCAAGCTGCTCATCATACGCTCCTGAAAAACGTAGAGTAAATCGTATCCACTCGCGACTTCTATACAGTATATATATTCAAAGCTAGGACTCACAGCAGATAGCGTGAAACTAAAAATACTCACACTGAAAAATGATATACACAGTTTACCTTTTATGAAGAAAACGTTTTAAGAACAAAGTAGTATAATGTTGTAGCGATTAATTTTATATCAATGTTTATATTCTATGTTATAAATGGTAAGTAATGCCAGTGTTAACTTCAAATGCTTCATGCACTTACATGTAGCTGTTTGAATTAAAAATCTTTTATGTACTAAACAAAAAAAAATTATCTTTACAGCATAGTATTTTTTTTTTTTTAACATTTTGAAGGAGAATAACATATGAAAAAAGTTTAATTCAAGTATTGAACTACACATGAGACATGCACTGAACTGGTTTAATCTAGGAAAATAAAGCAACTACTCTAGTTCACATACAGCAGAATACAGAAAATAGGTTTTTGTAACTCAAGTTTGGTAAATTGTTACGGTTTACAGATAACATCCCAACACAACTTAAAAAAAAAAGTTCACAAGTAGCACGATCAACTAAATGGTCTAGTTTCACGTTGAGGCAAGCTGTATGTTATTTTTACAAACAATAATACATTCAGAATTTTTTTTCCTCAGTTCAAATAAAATATGCCAGAGATGCATGGAAGATAATGTCACAGGGTTGAAGATATGAATTCAACAAGAAGTATGTTATCAGGTGAGGCAAAACAGGATTAGGCTGATGTACAAGCAAGGGGGAGAGAGAGAATGAGGTGGTGAAAGCAAGGGGGAGAGAGAATGAGGTGGTGAAAGCAAGGGGGAGAGAGAGAATGAGGCTGTGAAAGCAAGGGGGAGAGAGAGAATGAGGCTGTGAAAGCAAGGGGGACAGAGAGAGTGAGGTGGTGAAAGCAAGGGGGAGAGAGAGAATGAGGTGGTGAAAGCAAGGGGGAGAGAGAGAATGAGGCTGTGAAAGCAAGGGGGAGAGAGAATGAGGTGGTGAAAGCAAGGGGGAGAGAGAGAATGAGGCTGTGAAAGCAAGGGGGAGAGAGAGTGAGGTGGTGAAAGCAAGGGGGAGAGAGAGAATGAGGCTGTGAAAGCAAGGGGGAGAGAGAATGAGGTGGTGAAAGCAAGGGGGAGAGAGAGAATGAGGCTGTGAAAGCAAGGGGGACAGAGAGAGTGAGGTGGTGAAAGCAAGGGGGAGAGAGAGAATGAGGCTGTGAAAGCAAGGGGGAGAGAGAATGAGGTGGTGAAAGCAAGGGGGAGAGAGAGAATGAGGCTGTGAAAGCAAGGGGGAGAGAGAGAATGAGGCTGTGAAAGCAAGGGGGAGAGAGAGTGAGGTGGTGAAAGCAAGGGGGAGAGAGAGAATGAGGCTGTGAAAGAAAGGGGGAGAGAGAATGAGGTGGTGAAAGCAAGGGGGAGATAGAGAATGAGGCTGTGAAAGCAAGGGGGACAGAGAGAGTGAGGTGGTGAAAGCAAGGGAGGGGCTAACGTGGGGAAGTATGAAGGAGGAGCGTCACCTGAACATGGAGAAGACGCTGCGACCCTTGGTGGCAGCGGGCGTGGTCGTGTTGGCGGTGCCGCGCTGGTTCACGACCGCCACTTCCGCCTCGTCAGAGTCCGAGTCCTGCTCCGAGTCGCTGTCCACCTCCAGGTCCTTGATGCCCCCGACCATGCGGCCCACCATCTGCGCGTGAAGTTACAGTTACCATAAAAAAAATGATGGTGTCGTAGCCCCAGTATCTTTCAACCAAGTGACAACTTTACAGTAACGAATCAGTCCATATTTCAAGTCAAACAGAAGATTGGTGTGAATCGCAAGAAAATAAGCTGCTCAAATACAACTGATGATTTATTTGTTTTTAATTAGAAAACTCTTATTAACTTATACATTATTTTCTTGTCAACTGAAAGAACTAAGTGATATGACGTGCTGAAAAAGTAACTAGTATAATCACATTACATATTATGATCTGTTCAGTGACCATATTTGTTATTAACTGAAGAAGACGAAAGAAAATAAAGCTACATGCTTTTGTGAACAATATTGTACAAACTTTTACTATAATTTTCACTAAACAATGTGACAAATGCATCTCTAGTGTTAAGCACGAGCTCATTATAAAGAAACTAGAGTGTAGCCATCACCATACTGTCTGAAGCGAGGAAAGCCAAACCCACACACATAACAACACTAACATAGTTATGTCCCGTGGATTACCCAACAGGCTGTTAAAAGGCCGGTAGGCGCGGACAAAAGAGTAAGCCAATGTTGATCTCGTATGCAGAAGACAAGAATCGGTCTCTATCCACCAATAGTCTATGGACGTAACAGCTTGTGGTGACTGGATCGTAGTCCATTTCAGTTCTTTCCTTCGATTTATTTCGTTACAATTCACGCATTTAATCAGTGAAATTCGTTTCTATTAAAGTACACTTATTTCGTTATAAATGGGCCTTTGGAACTTTTATCGGCAAGTGTATGTAATGAAGTTGACCTGTCATTGAGTGGAACTCGTCTCGGTTGCAAAACTGCCGCGGTAGTCCGTATTCGCCGCGCTGACATTGGCGTAGCTGTGTTCATAAAGTTGAGGGGGACAAATAATGATTTTGATGTCATGTAAACCTATTCCCCTCTTACTAAGACGGGGGGTCCGGGGGTCCTCCACCGGTAAATTTTGATTTTAAAAGTGCAAAATAGCGCTTTTTAAGCAGTTTTTGTATCTAACCATTGGATACATTGATGTTAAAATTATTATTGTTTCCTTAAGATAAAATTTGATGAGTGAAGAAATTACAAATAAAGTTGGGCAGAATAATATTATAAAATAAAAATATCACGGTCTAGAAAGTTGGGGGGGACAGTCCCCTCCACCCAAAAAGTTCAGGGGGACACGTCCCCCCTGTCCCCCCCCCGGTTCCTACGCCCCTGCGCGCTGAGATGGTTTGTCCGCGCGCGCGGTGCTACGAGATGCTCCTAGACGGACGGACAGGATCCGAGCACAACCAGGGACCTGCGAGAGAGAGTGCCCCTCACCGTGGTGTCGGGCTGCAGCTCCTCCAAGGGCGCCCCGTCCGCAGGCTTGTCCCGGGTGCGCTCCAGGTCGGCCACGTCGCTCTTGTTGCCGCCCAGGTCCCACACCCGGGGCTTCTTGCCCTCCTTGGCCGGCTTGGGGCTCTTCCTGCGCACACCCCTCTCTCGCTCCACACCGTGCCCTGCCATCCCGGCTCTCCGACGCTACTTACTGCTGGCCGACGCATGCAAATATCTTACATTTACATTAGCAAACAATAATCCGAGCTTCAAGGTGACCAAACTTTCAAGATTACCGTTCTTCGAACCACTCGGGTGTCAACTCTGCATGTCGGCTGCGCTCCTGCCACACATTAGCATTCGCTGAGCAGCGTTGAACATAAACCTTAAATATATATACTCTTGTCATAAGGCCTCAAAAAAATTTAGGAAGGATTGTATACAAAGACCAATCAAACCATGTAGTTAATTGAAGTAATTTAAACTAACTCATTGGGTTGACTAACTCTGGCTAAAACATTGCAACATGCAACAGCCCCCTTAGTTCTCAAGACTAAAAAACTTTGATGGAGAAACAACTTTCCTGGGATGTGGATCCGTCTCAATCCTCAAACATAAGCTAGACACTGTTAGCAATCAGTGAACAGTTCACTGAAATATACATTCATGTTATCTCCACGCTTACAAGGCGCAACAACTAATTGTTTTTACCAAAATAATAATAATAAAAAAAATAATAGGGAATGTTGCTACTGTACGTATGGCGATATCTAACATCTCATGGCATATTCCTACCACACAGATCGTCTTCAACCACCAGTACACTGGCACACGAACAAAAGACCTCAAGCCAATGGCACTCAGCTATCCGACAAGCCAATCCCTTTTGGGTTAGCGGACGGTCGAAATGCAATCTACAACCCATGGCAGTCAGTGAACCGTTTATGATTCCTAGAGTATGTGTATGAATAAGCAATTTAGCCCAGTCGTCGAACATACAGTGATACGATCTGATCTCTACTGGTAGCGCACACTCTATTAAGGCATAGCACCAAAGATTGAATAAAAAAAAAGGTTGTCTGTAAAGTCGGTTTACGGACGATAATTTTACGTGATAATGTCATATAAAAACATTGATGAAAAACTGCATACTTTTTAATTTTCAGATATTATTTACAGTTTTTGCAAATTTAATTTAAATAATCTGTTTAAATATAATCACGAACAATTAGTTAAAAAGCCCGCCTTAACCTGTTTGATATTATAGAGGATTTTCTCGCACGGTGGTTGGCCGGTTCTTGCACGCTCTACTCAGGCGGAACGTGACAATTTTTTTTGTGCATGCAGCCGGCGTTCGATTTATAAGACGTTATCACGTCAAAATGCATTCTAGTAGTGTAAATAGTCACTGGGGCTACGGTTGTGAAAGCTGAAGAGGAAAGCGAGTCACTCACTTGTCAGCCTTGCTCTTGGGGCTCTTGGGGCCCAGGCGCTGCGCCAGGCGCATGCGGTTCTGCATCAGCACGTCCTCCCCGAGCTCCCCGTTGACGGCGGCCAGGCGCGGGGCCTCGGGCCTCGGGGCCTCGGGCTGCTTCGCTGCGACACACGGCCACGCCCGGCGCTCCGTCAGGCGTCGTTCCGTCCCCGACACGCCCCCTTACTTCACACCTCCACCACAGCACAAACCCTTCCTGAAGATCCACAACCTACTTTAAATAGTATATCAACAGCACTACTTTGAAACTAGAAAACATCCAAATTTTGAGAACCTTTCATAAATTCCAATGTCCAACAATTCTTTGAATAAATTAAATATTTTGACACTCCTTAATAAACTGTTGTCAAAACAAGAGTAACTCATTAGATATGTTTACCATGCTTGTTGGATCCTGTGATCAGTGCACAAACAATATTCAACACAAAATTATTTATGCATGCTTCGAAAGTCTTATGACATCCATGCAACACCACTTGCAAAACCGTAAAATAATCAAAGAGTACTAACAGATATTTAACGTTACTTAAAAGATATTACATATTACGTATACATAGTGACTGTCATGACAATCATACACTATCAATCAGTTAATCTTTACTTATGCATCACCCTTACATTAAAAATATATTTCCTATTTTTATGACAAAACTTTCAAGATACAATTAACACTCACACAAATGCCCTATAAAAAAACACACACATGAAACAGAAACTGGGCGAGAAGGAGGGGGAAGGACTCTTTGCCATCGGGTGGAAGCCCAATCACAAATGTATCAATCAATCAATTAAACTATACGTAAGAAAAATTTTTACTTTTCAGCGTGCTGTAACGCTGAGAGATACATTCAAATATTCTCTAATTTTATTCAAAGACATGCAAAAGATGTGTCTACAGTCTGATTATTTACAGCGTTAACACCATTATGATGTGTGTCTAGGCACTAAAATTTCGTTAAGCTTTAAAAACAGGTAGGCCTACCTACGTTTTCAAAACTACTGCTTTGCAAATGTAAAAATAAAACATGGTAGTCATGTAAAATACAACGTAAAAGTTCCTTGATCCTGATGGCATGATGCTGTGGTACATGATGCTTGCTGTTTTAATTAAGTATGTCGACAGATCCTGGACTTAAGTTAAAACTTGTGATATAAAAATTAATAATAATTGCAAATTGTATACAAAAATAAAATTCCACAGAATGACATAATTTGTTTGCATTGTGATATTTTTGTTATGTTCAGGATCTAAGTGCTAAATTAAAACAAGCATCATATACCAAAGGATCATGCAATCAAGATCAAGGGATTGACTTGATACAGAAGAATTACCAAATACAACAAAATATGAATAATAAACTGGAAAAGATTTCAAAAGTGCAGCAGCAACAAACTTCACACCAATAAATGAGCACTTCCTGCAGATTTAAAGTTTCAAATATTACACACGTAAACCAACCGTGATGACGTGCACTAGACGTCAAAGCAGGCGCAAGCGCAAACAGGACTACACACAAGCTAGCACACGAGTCAGCTTTCATTTACTCACTAGAGTTTGTTCCACCACCACTGACAAACCCTACTGCCTTTTTCTTGCTCTTCCCTGAAACGAAAAGGTAGCAGAATGAGCATCCGGCTCGTGGAGACACTCGTCCCACCACGCACTAGGCAGCAATGCCCAATCACAACCTCGACTCATTCCCTGGCCGCAACATCAAGCATCTTTCGTAAACAACTTATTTCAATATGAACAAAATTAAGTGTCATGTAAATGCGAGGGTGAATTTTATCTCCCAAGAGTTCAAATTTTCATTACTGGACATTTTAAGGAATTCTGAAGTTATAACAGCCCTTTCCTTTGGAATGTTTTGAATAAATAGCTATCGAGTTTTATATTTATTTACAAATATTTATTCCAATATTTTTAAAACTAGAGGGAAGGGCATATACTTTTTTTTTTGTATCAAGGTGGGTATTGTGATAACTCAATAGTGATTCATGAAAATTTATTCTGTGGGAAAGAGCATCCATTGCACTACAGAATGCCTAATTCACATAAAAAGTGATCAACTGGCTGTTTTTATTTTATTTTAAGATTTTAATTTCCATGGAAATTATGAAAATTCATTTGAATAAAATCCCAGGTTGTCAAACATTGAGACATAATCATAACTGCAATAAGGTATTTATTTAACTTCAATTTGGTCTTAAAATTCTCCGAGCAGCCTCACCAACCCCTGTAGGAGTCGCAATCCTGAACTTATCAGTAACGACGACCAAAAACTCACCAGTCTTTTTGTTTTCCTTTTCATCGCTCTTTCGCTCTATCATAGAGGCGACTGTTTTCTTAGATTTAGAAGACTCTTCGAAAGTTCGCATTTGCTTAGGGATCTTGGACTGCTGTTTCCCCCAAACCTCTGCAGATGACAGCACCAGGTTGTAGTTTTCAGCAAAATCAAATCCCTGTAGAAACAAGTATCAATTATGTTAGAAACTAATTTTATGACAGTTTTCTGCCTAAGTTGGAACATTTTTTCTATGCTCTGGGTACCACTGCAACTTATACGACTGTCACAACTTGTACACTCTGGTAGCATGGATGAAAATGTTAAACCCACCTGGAAATGACTTCCATGCTGAAGTTCGGTCTTGTATTTGTCACGGAATTCCAGATGAATGTCATTCAAGAATTTGTCAACGTAGGACAACTGCAAAATTTTCTGATACGCTACAACAAATACAAGTTCGAATTCGTTATCGAGCTTGTACTTCAATGTCAAAGCATTGTGGTCAAAGCTATTGTTTCCTGTACGTTCCTGCAAAGAGAAAAAAAAATTACAACAGCATATTCTAAAAAGAAATTAATATATATAAATAAATCATTTCCCATGACTAAACATCTGGTTTATAAGTTCACATGGACAGACGACTGTATTTGAAAGTATGATAATGTAAACGTACCTGCAAAATAACACTTCTAATCAAAGCATTAACAGATGGTGTGAATATCTGGCTCGTGCTCTGGAAACACCAAAGCACAATACCGCCCTTACTAAAAATTGTAAATAAATCTAACATTTTTAGATCGCAATGAAACAGCTGCTCTACTCACACTACAGCAACAAGCATACAATCATTCACTACAGTGACGTTTCAACGCCAAAGACTACACTATGACAACAGTATAATACACTCAAAGACAGTCATGTCGGAAATTGCAGAACATGTATAATTTTTTTTTAAAGTTTATATTTAATTTAAAAAAAAAATGTTTACATTATTCAGACATAAGTTTGAACTGCGATTAGTTTTTAAAATGTATATAGGAATTTCACCAAGTTATAATTTGATTTTCATATCTAATAAAATTGTGTACCAAGGGGAAAAAAAATCATTGTTCACAGCAAATAATTTTATATTTAAAAATTCGAAAATTATGAACAAATCGTAATGATTTGATGACAAACTAAGCTTAGTAAATCATTGTTTTGATTATCCTTTTAGTGTTAAAATTACATCATAGATTGCAGTAAAGTACATGTACTCAAAAGTTCTATTTTGCGTGGTAGATAGCGTCAAACGTTAAATCAACATACATTTTATTTGGTATTTCCATTGTGTCTATAAAATATATTCCAAAGATTTATCCATTAGGTATCCTTTAACGTAGTACTTCATAATATAATTTAATATTTTTTGAAACCTCACCTTTACGATTGCCTGGGAGTAATATTTTGGATAAAATATTTGATTTTACCTTCCCCCTTCCACAAACTCGCAAGTCAGCCATTAGTCCAATACATGGTGCTCACATGACCTGTTGTTTGGTCCCGTGATCAAATTGTGGGGTACCTGGCAAATTCAAAACTTTACCAAGTGATTTCTGATGGATATGCTCGATCATTCACTTGAAAACAGGTATTGATTTCATTGAACTAGCTGTAATTTTAGTAAATATTAAAAAAATAACCTTTATTATGTTGAACTCTGAGGAAGGTCATGTCGTTTGTTTTAAAATTAGTTTCGCAAGTGATTGGCCCTAGATAAAATAATTACGTATTATTACGCCCAAGAAAGAGTATTAATGGTATCAATATGTGGCACAAATTGGAAACTTTGTAGTTTAGAGTGCCTAGCATTCTCTTTCGTGACGTAGATTATTAGCCGCCTAATTAATTTTTTTTAACACATTATTTATAAACTATCAGCATATGTATGAAACATTTCCAAATAGCCCTTAATTTTAAAAAGGTAATAATTGACACGAGGGGATTTTCAGGGGGGAAAAATGTATTATAATTCAGAAGATGGTATTTTTGAGTTATGTTAATTAGACTTCATAATTCTGTAAAGGAGCATTGTCATACTTGATCGTTACCAAAGAAAGATGTTATTTTAGGTACGTAAGTGTTGAAAGTAGCTCCTGATATGAACTAAATGATAAAGCAGCAAAATTAATTTAATCAGTATTTAAAATTAATATAATTTTTTTTTGCATCTGGGCATTGTAATGTTATAATTTTTTTCTTTTACCTTTTTAGGTTTGTTTGATGTTTGATTTACCAGCAAAAAGCAATTTTTGAAATACAATTGGATTTTAAAAATATACTAAAAAAAGCTGTCGCTAATGCATTGATGTCCAGGGAAATAGTGGAGTAAAAAACCATTAATACCCAGGGAATATTGAAGTCAAAACTATTAAAATAGCTGTAAAATTGATTTTATTAAAAAAAATTATGAGAATTATCAAAGAAAAGGAAAACACCTGAAAGTGATTTATTCTGGTCCTTGTTTTATTTCTAATGATTCTGCCTGATTTCAGATTTTTCAAGAATTTCACATGTAACTAACCATTTTATGTTTGCCTGAGCTGCAACTCTGTTGCCGACATGGTATGTTCGGATTAAGGGATAGTGTAAATTTATTTGAAATATTAGCTTTAATATAAGTATAGTGATGTAAATTGGTTTTGCGGTTTAATAGTGTAGCCGATAATGTTTTTAACAATAGATATTCCTGATTCTGTTGTCGTTGCTCTACTGTTTTCTTGATACTAGCTGCAATGTGATCCTGTAGTTCTTGAAATAGTAGAAAATCTATTAAGGTTAAAAAATGTCTTGGTGGTGGCCGTAATGTACTAACGTTAAAAATCACTGTCTTTTTGAAAACAGCTTAAGCTACGTTATATTCATGAATATCTGAGGAGAACCACACGTGTGGTTGAATTATTATTCTGTGTTTACCAGTACTCAAGCACAGACGAATGTAAAATGGTAAATTAGATGTGAAATTTCTGAAAATGTCTGAATGACGCTCACAGCAATAAAATCTTACAAATAAATGTTATTTGTTAAAATCATATATATATATTTAGCTTCAATTATGACAATGATTTCACTTGGCATCCACTACAAAATATTTCTGCTTGAGAAGTGCAGATTTGTTCAGAACATAGGTTTTTTTCATAAGTAAGTAGTGGTGAGGATGAAATGGACAGACTTCCCAGTGTGGTAGCTTATCTAAGGAAACTGGAGATAACTGGCTTTGCAAACACAATCTTTGTGTCTTGGCTTCATGTTTTTCTTGGCTTTAAGACCAAAATCTCTTGACCAAATTGGAGATTTGCATTTATGGAAGTTAGAATTGTCATTTACATTACATATTTACCTTGGTTCCAATTTCTGTTTTAAATTAAGGTGAGTTAAGTTTTTTTCCCCACTGTATTTAATATTTAAATTTTAATAGTAAAAAAAACTGGTATTGTAAAATGATGTTTTTTTTTTTTTTAATTATATAATTCCACAATTTTAAAATTATGCAAAAGTTCAGAATAGTTTGAAAAAATCTACTTGGGTAAGGAACATTAGTAATTGACCAGAACTTCTGAATTCAGACTGGGACGTTTACATCATTTCTTTACAGATGCAAGAAATCACTTAAAATAATGTCTGGGAAGATTTAAAAAAATTTAACGGGTTGAATTTAAATTTAGTTAATTAAAAAAAAAGGTAACTGATTCAAGCTGAAAGTAAACTACCTAATGTATTTTTCTGATTCTAAGATTAAGTTAGTACATATATTAATTAGAAATTATTTTTGATAAAACAACAAAAAAATTATTAGTTTATTTCAAATATAAAAAAAAATATCACTGTGTAAAAAAATATAATTAATATAATTATTTACAAAAAAAAAGTTATGATAAGCAGTCTCCAAAAATCTGCAAGGTAATATATATATTTTTAAAATTAATAATCCAGTGACATGTTTAGCGAAGGGAAGGCATTTAAATAGGCAGGTACTCGGCCTGTGAGGGTTTCACGAGGTTGTGCGAGTGATCTGCGGACGGCGTGCGGAGGTAGACCCGAGGGTGTGCCGCAGCCAGGACCGGGACGGGGACGCCAGCGACGGCTCGTGCCTGGGGGCGGACAGCAAGGAGCTGGTGACCCAGTCCCTCACCATCGTGGAGGACGACGGCTCCCTGGGCTCCGCGGAGGACCAGTCGACGGTGGCGGAGCTGGCCCGCACGCAGGCGCTGCTGGAGGACGACGGGGACGTGCAGTACCAGTTCCGCTCGAGCGACGGAGGTGAGGCCGCTACACCGTACACCATACATAGAGACCCGTGAATTTCGCGGGTTCATTTCGTGTTGTGCTGAAATTCAAATAATTATACCTTGGTGCTGCTTCTGCCATTGGTTCTCTGTTAATCTGGAGGACTGAGGGCCAATTAGAGACCCTCACTCATAGGAGTGTCGAATCACAGGCCACCCAGTCGAGACGACTCACAAGTCCAACAGCCAATGAACAGTTGGCATTTGCCCGAGTGTGTTAGAGGATATTGGAGTCTATCCTGGAGGTCATTGAATCCGCGAAATTCACGGGTCTCTAACCATACACCATACGCCTCCTCGATATCCTTCAAAAGTCCTTGATTCCTTTTTAACAAGGGTCGTTACAAGTTCTTGAGCATAGTTTAAAACTCCTTAATAAAGACAGATAGTGTGCAAGTCATGTTTAAACACGAGTACTTTAATGTTCTTTTGTTGCCGACTTGGCAGCAAACAACACTTGCGTATGCGCAGTACTTACAATTAAAGAATTTTTGGCCATGTGATTAGATTATAAAAAAATAAAAAAAAAATAAAAAAATGTAGTTTGAAATCAGATTAAATTTTAGGATGGACACAATGCTTGGGTTAGACAAGTGTTCCAGAGAATTATGAATTCTAGGGCATTATCTGTAAGAATTGAACTAACAAACAGAGTTATTTTTTGTTCATTAACAGTTTAACCGTTATTTTCTGGAAGTATTTTGTTGCATAACAAATGGTTTTTACCCCTTGATAGGGGTGAATGAATAAAGTTAAGGGTCCTTTAAAAATCCTTAAATTTTGATTGCCCAGGAGTTTATGAACCATGTATGTTTCAAATAGCATTGAAAAAATATATATTTTTACTGTAAATGGTTTTTTCTCGAATTATGGTTGGAAGCCGGTTGTTGGGAGCACTGCCCAGTAGTACAGTGACTTGGAAGTAAGGTTTTCCTGTTTGAGTTTGAGTCACTGGGAATCTTTTGATGAAGCTTAAAATTTTGTACTTATGCCCACATGAAAATCTTTTTTATTTTTTAATATGCTTATATCTTTGTGGTTTATGACATAAAAAACATTGGTATTTTTGTATATTATTTGTATATATATGGTTGTATACCTGAAAGTTTATTTTGTCAGATTTGCTATTTTGTAGATACGCCCTTTTGAATTTTTTCTTCTTCTGTGGTCACTTAATTCCTTGCTGCTAAAATTGTCTATTAATAGCACTGATTGGAGTGTTTGTGATACTCATAATTTTTCCATGGGCACCTTGGGCGCATTACAACGCTCTAGTTTTGATAATTGAGAAATGAAGTCGGTGTACAGAATTGCATGTTGTATAAAAATAGGGAGGAGATGAGAAAAGCTTGTTATTTCCTTGAGAGACTGGCTTGGCAGGTTTTGTTTGCCGGCCTCGGCGTCCCGGGCAGGTTATCTGGGAGTGCCGCACACCCGTCGCTTGTGCCACAGAGACCGTGACGTACCGGGTGGTGCAGGTGGGCGGGGCGGACTCTGTGGAGCCGCTGTCGCAGATTGTATCGTCCTCGTCTGGGTTCACAGGGACCGGCGTCCAGCAAGCCGTGCTGGCCAGCCCCATCAACGGTGCGTAGCTGCTTGGACCACCCGGCTGTACGGCCTCCCTCGTCTACTCAATGTTCGATCCATTGGACCCTACATTTTTTAAAGCCATGTTGTTCACCAGCGTTGTTCACACAACCTGTTAATTAGGATTATCACACTGATAAGTCTGTTTCGTGCAGTCCAATCACTATAAATTTAATTGTTTGAATTAGTTATGGGTAGGGACCGGAAAAATTTGCGGGTTCAATGACCTGCAGGATGAACTCCATAGTTCTACGTACACTCGGTCAAATGCCACCCACCCATTGGCTGCTGTCTTGTGAGACATCCCCAACGTAGCAGCCTGTGATTCGATAAAGCTTTGGTCGGGTGTTTATTCATTGGCCCAGAGTCGTCAGGGTGAGTTGTGAACCAATAGCAGAGGCAGCACTGAGGTATAACTATTTGTATTTTAGCCTATCGTGAAATGAATTCGCGAATTTTTCCGGTCTCTAGTTATGGGTCAGATCCAATCATCTCAAATTCAAATCCCGGAGAGTACCTCGAATATACCCCTCGAGTCTGAATCTAGGTGTCAAGGGTCAAAAATAAAATAATATAGGATAAATAAAAATTATTAACTACGGTGTTGTAACTTTCTACTCTTTAAAAGACTATTTCACAAATTAAGTTTCCAGGACCACCAATACATATTGTATTGTTATTTTGTAATTGCATGTTAAAAGTACAATAATGGGGAATAGTAACAGGGTAGGTATGAAGGAAAAAAATTGACTTAAGTAAACTTCAGAGGTTATCAGTGTAGAATTTTTTTAATTTACTTTTATTTTCTGTAATATTTTCTTACTAATCTTTTTCCTAGAATATGGAACTTGGATAAATAGATTTGATGGTGTTTGAGGAATTGATTGGCCCATCCCAAGTTCCAATAGACATAATTAGTCACAATAATTATGATGATCAGGATTATCTTAGTACTATTTCCATGATACTTCTGCCGCCGTCACGTAACTTGAATCCCAGCGCAAGCAACAATCTTTCACTGTTGGAAAAAAAAAATTAATTTGAATTGTCTGTCACTACAACTTGACATCAGAAATGTTGCTATCAACTGATTGTAGTTCACATGATTGTTAGGTTATTTAATGCAATTTTTTCGGACATGCACAATTGCAGTTTTTCACTGTTTGTCATGGAAAAATGATGAAACAGTGCAAAACTGCAATGGTGATGTGTCCGAAAAATGGCGTTAAATGGAAATTCCCCGTTGCATGAATTGTTTAAAGAGCGTATTGCTAGGTTATGTTTGGCCTTCTCTGTGCCCGTGCGTGCTGTCGGGTGACCCGGGCTCTGTGACTGGCCTGCTTGCAGGAGGACAGTTCTACGTGATCAACCCCCAGGACGTGTTCGGCTCGGCCGCCTCCCGCTCCGCCATCCAGATAGAGCCGTCGCGGGGTAGCGGAACGGTGAGGGTGAGCCGGCTGCAGTCCTGCGTCCTCCCCTGACGGGGGTTAGCTCGGCCGGGAACACTCTGTCCCTGAAAGACTTGTTTCATGTAGATTTATTTTCAAAAAATACATGTCATCTGTACAGAAATAATTGTTATATAATTTGTTTTGCTCTTAAATCCTTTGGAGAATATTGAAGTAAATATTGAAGCGAAGACTCTTTGTCTAGAAAATGTTCTCGAGACAGCCACAAAGGGGCGAGGAATGGTCTAGTCTAGGTATTGAGGGTTGGCTGTACCTGGTGGATGGTAAAATTATCAATATATAACTGCAACTTCATTAATATTGAACGTTAGGTGAACAAGTTTTCAAAAAAAATTCTTTCGGAGTATAATCATGACATCGTTCAAAACTGTAAATGTGTAATTTGTTTAAATTTAGATGCTTTCATGATTCAATTTTTTTTCTCACTCCTACTGTTTATAGTCCATAGCAATACAAAAAAAAATTCATCTCTAAAAATACCATTTATTTTTGAGTACTGCGGTTTTGCGGGCCCCGGATTGGTGAGAGTTTACTGTATTAAATTTATAGAATTTTACAGCTAATAATTTTTTCAACTAATCATTCAAAAAATTTTGAACTGAATTACGTATATAGCAATTTATAACATTCATTTTGATTACCATACTTTATTTATAAGTTAAACTAAGTTAATGACATACATATTTTTTTTTTTTTTGTAAATTATAAAATCAATGTTGCAAAAATGTGTTTTAATATTAATATGTAATTTTAGGAGTGTCATTAGATTAAAAATAAATTTTCTTTTTCATGTACAAAATCTGATCAGGAGACCATTTTGTCTACAAAATCTGCCTATTCGAACATGGCCTGAATTGTAATGTCTGATAAAATAATTTTAGTACATGCTGACTAACGCAAATTTATTTTTAGTAGAGTGCAGTGTAGGCAGTCTCACGCTTAGGTTGCAGTACACTGCTTCTGGCATGCTCTGTTGCTGAATCTGTAAGACGTTACAAATTTCAGGAGATGTGTTTCTTTATAATTATGATTGTACAAGAAGCCTTTTAAGAACTCATATAGTTTTTTATAATATTTTATACTATCACAGTTGCAATCAGGTCCAGACAAGCTCATAGCTGTGCAGCCACGCTCTGATTGGTCTGTCCTCTCACTTCTGTGAGCTTAGCGAGTGACCTGTGTTAGTAGGGACAATATATTACGGTTTTATTTATAGTCCAGGTTATTTTTAAAATAGGATATCTCTGTGTTTCTGTTTTTCATTACCTCCGTTTATTCATACATGTAGCACCATTTTCACTAAATACGACTCTTACTTGTTCAGTTACACTTACTATGCCAAAACGGTGTCATTTTGACTGATACGTGATGCACTTTTACAATATAATAATAATTTTTAATAAGCATGTCTAACTACTGGGAGCAATACAAATAAATCCGCAAGTGCGTTTGAAAAATGTTTTACTGTTTTTATGTAAAAATTAGTTACTACGTAATAACAATTGCAACATTTTTTTTCCCCAATATTATATTATTTATTTAGTACATACGTTTTGATATTAACTCCATGGTAAACAGTTTATATCCATGGAATTTAATATATTAAAAGATTACATTCTGGTAATCTGGGTTGTTCCGATTAAATAAGCTTATTAATTTCATTATTTTATTGCATTTCGGTGTTATTCAGTTTTATTGCAATTCACCATATGATCTGATCCCTACGTATAAGTCATGTATATGCAATAAGCAATCACGGGCACTTAATGCAGTAGACGTAAGAAGCTGTACATCTGCTATGTTAGGGAGAGAGCGTTCAGGATGTTTGTTCGGCCCTGCAGCGAGACGACAGGAGACGGGCCACGCACAACGAGGTGGAGCGGCGGCGCAGGGACAAGATCAACAACTGGATACTGAAGCTGAGCAAGATAATCCCCGACTGCACGGCGGAGAGTGCCAAGTCAGCACAGGTGAGTACCGAGGAACAGGTGAGTCGCGCTGCACAGCCCCGTCGCATGTCCCTCCCTTCCCTGGCGCCCGGCGCCTCGCCGCCTCGCCGGTCCCGTTAACACCCCACCCTCATCTTCAGTTTCCGTTTGCTTTAGGCCTGTACGAATACTACGTTCTTGCAAATATCAAACCAAAAGTTTGAAATGTTTGCTTAATCAATTCGAATTGCGAATATTGTTCTCCGCAAAGCTGTAATGCACTTAATTTTTTAAAATATAGGATTGAACTTAAAATGTTTTAACTGATTAAGTGACTAACCAATTGATATCCATATATAACACAAATCACAAATCACAAAATAACCATTCATAATATTAATATTGAGCATTCATAAAAGCAAGCGGAGTGCCACCTTTTGATTTTTTTTTAAGTAACTAACTCTCTTCAAGCAACGCAATAACAACACAAATAATTTTTTTTAAATATTTTCATGATCAAATCTTAAGGCTTCCAGTGTTTTAAAGCTTTGCTACGAACACTAAGCTTTACATCATATTTGAAGTTTTGTATCAGAACCGAAGCTTCAAATAAAACGAATAACAATATTCTTGGCAAAGTCAAATAGAATATTAAAAAGAGCTTTGATTGATTTGCTTGGACGAAGCTTTACACTGTCCTAGTTCACTTATCAATCTGCCAATTGCAAACAAATAAAAATATTGTTTAATTAAAAAATTAAGAAGTCGTTGTACCATTTTTAAATCTTGCTTGGATGAGCCATCTTTGAACGTAACTTGGTTAAATTAGCATTGTAAATTTTTTTACAGTATGAATAGTCAGTTACCTTATAAAAACTTTTTGCCTCATAACCATAAGTTGTGCAAAGAAATATTTTCCCCTTGATTTTATTTATTCTTATTTAGGATTTGTAACAAAAATAGACTAGTTTAATATATAAATTTGTATTCTCAGTATTTAGTAATTTAGTGCAGGGTAGGAATTAAAAATAAAACTCAAACATTATTACTGACATTCTTTTTTTTTTATTCATCACTATTATTAGTTGACATATATACATTTTTCTGCTTGCTGTTGAGTTCTGGAAATCATGCAATATAGTACGTATTAACATTCAAGTTTATTTATTTAACTTACATGTAGTGCAAAAGAAGATACACTCTTTTCACTATAACATGAGATTTAGTTTTGACCGGCTCTTCAGCAAACATTCATACTTTGACACCTCAATAAATGGCTTGACTTGCATTTAAATATTTGTTTTGTAAATTTTATAAAAATACCCAACTACCGAAGTCCAAATCTTTGCTGAACACCTGTCAAATAGGTTTCTTCTCATCTTCTGAATTTTAATTTTTCCCGACGACTAAATCAAGGGAAATTATTCTTTGATTCGACTTCAACTTTAAGCTTCACACACTGCTGCAGCAAACAAAAGTGCACTAGAAAAATAACATTATTCAACTATAGTAGATGGCAGTTGGCTGAACTTTTAATTTTTTAATTAGTAATTACTTGTATATTTCCCTTAGTTGCTTATACATTTGCCATAAACTTAGAGCACAAAAATAATTTTACTTTACTGAAAAAGCAAAATTCTTAAATGAGTACTTTTTTGAATTGAAGAATAATTTTAACTTTGAAAATTACTTTACTATTTGGTTACGGTTATGGAGTAATTTTTAGTACTTTATTAATCTCTTTATTTCCGTGGTCATTTTGTATCCTGTGTCATTTATTGAGTTATGTGTGGTATGATCTAAATTTTTAAGTTATTTTAAACTTAGGGTGGACATATGTAGTACTTAATTTAATATTTGAAATTGGAATCAGTTTTTTTAAGTGAAGATGCTTCACTTCCTATTCTGAATGGAATAATCAGTGGAATCGGAGAGTAAATGCTACCCATCACAAGCGGTTTCATGTGACTACTTAATATGATAACCTGAATTATGGGCGTAGTATCATAAACAAATACAGTAGACTCCCGATTATCTGGGTGCAGGTTATCCGGTTTGCAAGTTAACCGTGCCATATTTCACTTCCATAAACCATTAACACAAAAATTATTATTTAATTTTTATTTCTGTGCATGCACACTGGCAACAGCACTTGTGTAGCGTTAAATGGAATTCTATGAATTGGTAATGCAACGAGTTAATAATGTGACTAACCAACAAACAATATTTTGCCCTTTTCTTGTACAGTCTAGATAGTCGGGATAAGAAATTTTAATAAGTTTTTTTATATTACTTTAACCTGTGTTTTTTGGTTATCCGTGGACCCTTGTAAGTCATTACCCTGGATAATGGGGGGGGGGGGGGGGGGGGTCTTCTGTATTACTGTTGGCAATGCTTGACCCTCGGTGGCCATGATTTCTATTGAATCACAATAATTATGTGACTGGGTGTATGACTTCAGAGCCGTTGTGTTTTCTCAGTCTTGATGCCTTAAGCCTCTGCATAGCCATTTGAAGTACGAACCTACTTTTTAGTAAAAGTCTAAATAAAGGTTTTACTAAAAAAAAATTTTTTACTAACATTTTTCTTTTCTGATACCAAAATAAAAAAAAATAAAAAAATATGCAGTTATACTCTCTAGGTTTGAGAAACATGTCATGGAGATATGTCCTCACCATTTTGGATTTTTATATTTTCGAAAAATTTTAATTGTAATCTATTTAACGAAAACTTTGGCCTGAAAGCTGTCAGCCCTGGATAAAAACTGATAATGGGAGGAAATGACCGATTATTTTACATGTGCGTCTAAACCTGTCTTGGGGAGCCACAACGGCCGTGTGGTCAGATACTCTCCTCCTGGCGGGGCGGGCGGAGCCTTGATCCTTCGCAAGTGGGCTTCCTCGGGTGTGCCACCGTCTCCCCCACCCATTCATTCCGTCGGTGATCCAGTCTCATTCGTTCATCACCTCATCCTTAACAACCTTGGTATTTAGCACATTTAGTCATATAACTTTTGTGTTAATTAGGTACCCTGATCCACAAATATTCAGTTTGAGTATCCAAAAGCCAGGTGCTACGCCACTTTGAGTGAAGCTGCGACAGAATCCGGTTGTCGGGGCCTGCCCTCCTCGGGTTGTAAGGGAACGCTGATTCCTGTCGGGAGGCGGCACCCCGCAGTTGTCGTCGTCGTTGGTTGCAGAGCAAAGGAGGCATCCTGGCGAAGGCGTGCGAGTACATCATCGACCTGCGAGCGTCGAACCAGCGCCTGGCGGAGCGCGTCAAGCACTCGGAGCAGGTGGTCCTGGACAACGAGATGCTGCGGCAGCAGAACGAGAAGCTGGAGAGGACCAACTCGCTGCTGATCGCGCAGCTGCGGCAGCACGGCATCGTGCTGGACGTGTCGTCCGTGTCATAGCGCCGTCACCCCCGGTGTGCGCGACCGAGTTGTATATGCAGCGAAAACGATGCTACGGATTTCTCGTGAACGTTCGACACCAAAAAAATGTCCTGGGAAAGATGTGAATATATTTGTACAAAATTTGTAACATCCGTTTTTTTTTTTTTAAATCGTTTTCCTCATTTGTACATATTGAGCCGTTTTTGATGCACGTTTGGCATTGTTTGGGAGTACCTTGTTGATATGTTTCGTTAGTTTATCCTGGTTGAGCCTTGAAAAATTATGTGATTGCGTTGTGTAAATATGTTATAACTTATGACCATACAGTGAAATTATCTAAATGCAGTTTAAATGGTTGATTTTACCGCTTGACATTTTTATCCGTAGAATTTAAAATTGCGTATTAAAATATTTTTGAAACGTTTGCGTATTATCGATAATCATGTGTACGTTATTCTAATAAAATACAGGTAAGGATATGTTCAATTTATTACAGTTCAAGAGTCGAGTCAAATTGTTTGATGTCAAGTATACATATTTCATTAAAAAGAAAATTTAGTTTGATCTCATTATATAAATAAAACCAGTGTGTTCAACAGCATTTGTAGAATCTGAAGGGGAAAAATGTTATTACTGTACATGTATTTTAAATTGCAAATTTTATATTATCAACAGCATCACCATATTTCTGTAACACTTATAGAACTGGTTGGGGATTTTAAATAAGAAAGACTAAACTTTTCTTTTATTGTGCATTTGTTGTGCAATGTTATTACTGAGCTTGATCATAGTGTTTATTTTAAAAATTAAGCTAACTAATTCATAAAATGTAAAATTACTGTTTTTGTTTTTACAATTGAAGAAAAATGATGTATTTTTGAAATGATATTGAGGAGTGCAACTCTGTTTTGATGTGTGTATATATATTTATTTGTATTGTTTAAAAGGAAATAATTTAAGTTTTAGGAATTTAGTTGTGCATATAATTGTTTTCTCGTTGACAGGATAAGAACCATAAATTTTCTAGAACAGGTGGTGGTGCAGTATTTGACAAATAAAAAAGCTACTTTTGATATGTTATGTCATTCACACTGTAATGCCGTGACTTAGTTAATGAAGTCAGATTAAAGACTAAGTGTAGAGGTAAGCGTGGAAAAGAGCTGGATGGAATATGGGGTGGAGCAGATGATATGTATGTTTGATGACTTAAGGCCCTCTTGCGTTGTCACATTAATTTTGTCATGAACTGTTGTCATGGCTCAATGTTCTCTGCAAATAGTTTGATTCAAGACTTTTTGAAGTATGTAGTTGGACAGTCTCTTGAGTGGGTGTCTCGTACTGTCAAACTCTGACGTCACGTTTGAGTTTTTGCAAATTACGATTCTCTTTTCTTTGAAAGTTGAATTTCTGTATATACTCAGTTGCCTGTCTTGCATGATTTGCACTAGGCAGCTTCTGATTGCTAGAAACCATTCAATTTGACATGGTTTTAAATTAACAAATTTGATGTACATGACTGCCATCAAATTTTCTTCAGCGATATTGCTCACTATCTTGTACTAGTTAAAGTTTTATGAAAACATTTTTTGTGAGAGGTTCTCTAGTTAAGAAAAATAAATCCAAAATAGGAGGGCTTACAAAAGACGGGTGACTTGACAGTGATAACAACATAAACTATTCGTATTGATTTACAAATCATAAAGTACATTTTGAGGCTATTTGTTGTCAATTTGGATAACCAACAAAAAAATCCTGTACAAGAGAATAAATTTAATGAGATTAGTGAGTAAGGTAAAATGAAATTATAATGTGAAGTTATTTGTATTTCTGGTGTTTTATTTTGAAACAGTAGAAAAATACAGTTTAATTTCCCACAACTCAGCCTTGCGCTTAATGTTTGGTGATAAATTCTGGTGGTGTCAAACCCAGTTTTTTCACATGTGGGAAATTTGACGTTGGGTTTCCCCAGGGTGCTCCTATGTCCACTACTAACCGCTTCCATCTCTGCTCCACCCCCTTAGCTTCACTCATTGTCTCTATTAACATTGATAATGACAAGACATAAGGCCTTAATTCATCCATTCATGTGGTGGCTACAGATCAGATTGTATGAAATAATCATAACCAGGTATTGTATGCTCATGGATTTAACACTATGTTTGTTACTTGGAAGGATGATTTAACTTATTAATTGTTGGTGTGAACATTTGTTAATCTACAACCTTAAGAGCCCCACCTAGTCAGGGGTGTATGTGTGTCGGCAAGGCGGTGTGATAAAGCGCGACGCTCGATTATGCATCTAGCGTGGTATCGCCTCTGAACTGGCGCGCTGTCTTCTCGTCATGCATAAGATGACAATGATATTTGAGTGTTGACCATAACGTTAGATGGATGCTTTCAAGAATCTTTGTCTGGTGTTTCATGCAGAAACATTATTCTGAAAACAAATTTTTTAACCTTTTTCACTCTTTTGCATTCTGAAAATACAGTTAGAAAATTAAATACGGGAACAATATTACTCATCCTCCGTCAGCGCATTCTTATTTTGTTTTTCATAAAATCACCCTTACTGATATCTTGATAACTTTTCAAATTGCGTGGTTTCTTCTGAAGCTCTTCACACCGTGTGTGCGCCCGGATAGGCGGGGCCCTGAAGTTTGTAGACCTGGCTAGCGCTTGATATTTGTAAATAATTGCAAGTTGGTAATCATTACTTTGACTCGACTCTGCTTTCCTAGTGTGACTCCATCACTCCAAATCGCATAAAGATGAGTTACCATGTTCTTACCATTGAAGGAGTGATACAGTTGCGTCCAGCTTCGTCTGTTTTACAAAGCACTGAATGCTCGTGTGGCAAGTTTTTGGCTAATTGTAGTTATTGTGTATGTGCCATTGTGCAATTTTTGTGATTTTTTTTTATGGAACAATTTTGTTGTGGCTTCACAGTTTTAAAAAAATGTAGGTATTTTACAATGTATATAATGCAAGTAAATATTGTATATAAAATTATTGTTACCCCACATTTCTGGTTTTATTACAGTCAGGTGTGTATTGCTTGAAAACATTTTTGGGTAAGTAATGTCACTATGGTTGATGGCACGAACATAACTTGTGAGAACCGTAGCATAATCATTATTAATCCATTTCAGTTAGCTCCGCAGCGAGTCCTCGTCAACTAAATGCAGATAGACTGGTTGTTTAACTACTAGTTACTTGATCTTCCAAAAGACGTTGAACACACTACATGCTTAATTTTGTTCCATTTGGTCTATCATGCCACAAGCATGGCACAGATTTCACTTAATCGAAAACTTATCCACCAGTCTTTTTATTTTAGCTTACATGGGGCTGCTAATGGACTTAACTTGTACCTGAACTTACTGACGAATAACTTATTCTGGTATTTTTTTTTGTAGGCTTTGTAGTGACAATGAGGTGGACCTTCTGCTCATATATCCTACTGGATATGTTCATCTATCCAGTATGTCCACTTGCTAGACATTCCATTGGCAAGCCTTCTTAGTGTAACTTTTCAAGTATCCATGTAACTGACTCGGCTCTCAACCCAGGCACCATACCAGCAATCCAATCCATTCTGCAAGACTCCGTACATGACCTTATGTGTATATCCTGCCCACGCGATTCATTAAGTGTGACGCAGGTCTCACATCCTCCCTGGGTGGTTGCGGTGTGGAGCACGATGGTCAACAGATATTTTTTTCGGCCACATGGCCAAGACAGTGGCACGTTAGTGTGGTGTAGCATTAATTTTCTGAATGAAACTCAAAGAGGCCAATATTCTGTTTATTCTTACCACACATCCTGTACATAGTGCTGTCATAGGCCTGGTCCGCTTTGAGAGTCTTAGACTCGTTGTTATGATTGGGATTCTACACGAACTAATATGGCTTGCGTGAGGGTCTCAAGTCCTCAACCTCTGGCAGACACAGTTAACTAGGCCATGCTGCTGGCATGGTTCTAACAATAATTGCAATTATTACTGGTTTCTGATGTAGTAGATACTAAGACATGATGGATATTACCCGATGTTAAGTTCACAAGTCATATGGTACAGTTACTAATGATTGACATGTGGAGTATTTAGATGTGGTGGTCGTTCCTGGGCGTTAAGTTCGTAAGTCGCGCGACGGGCATGTTGCATACAAGTATGGTAACGTTTTCATACAAAGCACTAGACACACAGAAATATGCCTGACGGGCTTTAAATGCATATTACTCGCAAATCACAAAAGAAACTAATAGCATGCGCCAATGCCATGACGCGATCGGCACTTTAGAGACACATGTGTGGTCCGTTTTAAACAGAAAAAAATCATGGAGAATCCATGTATGATAAGTGCAGCGACTGGCGGTGTCTGGCCGAATCGCAGGAGGCCAGCCACAGAGAAGATGTAACGGATTATAAAAGACTTACAATATGGTGTTGATCGATATGATGGAAGGAAGGTGAAGTCCCCATGGTACACTGCAGTGACTGGCCTCGGCTCAGGGTGGAGGGCCACTGCCGTGTTTCCCGGGAGGCGCGCGACACCCGGGGTCACTTTTTCTGGGAAACTCACTAAGTGCGGGAATTGAATCAGGGCAAGAGTTAGACGTATTTGCACAGTGAACAAAACTTACATTTTTAATAGGTGATTAAAGCATTATAAAATCATTATTACATATATTTAACACAAAGTGATAATTACATTTTAGCAGAAGAATCCAGAAATACCCCGCAGATACAGGAGTTGAAGTTGATATTCGCGCGGGCGTCTTTCGTCACGTAGGTGGTGCGGGCTGTTCGAAACACTGCATAACACTAAACTATATGCACGGACGGGTTCGTAGCACACGCACTGTCTGAGGTGACCAGACGGTCAGCATCAAGTGTATGTAATCTGATCGAATCTGATACGGCAGATAGATTCCTGTTTTTTTACCCCACACGCTTAATAACTAGACACATGTGTAACAGCTACATCCAGCATGCCTGTTTTGATATTCAGTTGGAGGGAAAATCGATTTCTATAATGAAGGAATTTTTTTCTAAATAATTTCCAACTTTCACACAGCTAATTCATGAATAAACAAGTATTGTGATTTTATCAGTCCATTATTCTATTTATAAAAAATGTTAGGCAAACGGTTATAACTAACAATAATTTTTAATAGTCTGTATCAAATTTAGTCTCGTGTAATTTTGTTATATTTCTTTCTGTATGTATCTATGAATAGTGGGTTGCTATCAGTTTTTTTTTCTTTTTGAGCGGCATCTTAAACGGCTTTAATTTACACTGTTTGCGGTGTTTCATGTTGTGTATTCTCGTTTATTTTTTTTGCTTATTATTATAATTGAATATGGGGAAGAAAAATAAATGGAAACCACTTACTTACACCGTAGAGGATACACCTTTGCAGGAAAATGTCACCGTTGAAGAAGAAGATGTACGCCAAATGTTAAATTTATCTTATGAAGTAATAGAAAAGACCGTTGCTAAACTTTTTAGTAGCTCAAGTAAGTATTTCTTATGATTGTGTGGTAAAATTAATGTAAATGCTTAAAATACCCATGATGTTGAATTAAGGGTTAAAAAACAATCGAGAATATTTTTCCAGGTGGATTTGGCTGGGGTAAAATTTACAAGAAAATTCCCCCATTTTTTTCACCCACCCTGCCCCCTCGGCAAGGGGGGGGGGAGATTAAGGAGGTTATTATATCAGGAATATAATAGAATAAATGTGTCTCATTAACTCTTCAATAAAACACTGATTTCTTAGCCCTCCATTTCATAAATTTTTCATATACCTAATTAATATCTACACAATTTTTTAACAAGGGGGTAAATATGTAGTTGGGCGGTATTTGCGAAAAAAAATGTTAAAAGTCCGAAAATACTTTTATTCTAAGCTCTTTAACTTCCTCTTTTCATTAAAAGCGGCGGAGGTAAGAAATTCCAAATACTTTAGGAGATATTGAATTTTTAAATTTCATCATATGTAGTTGAGCGGTATTTTCGAAAAGAAATGTTAAAAATCCGAAAATACCTTTAGTAGATGCTCTTCAACTTCCTCTTTTCATTAAAAGCGGCGGAGATAAGAAATTCCAAATACTTTAGGAGATATCGAATTTTTAAATTTAATTACAATTATACCAGTGCATTCATGTGGCATTCTGCATTGTTTCTTGTTTACGAGTATCTATTTTTTTATTGGATAATGATGTCACGTGATTGATCGTGATAGGCCAGAATTCAAATGAACCAATACGTGATTATTTAGATAATTTATTGTTTTAAAACAGTGTTTAATTAAGCCTCCAACTTAGGCGAGTTTTTAACGTTTCTAATTTTAAAGTTTTATTTTTTATTGTTGCGCAAGTAATAAGTAACAAAAAAATTTTACGTGAGTTGTTACTGTTCATCCTTTATCCCGGTTTGTTAGGTCAGGTCAGTTATAAATACTTTAAAACTAAAGAACCATTGAAATAATTTCATATTATTTTTAATGTACGCTTAGTTTCAAACCATTTTCATTAATTAGGCATTCACAAACACACGGCAAAATAAAAAAAATGGCGACGGTCGAATGATAAACACAGGTCTTGTATGCAAAATAATAACGGCGATATCTCCTAAAGTATTTGGAATTTCTTATCTCCGCCGCTTTTAATGAAAAGAGGAAGTTGAAGAGCATCTAATAAAGGTATTTTCGGACTTTTAACATTTTTTTTCGCAAATAACACTCAACTACATATTTACTGAATATTTTGACATGAAATTAAAACCTTAAGGATCATGTACTTAGGATTATGTACTAAGGATCAATATGTACAGGATCATGTGTCCTTTTAACTCTCAGGGTGCTGTTTCGAGTTTTTCCTGCAGGAAACATTATGGCAACTGCTATTTCTTTTCAAGGGATCAAGATGTTCTTATGTCAGTCGGAACACACTCTTTCTGCTCTCCTTTCGAGGAAGATTAGTGAGGGAAATACTCTTGCCGGGTATTTTGGGGCTAAATGACTTTTTGATGAAAGTATGTTTGTTTACATGTATTTATGTAATTACTACAGGGTATGTGAAGTATGTCATTTACTATCTTATGTAAAAATACATTATACAACTTAGTTCTCTTAAGCTTTCATATTAGATATTTCCAAAAAAAATTTCATTTTCGGACGAATCTTCATTCACAGTTGCATTTTTAAAGACTTCTTCCTATCTGCCATTTGAAAAAAAAAAAAAAGTTGTGTTTCTCTTTTTGTATATGAGAGTATCAACTTTTTCTGACCCATGTTCATCTGCTTATAACTATCACAACCTTTAGGGATCATGAAACACAAAGATTCAAACAAAACTAACATTACTTCATGTTTTTACATCAAACTTTTAAAAGTGATTGAATGTATGGTTTATGTATTTGAATGATTATTCACTGACTCTAAAGCTAAAAATAAAGTACATAAATTATAACATTTTTTGATAGTAAGTATTAAATATTAAAAACAAATAGGCCTAGACTATAAGAAAATATTATATAAATTCTCGAAAGTAATGACCAATTTTTTTTTGTGGTGCTTAAGTTAAGTTAACCCAAGAATTCCAAGAAATAAAAACTGTAGGTATCTTAATGGTTATGTTACAGATTTGGTGGACCATCCATTTTTTTTCATCCATGCCAACGCGTACGTGCTCGTCGGGACGAAGATGTTCTACCCTTGCGAAGTGGCGGTTCTGAAGTTCAGCCTCCAGAAGGGCGTAGAGGACACCTACCACACGCTCATTAACCCAGGTCCGCCACCGCGGGGGCGCACACCTCGTGCGTCGAGTCCCGGCACGGACACCGATGGCTGTCCGTGCCTCCCCCTTCACGGTTACAGCTCTGCTGGCTCTGTCCGTCTGACTCGGAGCGTGTTTGTGCAAGTGTTTCTCTTAGACACCCGCAGACTGCACACAATGATGTTGACATCGAGGAAAACACAATTTCCTTTGGGGTACAAAGCAGTCAGTGGCGTAGCCAGGATTCGTGTATGGGGGGTGTTAAGAAACATGCCCCCCCCCCCCCCTCCCTCCGTATTAATGCTGGGTGTCTGGGAAAATTTGGATTTTAAGGTGTAAAATAGTGCTATTTTAGCAGTTTTCGGTACTTAAATTTAAATATTGTAATGGTAAAAATTTTATTAATTTTATTATGAAATTTGTTTGAGTAATGAATAATAAATCAATTAAAGATTTGCAGCTGGGGGGGGGGGGGGGTTGAATCCCTACCCCTACCCCCCCTCTAGTTACACCCCTGAAAGCAGTGACCATTACCCTTTTTTTTTAATCTAAAGAAGAACTCTCCTTCATGAAGATATGCAAGGAAGATAGTTTAAAACATACTGGAGCGCTGTGATGCAGTGGTAAGACACTGCACGCTCGTTCCACAGGGTCCGGGTTTGAATCACGCCTGTTTTCGGTTCCTAAGAGCTTCTGGAAAATCACTCGAGGCAAAGCTGTAATGGTTCCTTGCTATGTGACTTGGCTTCCTGCACTTTGAATGACTTTGCTGTTTTCAAGACACTAAGCCAAATAATACTGAAATTATTATTTATCACTTGTCAGTTCCTTAAAACCCATTTGATGTGAATTCTAGATAGTAATATACATACATAGGATGACATTAAAAAAATCACAACATATTTTTGGATTAGGTTATAAATATTTATTTTTTAAAGTTCATTGTATCATTGGCTCTTGATCTAGGCCAGAACATTTTAAATTTGCTTCAGAGGGTTCACAACATGCTGTGACTGAAAAAGAGGACATTTTTCTTTGTGTTGCTGTTGAGTTGGTACCTATTCATTCTCTTAAGTTTCCTTTTAATGTGGTCCTCGAGGAATTGTCTTTGAGCCGAAGTGCTCGTGTTTATGTGTGCGTGACTGGGTGGGCAAAAAGCTTTAAGCAAAAACCCATTAATAAATCACAATGTAGGCTTCCGAAGGAAACTTGACATAGTTTCCATGTTCATAGTGAATGGAGTGCAGTTTGCTTTAAGCAGTAGTATTTAACAAAAAAAAAAAAAAAAAATATATTAGCAACATTAATCAAATTAGGAAATGTTTTTATGGTGATATTTATTTTTCTCTGTCTATCCCCATGCTCTGTGTCAAACATCTTAGCGGGATGGTTAAATCAGGGTGTGTATCATCTGGGGATACTTTCTAAGTGACCTTCAGTCAACTATTTTGTAATAATCCGTATAAAGCCGAGCTGGCATGGATGTCAGCTACAACAATTCATGCCAATCTGAGAATCAGGCGAGGAATTAGTAAGGCTAGCCACCAGAATGATTTGCTCAAAAATAATAGTTTTGTTTGATGTGTTAACCTATTATCCATTATAAGCTGTTTATTTGCAAGTTTACGCACTTATGCATTCATGTTATTTAATGATTTTTGTATCTTTAAGATACAAGCTTTTTCTTTTAAGGGGCCCGCCTAGTCAGGGGTGTAATTGTGTTAGTGAGGCAGGATGTTAAGTGTTACACACTTTGGTGCTTGTAGCGCAATATCGCCTCTAAGCACACAGCTGTGGACTGGTGCGCAGTCTTCTTCTTGTGCAAAGGGCAGCTATGAGATTTGAGTGATATCCATATTATTACATGGCGGAGAAATGAAGATAAAGGTGTAATGCAAGTCCCTTGAGTGCTTTCAAACAATCTGTACCAAGTGTTTCACGCTTAAAAATTCTTCTGAAAAAAAAAAATGTTTTAGCCATTTTCACTCTCCTAGGAATACAGTTTTAAAACAAAATACGGGAACAGAACTAACGATTTGTCCTCAGAATATTTCTCAATACTTTTCGTTGACAGACGCTATTCTGATGGCTTGAGCAGTCCTCCCAATTGCGTGGTTTCTCCGGAGCTCTCTGCACACGGCATGGGGACCCCTTTACCTTTTTACAAACTTTAAAGAATCCTATAGGCTAACTTTTCTATATGTATTAATTGTTAGATAATATTTTTGGTATTTCTATGTTAGCTTTTGGTAAATGGTTATTTAGCAGGAATGAGCCATGATCCATATTATAATTATTTTGCTCAATAAACAAGACAGTATATTTCCATTTCTACTCTATTATTTTTTCCTTGCTATTTTTCTTTTTGCCTTCAGCACGCATGGCTGGTAAAGAGGGGGGGTTGGTTTACTGACAGTACAGGTTTTGATGTTATTCATATGAAATTATATTTGGCCCTCCCTGGTGAGCGTGTGCACGGTTGTCAGCCCTGGTCTTGAACGTAGAGGCCAGCCGGCGAGTCTCTGCAGTCTGGAACGCTGTGTCGCTGTGCAGGCAGCCTGCCCGTGGGGTTCGCGCACGACGCCCAGGCGTACGGCGAGGTGACCCACCGGGTCCCCTACCCTCCCCTCAAGGAGGCGGAGCCCAGCCTCGCCAAGGTGCTGGACGAGGTGCAGCAGTTTGTGTGGGTGAGCTGCCCCTTCTTTCCGAGACACACTCATTCCTGCGTTCAGGTGGCTGTAGCTCACGAGCGTTACGAAGGTCGTGATAAAGTAACGAAACTGAGGAACTGGTCGCAAATGTCACTGTAAAGTTCTCAGATAAAGAGCAAATGTGCTGAAAGTTTTAATTTTATATTTTGCAGCAGCATTTTGTATTTTGACGCCTCACTTCCGTTTATAGTCACAAATTAAATATAAGTAGTGGGAGGCTGTAATTCATAACTTTTTTATAAAGTTTTTAGCTTTCTAACAAAAATAGGCACATTTCAACAAGTAGTTAGTTTTTAGATCTATTTCATGTTATGTTTATTTTGCTTATTATTCATAAAAATGACGATGTGATGCCCAAAAGTTATAATGAAATATTATTGAAAGGGCCTGAAAAAGTGCTGAAAAAGTGTTGTCTCAGTATTTGTACATCTTCTGGTAATGTGAAGGTGTATAACCATTATTTGTATGTGTTGTTTTTTGGGGTGTTTGTGTATTATGCATGTAGCAGGAATGCAGCCAGTGTTGTGTTTCATTCTATCGGACCTTCAAAAAAAGCGAAGCTGCAGCGTACCACCAAACTGCAAGATACGAACACAACCATTTTTTTTCTTATAGTTGCCGATAACGGCTGAAAGAAACACAGTGCATGTGTCTCGAGCTCCGCTCAGGGTCGGGACCAGGCGATGGCAGGAGAACGCTCTCGGGACGCCGCCGACCGAGGCCGCTGCTGTTGCAGGGAGGCCCCAAGGCCGTCCGGGAGTGCCGTCGGCGCAGCCAGTTCGCGGGGGAGGAGATGTGCCTGCCGCCCCTCTACACCTTCTACGACAAGGAGCTGTTCCACTACGACTTCGTGAACGAGGCGGTCGCGTTCGACTTGATGCAGAAACTGACCATGTCTTCAGGTCGGTTCGCGGACGTAGACCGGATCTCTGCTCCGATGTGTTCTTCACTTCTTTCCACCTCGCAACCTTTTTTTTTTTAAAGAAGCGTGCATTTTGTGACTTGAAACCCACCTTGTTCTTTTGAGCACCAATAAACAATTTAGATATTTAGAAGGGAATGTCGCTGGTGCCTATGCCAGAAGGGGCACGTTCAGGGATGCATGGTAAATTGGGAAGATGACATTTAGACGCCTCCGCTTCGATGCAGTTTCAAGGGCACGAAGCCAACTAACGGGCCTTACCCGGTGAATGAGAACTCATGTTGGAGTATGGCTATCTACTGTGCATGCTAGCTGTGTAGTAGAACATATTTGTATGCAACATTGAATGTGTCATTCGTTGATAGAACTTTAAGAAACTTACATCGTGGCAGAGACAGATGGTATCAAATCACATATAATGTTTGGCTGTATTTCAGTTAAGTAGTGCATTTCATTATTAGGCTCATTATGTTTTTGCCTCATTTCTAGTTTATTTTTAAAAATTTCATCAAAAATGTGTCTCTTGAGTTAATAATTTTTTGCATGTAGCATCATTTTAATATGACAGTACTGTAGGAAAATTACCAATGATAGCTTCATTACCAGATGACAAGAATAAAAATTTTTGTAGTCGTACACTTCAGTCTGCACATAAATTTAGCTTAAGAGGTAACACTTTTTTTTAGTTTGAATAGTTTTCGGAAAAATCGTACATTAATTAACATTACATTTTATTGGGACATTTGAGTTTTTTTTCTGCAAACACTGTATTATCTTTTTTTCTGCATAGACCATAAGTGCTTTTGTCTAGTAATTGCAGTCAGCCATGAATTAAATGAAAAATAGTTACCGTATTTAATCGCATAATGTCCGCTATCACATAATGTCCGCACCTTTCTTTTTAAATACTTGAAATGGAATTTTTAAAATCCGCATAAAGTCCGCACCAGACAAAGCAACCTTGGCCACCCCTGAAAGGCACAGTAACGGGATGGAAAATTACTGATGCTGTCAACAATGCTTTGACCTTGAGTTGTTTGTTTCTCCGGAGCGGTCGCTGAGAGGGTTTTGTAGCGTGGTGAAACTGTCCGGACTCAGAAACTCGCACTCCACTGCGCAGCTGCCTGCGACGTCACGCGAGTTGCAAGGGGATGGGCTATATATAGCATAAGGCAGTACACGCCAACTCACTCACACTACGTCACAAAGGGGGGGAGGTAGCGGAGAAGTGGTGGGGGTACATGCCCACAGTTTTTTTTATACACACAGTGGGCAAGGGACAGGGAGGGAGGCTCGCCGGCGCCGGCTAATGCAGACATTAGACATCTGCCCCGTGCCGTCAGTTGCCATCTCAATGAAAGATTAAAATAGTATCTTTTCACGCAAAGTGTTTATTTTGTGTAGGCTGGCTGCGGCTTCTAAACGTAAGAGTGCACACGCGAGTGAGACAAGAAAAAAAAATGAGTGGCGTCTTCCACTAATCGCCGGCACCCAATTATCTCGACACCTGTCACATTTCTCACATCCGCTGCGGAGGGTCGCCAGTCACCAGCGCTCTGCTAGTAAACTAATTATGAGAGAACAATTTTTTTACTCTACACAAAACGTAAAATTTTGAGGAAAAAAAATTTTTTTCGGACTTCACCTCATAATGACAGCACCCCATTTTTTTTGTCAAAAATGTAGCCTGATTACTGCGGACATTATGCGAGTAAATACGGTATTAGTTGGATGAAAGTCCTTCATTCACAATGCTGACGGACCAACATTGTTGCGGAGAATTTCAAATATTTGATTGGGTGCTGCCCGAAACCTCATGTTTTAACAATTGCACGGTCGAACCGCCACTTGCAAGTCCGTCAGGCGTCGCAGACACAAAGAAGGCACGCCGGTCACTGCAGGCAATGGTGCACGGTCATGCGTGTGCTTGCACGCCTCGGTCACAACTGCCCGCGCGCACTGCAGTCACCCGTGCCAGCTTGTTGCAGACACCCCGTGCCGGTTCCTGCTCCACCCGCTGGCCAAGCTGCTGTACGAGCTGCGGAGGACAACGAGCGGCGCGCCGGCGGCGAGCGGCTCCGAGTGGTCGAGCCTGCGAGATGCTCAGGAGGCCCTGCAGAGGGACAGCTTCCTCTACACGCCCAACATCGGCTGTGAGGTACGTGCCTCGTCACTAGTGTTGGCTAGGTCAAAATTGTCCGTGCATTATTATAATGAGTAGGGACAAGATTAATTGGTGAATTGTGATAAAACCATAACAACACCGAAAAGTATGCCAATTAAACATATAACACGGACATGCTAGTTAATACACCATTAAGCATCGAAACGCAGCTAAATTCATGAAATAAATCAGCATTTTTAATTAAAACATCTACTCAATTCACAAAACTATAATTGTGTAATTGTAATATATTAAATTCAAAGAATGTAGGTAATGTATTTAACATGAAGTTTGTATAATTGTAACTGTTATTATAATTCATTTTTACATTATGACATTGGACAAGCTTATTACAATTCATTACATTGTAATTATTGCAAAAGTGTTTAACGGTTTTGGTGAAATAAGCATAACACAACATTTAAGTGCTAGGTTTGATGAATAGTGTGCTATCTTTATGAATAACAAAATTCATAAAAATTTAAAAAAATTAACATTTAAATCTTTTATTTTAAGAACAAAAGGGGCCTAAAAATAACACCATAAAATCTCTGTTAATGAGACTTTCATATTACAGTGAAAATCTGATATAATGTGGTTAAATATACTAGAATTCGGGCATACTCTTCTTGTGCTGGCTTTGGGATGTGCAAGCGTGGCAGGGCTAGTGACGCTAGTGTCTATTTGCTGGCGCTGCGAATTGCTAATGAGGAGCGGTAATCAATCCCGTCTGCTCCTTTTGTATTTGAGTCGTTAGTGTGGAGCAGTGTCGTGTAAAATAAAAAAAATTTCCGCAGGTGGTAATTGAATATTGACTCGTCAAAGAAAGAACATTTGTACGCAAGTATGAGTCATATTTCATAGGTGAATGCCTGACGCTAAAGTTAACAATCTGAAACCTGTTAAAAGAGCAATATACACTAAAGGAATATACAAGTCCAATGCCTTTAAAGATATGAAAGTGATGTAACTCATTAGAAAAGGATCCATAGCAATGTTACTGTTGAGGAACCGCTAGAGCGGTGCAACAGGTTGCAGCAGCTAATGCGAGCTGTGTGATGCTGCTTGCAGTTCCACGAGCGGATAGACGCACCGGCGTGCTGTAGCCTGTCCCTGGTGAAGCGCTGGGCCCTCACCTTCTCCAGCCACTGCTCCGCCCCCTTCCAGGGGCCCTGCCCCTCGGTAAGTTCCAGCTTCCATCCACCATCACTGTCTGTGATATCAACTATCACTGTGTGCTGAAGGTTGGAATGTCGGATTATTAAATTAAAGCATATATACTACAAATATCATTAGTAGCACCAAAGAAAATTTAAAGTGATGTTTTCATTTTTATTTTCTCCCAGGATCTAAAGGATTTATATTAATTGTAATTCATGTAATTGTAAGGCAATTGGTGACTTGAATTTTGCAGATAACATTCAAATAAATGCTCATTCAAATCGACAGACCCTTTTTAATTAACTATTTGTATGAAGACGAATAAAAAACACTGAATGTGTGAAATACCGGCTGTAAAGTGGTAATATAATGAAATGATCTGCTATATTGCAATGATTAAGGTGGTTATAAGTACCTTTTATTCTCAGAACTGGAAAAATTCTGATGTTTCGGAAACCATTCTTTCTGAAGATTTCTGATAAATACTTTTGAACATTTAGTGCCTTTTGGAGAATTAACCGAGAGGTGAAGTGTCCCCCGAGTGGCAGACACCTGAACTAGGAGCCCGCGTGTGTCTGCAAGGATTCTTGCGAAGGACGTGGAGTAAGGTTTTGCATTGTGGACGTGTCAAAAGTGTAAACTTGAGTACTCCAGAAAACCTTCAAAAAAACATGTGCCCTGTTTCTAGTGTGTAAAACAGTACTTGGTTGTGTAGCTGTGAAATTTCGGACTCCTGGAAAGGCGGGTGACACAATGGTTCCAAGTCCATCCATGCTGATTTTCTGTTTTTTATTTGGTTTCCAAACATCACACTGGTAAATACTGGGATGGTCTGTGGCCGATCCCCCTGACTCGCGTAGCGCACTGTACTGGTGACCCCGCACACAAGGAACACGCAGTGTGCTGTTGCGCAGGTCCCCGGCGGAGCCAAGCAGGAGTCCCCGGAGGCCAGTTCGACCAGCGGGGAGGCGCAACAGGGGCGGTCGGAGGCAACGGTAGGCTGTCGCAACCTCCCGGGGCTGCTTGCTTGTGTCGCCAGCGTGCAACACCCCAGTCCAGAACGCACGACTGGAACCGTGTGACGATAGTCGAGGCAACGATACAACCGGCTCTCCAGCACACATAATGTTTTAGTTGCGTAAAGAATTGAAAGCGATCTTTACGTCAGGCTCGCCTCATACATCACACGTGCATGATCGTGATAGGTAGAGCCCGGCTGTATTCTTGGTTTCATTTTCCGGAAATGTCTGCTTATACATTCGGGTTGCGTCTTAATTGGCCCACAGTTTAAGTGGAGGACTTGTCACTTAAAGAAGAACTGAGATAAGACATCTTTCTTGTCAGCAGCCATTTATATGGCCGGTAACATTTACCTGAGTGCAAATTCAGTATGTAAATGAAAAAAAAAAAAAACTTAACTATTCCAACACGTATCCCAACTGTGAAGTGTAACATGTTAAAAGGTTTACTTTACATATTTTTGTCTACATTTACTGCTATACCATAGATGTAGTTTGTTCGAATAGGATTGTATGAAAAAACAAAATGTAAGTGTGCCAGAACACTAGCGCTACATGTTGGTTCTGGCTAACGCTGTGTATTCTATATATCAAAGGTACATAATGTTCGCAGTTACGTGTCTTTTGACACCCTTCAGATGTGTGTAAGTAGCCCTACAGTATTTTAATTTGCCAAATATTCTGTGATGGCAAAAAAAAAAGTGTTTTCAATCGCTGATAGATAGGGCCCCCTGAAAGTGGTAAATAAAATTTTCAGATTTCGTCATTAAAAATTACCAAAAGCGGTGTTAAAATTCACTTTAAAACACAAAAGCGGTGCTAAAATTCACTTAAAAACACAAAAGCGGTGCTAAAAAGTAAAAAAAAAAAAAAAAAAAGCGTGTGTTACCGTAAAAATATCTAAAATTATTTAAGTTAAATAATTTTACTTGAACCTACTCATTACTGAATGTGAATACCCTAAACAAATAGGTTACATATATTTATATGACAATACTTTTGATTTAGACACTGATTATTAGTTCGTTCCCATAAACTAATCTGGAAAACTATTAATCCCTTTAACAAAATCGAGGATGCACCACAACGCCGAATTGATCACAACGACGACAGCTAGAAAACTGCTGTGTACCACAACGCCGAAAAATGTCATTACAGGGCTGCCACAAAGGTTGGGTTAGGTTAGACTAGGTTAGGTTAGAGGTGGGTTGTTACAGCAATTTTCGGTATCTGTTCCAACCTGATACTGATACAGTAATGTACCTAGTTACAAGTCTCTGATACTTCTGTATCAGACGGTCCCAGGAAGCAACAAAGCTCCGCGTACGCAGACCGTGCGACCGGAAGGAGAATCTGATACATTATTTATCACGCTGATAAATAATACTCTCATGCCCGCCTGATACAGCCAGTATCAATCAGTTTAACATTCACTGCAGTTCGTCCTGGCCGTGTATCACCATGTACATTGTTGCGGGCTGTCATGCTTTGTAGTTAGTATCTTTATAGTGAAATAAGGAATGGATAAGTGCACGAAAAAGACTTCATTTGTGTGGAATTTTTTTACGGAAAATAATGAGTTTGCTAATTGTAATTTGTGTAAACAAAAACTGAGTTATAAATCATCATCGACTAATCTGAAGAAACATTTGAAACTAAACATTGATATAGTATGCTCACTAATGTACGTATCTGTTTTTTTTTTATTTTTAATTTTTTATAAAATCGTAATCTTTTAATGTATGAAAACACTAGTTACTAATTGTTTTCGGAAAAAAAAGTCCTAATGTTGATTACATCTGTTATTGGTGTCAACTGAGAATTTATTTGCATTTTCATAGCTGTTAGGTGCACAAATATAAATATTATATCTTGTATTAATGTACTTTTTAATATTAAAATTTCATTAGTTTTATTATTGAACGAGTTTGTGCACGCACTGCGCTCTGAGCGTACTTTGATGTGGGACAATAACCAAACGACTCGTAACAATTTCCCTTTGCGCCTCTCCTTCAACGCCTTCCCCTGCGCTTCCTCCCCTACATTATTTCCCTTCTTTATCCCTTATTCGTCGTTCCTGCTCCCTCCCCTTTCACAAGCTCCGCCCAAGTGACCGTCATCTGCAATCGGGTTCTGCGCACATTGGCCGTGGTGTTGTTCCAGGCGAATTCTGAACTGATACTAAAGTACCTGATACTTTTCAAGTGTACTCGTTTACCGTTCCTGATACAGGCGCGTATCAGTGCCAAAGTATCAGGTAGATACTTTTCGACCCACCTCTAGGTTAGGTTAGGCTAGGCTAGGCTAGGCTAGGCTAGGCTAGGCTAGGCTAGGCTAGGCTAGGCTAGGCTAGGCTAGGTAAGGTAAGTAAGGTAAGGTTAGGTTTGATTGTGGTATTTCGGCGTTAAGGTACATTTAAGAAACACACACAAATTTATTCAGTTGTTATTTGGGCATTGTGGTCAATTTTGACATTCGGCGTTATGGTATTTCCGCGTTGTTGTAACGACCCAACAAAATCAATAAAAACTGTTGGCCAACTAGTCATCATCGTCACACCATTCGAAAATTAATGTTTGTTTACATTTTTCTGCTTTTTGGCACGATTTAATCTGCTTGATACTACGACGCTGTTCCAACTATATGCCAGCGCCCCCGGCTGATGTGATATGGCCACTCACGTAAGGCTGTTCCAAACACCGTTCGCCCAATCATCTGCTTGCTTTTGTATTTATCCGGTGTCGCTGTTCCAAGCTGACGTCAGTGCCCTGAGCGGTGTGCGTACGCTTTAAAACTTCGCCTGTTTGTCTTATCTATCCAAACATTATGCCGGAAAGGAAAATAAACGCCGTAGTTTTGCGTATTTTTACAGTATATTTTTGGGTTTAACATTATAACGTGAGCGTGTGAGCTTTTGTTTGCTTTAGTGCATTTATGATTAATGTTCGGCGGCCATGTTGCGGTGTTTGTTTACTATTGAGGAGACACGTCTTTTAACCAGTATTTAAATTTCGCGTAAAAACTGTATTTAACGGTGATTTCGCGTTTATCGTCGTTTAATCGCGATCGCGAAAAGAACAGGCCCCTACTGATAGAGTTTAATTTATTTTATTGGCTGGTAAGAATCCCAAGTTTACACATTTTCAAGTGGGAAAAAATTGGAAATGGATGTTTCCACTCTAAACGTTATCTTCAGGAATCGCGAGGCAGTTTTACAGAAATGTGGCAGTGTGTCTTTAAAGAAAATAAAACAGAAGCTCTAAGCACGGAGAAGTCGTAACACTGTTGGCTTGGTTTTAAACAAATTCGAGCATCGAGAATCCCCATCAGTGGTTTTAACATTAAATTTGTTTAAATAGCTTGATGAGTCCTTTGGGTATGCAGAGCTGCCAACCATTACAGATTTTCCGTAATTATTACGGATTTTAACCCCGAATTACGGAACATCGCTGGTTTATTACGGAAATGAGGCTTTGTGCTGCATGGTAACGGAGAAAATTCCGTTTCTGCTGTGCGTGTTTCGTGAACGCAGTTTGAATACATCGCTTGGTTGGGCAAATAACGGAACTAATAAGTGTGCGAATGTACTGTCGAAATAAGTAAATTAATTCTCGTGTTTTGAAATATAAATGGGATGGTATTACGTCCGTTGTACGATACAACTAGTACATATTCTCGGACTTATCGTTTGAAGGCTACTTACATCACGATAATTTTTGTACGGTACTTTGCCTAACCTGTGTTGTTTTAATTTATTTCTTGAAATCCATTTTTTTCATCATAGTGTTTTTCCGTCTCTACAGACGTGAAATTTTTTTGTTTTTTGATAGTGTTGTGTTCTTCAGTGCCGGTTGTAGAAATGAAGCGTGTGACAGAATGATGTGTATCTGAGGGGAAAAAAAAAACCACGCAATTCTTCAGAACTTTTGACTTAAATATTCAAAAGAATGGCCGTGCTTGTTTTCAAATGTTTGGAACGCCACACGTTTTGTAATGTATGCACGTGTGACTTTTCGATTGCACATGGTGGAAGGGATGATTGTAGACGGCATATTAATCAAAGAAACATGCGGGTCATTTTATAGCCATGATGAGTAATAAATCTATATCGTCGTTTTTTCACTACATCTGAAGAAACAAAAAGTAACGAACGCAGAGTTATTGTTTACAAGTCCTTGTGTTTGTCTTGATGGTTGTTTACATGACAGTTCTTATCCAACCAGGATAAAAGAAGCAAATAAAAAGACAGTTGTTTTAAAGTTTAACTTTGAATCGAAGATTCAAAATTTACAGTAAAATTATTGACATTTCTTACATATTCAGATGATTGTATTGTTCAAATAGATTTTTTTTATTCATTAAATTGCATATTATTCATATACATAGGCCTATATTTTTCTTTTATTGAATATTATTGTCCTTGTTTTATCTTGTGAGTGTGTCATAATACCCCAAGAAAAATTTATCGTGCATGATTTACACATACTTTTTTCATATAACTTAACTGTCATTACTGATGTGTGTGATTTGAGGTTGGCAGCTCTGGGTATGTAATAAGTTCAAACACTGACTAGTGCTAAATTGATATTTCCTGCTTATAATGCTTTTTTTTTACCTTATGCTCCCTTGAAAAAATGTTATAACAGGGTTCTACTGTATATTGTAAGTATTCTTCAGAAGGTGTGAGCTCTGTGACGGCTGGTCTGTTTCAGTGTGTCAGTGCACCTCCGAGACGAAGGCTCCCGGCTCGGGCGTTGCCAGCACTGAGGCAGCCGTACGGTGAGTGTGCGTGGCTTATCTCGTGCCGAGGTGCATATGCGCTGGTCTACAAAATTCATAATCAAGTTAATTTAGGAGAGAAAAACATTATTAATGATTTTTACTAGATACAGTTGTATTTTGTAGATTGGAATTCTGTCTTCATTGGCAAGAAATCACTCAACTCCAGCAGAAACCAATAAAAATGAATATTTTGTTTTTATTCTGTGGAGCTAACATCATTCCCCTGAAAATTTTATGTGCCTGTTAAAAATTATTCTACCTACCACAGCAGCAGGAAGAAAATATAATACATAGTGTCAGAGTAATTTTGTGGTATGAAATATTTTTTGCCAAATATATGGCGGTTATCCATCTGTGATTTCTGGCTGGGTCTAATTCAGGTCTAAGCAAGTGGGAAATGTGGCAGGTGTGGGCGGTGGGATTTCTCAAAGTGCTTTCATTTTTCCCTCTGCAGCTCGATGGGTGATCGTAGTACCATGATCATTATTTAGTTTTCACTGCAGGTGATGGGACTTATTACAGGTTACGCTGTCAAGTGGGCAGCATATTTGGACAATTCCTACTGAGTGCAAGTGTAGATTCATTGGTCACGACGTGTGTGGTCTACTGCTGCTGCTTTTTGGGCACAGCTACCGTGTGGCGAGTTCAGGTTCCAACTTGAAACGTTTTTTGACGACAAAATGAAACCTGTCATGTAATGGTTCAGGTAGATGTGTTGCCTTTCAAGCGAAATGTCAGAAGTGCAGATGAATTCCCCAGCGTTATTGTTGAGAACCCTTTTGGTGGTATTTCCATCACAGGGGCACTTTTTGTACAAACAACCAAAGTTCTAAAAGCCACTCCTTCGTGTGTGTTTTTGAATCAGAGAACCACACTTTATGTTCATCGTAGTGTGCATGATTAGTTTATTACTGAAACCATTGGCTCAAGTTGAATGTAATTAATGTGTGATTTAATTTCAGCGAGTATTCAAGACATGAAACACAACCTGTAATCATCTACCTCTTTTTGAAGGTAATTATGGTAAGTGAAACATTAATTACCAATTTTAATTTGTCAGGTTGCAAAGACTAATGAGTAATGATTAATCATAGGTGAGTACATTGATTTTTTTAAAATTTGTTTCATTTTCACGATACTAAATAAGTGAGATAAACCACATTTTTATACTAAGACTTCCTTGAGTACATGGTGTGTTATACATTTGCTACGTATCCATGTTCATTTGGAATGGATTAATCTCCATTTATAACATGTCAATGAACATAGCACACATTTAGTGAACTGACCGATTTTCGGTGCGAAGTAGACCTTCGTTTATCTTGGCCTGTACAGGTCTGACTGACTCTGAACTACTGGTAATGTGCGTGATGGATGTATGGAAATTCTTTTCTTCGCAGTGCGAGATTGTTTGGGGCATAAAGCAGATAGGAAGTGACGATTAACGTTTGAATGTGAAAGACTTGAAGTTGGTTAACACTGTAAAGTACTAGCAGACTATTTAGTGGTTAATTGTCAAACTTACAAATTCACTTTTTTTTTCCCAAATTTTTTTGTTAATTTATTTTTGTTCTTTTCGGCAATGCCTCACTGTCAAAATATTTTCTTTTCTTTCATATTTTATAAAATACATTGTAGAATAGTTTGCAGTTGTATGCAGTGTGATCAGTGCATTTAATAAGCTAAAGGAAAGTTGCTGCCCGTGCAGGGTGTGAATGCTGATTGCCAGACCAGGACACGGAGCTTGTATCATCCTGAAAGTGTTGATAGTGGACACTTTCTTGGAAGAAGTTGCAGATGTGGCTTCCTGCTGCAGGCAGGGTCAGCAAGGATCGGGCTGCAGAGTACGCAAGATGCCACGAGGGGGTGGTGGGGAGCATGGAAGCACCCTGAGAAAACCCGTCTGCTCACAACAGCAGGCTGCCTGTCTGTTTCACGGTTGTGGGAAATGTTAAACCGTGGGCGAAACCACGGAGTACAGCTAGTATGTATGTAATGATATACGTATATATGACCATGTGACCAACAGTAGTTGCAATAGAATTTTATATAAAGGTCCTGAAAAAGTCCTGAAATTAATTCACCCGGTATTTGTGTTATGTTGTTACACTCTCAACTATCTAAATTGTAGTACCTTTGTAACTAACTGAAGGAAATAAATGATTATTCTTGTGGGCATCTGTGCAGCAAATTTCTGAGTTTGTATATTTAATATTGTTTCAGGTGAACAGAGTTATTGAAGAGTTAACTGAAGAGTTATTGAATATAATACAAAATCTGTTTTACAAGCTGCGACTACGTGTGTGAAAAGTTCAAGCTGGCTAATGGTTAATTCTGTTTTGAGAGTTAGTGGGATGATTTTAAAAGTATATAATTAAAAATTTTTTCAAACCTTTGTGTAGGAAAAAGTAAGCATTACATGTGATATCTGAAACAGTATTAATATAACCCTGCTGTGCTCTGTTGCAATGGAGTTTCATAAGTGACTGCATAAGAGCAGGCATCAGCACTAACTCTTAAAACAGTGCCTTGTAGGACCATTTGGACCTGGTTTAGTTCCTGAGTGAGCTGTGGAGGTGTGGACTTAGGTATAATCTAGAATATAGAAGTTCTCTCTCATTAGATTTTGCTTCCAAAAACATTTTTTTTGTTTTTTGAATGTTAAATCTTAAATTTGTAATATCTGACATGTTTTTTTATTTTATTTTTATTTTTAGGTTATAAGAAAATGAATTGCTGATTTTCGTCATTGAAGACTGATGCCTTAGTTGGTCATTACAGCTTTTTTTTCATGTAGATCGTTACGATAGGTTTAGGTTACACAGACTGTATTCAGTAATTTTAATTATATTTGCCAGTCATGGGAAATCGCACATTTTTATTGATATGTGCAATGTCTATGACATTTGCCAGCTGTGGGAGATCACACATTTTGATTGATATTAAAATACGTAGGAAATACCAGTTTATTTTGTATATTGATGTGAGCTTTCAAATAAGTGTCCAGTTATTCTTTAAAGTTCTGTGATGATGACAAAGTGATTGGTGTAGATTAGTTTATGTTTCTATTTCGTTCAATTCAATTGATTCAAACAGTGTAATGAATTGTGCTGAAATTTTTTGTTCATGATTTTTGTATGATGGTTAAAAGAATGTTCTTTTAAAATGTCAACTATTTTGTTTTAACGATAAGTTGAATTTACATAAAATATTGCCGTAAATTATTTTGTGATAAACCTGAGGGAGGAAAAAAGTTCTAAATAGTACTTTTAACAAGTGTGCCCCATGTTACAATGACCCATGTTGTGTCTGCATACTGCAATACAACTTGCAGATGTGATGACGATGAGTCAAGAAAGCTGTAGGATAATAGGATGTAAAAACTTTTCAGTTGTTATATCCTATTATCCTGCATCTTTCTTGACTCAATCGCAACACTTCACAAATGTCACACACACACGCATACACCACAAATCACAACAGTTCACTAAGTGAACAACACTTTAAAGGTGTGTGTGATAACAACTTACGTTAAGATTACTAAATCAATGTTTGTTTGATAGCTTTGGGTTATTTAGTTTAATTTTTTAGTCACATGTAGTCCGTTCTCAGTATTTTCGCTCATTTAGAATTGGGCTAAGATAAATGTAAAAAAAAAAAATTATTTTGCTTTAGTTTTGAACCTAAAAGACTGGAATAAGTTCAGGGCATACAGAATATCTCGACACATGTTGGTGAAACTTGATAGTTTTAAAATAATATTTCCTGAATAGACATATTAAGGATGTTATTTGGCTCATCCAACTTAAAATGTTCTTTTGTACAAATACAAACACTTAAATATATTTGACCTGTTTTTGGAGACAATATGAATTTGTAGAGTTATGTATATAATTGTATGGTCATTCCATTATAAGAATGACACACTTGAGAAATTACACAGTACATGACTTCCCACTGTTATTAAAACTGAGTGATGGTACTGTGTAATTTTCAAGGGAAAAATGTATGTAGAATTAGTGCTTGAGTTTTTTTTTAATAAAATTTCAAAACTGTTTTTTTTATAACTGATTGCTGTTGACTACACAATTTTGTGTATACCCTCTGATGCATTGTTACCTTATGTGCATGCAGTTCCTTCAGATTAAATTGAAATACATAAAGACATAAAACCTATCTGCTAAATTTCTAGAATTCTGTATAAAAGTGACCTATGTATGTAGCTGGAATAGCTATATCCTTTTCATACTTAAATACTACATTAATAGCCATGCTGCTACAAGTTGCAACTTGATCCTGAGGAAAAGTTTTGGTGATGGAAGTTTTGCTTGAAAACATAATTTTTAGACTTGAAAAATACCTGAAATGTATTATATAGCTCACTGAAGAAAAAAAAAAATTTCCAGGTACCCGAATAGTGATATTGATACATTAATTTAGGTTCAGTCTTTTTCTTTGCATTTATTTAAAACTTGACTGTAATGGTTATGGGATGAAATGATGATTATTCCTGTCTACTGGATCCAACTGTGCCTAGCCCTTGCTCTCTCTCTCTCAGTCCAGCAGGCCAAGGTCAACGTAAAGAATGGAAGAAACACGGCTCTCAGAAGTCAAAAGTGCTAATTGCAGGCACTTAATGTCACAGTCGAGGAAACCCCGCGGGATGCTGGAACGAGTTGGCGGTCAGAGGAAGTGGCTGCAATTGGCCGGGAGCACTTACCGCAGAGTGGGTGGGATGTACCTTGGACTGGGTTTGTCCCGTAATGACAGTATTGCTGGTCAAGGGAATGCAGAGTAATGACGCCCCCGATAGTTCTTTACTAGAGACAAGAATTACAATGAAGCATGTCAGTAGATCATATAACGCTGAAAGCACCAAAATGCAACAAAAAAATCATGAAAATAATTAGCATATTTTATCAAAACTCAACTCGGATTACAAAAAATCCCTTTTGACACAACCTACAGACGTAGGTAGATTTTTAAGTACTTATTTATTCTGGAAATGTTTTTGGAATTTCTGTAAACTGCTGGAACTTTTTAAGAACCTATTTACATTACAATGTATATATTCTTCAATATTCTAAAATGATCGATTAAACATTTTCTCATGTTTCATACAGCAAAATATTTTGAATGTTTTTAACTCCATGCATCCAGCATTGAATAGCTTTGTGAATTTCATATTACTATTAAGGTAGTTATGCAATTATTTTTAACCTTAAAAAACTATTTTTTATCCTTTCCGCTAATATGTGGTTGTATAGAAATTTTCTTTGTATCAAGGTTTAAGATAATATTAAGATGTTTATACATAGATCCAAACAAATTGGATACTAAGATATTTTAATTTTTTTTTTTAAATTTAAACTCTGTTTTTACGGTAATAGTTAGTATTATCAAAAATTGTTTCTGCCCCCTGAGTCAGGGACAGCTGCAGGAAGACTCCTTGGATGGCTCTCATACAAAGAAAGAATGCAGCTGCGAAACATGACATGAAGTCTCCCTTCACACTGAGACACTGCTAGTGTGCTGGTAGAAACGTGCCACACCGTGGTTACATAAAACCAAACAGAGCTACTCACATTGAGTGGCACATTCATGCCATCAATGACCAGGGTTCGTGCACACATTGGTACGTCTTCAATCAAGCCACTGAGCAATGGCAGAATCTAATTTCCACAATGAAAGGTTTATTTTAGAAGTGCGGGAGGGAATCGTAGTCTGACACATGGCTGCAAAGGAATGCTGAGAGAGTTAAAAAAAAGAAGTAATTGTTATGCTATTGCTCAACAAAGAATTGGATGAATCATCTTATGTTTTTATGGTATTTCTTTTGATTTAGCAAAAACAATGCACTTTCCTCCTTCAGATAAAATTTTATTCTAGCGATTGGAAATTTGGCGGAGTGGCATGAGACAATTCTTGCAAGTTTTCCTAACACACCACGCATCTGCACTGTGGCGCATTATGAGTGGCCCAGCGTGAAAGGAGCCCAAAAAGTCCGAGATAGACGTGGAATATTTAACAATATATGGTCTCAAATACTGTTGCTTATTAGTTTCAAACAACTTTTAATGAAAGAAAACTTAACAAATAAAAAAATTATTTATGTTAACTTAAATATAATTTGGTTTGGAAGGAGTTATCACCGCCATTCCCACCTGCAAATGTGATACCAACATCCTGGCATTGACTTAAATGTATGAGTGATGAGTCTGTATAAAATAAGCTCTGAGTCAATATTAATCTTGGAGGCCCTGTAATTAAGGCCCGATGACCATTTAACTGAGAGACAAATGAAGAAATGATCTTGGTAGGCACTTCTTGATTAAGCATATCGATTCAGTTATTGTTTTAAAATCGTATATGCCGCAATAGCTTTAAAAGTTGAAATTATTTTTACACGATTGCATGAAACATAGTTGGTTTCTTTGTGAACTTCACACATACATTCCTGAATAATTTAGTAGCACCTGGCGCTGTCTATCGTGCCACACACTACACGCTGGGTGTACGACAAACTTTATTTATGGTTTACGAGAGACGGCCCAAATGACGGGAGATTATGGCGATGGGATCCGTGCTCTCATTTCCCCGCAGCCATCGTATCTGAGACGTCGTTGTGACGGTGGCGAGCAAAGGAACAATGCTTGACCTGCTGGTCGTCTCGGCCCACGCTGATTGGCGCGTGACTCGGGCCCCTACCCACGCGCCAGCTCATTGGCCGGTTAACTACCGGTTAATCACCCTTGTTCCAGAACCTCGCTACACTGCGTTTCAGCTTATCTGAGCACCGTGAACACCTCTTAGAACCCATTTCACTAATCAGCAACACTTCAAAGTATCAAACTACAACTTTTAAGGTAACTAGGCAACTTTAGGCAGGTATAAGTGTCGTAAGTGTTCGTAACAGTGGCAAAGCACTCTAGCTGCTGCCGCACGTACCGTGTCGACGCTCACGAGTTGCGTAGTTCTGCCGCTGTATGGCGTGGCAGTCGTTCGGCCGCCATTTTGAGTGTCAGTTTAACCAAATATTGTAATAGGATATACAATATTTGGTTTAACACACATGTTGCGGAATACGAGTAAGCGAGAAATGTTCTTTAAATGAGTCAAACGGTCTTACGATTTGGCTTAGTAATTTGTTTTTTTTTGTCAACAGTTGTAGACTAGTTTTGACTTTTAAAGCTCTAATAGGAATGATAGGCAAAACTGTCCCTTGGTTCAACAGCTGGCCATTTTTAATATAATCGCCAACAAATACACGGTTAGAATGATTACGTTTATTATAAATTTAAAAAAAGAAAAGTTATAACATTTGAAAAGCAATAGAATTTATTTTTAAATAGTTTGTGTCTGTAAAGTACTCTGAACAATCGAAGAAAAAAACTACTAAAAATTTTATTTTAGTATGTAAAAAACACTAAAATGAACAATAGGCCTACTACTTACCCGATGAAGTCATCCCCTTCTACCTTTGTCTATGCATGAATGACTGATGGAATACTTGCCACTGTTGCCAATATGTTCAAATTAAATTCCTACCTCTTTTAATTTTTTTTTGTGACCGTACCTAAGTACCTTAGGAACACCACGCTTTTTCCTTATTTTCTACTTCAACTATGTTTAAATGTTAATAATATTTTTTATAATTATTTTGTAAACATTTTTTTTTTCTTTTGGTTCATAGGAGCTGGAAAGGGAGAGTAAAGAAAATAAACTGTATAAATTGAGTTATATATCGATGTCAAGTTTAGAAATCTGAAAACAGCGGCTTAGTTTTCCAGGTTTGAATTTGTATTTCGTGAATACAACTGATAAGTAGACAAGTACAATAGCTAAAAGCTGCCATTAAAGATGTATCAAACCCTTGCGGAAAAAAAAAGGACGATGGGTAAAATTTATTTACTGTCATCAATATTATTAGAGGAAAAAGTACTTCCCAACAGTTTCCGAATTCCCAACAATATGTCTACAGATGCATCATTGACCACATAATTCTTTTTTTATAAATTTTTTGACGTGACAACGTCTAATAAATCGATGAACGCCGGCTGCACGCACGAAAAAGTGTCCCATAACGCACATTGTCCCGTTACGCGGTGTCCCGTTACGCTCATTGTACGCTTGCGTCGCATCTCTCTTCCACTCGATTGGAACAACCATCGATTTGACTTTTTCGAGGCACATTTAACTTGAAACACTCCCACTCGTTTCCTACGTTTCCTATCATTAACAGAATAACACAGATTGGAAGAAGTTAAATAGCAATTATGTATAAAAGGTATAGTTAAAATAATCTGTTCGTATTAATGAGTGCAAATAAAAGTAAATTTATCAATTAAATTGTAGATTTCATTTCACTCCTTTGTATCCATACAAAATAGTGATAATTCAATAAAAATGATTCAATTTTATTCATAAAAGTATGCAATCATTTCCATAGGCGTGCCCAGAAATTTCCATTAGGGGGGGCCCTGCTAAATTTTTAAATCAGAAGCTGAATTTAGAATGATAAATAGCCTAAATACATTCACTCATTGCCGTGTTTATATTTTTGTGCAGTATCAACGAGATATGTTTACTAGTTAATATTTATATCCGTATAATTTAAAAATTCTTGAAAATATGTTTTTTTTCTCCATAGACAATGTTTAAAGGGTACTTTCACATTTCCCCCCCTCAAATTTTCCAATAGCTTGATCCAGATCTACCTTGAAATGAACTTGTTTTTAGAGAATGCAAAAACAGCAATTCAGACAACAGAACTTTAACAAACCTCTTAAAAAAAATTTTTTGCTTGGCCATTTTAAAGGACCTCGTGTTTTAAATAAACTAAGGCGGCTGTATTTCCAGAACGATAAAATGTTTAAAAATATTGTTCATTAGCACGCTGCAACACTGAAAAACAGTTTTGAGTGTCACAGTGCCAGGAATATACGAATATTAACGAACGCATTAGAGAAAATGCCGATCTGAGTGATTACATTAGGGGGGGCCATGGCCCACTTGGCCCCCCCTGTAGGCACGCCTATGATCATTTCATCAATGTTTTGTTATTACTATCGTCCGTAAACCGACTTTACAGACAACCAATTTTTTTATTATTTCAAGGCTACAATCGTTTATAAACATCCAACTTGTTGAACAAATCTAGCTGTGCTAGTGACGTCGTAACCCTCCAACTTTATTGGACACAACATGTACGAAGGTGTAGGAAGCGATAATAATTTGACAGTGTGACAGGGCGTTGCAACCTTCTATAAAGCCATCATGCGTGGCTTGCGAACGAGCACGCGATAGTTGAGGCACGCAGTACGATGTTCGCGGGAGGCGATGCCGTAACAACAGCGCCCGTGCGCTACCGCGGCGTGCAACTGCCAATTGCTGGCAGTCTCGCCGTAACCGCTACGTGCGCTAAGATGTCTGCGCTGTTGCTGGCATTGTTGGCGCTAGGCCGAGGTGAGTAGGCCCACACCCCGCCCATCAAAGCTTATCATTGGGTTCGAACATTGCAACCAGTTCATTCAGGATGCCCAAGTTTTCATGAACACCCAGAAAAACCCGGGAATGGTATATGGCATATCCGTCAGGCCCCGATTCCGGACAGATAGCGCTCCGTGCAGATTATCTTCAACCGCCCCCTTTCCTATTCCAACTACCCAAAAGCACCATAAAATTTTACAAATTCCAGCTTATTTATTATCATTTTTAAAACAGCACATGTTGCTACTAAATAATAAGGTTTTTCAAAGACATAAGCTGTTAGTCCTTATTTAAATTTAATAAATAGTTGTTGCAGTTTTAACTACCGAAAAAAAAAAGCGTTATAGTAGCTATACTGTATATTGTTAAACGAGTTTTAAATCTATTTCGAAAGTATTTGGTTTAAGGTGTAATATTTTTAAGCACACTGCAATAGTTAGTATTGTTACGATTTACCGCGGGTTCGTAAAGGATAGCCCAATTAAAGATTTTATTACACACACAGTTTTATTGATGGCCACTATTTATGTCACTTACAATTAATATTATAAAATTGCCAAATAATCAATTGCACTTAAAAATGTTGCTTCCCCAGTCACTCGTTTCTTACAATCCACACACCTCACTGGGCCGCACCTCAGCACCCCTCGTGGTCCTCCGTCGCCGCCAACGCACTTCCCCTTCGCCGAGATCCCACTCGACGCTTCGCTCGGAACTTCGCAGCACCCGCGACACTATCGCCTGGAACTGAACTCTTCGCTCAGGGACTTCGCCGCTCTATCGCCCGGAAACTCCGCCGCGGGAAAACTACCGACTCCACTCACTCACTCACTCCCTGCCCTGGAACCTTCGTTCAAGGACTTCGCCACTCTGCCGCACCTGCGGCACTATTGCCCCGGAAGCTCCGCCGTGGGAAGGCACCCGCCTGAACTCTCTTCTCAAATTAGACTCCTCAGCCGGCGTCCCGGGCACACACACACACATATATATATGTGCCCAGTCACCTTCCAGAACTCCCGAGCGCGGCCGGGGCCAGTCGCGTCATTCCGTGCCGACCCAACGGCAGAAATCTCTCGAAACACGTGTCGGCGGCTCACGTAACTCCGCAGCTGTCAGGTTTCAGTTACGTGTCAAAGGCAGGGCGCCGCGCGGGGAGTGAAGAGAAGGAGGGGGGGTAAGCGTCAATCCTTGTTATCTTCCAGGCGGCAGCCGCCAGCCAGCTCTGCACCTGCACGTGTCCCGGCCTTGCTCACGTTCGTAACAGTATTAACTAACCTTCCCCTGTAATCTGTCCATGGCAGTACTCTATTGTAAAAAATGAAATTTTTTTGATTTTTTTTCGCACCTCAAATCCTTCCACCCTTCAAAAACTGACACTCTGGGCATTACCTAGTTAGCCTTATGACCGTTAAATTACATTAACAACTAAGCATTTTAAGTGTTTTATTTTACTCTATTTCATAGGAAGTACTCACTATGTTATCCAGTTGATGTCATAGGCTAGGTACCTGGCATGTACAATCATCCCAAACCACCAATTTTCATGGCTTGTTCTTCCCTGCAGACGAACCTTTCAAATGAACGACCACACACTTACCGTAAACAGTGATGACTGTGTTTTATTACTAAGGGACTGTCTAACAGGTTTAATTTGTACGTACTGGTTTCAAAGGGAGTACATAGAGAAGACTCACTGGCTCGCGGCAAAATACGCTGTGTTTTCCCACTTGTGACAGTTTGGGTTTGACAATGCCATGATAGGAACCCCAAGTCGCCTTGGTGGCAGGCGATCAATATGATCACTCCCCCACATGAGCCTCTCCAATGCAACAGTACAGAAGGTGGCACTGGTATGTTTTATGAGAGGTTTTTGGAAAAGGTGAGGGGGGGGGGGGGGGGGGGAGAAAAGTTTACACAAGTGTTTGATGGTGATGTTAAGAAGGCAATGAAGTATCAAGTTTAGAGGTAGGTACAGTCCAGTCATGTTTAATTATCTGTATCTGCACGTTTCTCCATGTTTCAAACAGTTCCCACCGGAGTGCAGTCATTACTGGCCAAGACAGACAACCTCGAACAGAAAGAGACGACCATCAGGAATGCTAGGTTTGGAGATGTTACGTTCATGGTGAGTCATTCATCAGTAATGAGATAAGCATGTTAAAGTTGAGCGTATTATTTTAGCTCACTTGGCGTGTTCCATCACATAGTGGATTACCAAATTTCTAATGAATCCAAGTAAATACAAGAAGTTTCAAATTCCACTTACTGGTTTTCAAATGTTTGCCAGTAACACCTGATGCGTGAACTTAACGGCATTACAAGATGTTAAAAAAATGTACATATACATTTTTTCCACAATGATACGGTCCTTGCTGTGACTGTAGGGTCTTAATGTGTCATTAATACAGGCATAAGGTTGATCTCCCAGATGTTAGTGGGCTTCTGAGAAACTTGAGACATGGTCAATGTTGGGAAAGAAAATGACACCTCACCAATCACGTTTGACAGAAACATCCGTGCACTTATGAGAACACACCAAGAGGGTAGACATCTGACGGAGTGGACTGAGCTCAGCTGCAGGCTGTCGTGTTGCAGGTGTGGATGGGGGAAGAGGAGGAGACAAGGTGCGGAGCCGCCGTGATCTCGGACACGTGGGCGGTCACCGTCGCCTCCTGTGCCCTGCGGTACGAAGTTACATCCCCCACAGCTCAGCTCTAACAGCAATGTCGAGCCAGTCTTGAGATCTGCTATCTATCACACGAGGCAGGGGAATCAAAATGTTTTTTTTATGTGCTCCTAAACAAGCCTTGCACCTTGCTTGCAAGGGCATAGTCAGGTGGGGTCATTACTCCCCCCCCCCCCCCGTCCTTTTTCAATAAGAATGCATCCCATTAGCCAGCTTGGCAAGGTCACTTCAAGACATCAAGTAAGTGTTCCACAGTTGGGCTGTGTTCTCAGACCAAACAACTTCTCCACTCCACATTTCCTAGGCAAGATCAAATACTGTGCGTCGATTAAAATATTAAAATTGTGCAGATAAAAACTTGTTTCCTACACCCGGAGCTCGCTAGTGATCTAAGACTTGGACTAATTGTTATTTACAGCGTGGTTTGAATGTTACTTTTGTAGACTAAATAGTATTTTTCTATATGGGTTTAAATTTGATGTGTCAATTGCAAGGGGCACTTCATTTATTTATGTTATCACAAGTCTTGTGACGGTTTACATCGTATCTTTCAGTATGCCAAAAATGATATGAATGAATGACTTAAGCCACGCTGTGAATCCTTCCATTACACATTGGCTCCTATGCATGAATACTACTTTGCTGTGTTCTATAATTTAAGTTAATATTAAGTGTCTTTAGTATGTAGTTTAAACACCCATGCTTCACACTTAAAATGACTCAAGTATGACTCAGTTTACAACCATTACTTTAAACATGTTATGGGACATAAAGTCATGATCAGTGGTAAACAGTGCAAGGATCTACCTTTCATAAGGGAAACTTTTTATCTAAGAATTCCAGGGTTTGAAGATGTTCTGAAGGGTCATCAGAAAGCCTAAAAATGAGTTTTCTAGCAATATCTTTTCAAAAAATATCCATGAAAGGGTGCCCAGGCTTTTTGCTTCCTTGGGGGATATTCCATTACACCCAGACCCCCAGAAACAGGTCCGTCCAAAATATTTTCTTGTAACTTCCGTCGGTCCCCCCCTCTTACACAAATCCTGGCTACGCCCAAGCTCGCTTGGAGGGCATTCAGAATCTGGCAAATATGCATGTATACGAAATAACTTTGTGAATGAATAAAGATATCATTTTAAAACATTGTCCCAGGCGACTAACAACTGCACAGTCAAACGAATCTTGTTGAACAGGCATCTAGCCGGGGAAGCAAACATCATAGCCGCGACGAAGAACGGCTCGCACACCATCCACCGCATCGCCGTTGTTGTGGTGCACCACAGCTTCTCGGAGATGGAAGGCAACATTGCGCTCGTGCAGGTGTGAACTCACTGCTACTCTCTCTTCACGCCCACACGCAATGTCAGCTCTCTGGAGGTCAAACCTTTACAAGTGGTCTGCATCCTCAAAGTGCTTACGTATATGTGTGTTATAAAGTTAGCTGAATTTCCTGCCTATTGCATGGAGTGCAAATTAATAAATGCATATCATGCAAAACCACGCGACATCAATTAAAAACATTGTGCTGGCTTTGTATCAGCCACCACCCTCTGCCGGGTAAGACCCAACCTAGGGTAGCCATCTACCAGTCTTCATATGTCGTCAAATCGAAAGATTGTGCAAGGGATTTGAAAAGCATTTGTTCTGTGGAACACTACTGCCACAAAACCTGAGCCATTACCAATATTTAATTCAATTATTCTTGAAGAAATATTCAGCACATATTTAATGTCCATTATATCCAACAGCATGTGCACAAAACACAAAGATTTGAAGCTAAACTATTTACCAATGCGTTGGTTACACTGCCACACTTATTTACCATCAGTGCACGTTATGTTGAACATGTTTTCTGCCAACAGGTGAAAGATCCGTTCTCTGCTAACAGAAACGTGCGGACCGTAGAACTTCCGCTACAAGACGAGGACCTCTCTGCCAGCACAAAGGCCGTCGTCATTGCGCGTAGGGTCGCAGCGCTGGTGAGCTCTCGGGTGATTGTGTGTGTGTGTGTCTGTGTGTGGAGGTGTAGACGTGTGTGTGTGTGTGTGTGTGTGTGTGGAGGTGTAGGGGTGTGTGTCCAGGGGCCTGACGTCACAGGGACTAAGCTGTGTGCGACTCGTATTGCTTGTCACTGGCTCAGGGTTTGCTGCGATGTGTATAGAGATGTTCATAAATTACAGGGGAAATTTCACTGTTTCACAAATGTTTGCCAATTAATTTTTTTTTTGTTTCAAGCCAAATATGATTTGATGAAAATTTTAACGTATTTATGCAACATGTTAAGATGATAATTCTTTAAATTTCCTTTTATGTTGGGATGGCCAATATTTATTTTGATAAATACAAAACCTCACTTATGGTCATATTTACTTAGTTTTACTCCACATTATGATTTTAAAAGACACAATTTTGTTGTAAAAAAAAAATTAACACCATTGTGAATTGGTTTTTATACTATCTTCAGAAAACAAACAACATTTATATAAATAAAACCAGTAACTCCAAAATGTTCCATTTTGTAAACGGAACTGAGGAATAAATCTCGCGTCTGTGAAGGCAGTGTGTGCCCGACAGGACGAGGCCAACAGCAGCTCCGGGGGCGACCTGAAGTGCTTGTCCGTGGACCTGGAGTCCCAGGAGGCGTGCGAGGGCAGCCCCGTGTACTCGGGCTCCTTCGCCGTCACCGCCGACATGATCTGCGCGCAGAGGAGCGCCAACGCTGCCTACAAGGTGCGCCACCTGGCTCCGGTCACCAGCTTGCACGGACCATTGCCGGTACATCGGAGCATGCACGTAGAGCTCGGAATAAATTGAGAAATCAGATGGGAACAACCTGTTCACCAGAGCAGACTAAGCAATCCAAGACTACTTAATCCTGTTCTCTTCTCTACGAAAATTAAAAAAGGGTTAGTTAAATTGGTAAGGTGCATTTAGTTTAGACAGCCTTTTACATTCCTTCTTATGCAAATTTTAACGTATTTATGCAACATGTTAAGACTATAATTCTTTAAATTTCCTCTATGTTGGGATGGCCAATATTTATTTTGATTAATACTAAACCTGACCTGACTTGTGTCATATTTACTTAGTTTCAATCCACGTTATGATTATAAAAGTGTTTAAGTATGATAAATGTCTACATCCATAGAGACATTTTGCTGTGTGTGGAAATACTCTGTAATCTGTAATTGTGATGTTTATAACATTGATAAGAACTTAATATTCTTCAGTATTTTAAATTATTGAACAAATTTATTTATATTTTAGGTGCCAAATAAACAGAACTTTATTTTAAAAAAACTGTGAAAATATACGCTCACACTTGAGATTAACATTACATCAGTTAATCAACTCTTTTAATAAACTGAATAATTTACTTAAAATTGGTCAAGACAAACACAATTAAGAAAACTGTAAGAATTAGCTACCGCTTGAAAGCTAACAAGACAATTTTAAACAGTTTTACAAAAAAACTTAATGGTTTAACAAACATCAATCAATCTTGTAACAGCAATTTAAAGGATTTTATTAAGGACACATTACTGGTTTGTTCAGTTTTCCACATCCAACGTTCTCAATAAAGGTACAGCAGCAATGTGGATCTTCTGCCTTCTGCCTCGCGAAAGTCTCTTAGGATGAACGACTATTCATGCTCTCTGATATAAGAACTGCCGTAGTCTAATTTCGGCTCAAACACAGAAGTTCTGTGGCGACAAACTTAAAATTCCTGAAGCTTAGTTAAATCCTCTTCTACTAGTTTAGACTATTCAATGAGTTCTGACAACACGTTCATTTTCTTCCATATAACTATTTCACATATCTCTATAGTTTGAACTGGAATATATGTACAGCTTTATAGTTCTTGAAGAATAAATCATAAATCCAAAATGTTCGTTCAGTCCTGTTAAGATATTTCTTGAGTCAATCTTGTCAAATTTATTCAAGTATTCCAAAATACATACACCGTCACAACAATTGTCGCACAACACAATAAATTCTGAAGTATGTTTGGCCGATACAATAAAAATATTCACAACTTTCGACCACGTCAGTGGCGAGAACTTACATATAACGTGTCTTATTTGAAGGTTAAAACTAGCCTCCCCCTTCCTAACAGTAAATAGAATGTGCAGTAACTCTGTGGCTGTTTGCTGCTGACCAATCGCACCGTCCTTCTCAATTTTACATTACGTTCAAAATAGTTCATTATCATTAAAATTATACTATCATTTGTGCTCCTTTGCAGTTTTTTTTTTTTTTTTTTTTTTGGCTTCACCAATTGTTCATCGGAAAAGGCGAATAGCGTCCCGGCCTCGGAGCAAGCTACTATCTCGCGCTGACACGGTTAGAAAGGTCCACCGCACGCACCGGAAACTGCGCAGGAAGAGCTGGGCAGCGCCATGGTGGTACGCAGCCGGCGCCGGGCCAAGCTGGTGGGCCTGCTGGGCTGGGTGCACCACACGGGCCCGCGGGCCGTCGCCGTCTACACCCGCCTCGCCGCCTACCGCCTCTGGGTCCACCTCAAGACGGGGGCGTAGCCCCGGCCGCCAGACATCGCCACCCCCTCCCCTTCCCTTCCCTACCAAGAAACACGAGTTTACGAGAATAATAGTTATTAAAATGTGTCAAACCGATGTAAAAAAATTTTTTTTTTTCCAACTTTCCTCTCCCCGAGTTGGTAAATACATACGTCCAAAGAATTATTCCAGCCTAGTGATACTAAATGGTGCGAGTCCTTACGCAACAGCGCATTTATCTGCGGCTGACCCGAGGAACCAGTTGCATGGGCGTAGATCGCATGGGGGGCCAGGGGGGGGGGAGGCCCTCCCTGGAAAAAAGAAGCCCCTCACACGGACAGCCTGCCTGCATTTGCGAAAGCGTGACCGCGAAACGGGTTTGATGTAAAAACTACGTCTCGTGGAAAACTTTCTGTACATTTGAAAGTTTTCAGCTTATTGTATGCACTTATGCCAAAATATGGGCAGCATGCAACATACGAGCACAGCGTCCAGAGATGACTCGTGTCGGTTAAACCCGATTGCCAAACTCTTGGGCCGCGCTGGCCCCCTTGGAGATTTCCGTAGGCCCCCCCCCCCCCCCCCCCCCTGCGAATCCTACAGATCTGCGTCCCTGACTGGTTGTTCACCTGTGCGATCTAACGATTGAGTAACAGAGAAGCCATGTTTAAGTGGTGGCAGTGTGTGCCTGGCCGAAGGATTCTTGTCATCCACCGTGCTTATTGAAGACAGTTCATTCCTCGCTCCTAGTAAACACAGCACACACTAGCTAGTTGAAGGATGGGTGAACAGCTTTGTTCGTGGCCGTCACAAGCACAAACTCAGAGTCCAAGCGGTCTCACCCGAAATAGTCAGGGTGGTCCGTAACTTTACCATCACCAATGCATAATCAACAGAGTAATACTTTGTTATGTATATTTTAAAGTCTACTTTTTTTTTTTGACATAATCTTAGTGCCTCTCCAGCTCTTTGATAATAAAACCTTGCCTCCTGATGAGCACATTACAAAATACTGTCGAATACCTTTTTTTTTTTAAAAAAAAGCATAATGGAAAATTAAACCGTACTAACGTGATATTGTGACCAAAATTAGAATCCACAGTAAATAAATAAAAAAATAATAATTATAATTTGAAACTGTACGGAGAGAATTACATATATTTAACTATACACAGCTAAATAGTTCTAAAAACTTTCAAATCACACAGACATAATTCGAGGGTATCATACCAGAAGGGCGGATCAACACTTTTTGCAATATCGAGATAATTGACGTAAGGGTATCTAATAATGTGATAAATGTTGTGGCAGAAGGGCGCAAGGTCAATGTGATTAGATTAGGTGGTGGTGAACTATTACATTATGGCATATAAGAAAAGGAAATCAGGTCATGCTAGATGGGCGTATGTGCATAATCCCCTGTAAACTTGCATTTTCGTTGATACGCCCTTCTGGTATGATGCCCTCGAATGTTAGGCACATTCACACAATCTTGTGCCAAAATTTTTTTTAAGAAATAATAGAAATACAAATTTTTACAATTTAGGTATACAGTAAGTCCTCGGTTTACGTCGGGGTTACGTTCCTGAAAACCGCGACGTAAATAGAAACGACGCAAAATGAGCCATGTTTCATGCCACCGGCCGACCACGGCCCAAGGTCGGCCGGAAGCGCTGGCATACAGACGTGACAACGGGCAATTTTATCAGCAAATGACAACCGACAGCGTGGGAAACAAGTCCAACTAGTACTTCTCAGCTTTATAGAATGGTTATTTAACCAGCTGCTTTATTACCTTTATTGATTGAAATATAAAAACAGATATATAGTCGTTTGGAAGACATCTTATGAAGAAAAAATCATAAATTGCAGTGAGCTGATACTGTAGGCCTACTACAAACGCATTTAATCACGATAAAGTTAACAACGGCACGTTTAAAACTCCGGCCAACTCAATGATATCATAGCGTCTGAAGTGTAGAGCTGTAGCAAACCGTATGTATTCGTTACTGAGTAACGGGTGTGGCATCTAGTAACGAGTAACGAAAGGTTACACACGAATGCATTTCGTTACTCGCATTTTTCGTATGTTTTACGCATGCGCGCGCTTATTCGTTACAAAGAACAATGTTTGTTTATTAAGAAAAGTATAATTTGGAAATTCGTCGTCCAAGTTTTTTACTGTTTATTAAAGGTATTGTGTGTGTAGACAAAGTTTGAGATTGGAACAGAAACGTAAGAAAGTATTTTTTACAAATTATAAATATGTATGTTTTTGTTTTTTATTATCGCGTATTTTCACGTTTATTGTTCTTATCTTAAAAGAGATATAATAAAGCTGCTCTAATGAGATTTTATTGTTTCTTGGTTAACAAAAGCTGTTAATTATCAAATACTTTTCATTGTTTATATTCGGTTTATTATTATTTACGCGACGTCATACTATACGCGTACGAAATACGACTCGATTCGTTGCTGTTACATAACATAGCATGTTATGCGGTATCAGAAGTAACGAGTAACGATACGATAGTAACGAGTACTAATTGTTATAGTAACGAATACATACGGGTACACTTTTTTTAGTTACTTTTACACCTCTACTGAAGTGCCAAGGAGTTGGACGAAAAGGGGTAGGAGAAAATGCTGTGTCGTTGCGGGAAGTAGATAACACTTCTACGTGCGAGATACGTGGGTGGCCGAGCGGGCGGGCTGGTAGTATTGCATCACCGCGCGGAGAGCAGGAAGCGTCCCTCATGATGTATGATAAGATAAGGCGGTGAACGTGTAGCTTACGCTACATAGCATAAATTAACTACCGAAGGAAACAAAGAATTATAAACGAATTATATACGGTGTTTTGGTTAAAATAAAGATTTACGGTCATTGTAAACGACGTTATTGTGAATCGGCGACAACTTAAATTGAAACATGAGTACTCAAACATTAGCGACGTTAATCCGAAACGACGTAAATCGGTACGACGTAAATAGAGGACTTACTGTATCTATAAATTACAACAGCAGACCCATGAAAACTTTGCAGTCATGTGGTGTACTCGTGCTGTTAAGCCAGACCAGTGGCGTAGCCAGGATTTGTGTATGGGGGAGGGGGTGTTAAGAAGCATGCCCCCCCCTTCCCGTATTAAAGCGGGGGGGTGTCGGGGGGTCCTCCCCCGAGAAATTTTTTAGATTTTAAGGTATAAAATAGTGCTATTTTAGCAGTTTTTAGTACTTAAATTTAAATATTGTAATGGTAAAATTTTTTTTATTAATTTTAATATGAAATTCGTTTGAGTGATGAAAAAGAAATTAATTAAAGATTTGTTGCTAAGAGGGGGAGTTTGAACCCTTGGCTATGCCCCTGAGTCAGACACATGAAGCGAGAGAGGACGGCTCAGTCCTCGTCCACATCCAGCTCCCGGGCGGCGCTGGCGCCCGCGCTCACGGCCGTGCCCAGGTCCTCCTGGCCGCTGCGCAGCCGCTCCCGGATCAGCTCCGCGATGGCCCTCTGCGTGCGGCGCTCCAGGCGCTCCAGCTTGCGCGCCACGTCCCGCTTCAGGTCCCAGTCCAGCTTGCGCGGCGCCAGGTTGCTGATGTCCTGCCCCGCACACACGCACGCACCCCCAGAGCTCGCCCCGTGCCGTGCCACGTCTTTCATCCTCATTGCCTTTGGTCCCCCGGTTAGTCCAAGTAGACAACGTTTAACTGTGTTAATTTTTCTATGGTATTCCTATTGAAACTATTTCATGTTTCGAATTCCGACAACACTGCAAATCCGATAGGACCCTCGCCCACAACACCTACGATGTCAGAGAGTCACGTGGTCCAATCAGCGACCAGTGACTGTCGGGTACACAATTTAGGGCATTCAAACGCCATACATGTTTGAAACATGAATACCAGGAATTTTTGTTACAAAACCTAGTTTTTTTTTATCGTAGTAAATGGCAAGTGTGCTTATTTAAGGATTATATATTTTTTTATTACACATATTACCTGGGTTATCTGAATTTTCCACTGTTCGGATTGCCTTTTAATCCCAGTTAGCCCAAGTAGACAAGGTTTAACTGTGCTAATTTTTCTTTGGTATTCCTTTTAAAACTATCTGATGTTTGGAATTCCGACAACACTGCAAATCCGATGGGCTGTTGTCCTGAAGGTGCCGGATTCACGACCTTGCACTGTACTAAGGCAAACTTTCACCGTACTAAAGCAACCCTCAACACTTATTAAATATTGATGAGGGTTTTCCTTCAGTTTCACAAAACATTTCAATACGAAATTACGGACACTGATATCACAGTTTCCTGCATGCAGAACATGGTCAGCTTTTAAGTATACATACTGATAACCATAAAGTAAATCTGCTCCATCACGTAAGACGTGAAGCCACTCACTTGATCCTTGGCGTTACATTGCTTGGCCACATGCCATCTAATAATAGTGTTGGTGCCATTTTAAGAGGAAAATATGTAACAAGAACAATAAAAAAATACTGGTTTCGTTCAGCTACCTCAAGATCTGCAGCCAGAACCTTTTACCTGAGTAAAAATTTTTGAACAAAAAAAAAATTACAAGCCTAAACCATATCTGTAGTCATATTTTGAGGACCGTTAATTTTTTTTTGGTATTCACAAACATGCTGCTAATAATCACATACATTTAGTAGTACAGTTTTAAGACTGGACTGATCTTTTGTGAGAAAGGAAGGAATGGTGTGTGTGTGTGTGTGTGGGGGGGGGGGGAATCCCACAGACCCTCCCCCTGACCAAGGCCTTTGCTCTCTTTCCGATAATGAATGACTCAACAAACAGCCAATGGGCGGGGAGGCAGGATGAAGAGGGCACGATCTTTCTGCCCACTGCACCCTGGTAGAAAGATGACAGGAAGGGTTGGTGACATAAGAGCAGTCACACAAGACGAACCTGTCGTACAACGAACAGCAGCTTTAGTATCTTCTAACTTTCAATAAAATCCTCACCTTATACGCCAGAGTTGTCAATAGTTGACTGGCGGAAGACAGGCAATGGTTAAGTTGAATTTTGAACAGTTACTGAACCGAAATGATGACCATCAGGATACGATTTAAAAAATTTTCAAACTACCTGGAACGGTCTTCCGAGTCAGAATCCCAGAGGGCACGAGAACATTCTGAACTGTGGAGCGTGGCCGAGCGATCCAGAGAGCGAGAGCGTGTCGCTCCTGGTCACAACAGCGGTCGGGGGGGCAGGCTCACCAGCTGCTCGATGACGACCCGGGAGTGAGCCGCCTCCAGCTGGGCCTTCACCTCGCCGGCCACGTCCCCCGGCTCGGCGTCCTCCACCACGTCCCCTTGCAGCGCCTCGTCCGCCGGCCGGTAGCTGCGGAACTTGGGCCTGCGGACACGTTACCCGGGGCGTTCCGGAGGTGCTGCCATCCATATCGTGGGCGTACAAGGAGAACCCTCCAAGCCCATGAGATATTTATATGAAAAAGTCCAGTTTAATGCGTTTCATGACAAGTATATTGTATGACAAGTATATTATTATGTTAGATTAAACATGTTTCACTACCGTATATATTTCACAATATTTTACAAACCCATATGAATATAAAAATCAATTTTTCTCATAATTGGCTAAAACATGTGTTTTCAGAATAATAATTTTTAGGCATGAACCTCCTGGTAGAGATGATTGTGAGTACTATACAAGTACACTGCTTACAAAGCGGACCCCTTAAATGGTTTGATATGGAATATGGAATTTACTTTGCATGGCCACTCAGTGAGACTACATATCGTGGGCGTACAAGGAAAACTCACTAAGTCCATATAATGAAATTATGAGAAAAATTGATTTTTATATTCATATGGGTTTGTAAAATATTGTAAAATATATACGGTAGTGAAACATGTTTTAATCTAACATAATAACATACTTGTCATATAATTATACTTGTCATGAAACACATTAAACTGGACTTTTCCATATGAATATCTCAGGGACTTTGTGGGTTTTCCTTGCACGCCCACGATATGTAGTCTCGCCGAGTGGCCATGCAAAGTAAATTCCATATTCCACATCAAACCACTTAAGGGGGTCCGCCGTGTAAGCGGTGTAATTGTATAGTACTCTCAACAATCTCTACCAGGTTCATGCCTAAAAATTATTCTGAAAACATATGTTTTAGTCATTTTCACTCTTTCGAAAATAGTTAAAAATAAAATCTGGGAACAGAACTACTCTCCCACCCTCAGCGTATCCTTAAATGTTTTTTTTAAAGAGACACCATTTGAATATCTTCAGCTGTTTTCAAATTAATTTTTTTTTTATCTGAAGCTCTGCACAACGGATGTGTGAACAGGTAGGCGGGGCCTTTACGAGTTAGAAACATGGAAGTAGTCCAACCGATAAATTTTAAAACTTTTATAACAAAACCTTTTTGGAAAAATTACAGCTAAGATAGGGTTTTACATCACAAAGATATGCACTAAGGCTTACAAGAACAGATATCCAAGATTATAGGGGGCTCCGAACTACTTGGGTATAGACTCAGTGCTGATAACTTTGTGTAATGCTGGGTCTTAGGACTGAACCTGCAACCTTTACCTTCAACATCGATGGCTAGAGGACCCTGCTGTGTCCTATTCCTCAGGAAGTCCCCTGTCCAATTTACCGCCCTACTGTCCTCTATCACCTTCTTGTGTGGCACCCTATCGAACAACTTCTAAAAAATCAATAAAAGATTGTGTCTGCCTGTTTGCCCTCATCCACTGCCTCCACCAAGTCCTCCAGAAATCCAGCCAACTGCATCTCACAGGAGAAACCCTTCCTAAAGCAGTGTTGCCTCTCATCCATCCATTCCAGCTCTCCAATTTTTCCTAACATACACCTCACTATCAGTTTTTCCATATCCTTCCCTGCACTCAATGTAAGGCTGAGGCCTATAATTTTTAGGTTTTGCCTTATCTCCACCTCCCTTGAAAATATGCACCAACCACTGCCTCCTTCCATTGCCTCGACAGCTGTCCCTCCTCCAGTATCTACAGATCTCCTTCCCTCCTAATCTGAGGTGGCCGATTCCTATCCCATTGGGACCAGCCGCCTTCCCCCCCCCCCCCCCCCTCTTTATCTTACCCACCTCCTCTATCTTTATTTCCAGGTCATTTTCTCCCCTTGGCTTCTCAATAGCCACATGTCTGTATAGAGAAAAATTAATATTGAACTAAATTTTAACATATTTTGAAAATTGTTATCTTTCAAAGCTATATAACTATGTACGTATTATTTGCTTGTAAATGTATATTTCAGTGCATCAATGTATCACTTCAGATTGTTGCATGTTTTAGAAATGTAAACTGTAAATATTTAAATGAGTAGTTCCATAGCCTTATGGTATCAACCAAAATCAAGGCTCAACGGAATTTATAAATAAATAATATACACATATTTATGTGAAAACACCTTGGAAGCGTTAGATCCGATTTGTTCACATTATCTAAATCTTCTTTCTGAGGGACATTATCATGTTTGCGTTTCAAGGCTTTTAAACGTTCTTTCCTTTTAAAAGCTTCGTCTTCTAACATGCCAACCTTCTCTTCACTTTTCATTATAGTCATTTAGCTAAAATTAAAGATTCAATAAAAAACTACACTTCAATCTGAACCATCAAAGTAATCTTGCCGTTATTTTGTAAACACAAGCGTCAACAAACCACAAAGTTCGCAACTATTATCATTGATTTGTCTCCTTGAAGAAGGTTTATATGAACAAATCTCACGTGGAAAATAAACATTCCCAACCATTTTTTTTTTTTGCAAAATAGAATATTGTAATTAAAATTGAAAAAAACAATTGTTGGTAAAGACAAAATATGATTATATGGGCCGAGAATATATTTTTAAACTATAACAAGTAATCATGAAACCAATTATATACTAAATATTTTTAGAAAATTTTGTTTATAAAAAAAATTTGAGAGTTTTGTAACACGTATTAAAACTCATATTAACTAATTAAAAACTTTTCATAACAAAAAACTACAAAACATATTTGCACCACTAGTGAAGTATACTGGGATTGGTTCGGAGAACTGTCTTTACCAATTGCAATTGGACAATAGGAATCCACCCTCTACCCATCTTAATTATTCGACAATCGATTGGATTTGATTTTGATGTACCTCCGGTGGCAGTAATGCTAAGTTCCCACCCTGTCAGCAGTAGCCTCTACTCGTGGAACACACTTGCACAGCCTATGCCAGTCAAGCATGAACCCAATATGCAAATAGCATACCCAGTGTTCTTTTTTTGGTTACAACAACTTATCATTTGTCGACGAAACAATTCAGTAATCACATAACGAAATTAATATAAACCCATTAATGCCCACAAAGAAAGTGCGATGTGAGTCATGTCCGTTGGCCCTCAAGGGCACTGTGCTTTAAAAAAGCCCTTAATTCCTATTGGGACCTTGGGATTTAATTACTTGTTACAATCATCTGAGTGTGTCACATAATTATAAGAAATGTAAATATTAACAGAAGGAGTATTTACAGTGACGCCGTCCCCGCTACCTCTGACTATTTAGACGTGATTTTTGCTCGGGTTTGTGATCTCAGGGAAGGTCCGGCCTTGTGGCTAGTGGTAGGGGTTAACGCAGTAGGGCCCCCCGAGCTGTTATGGCCACTCGGGACGCCTGAAGAATAACACAAAGTTTCTGGAAGATATTTGGTGAATTTAATACAGCACAGCCCAATACATGGTGCTGCCCGTTCTGGCCGTAACGGTTTGCCCGACGTGACTAGTCACATGCGCAGCTCACTTCCTCAGTGGCGGCTCTCGATTTTAATGCGCGTGAGGGGCGGACTTGTACACGTGATGCGATAGTTACAAAAATACACTCTGACATGACAAACGATATCTTGACGAACAATACACTTCACTATTACCTAACACTTAATAAACTGGGCTAGTGGCACGTAGGCCCGTGTCTCCGGTGACTCTACGTGATACCTAGATGTGTCCCAGGGACTGAATCGTTAATACATTTGGCGGCACAATGCCGTACAACGGTGATACATAAACCCTGACGTGACAGATAACACTTTGACGAGCAACTTGCCGTCGTCCGGGGTCTCGGGCTCGAGTCCCGGTGCGGTTCCTAGCGGGGGTGGCTGCTGTGACTGTAATGTGTCCGGATGGGCGCCAGACTAGCTCTGGTGTTAATCGGTAGGTGGGTCGTGGGGTCGATTGCCCTGCGTGGCCCACTAGGACCGTCGGCGATGTTGCGTGGGTTTAAGGGATTCCCTACTCGGCGGAGGTTGGGAATCGTAAGGTGAAATAATCATACGCTGAAATGAGACAATAAATGACGTGCGTCATTTATTCAGGCGACTGTGGCCTTGGTGTAACGTCGTTGGTTACACGTCACGTCGTACAACAGGTGACGTCACAAAAATACAAAACTACACAATTACACAATAACGAGTTTGAAAGCTACTCAATAAAAACGTGGCACAAGTTTACAAAGAAATGTTACACGAGGGTGCGTTGCACAAGTCTATGAATGTTACGTGGAGTTGCGTTGCACACGTTTACAAAAGAAATGTTGCACGAGGGTGCGTTACAAAGTCACTAAATATTCGTGTTAGCGTGGCACAAGGCGTTTCTGAGCCTGGTTACTCAACGAGGGGTGAGGGTGATTGGAGGCGGCCAATCCCGTAAATCTACGTATCGAGGCAGTGCTAGCGTCCACGAGCGTAGAGCGCGGACCGCGGCTAAATTCGCTCAAAGTTCCCTTACGGGGTGGTGTCAGTGCTGGAGCGACTGATATTAACCAAAGTTCTGTTCTTCGGGAGGCGGCCCGTACCGTATGCCGAACCTACCACGCAGACCAAGTGTGGAGCAGGGGGGGGGGGGTTTAAAGTTATGCGGCCGGATTAAGTCCTGGACCGAAAATTACGCACGGAGAGGTTATTAAAAAAGAGGTTTTAAGAAGTGACTATATTTACCAGAAGTGAACTTGGTGTGGACAAAGGATGATGTCTCTCCGTGGGACGTGCGTCCGCCCCGGTCCACGAGTCGCGCTGTACTGGCGTCATGTCATGGCGTCCGGCCGAGGCTCGGTGGCCCTCGCGCCAGGGTTGACCTCATTACATTAGTTTTTGATATGATATGTTAATAATAGAATTTAAAGGCGTTAAATTCTTACATTAAATATTAAAGCTGAATCAAGGTCATTTGTCCCTTTTACAAATTAAAGTTATTATATTTAGGAATTATTTCATTTAAATTTTATGTCACACCAGCGACTGTTCGTCTCTTGCCGGATTGCTCTGGTGGAGGTAATAACGTAACACGAGGGATGAATAATTATGTCATATGGTTTCATTGACTAATACAGGCAGAAGGCCGCCAGGGGAACACTCACACACGTATCGAAGTATTACACACGTGAGTGCCCGGGCACTCCTATGTCGCACTTTCGTCAACCGACTTTAAATTAATACGTAATACTGTTTAATAATCAGTGTTTGTTTTTATAACGTGGTTGATTGAAATGACGGTCTGTTTATATTGGTGGGGCCGGGTTCTACCTTGGTTGCTGGTGGCTCGCCTGACTCGGGTGGGCCATGGCTAGGGGCGCGTTCTTTTAGCGGGGTTGAATACTGGCGGTTGCAGGTCGGGCTTTAGGGTGGCCTTCGGTCGGACGACGTCAAACTATTTCACTACTACATAACACTTAATAAACTGGGCTAGTGGCACGTAGGCCCGTGTCTCCGGCGTCTCTACGTGATACCTAGATGTGTCCCAGGGACTGAATCGTTATTACGTTCGACGGCAAGCATCGCCTGCTGGCTGTCCCGTGCGGGCCAAAACTAAGTAGCCTGTAGGCTAAGTTGGGGCGTGAAGCGCCGACGTAAATTCTCGTAAACTTCCCACAGTACTTACGTATGACGTAGAACACTCATCTTGGAGCACTGATTTAATTAAGTTAAATACCTCATGGTAGATGGAGGCCGACCGCGGAACTGTACGTAAAATTTTGAAAAGATATTACACAATTGAAAACTACATGTCGGTGAAAGCAAAGGTTGATGGTTCCGCGTTGCGCGCAGGCTGCCGGCCTGTTGGAGCTCCTATAGGACACTGCTGGTGTCGCCGCGCGCGACCCCCCTCCCCCGCCAGCCCTCCTGCGGAAACGTGTGAATTTCGCGGGAAACTGAACCAGCCAGGTTCGGGACAAATCGCACAGTGAAACATGATTTTGCAAGGACTGAAATATTAATTGATGAAAAATAATGTTTAATAAAAACCTGGGGAAAAATATACTTAAAATAATTTGTTGTAGTGCGGCGGACACCCGACCGGATCCTTCCGCCGGCGCAGCACTCGTTGCATGGCGTTCGCCTCGTCGCACGGACTACACTTTGCTGCGTGCACGAGCGCGTTCGGTGCACACGCTTTTGCGAGACGTTGATAAGGCATAGCGGTCTATGCGACATAGAGGAGCATTGGCGGTCGGCGTCAACAGGAAATAACAAACAGTTGCTGACTTGATCCACATTTTAAAACTAATTATTTACTTAATAATTAAATACACCATTTTTTGGGTCCTTAGCCATCTATTTGTACTACAGTAGTTAAATATGAAATAAAAGTAATGTTTTTAGTCTATAAGTTTTCATGTAAAATTATTATTATTATTTTTTAATGGTTTTGGCTCAGAGTAGGACTATTTCTTCTGCTGCACCATTACCATCTGGCAGTCTTCATCAAATCGTGGCCAGGGGCGGACACTCTGTTCCATGGGGAGCATTAAATCTAATGCAATTGATCTTTTCATTTTGGAAATAATAATTAATTAACCCTAAACACTAGGTCACTTTGCGATGTAGGGTCTAACATGACTGTTATTAACTTTACCTTGCCACCTGCTGCTGACAGCAGAGCCCGAACCATGGTTATATTTGCAAACTTATGGGATTGGCCCCCTACAATCACACTTTCATTGAGACTGCCGCTAAGTGCAGTAGCGGATCCAGGGGGGGGGGGCTAAGGGGCTCAAGCCCCCTCCAAAAGCATCTGGGTTCACTATTGTTTTAGTGTTTGCCTTGATAAAGCCTAGCTTCAGCTGGGTCAAGCCCCTCCCAAACCAAAATCCTGGATCCGCCACTGGTTAAGTGTAGTGTATTAGTGCAATGTGTATTTATTTCTTGCTTAAGGCTCAACAGCATAACTTGTTCGCATGAGCTACAACTGTAAAATAATATATGTGAATAAAACTATGTTTCTTGAAATTTTCTTCAGATATTTACCAATCATTATCAATAATAGTCAGGAATAAGATAATCATGCTCCAGAGGGACTGGGCACTTGTAAAGCAGCTAGTTATATATATGTATATATATATTGAGTAATTTACAGCCTATGAGCCTAGTGTTTCACTCTGGAGCTGATGATCCACTAACAACTGCCGTCGTCCGGGTTCTCGTGTTCGAGGTGCGGCGTGGTTCCTAGTGGGAAGGCTGGTTTTTTACTGAAAATGTGTCCGGGAGGGCGCCAGGCTAGCTCTGTGGCTAACCACGAGTTGGGTCTTTGGGTGCGAATGCCCCTGCGTGGCCCACTAGGAACGGCGGCGGTGGTCGTGGTGGGAGGGATCCCTGGCTATTGATACGTTACTGGCCCTACACAGCATAGCACGCTTATTCCTGACTGGATTAGGGAAGTTCACAAAATAACATACACGGGTTCGGTTTTGCACTGTCGTATACACATCGCGCACGGAGTGTGCGAAGTGGACGTTTAATTACAAATGAACAGTTACAGTTACACGATGCACATTGAATTTCCCTACACAAATTACACTAAGTTGACACTGGGCGCTCTGATGCGCCGTCACTAATATTAAGTCCTCACGACAGTCGAGGTTGAGGGGGGAGGTCGATTTGAGGCGGCCAATCCCGTAAATTGCAAACGGCGACACCCGGGTCCACCTGTGTGGCCTGCGGCTCGCTATTAAATTTATCAATAGTTTTTACGTCGTTGCTGCCGGTGCCTTTGCACTCGGCGATTACCTAAATGTCTGTGGTTGCGGGAGTCGGCCCGTGCCGTATGCTGCACTGCCCCGCGTAATGTTTTGTGCGGGGTGTTTACGTTCATGCGGCTGGGATAGGCCCTACACCGTGTCATGTCCACCAGTTTGGCCTTGGCTGGTATGATAGCACAAGCCCCAAGTGCGCCACCCATCCTACATAATCTATGGGGATGAAAGTTAGTTCGCAACCGGCCCCTAGATGGCAGACAAAGGGGAATGTAAATTAAGGTAACTTTGTCTATCTGCCCAGCCTAATTCAGGACAAATATGTAAATATATAGTGTTGTGACAAGAAACCTGTTAATGATACAAGTGAATGTAAAGAGTATTGTAATTCGAATATGTATGCACAGGAAGGGTACTGATGTGCCCTCCCTACTGAATATGTACATACATTGTATATTTACCCTGGCTGAGCTAAGCTCGGCAGAAAGCTCTTCCCAGTAATTCTGGGCCAATAAAAGTGACTGAATTCTTGAGCAGTATTGTTTTAGGCAGCGACCTCTCTGGAGGACTGCTCCTCCTCCTTCCCTCCTCCTCTGGTGGGCAGCGACCTCTCTCGGGGACCGCTCCCACTCTCTCCCCCCCCTCTGCCTGATCTCTCCCTGCTCTTGGGCAGCGACCCCAACTTGGGGACCGCTCCCGCTCCTCTGCCCGATCTTCCCCTGCTCTTGGGCAGCGACCCCTGTTCGGGGACCGCTCCCGCTCCTCCTCTCTGCCTGGGACAAGTCAACTGTAATAGGACCGGGTGCACACGGGAAGTTAAATACGAAAAGGTTTTGTAGAGTGACTATAATTACCAGGAGTGAAATCGGTGAAGACAGCGGTTGAAGACTCCCCGTGGGACCCACGTCCGTCCCGGTCCGCGAGTCGCTCGGTACTGGCATCTGGCCCTGGCGCGAGGGGAGGGCTCAGCGTCCTCTCACGCCAAAGTTTCTAAAGGTTCGTTATTCGGAAATTATTAAATTAACAAGAGATTGAAAGTGGCTCTAAATTCATACATAAAATAATAAGATTTAACTTAATACACAGATACTCTTTAGGAATTATATTTAACAAGTTTGCATTAATTAAGTTTGAATAAAGTGAGTCACACTGGAGACTGTTCGTCACTTGTTGACTGCTCTAGTGGCGAGTTATATACAAAAAATTGGGAGGTCATAATTACGTCACACAATTCTCTAATTAATTTAGGCTGAAGGCCGCAAGGGGAGCATTCACAAATATAGTTACATAAATCCACACGTGAGTGACCCGGGCACTCCTACGTCGCACTTTCTTTGGACGGGGTTTTTAATTAAAAATGAAATTATCATTAAATTATGTTTAATTTATAATGCACAGGGATCGCGGTGGCTGGTTAATTAGGGTGTGGCCTTTTATGCTACCTGTTCTTCCGGTGCTCGCCTTACTCGGGTTGGTCATGGCTAGGGGTGCGTTCCGTTAGCGGTGTCGGATGCTGGCAGTTGCAGGTCGGGCTTTAGGGTGGCCTTCGGTCGGACGATGTCACAACATAGATTCAGTTAGACACACAAGCCAGCCTGGCACCCTCTCGGGCAATCAACACCTTAAATCAGCCAGCACTTACTAAGCACACCCATAGTTTCGAGCTCGAAACTGCGGTTGATGTCAATTTACACCAATAATCAGTTTTTCACCTTCGGTAAGGAGTCCTCCCCTTTTCTCACTCTCCCCTTTCCTTTAGTCATCTCCTCAGGTAACTTGCATTTCTCACCCACAGCATTCCTTACTCCAGCCCATTCCACACCCTCCCTGTCCTCACTAGGAAGGCAAGCCTCCCTCTTTCCGTCCCCTTCCATTCCCTCCAGAGTTTCTGCTCTCTATACCTACTTTTGTGCACCCTAGTTCCTAGCTGCCCCCAGCCCCCTAGTTAATTTTTCACCTTAAACAGCATGATTAACCTTACTACCCTCCTCCACCCTTGCAATACTTCCCACTCCAATTTATAATAAAGAAAATTCAAGCTGTTACCATGGCGAAAGTTGGCAACACCCCACTGTAGCGATACTAGTGGCTCAGCCTGATGAACGCCAGCAAAATTAAAATAATTCCCTTGTATTATAATGGGCGTTCTTGGCCCAAATTTTCTCTCGTCGTTAGAAGTCTTATTGTAGTATAGTCATATATATGTATTTACACAATATAAAGTTGTTGAAATTCCTAACTCCATGGTTGTTGGAACGAGATTATGACAGTTTGACAGAGCCTTAAGATTTGAAGAGATTACTTTCTGAAGACATATGACTACCATTTAATTTGTGTGCTCGAATATTTTATTTTTCTTTAAAGTTTTATCTTCCACCTCTTTAGAATATATTTTTGTTTTATGAAATGTCAAAAACTATTTCCGGCATGACTTATGAAAATATTGGTACATTTACTTTTCTTGCTTTGGTGCTGTTTCGTGGGATTGTCCAGTGATTAGAAGGCTGTGGGCTAAATTGTTACGTTCAGAAGTGATGAAAATGGAGGATGTGAAGTGCTTCTAAAGAATTTGTGTAGCCCAGCCTAAGTTATGGGCGATCAGTTATTTATGTTTCAATATTAATTATATACTTTATTTCCATGAATTCTCACAAATATAATACGTGAGTACCTGTCCATTTGATGTTAAATGATCGTAATAAACGTTGGCACGAAATTTGTAGCAGAACATTGGAAATGGGACAGTTGAGTGTGTCGGTGTAGAATTATTATAGAGTACTTGAATAAATCCTAATGTTTTCAGGTGTAGAGAAGATGACTGTTCTTTCAGAAGAAAATGCTGCGGGAGAGTCTAGTAGGGCCCCACCGAGGAAGAAAATTTGTCTCTCTCTTGGTGGTCATGGGAAATTAGTAAGAACGCCTTATAACGAATTGACACATGCGAGAAGAGGGTGCCTGGTTTTGCCGGAGCGATATCAAGAATTGGGGTATTCCTCATCTCCTAGAAGTTCTAGGAGTATAACCTCCAAGGATAGAGATTTATTGAATCCCTTGGAAGGAGGTAAGTGATGACATTCCCGTATGAGGTTATTTATCTCTATATATATATATGTTGAGTGACTGATTATTTAGTGTTAATGTTAGTGTTTATTATAAGATTTGAATGATCACTGATGGACAACTCGGAGATAAGCAGATGAACCCAGCATTAATACAAAACAGGTAACTTGACAAAATAGCGATGCACAGGTGAACCCATCTATGAAACTAAACATATATTCAGGAAACACAACGGCAGCATGGACAAACAGAGTAGGTTTCTTAACTGTGTTCGTCTGTGCCGTAATATTTTGTATGATTAATTACTTTTACAGAATTCTCTGTGCTGTCCGTTTAACATTGGATTGTTTTTCTGTATGTTTGTGTGTTCATCATTCTTGTCCATTCTTGTGCCTTCTGTATGACATACAGTAAAAACCGGCAGTGATGTTTGTTCATAAAAATGTTTAAAATCAATTTTCCTCAGTGCAAGAATCATTCAAAGAAATCATTTAAAGAACTAAGTGCTTGTCTCAAAAATGCAGTTAAGTGTAATTTACTATTGTAGGTACTCATAATAAAAAAAAAAGTGTGCACTTATGTACAATTGTTAGAAGTTATATTTCATTTTTATCACTCTCAACTATTCTGAAATTTAGATAAAAAATAATTAAATAAATTCTCAGGAGGTATTCAATATTAATATAAAAATGTGTCTAAATTAATTATTTAATTTAGTAAAATACAGTAAATTTTAATTAATAATGGAAATCAATAAATATGCAGAATGTTTATTCTAATTTATTTTATTTATTTATTAAAAATGATGTTTTATTCTAATTTATTTAATTTATTTATTAAAAATGACGTAATTCATAATTAAATTAATTATACATACTGGAACATAACCTCACTTATAAAAATACACTTGTGAAAGTTTATAAACATATTTTCTATCTCTAATATCCACACTAAATAAATGTTTTTACCTTATGGAACAGTATTTAAGGTAAATATGTATTGTACGGATTAGCGCCAAAAAAAATTGTACAAATATGAAATAACTTTCATTATATGCTCTTTTACGTCCTCTTTTCAAAACCGCCTGCGGAGATTAAAAATTCCAATTACTTTTGGAGATATCGCCGTTCTTATTTTGCAATACAAGCCCTATGTAATCATTTAACAGACACCATTTTATATTTTGCCGTGTGTGCGTGAATGCTTAAATAACAGAAATTTTCCATTAGGTAAGGTTAGTTACATGATAAATACTTCAAAATAAACGGAAATTAAAAATAATATCAATTAATTTTACTTGTATAGTTTTAAGTATTTATAATGTAACTGACCTGTCCTAACAAAACGGGACAAAGGTAGATTAGGTCAGGTCAGCTACAGTATAAATACTTTGAAACTGAACGGACATTAAAAATAATAAAAATTAATTTTAACGGTTGTTTAGTTTTAAAGTATTTATAATGTAGCTGACCTGACCTAACAAACCGGGAAAAAGGATGAACAGTAGGAACTCACGTAATTTTCTTTTTACGTGATGTAGTCGTTCAACTACGTCGCGAAAAAAAAAAAAATCATACTTGTAAACAAGCAACAATGGTGAACGAAAAACGCGGGAAGCCTACGATTCACTCATCCTTCTGGACATACCCGAATACTCACGTTGGCAAGCCTTCTTTCAACAGACGAGAGGCAAACGCCCGATTGTGCATCTTCGTTTTTTTTTTTTGTTTATTGTAAATAAATATGCAACTAATGAAAACTAATGGTCAATTAGGTTATGTTAGCTACATTATAAATACTTCAAAACATTGTGGATGGTTGATTTGGTTAGGATAGCTACATTAAAAATACTGTGAAATCATGAAAACTGTTTCCTAGCGCTGGATAGCTACATATTAAAAAGTTATTTGCTAAGCAACCATAAAATGATTTTACAGTTTTTTTAATGTAGCTATACTTACCTAATATAACCAACTATCCACAATGTTTTAAAGTATTTTTAATTACTTCTTGCTAATTTTAAGAAAAGAAGGCTTGCCAACGTGAGTATTCGGGTATGTCCAGAAGGATGTGTGAATCGTAGGCTTCCCGCTTAATGCCGCATCAGTGCACATCATGAAAATTAAAAAATTCCATATCTCCTAAAGTATTTGGAATTTCTGATCTCCGCCGGGTTTAATGAAAAGAGGAAGTTAAAGAGCACAGAATAAAGGTATTTACGGATTTTTAATTTTTTTTTTAAAAAAATCGCCAAAAAATGAATATTAAAAAATTCGATATCTCCAAAAGTAATTGGAATTTTTTATCTCCGTAGGCGGTTCTGAAAAGAGGACGTAAGATAGCATATAATGAAAGTTATTTCATATTTGTACGATTTTTTTTGGCGCTAATCCGTACAATACATATTTACCGTATTTAATGTCACTAAATTTCTGAAAGTGATTCACACGTAGTTCCGCACCAGCTACTATATTTCGCTACCTGAGCAGCTATGTCGACTATAGAATCATTAGATTTGTAGAGCGAAAGGTTAAACTATATAATGAAACGTCTCCAATAAAAAATGAAAATGACTTGATAAAATTCTAAACTTCGGCTTGGACCTGAGTTTGACAAGGAATTTTACTAAAATACTGCTAATTTTGTTAAAATTCATTAAAAAGCTTATACTGTATAGTTTCCGCACACATCAGATTACTATACATTTTTGCGTATTAAATGATAGTTGTACTATTGCAAATTATATTTTTATTACCTATGCAAATTCATGGAATTACATGTCCTAAGTAATATATGCAATTAAATTATTACTTTATTACTTTAAGTAAAATTAGAGGATTTAGGCCTACCATGTATGAAAAATCAATTCAGTGGACTAAGCTAAGTTTATGTATTTAATAATATTATAGTAATTCAATAAACAAATAAAATGTATTCATATATGTTTGCTTAAAAGTAAAATTTTTGTAACCAGTAATCTGAAATTTAATAAAAGTAAAAAAATAAATAAATAAACACGGCCAAGTTTTGAACTACATCCCCATAGCTAATTTGCTGTGCGTGTTATAATTGTTGTAATACCAATAACCTTATGTTTGTTTAAAACTTCGAATTTCTTTTTACTATGACAATTTTAGTTTACCACATATATTCCAGGGAATTTTCACTATCATAAATTTTCATTTGGTGCACCAATATGTTTGGTATGTCCCAAAATTTGTATGAAGAGACTTAATTATGGGTTTATGTTAGTACACGTGGGATCTCCATCTTCCTGTGCAAATTTCATTGCATGATGAACTTGCATTGTAAAAATTCACTCATCATTTTTCCATTTTTCCATAATGCACCTAAGAAAGTATAACCTCAAAATTAAAATTCTGAAAATGGTGTAATTGAGTTGTTTCCTATATTGCGAATATATTGTTATAAAGTGTCAATTATTTAATATACTTAAGTACATATATTTTTTTCTCCTGCAATATGACTGAAATGTACTATAAAAACAAAATATTCAGGGAGAATAAAACAACTTCTATTAATAGGACACTGTCAGGGGGAATAACATGATACTGTAAATAAATTATGTAGTTGATTATTAAGTTTATCTTAAAATATGCTGTATATTCATCAGTTACCTACCTTCAGTAGTTAAACCTATATTAAAGATATCAGCTGGCAGATTGCTGAATACTGGTTTACTTTAAATTGCATCGCAGCATGAGGTCTGAAGGCGATTATGTTGCGTAAATTTCCATACATATGATTATGTATGGCTTTATACTCTAGCTGTTTATGACATAAGGTATGAAAACAGGCTTAAACAGAGCAATTTGGGGTCAAACCTTTGGTTGTCGCTAGCAGGAAATGTGGCGGACGTTGGGTTTTTGTCGCAATGCTCCAGTTTCCCCCAGCCATTCATTCCGTCAGTACTCCATTCTCGTTGTATTGCCTCTCGTGTATTAACAACCCTGCTGTTGACGAGATGTGAAGACCTAGTTCATTCATTTCATTCAACAACCCGCTGGTCTAAGGAGTGAGATTTGAACATTGGTGTACAGCCTATCACATTGATGAATTTCTTACAAGGTTATTTACAGTGAAGATTATTTTAAAGTTTGTGCATTGAAACAAAAAGTAACTTTTTGGCACCTAAAGTAGATATTTTCGGTCTTTCTAATCTTGGGGTGATAATCCCACAAAAATCATATTTGTTTTTAATTAGACTGAACTTTTTTCTGTTCTTTTTTATCAGCAATAATTACAACTGTGCTTCCTGAAGTAAGCGCAGAGCACACATGATAAAAATGATAAGATTCTGCAGGTGTAAGATATGTCCTCTGTTCTTGTTCCAAACCAAAAGTATTGATTTACTAGCTGTTGGTAGCCAATTGAATTAATTTTGTCATCACTGTTTATTTTTTAAATTACTCTTTTGAGTGGGTAAGCTTTATAGAGTATCAGAATGTTATAAATATGTTAATAAGGGCATGTGGTTTTAATTTCCATTGAGTTGGTGAAGGCCAGGGGAATAGCTTTTGCAACTTCAGCTTCCAAAACTGCAACCAGACGATAACTAAGCTGTCTTATCGGAATTAGTACTAGACTAACTGCAACTGCTGGGACGTGCAATTGCGACTGCACCTGGGTGCTGCATCTTGTACACGGGACGAGGAAGTGGTGGTAACACGATAAAGTGTTCAATTTCACAGATGATTCAGATATTGTTATAATATTTAGCGAGAAAATACATGTCACAAATTTAAAGGGGGGTAAAAAAAAACCTGAAAATAAATTTTCATATTCAAGAAAAACTTTTAATTTTGCGTACATAATTTTAAAATTACAGTTTATTTTACATGTTCTTAATGAAATAATTTTTTTTTACTAGTCTTCATGGGTTCGGGTGGTAATATTGTGATGTACATCCTTTGTACTCTCTACACCCACAACGTTTTTCACTTACTACACCTCTTGAGTGCAGAAGTTGCAAAAGGTGCAGCCGACGAGAACGAAGCCCACGTCGTAACATCATAAAAGCATGACGTGAAAATTTAGTGACCACTGAAGAGATGTAGAAGAGGGAGTCAGCCACGTACATAATTTTCCCTGTAGAGAGCCCTGTAGTCGTGGTAAAGCATTGGACTGTCCTTCGGGAAGACTCTGGTCCAATCCCGGTCCAATCATTCTGTTTTTAACTGTCCCTTGTCTCCAATGCCATAGGCCACGGCATAGTGTCAATAGTTGTAAATATTTTATTGACAGATATGAGTAGAAGGTTTATCATTTCAATAATATCTTAAAAAGCACCCCACAGTTTTTTTTTTAATAAAATACATTATTTTCTTATTTACACTATTATTAATTTATATTTATAAAAAAATTTTTACACTATTCTTAATTCAAATTGATTAAAATTTATTTTCTATTTTTTAGTTTGGTTTTCTATATAAAGCGTGTTTTTAGTTCTTGAAACTATTATTAATTTCTACTTTTTAGTTTGGTTTATTTATAAAAGTGTTTTTTTTCCTCAATTTCTTCCAGGTAAAAATCCTTAAACTGTATGCTCTCTATCCAAATATGTTTTTTGATATATCATGTCAAACTTATCCATATTTTCCATGTTTGATGTCTTTTATTTAATGATTTACTGACCTTGGCATAGTTTGGAGTATTTGTAACTGCTTGGTGAAGATTTGCAGGTTGGTGTTCGAGTGGAATTTCAAAAATCTGCCCATCAGGTGTAGCTATTGAGGTTATGCATATGGTGTTTGATTTCCCATCTGCTGTTGGTTTCACAGCAAAATCAAACCTCAATTTTTCCATGTTTCGTGAAATATTGGCATAAAATGTTGTTTTATAATAATGTTTCACTCTTGGTTAATTGGTAAAAATGAAACAGACGTAATTGTGTTTCTCTATTTAACGAAAGAAACAACATTTAAAGCCCTTATTTCAGTTTTTTTCTTCATATTTTTACAAATATAGATAATATTCTCTTCAAGAAAGTATATTGTTCACAATAATCATAACCCACTCTCAATTTTAATTTAATTAAATGTCACAATATTTAGTAGGCTTTGTTTATATCGCGCCAAAGACAAACTGAAAGAAAAGAGTTTGCACATGAGCGAAATAGTTTTCTGTACATATATGTCTTTGTTTCATTTTACCAATTATATAAATTGACATAAATCTTATTTTGCAAATTGATTAATGGAATAATCTTATCAAATTAGTTTATTGTCATCGGTCCTTGATAAATCTACAAAGTTTCAATGAAATCTGGCCGTTTAAAGTGGTTCAAAATCGCACCCAAAGGAGTCGGTTACAAACATACAGGTGAAGCTAATATAAAGCGTGTAAAAAAAAAATTGTCAGGGAAATTTGTAATTTTGGTTATGGAAAAGTCAGGGAAATTTTTTTTACAGATTTGTGTTGACATCCTGTTTAGAAAATTGTTCATCATTAGAACAGTTTGTCTGTAAGGACTCTTAGAAGAGCATTTAAGATAATTGAACGTACATTTATAAATCAGTATTGCAATGCCAGCTGAAGTGAAATAGGCTAAAATGCTATTTTTTTGGGACGGTTTTTGGTTAAAAATGATTATAACACTGGAACAAATAATTAATTTGGTATGTACAGCCATCTGTTGATATTTTGTTTCATTGACATCTGTAACCTTGGCCTTATGCAGTGCTTGCAGGAGACAGCACTGTCGCATTCTGTGGGCTGGTGGAAAGAACTCATTGAACTAAAACACTTCTGTTGAATATTTAGTGCATTATCTCTTTCTTATCTGCACTTATCGCTAGTGCTCGGAGACTGCAAACAGGAAATGTTTGCTTTATAGTTATAACCGTATTTTCTGTGATAACAGGCCAAGGCTTGTGGCATAGCGTGTTGTATCTTTGAGCGGAGCGTAAACCTGTCTGGTGTGGCAATTGTTTGACCCCTTTATCAGATTTTAATGTTCGCAGGGCTACTTGTTTAAAATATCATCTATTATTTATAATGTGAGTGACAGCATTCTTTGTCTCTCTGCCTAAGGAGGACACATGCTGTTCGCGGTAAGAGTGTTTGCACTCATTCAGTAGATTTGAAATAAAATATTGAAGGCAAGACTGAATTTTATTGTATGAAATTAAATTTAAACATCAATGTTCCTACAACTAATTATTTTGGTAGTAAATGAGTAGAGACCTGGAAATTAAGCCGATTTGTCTGGCTCGGGGTAGAATTCAAAGTCGTGTTTACTTTACCGTTGGTTGATTTCTCAACGAGAACATTTTTACCCTTGTTTATCGGCACTACTTGATTCACTTACTACTTTCCTAGCTGGGCATCGTTGGCTCACGGCCGTAGAAGGGGCGTGTCCGTATAACTGCGGTCCAATCAGGAACAAAGTGCAAGAGTCTGAAAGTTTGCAGTCTAACTTGCAACTAAATGAATGCGTGAATTTTCCGTATCTTGTTCTTTTTGTACTTAACTTCTTCTTGAAAATGTGTTTGAACTGGAAAGTATTTGAATTAAGCCATTATTAAAATTCCATAATTTAGTTCAGAATAAAAATGTGTGTATCAGTAACATGTTTCTCCTTTTTAACAATGCCACATTTCCAAGCAATCAGCAAAATTCAGTAATAGTCAGGAATTTTAAAAGTAAAAATAAATGTTGTAATGAGTAACTTAACTTTATTCAGTAATTTCACATAAGAATTTGGTAAATAACATCTTTTGACAGTTCTGGATTTAAAAATTAGTGTGTTTGTTCAAAACGTTTTATGTTGTTATGACTGTTGATTGCCAGTACATGATTATGAAGCTACTGTGGTATTTTTAGTCGGATCTTCCGCTTCTCACCAAAGCAATTCAGGTTTGTTTCCCGGTGGGGCCAAACCACGATATTCCGCAAGTCTGAAATCTGAAACTTGGCGTACGTTATGAGCGGGGGGTTTTCTCAGGGTGCTCTAGTTTCCCAGTGCATTTCTTCTGGCCAATGCTTCGTTTCAATCTTATCACCCACTCATCATCTGTAATGACCTGATATCGAGGCGTTAAGTTTGTCCATTCACTCATTTAATTAGTGAATATAAATTTTTAGTCTATTTGGTTTTATTTTACAATGACTATACAATGGTATTTTACTGCCACATCGGCACATGCATTTTGCAAATTTCGCCCCAGGTTGTGGAAACCGGCAGAACGGAAAGGGTAGGAATGCTTTTCTTGGCAGCACAGGAAGGGAGTGGAATGGGTTGGATGAAGAGATGGTAGGGGTGGAAGTTGCAAAGGATCTGAGGATAATGCTAAAGGAGGGGGGGGAGGAAGTGAGAGAAAAGGGAGGACTCCTTGCCACAGAGTGAAAGCCCAATTGCAAGCGTAATAGTAAAAAAAAAACATGATATAACTCTCTGTATGTGTAACAGGAGATTTAAATAAATATTTTACATTTCTTGAAGCTGTCTCAGGGGCAGCTTGACAAATTTCCACGAAAGAAGTATCAGAGCACATTCAACATAGTTGAGATATCTCTCAAGTGCAGCTAATGGACTAGTCACATTTGCATGACTATTTGGACTGTGGATTCTTCATCGTAGATGTCATTGAACTTTAAGTTTCATCTGGTTGCTATTCATTATCATCATGCAGTTGCCATAGACATTTAAAACTAATATTGACTATAAAGTAAACACTAGAATTGCAACACACTAACGAGAGTAAAACTTTAAAATGAAACAAAAAATCAGTTTCCAAAGGTTATATCAGTATGAACAGCTAATTATATGTATGATCATAATTGTATGTACATTCATATCCACCCCATAATATTTCTAAAGTTTGATTCAACTGCAAAAAAAAAAAAAGTGCAGCAAATGTTTTGTGTGGTTATCAGTGCTAAGCAGTTAATACTTTTATACAGTGGGGCATAAACTAAGCATTAACAGCCATGCAGCCATGCAGGCATCTCAAGACATACAACTCAGAAGTCGTGCTGTGGTCACCAGAGTCGATCTGGGTTAATGAAAATTTTGAGTGGGACAATACACTACATAGGACAATGTTATTTATATTAAACAAAAACACGTTTGAGACAGACGTCACTTGTTGCTTCCATCTTGCACATCATGTCAGCTGTACAGTACAACTATAATTGCATGCATAAAATGCATTTGTATGTTTTAGGTGTCTCTAAATATGTTGATTACTTTTTGGTCGGTTCCTCTGAACGGGCGTGTGTTGTACGGAGAGGAGAGTGGAAGGGGCACGGTTGTTGGCAGACGCCACCATGAATGGCTACCTGGCCGGGGACAGCCACAAGGGCTCGGCGGACGAGAGCCCCGGGAGCGACGCGGGCGCGGGCTGCTCCCCCGTGGCGACGCTCTGCAACCTGGGCAACACCTGCTTCCTGAACAGCGTGCTGTACACGCTGCGCTTCGCCCCGGCCTTCCTGCACAACCTGCACCACCTGGTGGCGGACCTGGCTGAGGTCAGCAGCCGCAGCCAGCTCATGAAGGTGCGTCCCCGCGCAGAGATGCACGGCGAAGCTAAATAAATTAATTTTTTCTGGTCTATGTACTTCAGTACAATTTTTGTCCATTGCTTGAATTTTCAAACATTAAAAATTACTCATGAAGGTCCGTCCCCGCGCAGACATGTTCAGACAAGTTCAGGACATGGGCGTTTGTGGTTTGGAAGTGATTCGATGTGAGATGCACGGTAAAGCTAAATAAATTAATTTTCCTGGTCTACGCACTTTAGTACATACAATTTTTGTCCATTGCTTGAATTTCAAACATAATTTTTTTTTTTTTTTTTTTTTTTTTTTTTTTTTTTTTTTTTTTTGAGATTTGAAGTAATTTTTGCATGATATGACTTGCGTTTCGGTTCTATGTGATTATCAACTTGCATTTTGAAGGTGTGTGGTTGTATTGACATGCTTCTCGGCGTTATTTCAATTTTATCATAATTCACCTTATAATCTTGCCCCTACTAATAAGTAAAATACGTGATTGATAGACACATGGAAATTTCATAAGATATTTTGGTCGAAAGGGAGACAGCCAAATTGTATGCCTTTTGCATTTCTTTGCTGATTTAATAATACGGTGAGGTTCTGCGTAAGAAAGCAGCCAATAGGGAAGCATATGAGAGTGGGGTGAATATATTTATTAATTAAAATACCGAAAATTGATATATAGTATAATAAATAAATAGAAAAACAGAAAAAAATATATATACTGTAGTTACCGGCATATAAGTTTTTTGTACAGTTGTTTGAATGTGAATGGCTCAAGAATGAAAAATCACTGATTTTGCAAATCCATTTCCTGCTGGCATGTTATGGTCTGATGTCCCCTCGTCACTGCGCTAGTCTCAGGATGTGTACTGTGTTCGGCTTTGTTGTGATGATGTTCTAATTCCTTCCCCAGAATTCTCTGTGCTGTCTTAAGCATTTTACATTGGTCATCTGCTGATTTTGACTTGTTTTCTGTGCGTTTGTGTATTCACCTTTCTTTGTCCATTCTTTGTCCATTCTTCTTATGGCATACAGTGCAAACCTGCAGTGTTGAATGTCCAAAATAAAGTTTCAAATCAATCTTCCCCTTTGCAACAATCATTCAAAGAAAGTATCAGGTTTTATTATCATGTACAGTGGTGTCGAATGCTGCTACTATTATTATATGTAAGAAATGTAAATGTGTAAATGAGATCACTGTTGACAGTAAACTTTTAACTGTTGCTGGAATAGACTAAAAAAATTGATAAATTTTGAATTAATTTCTGATAAAAAGGTATTGACCACGAAGCAAATAATAGATATTCTATGTTGGCTATAGAAACTTTGAACCACAATGTAATGCATATGTAACGCATATGTAACAAGCAATCTGAAGCTATAGTTTTTAAACTTTGTTGGGGGGAAACTCAAACTCTAATTGGTTCTACAACAAATAGGTAGCAATGTTTGTGGCAATGTTTATAAACACACAGAAAAAAAAAACAATTAAAAAGTAACTATAGTTTGAGTTTGGAATAATATTAATAGTTTTCAATTGGTTCCCCCCCCCCCCCCCCCCCCCCATAATTTCATCCAATGTACAGTTTATTATCTCAAACAGTTTTATTATTGGTATTCATTGACTAGCTGGAGTCTGCAAGAATTTTATCCGTGGGCAGCCCGTCAGCTGATGAAACAATGCTTCATTTCAGGGCCTGTGGTTTGAGCTGTATATGCGATTTTGATAATTATTAAGGGGGAAACTGTCCAAAGCAAATGTTAATAAAAGTTGACATGAGAAGAGTATGTCGTTATAAACCTTTTTTCGCTAGGTTTTTGAATACACTTATCAGCTTACTTCCGAAACCTTGTAAGTCCAGATTTTCCCAGTTTTATATTCCGGATGTGTTTTGGTGTATTTTTTTCATTTTTTCATAGTGCATATGCTGATAAAACCTCGTAAGTCAACTCTACTTGGTCTCTTTTCTATTCACAGATTATAAAACCTCGTATCTTTGTCAGTCGAAACCGTGCTCCAAAAGCTCATAAAGTTCTCTTGTAAAATTGACTGAAATGGAGTTAACGAGGTTTTAGAAGTAAGCCGACGATACAGCGAATCCTCTTCTGTGATGATCCTCGAGTTCATTGCACTTCCAGGCCCTAAGAGCATGTCTAGGTTGGAACATCGGTGATGTGTCGACCCCCTCGGTGCGGTGTGTGTGAGCGTGCGTGTGCGGTGTGCCGGCAGATCAAGTCGTCGTCGCTGGGACGCAACATCAGCGCCAGCAGCAGCAAGAGCTGGAGCAGCAAGGACCTGCTGTCGCTGGGCCCGGGCGTGCTGGACCTGCCCTTCAAGTCGCGCATCCAGCTGGCCACGGAGCGGCTTCATGAGCTCTACGAGAGCCTGCACGCCTCGGAGCTGAAGGACCGCAGCGAGCCCTTCCAGCCCGACGTCTTCCTGCACGCCCTCAGGTACCGTCCGAGCCGACCGACAATCCGACAATATTTAATCTTTTATCATACTTAAAATTCAAAAAAAAAATACAACTATTCCTAACTTAATTTTTCTTTCTTTCTTGTGGTTAATAATCATATTGTTTCAAGTTAGCTTTTTTTTTTTGTGTTCTAATTTCCTACATTATAAAATTTGCAAAGAAATTATTTACTAATTGTTAAATGTTGCATGTTGTGTGTGTATCGTTTTTGTTTTGTCGTCTTGTATTTTGTATTGTTTTGTTTTGTCTGCATGTATCCGTGTTGTTTGCATCGTGCCTACCACCCAAGGCCATAAGCTGTAGGTAGGCATACAACAACTATTAAATAAATAAATAAATAATAGTAAATTAATGAATTTGATTAATTTATTTAGCATGAAGTTTGTGCCAAAACGCATAAATTAAATAATTTTGTAAAAAAAAATATATATAATCTCGCATCTCTTATTACCAACACCTTTTACAGTAATGATGTTAGATCATTTCTCGAACACACACAAAAATTTTGTTGACTTATTTTAATTTTTTTGTGATCAGTTCTGATTATTTTACTGTACAAGTGCATCTTATTTTTGTTGAAATGAGTAGAGAGAAGAATTTATGTGTGTTGAATAAAACACTTTATTATTGAATAAAGACAGTATATTAAAAAATAAACAATAACACTAAAATCTCCTGTTTTAAAAAGAAATTGACTAGAAAATAAAACCATAAAATCTTGTTTCTAAGTGTATAGGACCTAGCTGTGGCATTGTGCAGTTATTACATCAAATGAAAGTGATTAAGTGTTAGTGTATTGCCTTCTTATCTATTAATATTAATTTTACACGACATTCAGGTTGGTGCTAATTTATAATTAATAACAAACAATAACAATGTAGAAAATTTTAAAAATATATTTTGTATGCCTTGAGTTGACAATAACTAGGATAGATACGTATTTCAAAACAACGCTATGACAAAATTAAATGTCCCTAACCAGGATGGTGGGTTGCGTTTCTCCAACAGAGGGAAATACAAAATAAATAAAACTTAGTAATTTTGGATGGAATATTTCTGTACGATGGCATGGTTTTGTGGAAGGGCTCGTTACTTTTCCGTCACTGGCATGACAGATGTTACCTGTAGGTATTGTAATCTTGCTGCAAGTGTTTTATCTCGATATTGATCGGTGGGCTGTGTGCTGTGCGGCAGGGAGGTGATGGTGCTGGCGGGCTGTGTGTGCGGCAGGGAGGTGATGGTGCTGGCGGGCTGTGTGTGCGGCAGGGAGGTGATGGTGCTGGGGGGCTGTGTGTGCGCAAGGAGGTGATGGTGCTGGCGGGCTGTGTGTGCGGCAGGGAGGTGATGGTGCTGGCGGGCTGTGTGTGCGGCAGGGAGGTGATGGTGCTGGTGGGCTGTGTGTGCGGCAGGGAGGTGATGGTGCTGGTGGGCTGTGTGTGCGGCAGGGAGGTGATGGTGCTGGCGGGCTGTGTGCTGTGCGGCAGGGAGGTGATGGTGCTGGCAGGCTGTGTGTGCGGCAGGGAGGTGATGGTGCTGGTGGGCTGTGTGTGCGGCAGGGAGGTGATGGTGCTAGTGTGCTGTGGGCAGGGAGGTGATGGTGCTGGCGGGCTGTGTGTGCGGCAGGGAGGTGATGGTGCTGGCGGGCTGTGTGCTGTGCGGCAGGGAGGTGATGGTGCTGGCAGGCTGTGTGTGCGGCAGGGAGGTGATGGTGCTGGTGGGCTGTGTGTGCGGGAGGGAGGTGATGGTGGTAGTGTGCTGTGTGCTGTGGGCAGGGAGGTGATGGTGCTGGCGGGCTGTGTGCATGGCAGGGAGGTGATGGTGCTAGTGTGCTGTGGGCAGGGAGGTGATGGTGCTGGCGGGCTGTGTGTGCGGCAGGGAGGTGATGGTGCTGGCGGGCTGTGTGCTGTGCGGCAGGGAGGTGATGGTGCTGGCAGGCTGTGTGTGCGGCAGGGAGGTGATGGTGCTGGTGGGCTGTGTGTGCGGCAGGGAGGTGATGGTGCTGGCGGGCTGTGTGTGCGGGAGGGAAGTGATGGTGCTAGTGTGCTGTGTGCTGTGGGCAGGGAGGTGATGGTGCTGGCGGGCTGTGTGCACGGCAGGGAGGTGATGGTGCTAGTGTGCTGTGGGCAGGGAGGTGATGGTGCTGGGGGGCTGTGTGTGCGGCAGGGAGGTGATGGTGCTGGCGGGCTGTGTGTGCGGCAGGGAGGTGAACCCCATATTCGAAGGCAACCAGCAGCACGACGCGCACGAGCTGCTGGTGTGTCTGCTGGACAACATCCGGGAGACGTGCCGCCTGCTGGCGACGCAGGCCCAGGCGTCGCAGCTGCTGGGCGAGAGCGTCAACGGCCTGGCGGACCGCGAGCCGGGGCCCCCGCCCCCTGCGCCGGGGGCCAAGGGGTCCTCGTGGACCGTGCGCAAGTCCTGGAAGCTCAAGAGGAGCAGCTCCTCGGCCTCCAAGAACGGCCTGAGCAACGGCAGCGCGGTGCTGCTCAAGGAGCCGGAGCAGGCCCTGCTCAATGGCGGCCAGCACCTCTCAGGTATCGTCTGATGGATCAACCAGGGGGAACATTTCACTGATATTTAAAACAAGTTGCTCCGTAGGCAACACACATCATATATACACATCATACACATCATCACTTAAGAAACGTCACTGCTTTCTTAAACAGTAAATTTCATGTTGTCGCTTAAGGAACATCACCACCCATGTGACATAAAGCAAATTTTTCAGGAGAGCTTAATAACATTTTGTGCCATACTAGAACCAAATGATAGCCGGTATTAGAAAAAAGACCAAATGTATTGTATGTTAATTATTCAGTAATAATAATTGTAACTGTAACTGTACATAAATTTTTAGATATTTAAGTTGAAATTAATGTTTCCATTTTTGTTTCCCATTTTCAGCTCTTTTGCGGATTATCCGCGATTTTCACTATCCGCGATGGCCCTGCCACTTAACTTCGCGGATAATCGGGATTGTACTGTAATTTGCTCTCATGTGTCTTGTTGGTTAAGGCGCTGTCACGCTTGGTGTGTCCCGGTCTGGCTTATTGAAGTCTTTTACGTCTTTAAAATGTGTATTCAGTTTCATAACTGTGTGTTTTTTTTTTTTAAACATTTTAGTGAAAGTAGTGCAAAAGTATTTTCCTTTTCTTTGTTTCTTAGACATTTTGTTACTGTGTTCACAGGTACGTACGTAGTCATCATGGAATCATACATTTGATAAAGTTATTCAATACCGTCTCTCCGAAAGTAATGCAATTTTGTGATGGAGAAGTCTTTATAATGAATGTTGAATGAGGTCTGTTGCGGCCGCCAGGCATAGCGGAGACGGCGGACGCCGCGGCGGGAGGAGAGAGCCAGCGAGGCGGGGAGGACACAGAGGCAGGCCGCAAGCGGGCCGTGGGCTACAACTTCGTGTCCGCGGACTTCGAGGGGGTGACCATCCTGCGGACGAGGTGCATGGAGTGCGAGCACGAGACGGAGCGCAAGGAGACCTTCAGCGACATCTGCGTGCCCATCACCACGGACACCGCCGGCTGCCCCGTCGAGGAAGGTACGGCATGCATCTGGGTCGATTATAAATACACATAATGATTCTGATAAAGGTTATTGAGTGAACTTAATGTAGTCCCGCCAGAAATGTAGTCAATGTGCATAAAACATGAAAATTCATTTTTTTAAAAATAATACATAATATATCTAGTAATGAGATTTCGATACACAATAAATGTTAACTGTCGCTTCAATCCATTTCCTAAATTGTGGATTCTATGTTGCAATATTTGCCTTAGTTCCTTTCATCAATTTTCTACATCTGCCATCTGCATTTGAAGTAGCAAGAGTTCTAACAAGTACATAAAAAGGGTGGTTTGCCTCAAACATGCTACATCTAATTTTTTTTAATTTTGGAATTCAGTTGGTGATTTGACCTTCAATTTATTAAAACAAGATTTTCTTGTAGTCTTTTCATTTTTATGAGTGTGTTGAAGTTATAGGTTTTCCCACCTGTAGCGTGGATTTATGTATCACAAGGGTGGTCAGTAGAGGCGTGTGCTTGCACGTTTTGCTGCAGTGGACGGCCCGCAGAGGGTGAGTGAGGTGTACCAGGCAGCCATAGTGACGAGTGAGAACCTGCGAGATGGCAACAAGTACTGGTGCGAGCAGTGTCTACGCTACAACGAGGCCCGACGCTCTGTATGCTACGAGACCTTGCCCCGCCTGCTCGTACTGCAGCTCAAGAGATTCTCCTCAACATTCGGGTAAGTCGAAGGTAAACCACTGCATGCCATTGCTAGGTGTGTGTTGGTATTGCACACTGTTTGGCTCGCGGGTCGATGGTGTGCATGTCGAAGGTGGACTACATGTCAGTGCTCTGTGTAGTAATGTGCAATGTGCAGTGTATTGCTCGCAGGTCGAAGGTGGACTACATGTCGGTGCTCTGTGTAATAATGTGGAGTGTCTGTGTAGTAATGGGCAGTGTTTTGCTCGCAGGTCGATGGTGTGCATGTCGAAGGTGGACTACATGTCAGTGCTCTGTGTAATAATGTGGAGTGTCTGTGTAGTAATGTGCAGTGTTTTGCTCGCAGGTCGATGGTGTGCATGTCGAAGGGGGACTACATGTCGGTGCTCTGTGTAGTAATGTGCAGTGTCTTGCTCGCAGGTCGATGGTGTGCATGTCGAAGGGGGACTACATGTCGGTGCTCTGTGTAGTAATGTGCAGTGTCTTGCTCGCAGGTCGATGGTGTGCATGTCGAAGGTGGACTACATGTCGGTGCTCTGTGTAGTAATGTGCATTGTCTTGCTCGCAGGTCGATGGTGTGCATGTCGAAGGTGGACTACATGTCGGTGCTCTGTGTAGTAATGTGCAGTGTCTTGCTCGCAGGTCGATGGTGTGCATGTCGAAGGGGGACTACATGTCGGTGCTCTGTGTAGTAATGTGCAGTGTCTTGCTCGCAGGTCGATGGTGTGCATGTCGAAGGGGGACTACATGTCGGTGCTCTGTGTAGTAATGTGCAGTGTCTTGCTCGCAGGTCGATGGTGTGCATGTCGAAGGGGGACTACATGTCGGTGCTCTGTGTAGTAATGTGCAGTGTCTTGCTCGCAGGTCGATGGTGTGCATGTCGAAGGTGGACTACATGTCGGTGCTGTGTGTAGTAATGTGCAGTGTCTTGCTCGCAGGTCGATGGTGTGCATGTCGAAGGGGGACTACATGTCGGTGCTCTGTGTAGTAATGTGCAGTGTCTTGCTCGCAGGTCGATGGTGTGCATGTCGAAGGGGGACTACATGTCGGTGCTGTGTGTAGTAATGTGCAGTGTCTTGCTCGCAGGTCGATGGTGTGCATGTCGAAGGTGGACTACATGTCTGTGCTCTGTGTAGTAATGTGCAGTGTCTTGCTCGCAGGTCGATGGTGTGCATGTCGAAGGTGGACTACATGTCGGTGCTCTGTGTAGTAATGTGCAGTGTCTTGCTCGCAGGTCGATGGTGTGCATGTCGAAGGTGGACTACATGTCGGTGCTGTGTGTAGTAATGTGCAGTGTCTTGCTCGCAGGTCGATGGTGTGCATGTCGAAGGTGGACTACATGTCTGTGCTCTGTGTAGTAATGTGCAGTGTCTTGCTCGCAGGTCGATGGTGTGCATGTCGAAGGTAAACGATTACATGCCGACGCCTTTGAGGCTGGCGTGCTTCTGCGAGAAGTGCCTGCTTCTGCCGGAGGAGGAGCGGCCACATGAGTACGAGCTGTACGGCGTGATCATGCACCTGGGCGCGACCATCGCCTCGGGCCACTACGTGGCGTATGTGCGCGCGTCGGATGGGGAGCACGACTACCATCACTGCGAGCGGGATCGCCGCAAGGCACACAGTCTCACGGCCGCGGGCAAGCCTGCCTCCCAGGGCTCCGGCTCCGGGGAGAAGGTCGGGGGCCTTTTCAAGTTCCTCAGCCGGCCAAAGAGCAGTGCGGGGGGCAGTGCAGACCCCTCCGGCAAGCTGTTGGGCCCCAACACCGGCTACCGCTCTGCCAGGTGACTGTTCATGTGAAGTTCACAGGTCTTGAGAGTGATTGTAATGACGATAACTGTAGTGTACACTGTAAAGAAGTGATTTTATTTACCGTATACACTCGTGTATAGCGCAACCTTTTTTCCCCTCAAGTAAAGGAAAAAAATAAGAATGCGCGATATACACGGGTAAAAAAAGTGAGGGGGGGGGGGCGGGGAGGAGGAGTGGAAGTCGTTAACTGCCGGGTGACGTTTCTGGCCACCCCCCACACATACGCACACGCAACGAGGCCTCTCTATCACACACATACACACACACACACACACACACACACACACACACACAACCTGGTCACTCGCACACACACGCTCACAGCACACACACACGTGATCGCGCAAGCTCGCACATCATGGTCTCTTGTTTATTTTTAGACCTCCCCCTCTACAGAAAGCCAGCGCAGCAGCTAGTAAAATAAGAGAGAGAGAGAGACAGAGAATGTTGTCACCAGTCCCCCTCCCACTTCATTCGCTTCCTCGTCCCAGCAGCTACCAGTGAGTCATCCAGTCCTCCGCGCCAGCTTAGCAACGTAGCGTGACGGGAGTGGTGGTGTTTAGTCCTGTCAACTGTCAAGGTTACTTGATGGTCATAGTCCCGTTCCTGCCTGCCTCCCTCCTTCCCGCCTCGTACCAGTTGTGACTATACAGCGCTTCATTATCTTCCATCTACACAGCAGAGTTTAAGTATTTCCCTGACGCATCACCACACATCAATTTAAATTATCATTTGTTTCGTAAGTAATTACTTAACAGGTACCACAAAATATTAGTAAAATTTATTTATGGGAAAAAAAATTTCAGGAAAAAAAATTTTTAATTTTTTTTCTTTTGAATTTGTTGCAAAAATCGTGGTGCGCACTATACACGAGTAAATACGGTAATTTGACCGTGTACAACTTGAGTACTAGTGGTGTTTTTGCCGCCACTGTAAAATGGGAAAATCTGTGGACAGTTGCACCTTGCATTTTTAAGAAACGTTTACAGGGATTCTAGAAATAGGTATAACTTGATAACCTGGAGAATTAAGGGGATTTTTGGCAACATGGAAAACTCAAGGAATTTCTTAGTTGGGGAATTTTTTTCATGATCTTTTTTTATGACTAGGTCTTTGAAAAATTAAAGTTATTGTAGAGATGTATGTTGATTTGCACCAGTACTACACACATAATTTTTTTTCCTCTTCCCAGCCTGTACCTAAGTGTTCAATAAAGGTTTTCTTCTATTCCTTTTTTGCTCATTGGTATATCAAAATTTCAATGCTATTGCTAATACAATGATATAATAGTGGACTGCTTTATTGGCATTTGACTATGTTATCAATTTAATGTTTATGTGAAGCATGATGTTTTGATTGAAGTAGTTTTATTTTTTTTGATCGCAGGATTAACTGTGCTTGATTATAATGATTATATTTGGGTTTGACTATTTGTACGAGGGTTGTCCATAAAATGTCTCCAAGGCGCTGCAGTCGTGAGGAACGCTTTAATGCAAGATCCAGCAACTCTGGCTGTAGCTTGGTTTCCCCCCTACAAATTCCCACCACTCAGAGCTGTCTGGGATGCTTAGTTGTGTTTTGGTATCCATTTGTGATGGAGTTTCCACACGCCGCTACCGCCAAGTGTGTGTTACGTTCTGTGATTCGATTTTTGTGTACTAGGACATAGAAATTCATTATGTGAAGTATGTGGACATAAAAAATATGTGAAAATGGTGCTGAGAGTGGATCTGCAAATGTCCATGATGATCATCGTGCTGAATGGCCATCGTTTCGGACAAAACAATTGCAAAAGTGGAGGGGGTAATGTTTGAAGATCGACGGGTGACGATTCGGGAGCTGTGCAAATCAATCCCTGATATCAGTAGGACTACTTACTATTGACGAGATTGAAATAAAATTTGCATTATCACAAGGTGTGTGCAAGGTGGGTCCCCAGAATGCTCACCGAAGATCACAAACCTCAATGGGTTAAGCAACCTGTGAATTCCGTAATTGCTTTGCAGAAGAGAGCAAAGGAATTCTTGGATTCAGGTGTCACTAGCGATGAAACCTGGGTGCATCACACTACACTAGAGACAAGAGAACAGTCCCGTCAGTGGCGACATTCAGGATCACTGAAGCCACTAAAATTTAAACAAACATTGTCTGCCGGCAAAGTGATGGCGATCGTGTTTTGGGATAGGATGGGGATATTGTTGTTTGAGTTAATGCTTACGGGGGCAACAATAAAAGCTGATCGCTATTATCAAACTTTGAAGAACCTTCGCCGTGCAATTCAAAACAAAAGAAGGGCATGCTGCATTTTCATCAAGACAATGCTTGTCCCGATACTGCCCGTGCAACAACCGAACATTTCAACCGATTTGGTCTTGCATGGAAGTCACACCTGGGTGGGATGAATTTCAGGACCGATGAGGAGTTGAAGAGGTCATAACGCTACCTGCGGGCCGTGGTCGGAGAGTTCTATGACACGGGTATACAAAAAATACTATACCGCATGCAAAAATGCATCAATCGCAATGGAGATCATGTAGCAAAATAGTAGAAAGTCCAGGCTTTCCAATAATGTTCAGTTCATTGCAAACAAACGTGTTTTTACTTGTGAATAAATTTTGGAGACCTTATTTTACTGACAACCCTAGTACAGTATATTTATCCAGTACAGTCCCAGAGAATGTACAGTTTAGAACGAAATAGAGACCATCGTGATGTAGCTTCGTAGTGACGTGTATTGACGCAGGACTCTGTGGGCAGGCTGGCGTGCCGCTCCATGGACTGCTGCGGGGTGAAGCTGGGGCAGTCCCTCGCGGACGGGGACCCCGCCCCCCACCACGCGTACGCCTACGGCTCCCTCCGGGTCAACGGGGACGCCCCCTCCCCGGAGCCGGCGTGGCTGGAGTGCGACGACGAGACGGTCCGGGCTCTCTCCCGCAAGGAGTTCGAGGATGTGCTGGCGCCCAAGCCTTCCAAGGTGTCTGCCCTCACCCCCTACCTTCTGTTCTACTCCCGCCGGAGCCGCGGCCGGCCCGTCTAGGCGCTCCCCTCCCCTCGGGACGGTCTCGCTCCATGGCTGTACGTTGACGACACGACTTCATTTTGTCTTTGTACAAACCGAAAGTTGTTAAACTTTGGCAAGAGTTTGTGTTCAGAGTTATCGGTGTATAAATACTGGGGGAAATGCTCATGTACTTGTGCATGTAGGGCGTTGTTTAAAGTTATTCCCCGTAAGTAACGTAGCCGCAGAGGTATTGTGCTCGACCGTGTAGGTGAGTTTGTGATGCACGTAGCAATGGTGGGAGGTGCTGTGCATTTCACTTCCTTACATTTAATACTTGCTACATGCATCGTCATGTATACTTCCATAACCGACCCGACAGTTTAGTTTTAGTTTTGAAAACTGTTTGGAATAGTGGTCACATTTCGTAGCTAACCAAACAGTTTTTTTTGGCCAGTTTCATAGCCAATGTAATCATAATTACATAATTATGATCGTAGTTGTCTGAATTGGTTATCAAAGGATGATAAAAACTTCATGTTGTGTTTGCCACAGTCAGGATCAGCAGGATTTGCTAGTTTCAATAATTAATGCCTATATAGTGTTTTGATGGGCGTGCGTATTTCCAATCTTCAATTTGTAAGTTTCTGAAAACCAAATGTCTCGACTTATGACTTTCAAAATTGTTTACGTAACTTTATTTAATTTTTTATTAGTGTAGTTAAGTGTTTGTTCTGATTATGTTTCATTTTGCAACTATAAATCTTTATAAATAATGATATTACTTGTTTCAATACACAGAGATTTCAATACCAGGATTGCAGCAAGCTATTTTCTAGGTAAAATTTTACTATTTTCATAGTAGGTTTGGTTAGGATAACTTTTAAGTTACTAAAAAATTAGAGCAAATATAAACACATTTTTTTTTTTTTTTTTTTGGATGAATATTGAATTTTACGTACAAGATGGACTGTTTTGAAGATACTAGCTTCCTGTTTGATTGGAATTAATGAGATGTATGCTGATTAATGTGATTGACGTGGCTCATTTTTAGTATTTTGGTTTTGACGCTAATATTGGGCCAAGGTTAACATTTTATTTTCAGATGTTCACAAATTTTTTTTTTTTTTGTTCAATACCTACATAAATTACGTATATTTCAGATATGGGTAAATGTTAATAGCCTTTCTTTTTTTCTGAGAAAATGGAAAGGAATTACGTACTAGTGTTTTACAAAAGTTACTTTCGACCAACGGAATCCACTCCACAATACAATAACTGTACTGTACTAACCGTGTGTTGCTGTTGGGATGTAGTTTATTGAAGTGATGATGGAGTGTCGCTTGAGCTAGGAGATCACGGAAGACGTGGGCTGTGTACGGCTGCTAGGAGCTGCCGTGAAATGGTTTGATGGCGACGCTGGCTGTTCAGACGCGCACTTGTGATGGTGCCAGTGCCCGTTTCATCTGGTTCTGTGTTTGTTTCTCCATGTACTAAACCCCACTCCGGCGACAGACTGTAACATTCTGTAATACAGACTAAAATGCTGTTAGTAAAAATACTACTGTTACTAATACTAAAAATAAGAGATTTTTCCATGTATCACCCTGCTCTTTGAGTTATTTAATTTTCTTCCCCCCCCCCCCCCCCCCCCCATTTTAGAGTAGTTTTTTTTATATAGTCATTTCAAATTGCTTTTAGTTAATATTTGCACCAGTTATATTCTACATGTTACATTATTTTAGTAACATAAACAATCATAATTAAAACATTTTACTTACAAATTGTTACATGGTTGATTATTGGAAGTTAAACTTCTGTTTCTCCATGGATGGGCAAAGTGTAAAACATTACTTCAAAACCATTTTCATAATACATATTTCTGCATAAAGATTTGGAATTATGTTAAAAAAAAAAAAGACCTAATTATTTGACCTGGCAGTTTAAACAAAGCATTAAGTCACTTAAGTGATTGATGTGATGTCTTAGTAAAGATGCAGTTGTATCATGAGCTTGGGGAGAAACTTTTGTTTTATCTATGGGACAGGCAAAGAACTGGTATGGTATTTCAACTAGAGTGTGTGCAGTATAACATGAGCTCGTAGATTAATAAAAGTACTTAGAGTAGATCGTAGGCTTCTGCGAACACTATTTTTTATAATTCAAGTTGAATATCATAATTTTCACAAATATTGAATATTTTTTGAATAGAATTATAACAATCTGTGAAATTTTTTTGTAAAATGATAAGTTTGAAAATAGTTTTGTTTATAGAACTGATTATATACATAAAGTAGAATATGTATTATCTATAATTTTAAATCGTACATGATGGACTCTTTCCGTGAACGCATTACCCGTGTGTCCCATAGGTCTGGCAACATAGCATATTTACAACTAGGCAACGGTGCAACCTGGAAACACACCAGTGTATCATTGCACTGGCACTGTTTTGTTTACTTAGTAACAATCCAGACCTCACCGGCTAGCCACGGCCTGAATTGCACATACAAAAAAAAAACTTGAATTTTTTTCTGGGCATCAAGAATAATTTCAGTTCCATTGAATTTGACTTTTTGAGGTTATGTACGTATTTACCTTGAAGATTGCTTTGAATAAATAAGTCACGAATAAAGTTTGTTGATTTATTTCTCTGTTCATCAAACAATGAACACTGCCGCCATTTTACCACACAGTAGCATTTGCACTCTAAAACAACTAAAAGCTAGCAGACTAACAAAGCTTCTAAAAAAAAATCAGGTTCATCATTTAGGGGACAATATTTTTTTCACAGTTCATTAACGAAAATCCCACGATGCGACGCACAGTGCAAAGGGCAGACGGACAGTCATCTGCTTGGCATGGCCACCGATTCACAAAAACCGCCCCCAACTGGGCCTACGCTGCTGCCTATGCTCAAAAACTTCTAATTAAAAATGTCCTAAACAATGTTCCTCAGCACGGTCTGAATACAGACGTGAAGTTCTTCTCGACTGAACATTATGTGTTAAATTTGGCGAGCCGCCACTGAATGCAGATTCCCGAGCGACGACTGACGACGAGTCCACGAATCTGCGTCCACCGTACCAGGAGGAGACAGCTGCGTGACCTCACTGGCCAATCAAAGCACAGCACTCGCAGAAACACAGCAGTATTAAAATAATTGAACTCTCGCATGATGCTTTACTGGCAAAATTACTCCAAGCAAATAATCACTTAGTCTAGTGACATCATTTTTAACCAATCAGAAAAAATACATGAAAAAAATATTAGTCAATCATGGCACATGGCAACAGCACTTCAACTAATTCCACAGTCTTTTCTCACAGCTAACCCAACTCTCTCTCTCTCTCTCTCTCTCTCTAATTATTATGTGCTTGGCAAACCATTGCACCTGCCAGATCAAACAAATAACCAGTGCATTAAATGCCAAGGAAAATTATGCTAACTTTCATTTATGAATAAAGGAAAAAATATATATACTTTTTCTTTATTCGTAAATTAGCGCTTGCAAAATTTTCCCTGGTACACAAAAACCTAATTACAGAAACGTAAAAATAACACCCAGGGCCTTATTCCCATAATGCAAGCCAATCGTCGGAATAATTTAAAGAGCATGAAATAATGTAAATCATGATTGTAAAACATATTGCGAACACACAAATACTTCTTGAAAGGAATAAAAAGCTGGTATTTAAATGTCAGAAAACCTAACCATAGTACTGAATATGAGATAGCATGATAAATTGTTAGTTAAACCATTTATCAAGTGGGAAGGGCACTGCTGCGTGAGATACAATAAATTTATAAATAATCTAATTAAGCGGAAGACTGTATGGTTGGCTGCTAGATTTTATGTGTGGCTCCTAAATGTTCAGAGATTTTGGAGATGCCTGTTAATATGTTACTTTGGCTACAGCACAGGAAAATAACGTAGGCAACAGGCAATGTTGGTTGTCAATTTATTATAGCCCATTAAATCATTTTGGGTTAAGTCATCCACGTATTTCATCTCATGCCTAGTCTTGCGTAGCTTTGTGTGTAGATTCTTGTGTAGCCGTGACAGGAGGGTCACAACTGAAAACGAAGAAAAAACAACAAGGGGTCTTTCCAGTAAGACCCACGGCAATGGTGTGCTAGTGCTGCAAGAAATAATGTCAATCGTATGCAAAATAACATTTTATTTATAAAAATATAGAGGCAAAACATACATATATATATATATAAGTCGTTTACTAGCAATAACTATGCATTCATCGTGCATTCAGGTGGGAATTCATACAAGCTAAAATATTGTTGAGATTAAGTGGGTCAACTGGCGATGCGTTTGACGTAGCACAAATCATATGGGCCACTAGGCTAAAAGCAACAGCAAGAAGTAAATAAATTACAATTACAATTATGACGCGGCTTGACAAGAAGTGTCCAAAACCATCGTGGCGTGCCCATATACAACCGCAGAAAAGAAGTATTACACAAGCTAGAAGTAGTACTCGGCGTGAGCAAAGAAAAATAAAGCAAAGAAATAAATCAAGCAATGACCTGAAGGGTCCAAGATGGCTTACAAACATTACAAATCATGGCAAAAATGCAAAGGTGAAAGCGCGGCCACAACGCGCAGGCAAGAATGAGAGAACATATTAATTACTGAAACTAAGTTTCACAGCTGAGTACATACCACAAACGCGACGCCAGCCCAAGTGACAGCCTTTGAGTCAGACGACCGAGAGACTGCGGCAAATAAGCCTGGGTGCCGGGTTATATAGGCCAGGAACAACACACGTCAGAGTGCGCTGGTGGCGCGGCGGGGAAGGTAGGAAGAGGAGGTTGGAGAGGAAGGGGAAAGGAGGATAGGGAAGAGGAAAGGAGGGGAAGGAATGTTGAGCAGTGCCTCACTTGAGTGCAGAAAGACTTGGGCTAGTTCATCTAAATGCATACAGCATTGCCTTCAATGGTTTCAACAAAAGCATGCCTGTGTTGGCTAGTTTGATTCCCGGATGATCGGAGGTGTTACCCCAGTTACTTTGGGAGAGTCCGAAATTTTTTAAAGGAACAGCCCCTCAAAAGTCTACTTTCACGTGTGTCTGACATAAACCAACCAATAGCACTAAAACAATTTTAAATAATAAATTTTATACAATCTGAACGAACTTTGAATGTGTGGTGCAGCAAATTTTGGTTTTGTAAAAAAAAAAAAAAAAAGGGGGGGGGGGAGTGTATGCCATCGTCCCTTCCAATGTACAGCTACTTGGGCATTGCATGTTGAATAAATTAAGGAATTTGTGGAGTCTAGGGAATTCTGGCATTTATTGCTAGGAATGCATTATGATAATGCTGCCTTAACTCTTAAATATAATATACAGATAATATATTTTTTTATTTACTTTACCAATCTGTACATATTTGTTTCCACAGTTGTTTATTTCACTAAATGGGATGAAATTAAGATAAACCATATTAAGGTCAGACAGCTTGTAAAACACTAGTGCGTGTGCTGTATTGTTTATTGGAAACAACAAATTGTTTTGGTCAACTCATAATTGAGTGATAAAATGTGTAGAACTTTGTACTAGAAATTTGTGAAGATTAAACACTTTTTTTTTTTTTTTTTTAAATTTACAGGGTTTGTTGTGTGATAGTATGGTGTAGAAATTATGTGTAATTATGTGTGTGTTAAAAAAAAATTCAGAGTAAATGTTTTTTAATTCAGCAGAACACTATGTGCTGACATTTACAAGTAGCTTGTAACAAGTTACTGTAAAAATGATTGTGTGGAGTTTTGAATAGTATATTGTCGATTTTATCTGCTACCGATAATACTTTATATGAACACTTTTGTTATGTGGAAAATGTAAATTAAATTAATTTGTCGAAATTACAGCAGTTTAAAGAAAATATTTGCAGGCTCTTGCCAGACAGTTGTGTAATGTTAAGAATATGTATAAAATAGCATTAAAATTGTAGTTTTGTTGAAAATATATGAGGGATGAATACTAAATAGTCATTAATTAAAGTTCCATATTTTTAAACCTTTTATTTATGGAAAGACTAAACAATAAAGATCGAAGAATTTTATTTTAACACCTGTTGATTACTTGACCAGATGTTAGACATACAACATAGCTTACAAGTTGTGTTAGTTACTGCAGAGTGGAACAGTTTTCTGGTTGGTTTCCTTGCTTTAAATGAACAGTCCACTGTCTCTTATTGGCCGGTCAGGCTGCCGCGGGCATCCACACTCAATGCCTAGCCGTGGAAGATGCAACTGTCAGCTCTCGGTTCCTCTGTTTGCGATCAACTCGACAGCTCGTAACGAATGGTAGGTTTGCTTTCTTCCGCGCGGAGTTACAGAACTCTGAATGAGCAGTCGAACGTGGTAAAGGAGCGGGTACGGTCCCTAGCGGAGCGCGAGCGTTCATTTTGCGGTTATTGTGAAGTGGCAGACGCGTGTGTGTTTGATTTTGAAGACTGTGGGAAATACTTGGCAATAATTCTGTTGCTGTTTTTATTTTTATTTTTTTATTGCATGTGATGCTCTCGTGATAGCGTTCTTCTATGCATGAGCAAACATCAGGTCTCTAACTGCAGGAGGTTGGCTGTCACGAAGAAAAATATTGCACAAATGTTTATTATCTACACTTTGCTTGTAATGGCAATTTTTATGAATTAGTTTGTGTGTGCTTTGTAAGTGCCTATTGTTTTTGACATTGTACACACAATAATACCTGTTTATTTTGTTGTGCACCCTGTACGTCTTCCCACCCAGTGGTTACAATTTTAATGTTTATGCACATTTTATTTATTTTTAAAGATATGTTTGACGTGATCAAATAACTATGTGACCTTAAAGTTTACTGCAAATTTTTGGAGAAAACTGTATTGTTAAAGTTACGGAGTTACGGTGCAAGTTTTAGTAATCCCATTAAAACTAACCACAACAAAATTATGTGTTAAATTATCTATTTTGTATGCTGTATAAAGAGTTTTTATTTGAAACATGTCTTAGGTTGAATTAGTTGCATCGAAAGTATTTTGGAATTTAGTAAGAATAATTATGACTAAAAGGGGTGTTGGAAATTGGGCAGTTACATTCCAATCACTGTTTTCAGATGAACACTGTAGGGTAAGCCATGTTAAGTTTAATTTAGAATAACTAAATTATAGCAAGTAGAGTTATACGATTATATTTAGTAACTCTTGTAACCAGATGTAAATTAAAATAATGTGCTTGATTGTTGATGGAAGTACATATTTAGTATGTTAATTTATGATTCTTGAATAAAATGAAGTTGGTAATGAGCTCGGTGTACTCAGTATTGGACATGAATGGTATTAAAATTAACATTTGTGATTCCTTGTGGGATAGACCATGCTTTTTGAATTTTAGCAGTCATTCTGCAGTTAAAAACTCAAATTATGTGAACAATTTTTAAAGTTCACATCTGCTTAGATCACACGAAATAAGTAACATTTTGGAAATAAAGTTTTATTTTTCACCTTGCCCAAATCCCATCAGTTTTACGCACTGCTTGCTCAGATGCGTGTACAGTTAGAGCATCCTTTCTCGAGGTGCATAATTAGTTTGATGTGGTGACTAGTTTAAGTAAATGACCACATCTGCAAGGCTACCAATAGTGCTGGCTGCGACTAACTGGAGTATATGTCGTTCGACCTGGCACTTCTTTAGTGTGCAGAGCTGCTGATGCTGTTGTGTTTGATTTCTCTGCGCGGCTGTGAAGGAGCCATAGTTCCCTTGCACTCAAGTGACTGCCAGTGAATAAACGCCCGTCATTAATGGTAATGGCGGGCAGTGTTGGTGGCATGTTCGTGCAGCATCTTTTCTGAATCCTCGTCCTTTAAGCAGTGTGTTGTGCACAGGTTTCAAATGATTGTTCGTAAGTACCTATTTTACTTTGTCAGATGTACTGCCAGTGGCTGCTTTGGACTTTGCGGGAGGCCTGAGGGGCATATGTGATACCTGCCAAGCACTGCTCCAGAAAATTTTAAATATAAACTCTTTAAAACAAAAGTTTTTTTGAGCCAATTTGGAACTTAAATTTCAACAATGCCTTTGCTAATTTATTTCGACAAATTTTTGTATCATTTCCTTATGAATCATCATTGGGTTGGTTTTATAAATTCTTACGATCAAATTCTGGAAATATCGCGTTACGTGAGGCAATAAAATTTAAGAAACATTTTCTAATAACGAAATCATGAATAGAAAAATTAATTGACCAGCACTTTAAATGGCTTGCTAGAAAAAATTCAAATTTCCTTTTACCAATAACATCTTATTTTTTTAACAACAAGGTTAAAAATGAGATGGACCGGCGTGCAGCCCCAAGTAGTAGCTGCGTACTGTGCCAGGATGTCTACAGGCTTTGAAAGATGTGGAAAAGCTCCGAAACAAACAACGCAGCTGGAAATCATGAAAGTCCTAGCAGCGTTATGTGGACTTGCATTTTGTTTTTTGGGCGCCTCACTTCAGTTAATGTAGTCGTACGTGAGTGGTTGGAAACTGTCTACGTAAATCGTGTGGAAATTATTTCTAAAATGGTTTTACATTCTCATACGTAAAGAATCTGCACATTACGTCTGACCTGTTAAATTTATTTCGTGAAATTTCTTCTACAGGCATTATGTGTTCCTGTTTTGACAGTGGATGCTACCAGTGTGACTAAGTCCAGCCAGCTATCCTTTATTATCTACTTTAAGATGAGACTTGAAAATATTTAATCAGCTATTACTCAGGAAAAAGTATCAAAAAGTTACATGTTAGAAAAACAGGATTGACAGAATGTGAAGTTATTTAGGTTTACATTAGGTTTTAATACAACGGGATTGAATTTAGTGTTTTAAGGTGAATATTTATTGGGACTCAATGTAAGCAGTGTTGTGTAGCTAAATGAAACATTTGGAAGACATTTTTTTATTACTTATAATTCAACTTATCTGAGTGTTGAAGCGGGAAGTTGAGATAGTGGTGGCCTGAAGTTCTGAGATTGGGTTTTCGAAGTCTAGCAATGATGCATTTTGTTTTTGGCCTAACTGGCTGCCGAAATTATTATACCAAATGATGTTACATTTTGTTCATCAAGTGTTTCAAAACATCAGCATATTCAAGATAAATGTGACTAGTTTTATCCTTTTTAATGTTTATTGACCTGTTAAAAAAAATCTATAAACAAATTTACATAGTGTACCAATGACAAATATAATTATTATTTTTGTAGGTTACTTTAAATTTAAAATAAGTTAGTTAATGTTTATTTTGTTACCTACTCCAAAAATTCTAAACTGCCAATTTAACGAGATTACCTTGCTGCTCTAGGCTGAGGCATCAATGACTATGTGCAGCTCTGTTATACTTCTCTGGTTTCAGGACTCCACAATGAAAAGTTTAAAACGATGGTATAATCTTGAACCAGGGACCATGTGCACTTTGGTCATAATGTGACATACATATTACATAGGATGACTTGATGTAAGCTTTTGGACATACACCATTATTATCACATGTAGGTATGTCTGTAGAGGAAAACTACAAAAAACCCAAAAGACAAAAACACAAATTAAGCAATAATTTGCCGTTGTCAACAAGATATAAACACCACATAATATTCAATAACAGGAATATGGTCAACAAACAAAGAAAAACAAAGAAAAATGGACTAAGATAACAAAAAAAAAACCACAAATGATGACAGCAATGGCATATGTCCAAAAGTTTACAGCAAGTCATGCACTCCCATTGCACAAATCTTTCAAAGATAATTACATAGGATGCCATGAAGTAATGTTTTTTTGTCATCTTGCAATCAAGTTGAAGTTTTTAAAAGTACCTGAACATGTTATTCTTCAAAATAGCGTGCAAAATCTTTGAATGGTAATTAAAAGAAATATCATTTTTTCCAAGTCTTCATAAATATACCTCCACTTTGAAAGTCTTGAGTGGGAGGCTTTGGTGGTGTGATAACCTCTTACTTCTTCCATAACTTGTGAAGTGTCTCATCGTGTATCAGTGTGTACAATGAAGCAGCACACAACTGAAAGATACTGCAGAGTTTGAGTACTTTCTCCACCACTACCCATCCAAACACTGTGTCTACACTGTGTCCATGGATACAGGCACACGTGTATTGAGATTCAAGTGTACAGCCAATCAGCACACTGGGTTAAGCCAGGTGCAGGTGCTAGATGGGCCCACGAATGAGATTCCAAAGGTTGTGGGGCACCGGGACCTGGTGTCTGTGGGTGGCGGGAAGCCTTCTTTTCACAGACGAGAGACCGAAAACCCGAAGTTCCCCGAAGTTCATGCTTTTTTTTTTCCCGTATCTTTAATGTAGCTATCATAACCAAATCAACCGTCCACAATGTTTTAAAGTATTTATAATGTAGCTAACCTAACCTTATTGACCATTAGTATCCTTTTATCAACACCGCCATATTTATTTACAATGAACAAAAAAAAAAAAAAAACCCCGAAGATGCACGATCGTTCGTTTGTCTCTCTCGTCTGTTAAAAGAAGGTTTCCCCAGTGGTGGCGGTCACAACAGTGAAGAAGTGTGTGGCGAGTCGCAAGAATCGCAGTGAGATGACTGGTCAGAGGCTTGCAAGTAGCTCAAACGAGAGGTTTCCTGACTTCCTTATTTCACCCACTGGCACCTTTCCTTCGGGGGTCGACTCTCAGGAACCTTGGAGCACTGCAGATGACTCCGGAGACGGGCGTTCACTGCTAGAGACTTGCGTGGCACATTTCAAGGAGCCGCCCCAGGATATGCTTACACACCGGCCTTGAGGGTCAGACGTCACTAGGTCATCTTGGGAAGATATCAGAGGCGATAACCCACTAGAAGCCAATGGCGACTTCAGGATGACTTTTCGGGAGGGGCTATCGCACAAAGAAAGGTCGTAGTTGCAAAAAATTAAAGTGGCCAGATATTGGCCTTGGAATATTATTTACAAATTACAGGTTTCAAATACAGAACCTTAGTAGCTCCGTGCAACTTTTGATGAGATAAAAGTTAAACATATGAAATTAAATATTTAAGTAAACATAAATATACACTAATCAATAAAATTGGTCTCGGGAGGGGCTGTCGCCCCCACCGCCCCCCTCCTGGAGCCGCGCTTGCTAGAAGCACCAGCGGGCGTCGCATTTACCGTTCCGCCTCATCGACACAGATACACCCCTGACTAGGTGGACCCCTTAAAGTTAATAGCTGCAAATCCTTCAGCGACTGTGTTACATGTGCAAGCTATCCAGGTCAAAACAATAATGACTAGTAAAATGATATTTAAAAAAAAGAGTTTAAAACGTACTAAAAGTATAAAATAATTTCTACTAGCCCAGTAAAGATTTATAATCCCATACATATTCTAAAAAACATACAGATTGTCCTAAAAAATTGTGATTGTTGATTTTTAACACCTATGAATTATTATCTTTTAAGATTTAAAACTAAAATCGTGGAGCGCATGCGATCAATATTAGTAAGAAGTGTAGGGAGTAGCTGTCATTGAGAGAACTCGCAACAGTTAATGTATTTTGCAGTGGGATTAAATTATTAGTGAACTATTGATGCAGCAATTGTCTAATGGAGAGAAGCCGTGACGGACGCACCATGGGCGTCGCAACCGGGTGGACGGGGGAGGGGGAGGACACTTCCCCCCCAATAATAAAGGTCTTTAATTTCTGCCTCTCCAATAATATATTTAGTTTCGTAGTTTCTTCGGATGTTTAAATTAATGATTTTGTGTGGATATAGCACCAGCAGATATGTTAACTGTGTTTTTACAAATTTGTTCTCGGAAAATATTTTTATAAAAAATAAATTTTATAGTGCAACCAACTATAATTAGAATATTTAGGAAAGAAAAATGCCTAAAAACCACCTTTTTGCACCTTTAAACCCCATATTTTCCCGGGGGAGGACCCCTGGACCCCCCGCCTTTTTTTCTTCCAGGGGAAAGATATTCCTCAATAACTAAATCAATTGAAGCCTCCCCCCCCCCCCAAAAAAAAAAAATGTATCCTTGCGACGCCCATGGACGCACTAAACTAGAGTGGGTGTAAAATACAGTGCAAACACCGTTCATTGACGTAGTTCTAAACTGAACTGTTATATGCGCTGTTAGTTCACTAAGTCGCCGTGAGCTCTGCTAAGTAAACGGGCCTCGCCAAGGAGAAGGGTAGGAAGTTGCCAGACCTTACTATATGACCGTGTGACTGACATTTCTCCTAGTCCCTTATGCGTGATACAGGCACCGCCTGAGAGTGCTGAGTTATGCATCCCGCAACACTGCACTGTTCTGCTCGTAGCCTAACGCCATACATCAGGAAGCTTTGCTAAACAAATTTGTAACAAACATACAAACTTAAATAGAAAGCTAGTTAAAATTGCGTCATCCAGTTCTGAGCTATGTTCAAATTTTCAAGTGTGTGTAGCTCATCGGGAAGTTGGTTTGAAATCGATTGCAAAATTTGTATCGGACGGACAGGCAGACAAGAAAGCGAGTTAGCAAACACGCTTCCTTCATCACGTCACCCTGATACGCCGTGATGTCGGTGCTATGAGGTGTTTGTGGAGCAGTGTGGAATAAGTGCGCGGGGGAAAGTGGTCAGGGACGTAACTAGACAACTAAACTAGTTTCCACCCAGACCGTTTGTATACAGTGTTGTTCTTGAAATCACCTCTCCAAGTTTTCCTCCGTGTTCCTCCTTCAAAATTCTTCTCAATGAGATTACCGGCTACTACTGAAACCTACGACCAACTCCTGGAAGAACCATCATCGCAGCGGAGGACTGGTTTATTCCGTTTATCCTGCCACCAGCTGGCGACAATTTCTTTTTCTTTTTACAAACCAACCAAACCTGACGAAACCTCACATCGCCACCACATATTAATCCACACTATTACAAATATTTCGATTCGACTTAGATGGCAAATAAAATATATATTTATTCGCAGTCGTTTCATTTTTAGTACGGGGGAAAAAATTACAAGTTTTTTTAAATATTAGACGATACACGTGTATGTATATTTCAATACGAATAATTAGGGGCATGCATATTTCACGAAAAGATTCCTCTATTAGCTGAAAGTTAAAACACTGTAACATCGCGGCAGTGTTTCGTGATTGGGTGTCTTTCTTTCAGGTACACGACGATTTTTTACAACTCCAATCACAGTGATTCACGCGTCTGAGTGGCTCGGTCAGACAAGGCAACGACTTCTCTCGCCAGACGGCCGCCAATCACAAGGAAGAAACCGCTGGTGCGGGTATACCTTGTTGCAGTCTAATAGGCGTTCAGATTTATTCGCGAAAAATGCCTGCCCCTAGATTCGTAATTTGAATTGCCCTGGAACGGTATCCAAGTGAACACGTGCCAGTGAGCGCCCGGGGAATGACCCCCCCCCCTTGCCCTTCGTGTAGCGTCCGTGCGCGAGGTGGCGGCGTGCCCGGAGGCGGCACTGCCCCCACTGCCCGCCTCCCAGGCCCCCAGACACTCGTCCGTCGACCGCAGCCCCGCGCGGACTGCACCAGGTGAGTCTCCGCGAGTCTCCGTCACCGACACTTGGTCTGAGTCTGAGTCTGAGAGTGTCCGTCACCGACACTTGGTCTGAGTCTGAGCCTGAGAGTCTCCGTCACCGACACTTGGTCTGAGTCTGAGTCTGAGAGTGTCCGTCTGAGTCTGAGTCCGTGCGCTCAGCGTGTTCCGACCCACCGACTCGCAGTTAGGGTTACCAGACGTCCGGCAAAAGGAGGACATGTCCTCCTTTATATGTATTTTTTTGCGTCCGGCCGGATTTTCCTTAATGCTCCAAAATGTCCGGCTTTTTTATAAAGTGAGATAATTCCTGCAGTTACACTCTGAGTAAAGCGCTCGGTGCGCGCTAATGCGCTGTCCGCAGTCACCCCACTAGTAAGTAGTTCTATGACAGCTAGACAGGTAGCAGCACATGCAAAAGCAGGTGTTTTTAATATGCTGTATATGCGTAGTTTGTTTGATTCTTTATACTGAAACTGTATTAAATGCCAAAACATTGTAAAATATCGTACTCCATTGCAATTAATTCATGTTTTTTTTAAAAAAAATATATATATTGTCCTCGTTTTTAGTGAAATGTCCTCCTTTTGCGAGATGAATGTCCTCCTTTTTTTATTATCAATGTCTGGTAACCCTACAACCCTACTCGCAGTAGCACACGCAACGACCGTGCGCACGTGAGGGAAATTAATACATATCTCATTTCTGTCACTGGACGCACGGCGCAACAGCCAATGAGAGTGGAGTAGATGACTGTTCATATTCTTCATCCATACTGTGGCTAGAAATTGTCGAGATATTAGAATGCCCAGGTGTTCTTACTAGGGACTGGAAAAATTCGCGGGTTCAAAGACCTCCAGGATGAACTCCATAGTTCTATGTACACTCGGACAAATGCCACCCACTCATTGGCTGCTGTCTTGTGAGACGTCCCCAACGTAGCAGCCTGTGATTCGATAAAGCTTTGGTGGGGTGTTTCTCATTGGCCCAAAGTCATCCAGGTGAGTTGTGAGCCAATAGCAGAGGAAGCACTGAGGTATAACTATTTGTATTTTAGCCTATCGAGAAATGAATTCGCGAATTTTTCCGGTCTCTAGTTATTACTTATAAGAAGTTACTGGTGATTAATGTAAATAAAAATTATTCATGTGTAGAATGGTAAACTAACAATTTTACATATTTCAAATTTTTTTTTTATGTTGAAAAACTATGTTCACAAATTGCTTGTCACATGTCGTGGGACGTTCATTTGGTAGTTAATGTAGTTATTTACTAACACTGCCAAAGAGATGTCGGATACGTCGATACATTTCACTGGCTGAAATTAATAGTAATATTTCAATTGTAAACCCTGGATAATTTGTGACCAGTGTTCTTCGTAAATTTAAAATGAATATTGTTAGCAGTGTACCATTTATAATACTGGGTGTATGGTTAATGATACCAAAAAACGAGCGTAAAAACACCCGTTTCAGCTTTTTTCACTGTACTGAATGTTCACGTTTAGACTAAACCATGGAAATAAACCTGGTAGAGACACGTGCAATGGGTCTGAAATGTTATTCATAATCAGCGAATTTCGAAAAACGTTGAGCGATTTGTAAATGGCGCCTTAACACCCGGTGGTCTGCAGGCCCTGCTGCGAGGCGGGCATCTTAAAGGGAGACTAGGCCCCGCCATCTTGAATCTGTCTTATGTTTTCGCTATAATTATAATCTTTTACTGTTCATCGTAATTTTTGGAATATCAAGGCATAAATCATATCTCCCAGATCTTCTATACCTTATTGCGACCACGTATACACTAACAGGCTCTTAGTCCGTAAGCGTCGCGGATAAATAACTTATCATTTCTCGCGGCCGACTAGAATTATCATAATAATCACACCAGTTCACAAGTGTTAACTTCAAAAAGTAGCCAAAACTAAGTCCTATGCCATGTAAAAAAATTGGTTGTCTGTAAAGTCGGTTTACGGACGATAGTTTAACGTCACAACGTTATAACAAAACATTGATGAAATGATTGCATACTTTATGAATAAAATTGAATCATTTTTATTTTGATAATAAAAGAATAAATACTTGAAAATATACTAGTAATCAGATATATAAATGAAAGAATAATTAACCTTTATTACCGAAATTGTTGTTGTAATAAACAATGAAAACCACATTAACTTTTCACTTCACTTTATAAACAGTCGAGTGGAAGAGAGATAGATGCGGCGCAAGCGTACAATAAGCGTAACGGGACACAGCGTAACGGAACAACGTGCGTAACGGGACACTTTTTCGTGCGTGCAGCCGGCGTTCATCGATTTATTAGATGTTGTCACGTCAAAAGTCCTATGCCATGTAAAAACAAAACAAAAAAAGCACGGAAGCTGAATTGCAATCGGTATAAAAATATTTGAAATCGCAGAAATACGTACTATATTGTTACACGCGTGCTACGAGGCAAGACCGTGACGCCTGCCAGGTAGGTACCTGAGCGGGCCTTCCAGCGAGACTGGCTGCAGCTCAGCAAGGGCGCTGACGTCACACGTGCCACGCCTGCCCGGCCGGATTACAAAGGCCTGGCTGTCCATCCTCCTCCGCTCCCCTCACATAGTCCCTCCGTGGACTATTGTCACTGGCAAGGCGACCTGGGAACTCTGCGGGATTCCCGAGGCCGCCGCGCGGAGTGGCGCGAATATACGCCTTCTTTCTGGACTTTTCGGGTCGGTCCGGGATGACGCGACACGTCACAGCCTTTCTCGTCCTTTCTAGAAGGACTACACGGGTATATAAGCTACGACGCCGGCCTCCGCGGGAGTTCCGAGAGTAGGGGAGAGAGTTCCCCCCTCGGGGAGTGATACTGGCGATACCCGTGCGATCAGCGAGAGGTGAAGAGGACAAGTGACCCTTGCTGAGCGATCTGGACCTAAGACTAATTGCTGTGACAGAGATCTTGAGCGCAGTAATTAAATTTATAGTGTACGTTCGTAACAATATGAAGAAGCTAGAGCGCAACACGCCAGTAAGAATTCCGCCCAATCGTTCAGATAAGCTACACCTACTACGTCCAGTGCGATGCCGTCAGCTGGCACCAGAGCGCACATGTCTGTGGTCTCAGCTGCGCCGGCGGGGAAGGAGACGGCTCTAGACGACCGGTGCTGCTCTCGTGTCGAGGCGGGAAACGCGCGGACTTGTCGCAGGCCCAGGGACCCCGCGCCAAGACCCTGGCATTTTTATTTCCCCCGTGTGTCTGGTTTTCTGTGAAAAATAACGACATCAACCAGTAAAAGGGAGTATTCAATAGTTATTTTAGATTTCAATTGAGGTTTTTTCAAGATTTCGTACTGTAAAAACTTTCAAAAATTGTATTCTCTCATGTAATGACGCGACTTCATCGGGTTTCGATTATCATCCACTTATAAAACTAACTCGACTTTGATTTATTACAATATTCGCCTAAATTTAAGTTCAAGTTTGGATTTAAAAAACGTTGTTATAAATCTTATATCCGGGGGAAGGCTATTCCATATCTCCCAGGCCCCACAACAAGACCTACTACAAGTCCGTAGTCACCACTGGGTTTGTGGGGCCTGAGGTAGCTGCTCCCGTTTCCACGGCATCGCTTCTCTCCACCGCCGCCTCTAGCGCCACCCCTGGGTGATAGCCATCCTTCCATGTAGGGCCGGGTTTATAAACTACGCAACAACTTAACACGCAACCAATGGGTAGGAACCGGAAAAATTCACGGGTTCAATGACCTGCAGGATGAACTCCATAGTTCTACGTACACTCGGTCAAATGACATCCACTCATTGGCTGCTGTCTTGTGAGACGTTCCAGCGTAGCAGCCTGTGATTCGATACAGCTTTGGTTGGGTGTTTTCTCACTGGCCCAGAGTCATCCAGGTTGAGTTGTGAGCCAATAGCAGAGGCAGCATAGAGGTATAACTATTTTATTTTTAGCCTATCGCGAAATTAACTCGCGAATTTTTCCGGTCTCTACCAATGGGGGAAAAAAAATTGATCGTTTATAAAGAAGGTACGTCGCAAGACGTTACCAACCCTTAGCTAAAATTTGTAAAGCAGTAGAAAACACTTTTCTACCCCGAGCTTTACTTTATAATTAATATTAATCTTAAAAACAAAATATATCAATACATTGATTGAAGTGTTATTTTCTTTCACAGTGTAAAAGTTTAACAAGTAAACACGTTGTGTGTATAATACCTAAACAGAACATCGCTGGCTTCTAAACTTCTGAGCCTTTTAACAGTTTTTGGAACACTTCTTTTTTAAACATGGCCGTTAGAAACTTGCGTTGCGCTATTGCGCCTCGCGCAGTTCATAAACCGGTACCTACTTTAAAATGTGGTTGCTGAACATTTCGCTCCTTGCGCTCTTGCGCAGTTCGTAAACAAGGCCTAAGTGCAGGCGACGTCTCGGGAACTCGCGACTATCGAAGGACCATGGCCTGATGAAGCGGTAGGCTGTTGTTCTACTTAAGCTCACGAATCAATTATTTATTTGGTGTGAAAAGTGGGGAAAAGTAGTTAATATTTGAAAAAACAATATTTGTAACGAAGCGCTGCCACGCGCATAAACTCGGACACCTCAGTGTTTGGCAGACTGCACCCAACACTATGCCTGTATCGTGAATCAGGGGGGTGGGGGGCCTAAAGCAAGGAAGATAGAGTAGCAAACTCAATGCTGTAACTAACGCGCTTGGTTTCTTTGGAAATAAGCGACCTATCCGGTATTGATAAGCAACCTAACAACCTAAACGTCATTAAATTTTCAAAAGTTAATGTTGGCAACCTTGATTTGATTGTGGTCGTTGGTTGCATTACGGAACAACCAAAACTCTATGTAAAATGCGTTATATTTTGTTTCAAAAATTAAATAATTAAATAAATTAAATAAAAAAATTAATAGCCGCAAAGCATGAGTGTTGAAAATCGTAACTTCAATTTCTATTTATCAAAAAAATACACTCATGCACTTGTGTACATGACAGGCCTGCTTATTTAATTGCTGCCAAGATATTTAAACATTAAAACAGGTGTTCCAAATTAAATTTTACAATTATAATTAATAAGCAACTTCATTAATACACCATTCCATAAATTCTGTACTAAGAATGTATGTAAAATTACTATAAGTGATTATGTTTTCTTTATATTAAAAACTTAGTTGGAGATGTTGGAGTCGCTCAGCCGCGCAGCTATTCAGCTGCTATATTCCGCCAGTTGGGTCGCGTCCTGCGCCGGGCTGACCTGCAAGCCGTCCCGTTACCTGACCGCAGCGCGGTCAACGCCCCTGGCGGCAGAACCGCGAGGCTTGGCGCCAGGCCGCAGCCTTAACAGGGACGCGCGTGCTGAAAATACTCACATGTTTTTTTGACGTGATAACGTCTTATAAATCGATGAACGCCGGCTGCACGCATGAAAAAGCACGACTCATTGTAACGTTCCGCCTGAGCCGAGCGTGCAAGAACCGGCCAACCACCGTGCGAGAAAATCTTTTATAATATTGTTACGATTTACGGCTGGTTCGTAAAGGATAGCCCAATTAAAGATTTTACTACACTACACAGTTTTATTTATGGCCACTACTTATGTCACTTACAATTTAATCTTATAAAATTGCCAAATAATCAATTGCACTTAAAAATGTTGCTTCCCCAGTCACTCAGTTCTTACAATCCACACACCTCGCTGGGCCGCACCTCTGGCGCAACTCTCGCCGCAGCACCCCTCGTGGGTCTCCGCCGCCGGACTCCGTCACCGCACTCCGCCGCCGCCGACGTACTTGCCTTCGCCGAGAATCTGCTCGACGCATCGCTCGGAACTTCGCTCGGGACTCCGCCGCGCGGACTATCGCCCGGAACTGAACTCTTCGCCCTGGGACATTCGTCCAGGGACTTCGCCGCTCTATCGCCCCGGAAGCTCCGCTGTTGGAAGGCTCCCGCCTGAACTCTCTCTCTCTGAACTCTCTCTCCTGAGGCCTACGTCCTCTTTTTATATATCAGCAGCCATTTATAGAACTCACGAGCGCGGCTGGGGCCAGTCGCGTCATTCCGGGCCGACACGACGGCAGAAATCTCTCGAAACACGTGTCGGCGGCTCGCGTAACTCCGCAGCTGTCAGGTTTCGGATGTCAAACTAACAGTGCCGCGCGGGGGGAGCGGGGGCTGGAGGGAGATAAAGCGGCGACCCAGGTGCGCACTGCACATCTCATGTTATGGCGGCATGTGATGTCAGCCCAGCTAGCTCTGCACCTGCGCGCGACGTGGCCTTGCTCACGTTCGTAACAATATCAAACAGGTGAAGGCGGGTTCTTTAACTAATTGTTCGTGATTATATTTAAATAAATTATTTTAATTAAATTTGCAAAAACTGTAAATAATATTTGAAAATTAAAAAATATGCAATTTTTCGTCAATGTTTTCTTATGACGTTATCACGTAAAATTATCGTCCGTAAACCGACTTTACAGACACCCCCATTTTTTTATTTCGATACATCGAAATGTAGCATAGATGTTTATCGATGTATCGATGTTTTCGAAACATCGAATAAAACATCGACATAAAGTCGCCCCATGCTACCGCCTCGACACACTCTGCTCAGTATACGTGGCACAAGTCGCCAGCGCCTTACGCCTTCACCTTCCCTCCACCCCCTCTCTAGCGGCGAAGAATGCAAACTACCGTGAACGGAATTAATTACTCCTAAAGATCCCGCACATTAAAACAAGTTATCAACAACCCTTATGATTTTTGTTTGAACTTCCGTAAGCAATATACAGTATACTAAAACTTTTATAGAAATAAAGCATAAAAAAAATTAACGTATTAAACCCAGGCTACCAACCCTTACAAAACACACCATAGTGATACTAGAAAAGCCATAGTGTTTCATATATATATATATATATATATATATATATATATATATAATCCCAAACAAAAGTAACATTACCAGAAACGAAATAAATACAAACACCAAGATTTAAGTAATTAATAAAAGACAGCTATGTTCCAACCTTTTGGTCGGCATCCTCCACCAGTCCTCTTGCATGTACGCCCTGTAAGGGTAGAATGGGAGTGGCTTACAGATCCTTTTATTAAATCCAGAGCAAGTAACATTACGACAGAGCTGTCAAGGGACTCCCCCCCTTTGATCAGGATTCAGCTCACCAGGCAGTTTGCTGTGTCCTGAGCCCTGCTGGCGCCTACCCCGAGCTCCCACATCACACTGGGACCCCTCAAAACACCAAAAGTGAACCCGTGGTCGGGTGGAGGCCTATCCAGACCACTCCCAGCTGTCCAGGCTGGTACCGGAGCTGTGTCGTCACTCACCACGTCGACTCCGCGTCAGGCTAGGGAGCCCTTGGAAGCTGCTCCAAGCGATCGGAGCACCACTACCATGTGCGGGTCCTACCCAATCAGAATCCAGGGCCTTGGAGAAACCTCAGCGGGACACCATTCCGTCTCTCATGGATTCTTCCCGTACTACTACCAACTTGGCGTCGATTCGGCAGACTGATCGCCAGCTGCTAACCGACTGCCACTGTTCAGAGTTACTCCACTGGATGTCCTCGTCTCCTCGGATGACACCCAGGGCGACAAGTGAAGTGTGTGGGTGACTAGTCCTGTTAATGATGACAAATATATGTGGACTGTATCGATATGGTATTAACCGACGATGCAATATAAATTACACGATAGCATCAGCCCGCACCATTGAGACCTACCGCCATCATGCCGATGAAAACAAAGACTGTTTTTTTGTTTCTCCCTGCAGGGATGCCACTCTCACGGTTTATGGACGTCAACCCTTGCAGTGTTCCAACATGGTGCCAACTGTAAAAAGCTGGGGCGTGGGTGATTTAAACTGTCTATCACTTGGTCCGGTATAAGTGCCACAAAGTCAACTCACAACACAGTTCTATATACAAGAGTTCACGCTAAGTACCAAACAAGTCCGAAGCGGGACGAAGCTAGCGACCACAGCGTTCTCTCTGCGCAGTGTCCACCCGCGGAGCAACATGGACGCGCTGTCGGCGACGAGGCTGGTGCTGGTGGCCCTGGTGACGTCACTGCCGGGGTCTCTGGGGGACCGCCCCGTGCACAGGCTCCCGGGGACCGCCGTGCCTTCCCACTACAGGATCAGCATGGACACGCGCTTCCAAGAGGACAATTTCACGTTCCACGGCGAGGTGAACGCCATCCCCGCACATGTCTCAACAATCAGATATCTCTAACCACGGAATAAAAACCAAACAATAAACGTTTATTTTCCAGGAGTGGATCGACTTCCATGTGCTGGAGATGACTAGCAACCTGACCCTCCACAGCAAAGGTCTTCACATCGTCGAAGATGAAGTGACGGTGTCTTCCTTGTCTCCAGGTGAGATCTCTACCATGCCTCCCGAGGAACCCAGCAGCCTCTCGGAATATGCGGGAACTTCAAAGTGATAAGATCTCCCGCATATCACGCAAGTGTGTGTTGTTTCAAATAGACAGTTTTTTTTTCAACAGCAAGTACTAGTGCATTGGCTTGGTTGGGGCGAATTCTGTAGGATTCCCGGGGATTAAGTTTTATCATTACCGTTTCACAGTAACGATCTATTAAAGGGAAAGCGAGCCTCTTCAGAGAGGGGCTTTTTGATTTGAGGCTCGGGTGCCCCCCCCACCCCCACTTCTTAAATCTACGCCCATGGCCTAGAGATGTGGTAATGAATGGTTGGTCTTATTCCCAGGATCCGGATGCCAAAAAGTTTTATCATTAAAAGAAAAAAATATCCGTTTCCCACCCATTTTTTTCTTTCGGCTCACGTTCTTCATACTGTTTAGCCAAAGACTGTGCCACATAATATATGTTGGCGGCGAACATTCGTTACTGTATACCCTCTCTACGAGTATTCTCATGATCTGTAAACCACAGGAGTAGTAGGTATATCCGGCGCGGAAGCAGGTGTAGGAATGTGATGCTGTTGCCGACCGCCATCTTGGATTGTGACGTCTCCCTCGCCATCTTGGATGACATTTTTCTTTGGCCATGACATTCAAAATTTGCCATAATTGGTTCAAAATTGACACAAACTTGCCAAAATGATTCAAAATTACCAGTTTTCAGAAAAAATATTTCTACAGAAAAATTTCAAAACAATTTATATCAAAAAAATTTTCTTTCGAAGGGAAAATTTCAGTTTTAAAATAAAAATTCCTATTTCATTACATTTCAATCCAACAAGAAATTTTGGGAAGTAAAACGACAAAGTTTTTCTTTTAAAAGGAATTTGTTTCCCTCGAAAGGGGGATGTCAGTTTGGCAAATTTATGGTCAATGTTGTCAAATTTTGAATGTCAAAGTCATCCAAGATGGCGTTCATGATGTCATATCCAAGATGGCAGTAGGCACCGACTACTCACTCCTACAATGCCGCCGAAGGAACTATTATACACTTCTCACAGGAGAGGATACTAGTGTCTCCCGTCAGACGTGTTCAGAACAGGACTACTACCAGTGGTATCCATTACCCAAATGGTGCTTACAAGCACTGCTAACAGAACCACAGTGGAACAATTGGTGCTCCTTACGAGACTTGTGAGTACAGTCTGCCTGGACACCGGTCCGCAGGAATGAACTACAGCGCGGGCGTCTTGGGGTCGGAGCTGTTCAACACGACTGCCGTGGAGGCGTCACGTGACCTCCTGACGGTGTCGCTGGATGACTCGCTGATGCCTGGCGGCACCTACCGCCTGCACCTGCGCTTTTCGGGCCGTCTGTCCTCCTCTCTCACCGGCTACTACAGGCAGTCCTACATGGACCAGGAGGCCAACACCACCAGGTAGTAGCTGGCATCATCATGACCTAGTAGCATTACAGCTGTGCTTCTCGGGCCGTCTGTCCTCCTCTTTCACCGGCTACTACAGGCAGTCCTACATGGACCAGGAGGCCAACACCACCAGGTAGTAGCTGGCATCATCATGATCTAGCAGCATTACAGCTGTGCTTCTCGGGCCGTCTGTACTCCTTTCTCACTGGCGACTACAGGCAGTCCTACATGGACCAGGAGGCCAACACCACCAGGTAGTAGCTGGCATCATCATGACCTAGCAGCATTACAGCTGTGCTTCTCGGGCCGTCTGTCCTCCTCGCTCACTGGCTACTACAGGCAGTCCTTCATGGACCAGGAGGCCAACACCACCAGGTAGTAGCTGGCATCATCCTGACCTAGCAGCATTACAGCTGTGCTTCTCGGGCCGTCTGTCCTCCTCTCTATCTGGCTACTACAGGCAGTCCTACACGGACCAGGAGGCCAACACCACCAGGTATTAGCTGGCATCATCATGACCTAGCAGCATTACAGCTGTGCTTCTCGGGCCGTCTGTCCTCCTCTCTATCTGGCTACTACAGGCAGTCCTACACGGACCAGGAGGCCAACACCACCAGGTAGTAGCTGGCATCATCATGACCTAGCAGCATTACAGCTGTGCTTCTCGGGCCGTCTGTCCTCCTCTCTATCTGGCTACTACAGGCAGTCCTACACGGACCAGGAGGCCAACACCACCAGGTAGTAGCTGGCATCATCATGCCCTAGCAGCATTGCCATGGTTATTTTTGCATATATGAAATTTTTTTTAAAGATAATATTGAGTATTTTTTTTTATGGAAATTAGCGAATAATTTTATATTTTAATTGATATTTCATTCGAGCAAAGTTTAAACAGCGGAGAAGATAATCGAAAATTCATCAATTTGACTTTATTTGGTTTTGCTATTCAAGGAACGGTAACAAATAACTTCAACTATGGGAGGTAATGAGACATCACAAAGCATAGATGCTCGGGTAAGAATCCGAACCCAGCATAACCTGGAACACTATCTTGTACTGATACAGTTGTTTTCATGTAAATGTATAAAACTAATGCAGAGTACGGTGTCGCAGGTGGCTGGCCTCCACGACGTTCGAGCCCAGCGAGGCGCGGCGCGCCTTCCCCTGCTGGGACGAGCCGGGCCTGAGGGCCAGGTTCCAGGTGAGCCTGGCGCGGTCCGCCGATCACTCGGCGCTGTCCAACATGCCGCTGGCGAGCTCCGAGCCGATGTGAGTGTCCCCACCTGGCTGGCGCGGCCTCGGCTGCCTCGCTCGCCTTGCCCGTTGGGGAGCGCGACGACATGCTCTCCTGTGCTCTGTTGCCATCACATTTGCATGCTCGAACACGCATCGTCACACAACTTCTCGACAGCCGAAGGCTTGCCCGCCAGTAACGAAGGCAAACTCCCGCTTGGTGCAAGGACGTGGCTCGACCTAGCAGTCACCTTAGTGACGCTTTCTCATAGCAAGTCACAGTGATTCAGATTGTTAGCCAATGTTTATTTTTTCGAAACAAGCATTAAAAAAATTGTAAAACAATTGGCTTTTCCCGAATAAAAAAAATAATAAACAGCAAATCAGAAGTAATCATGGAGGTTGTCAAGATTTCGTAGCCATTGCCTCTTGGGTTCTAGACGCATATTAACCGGCGTTTCGGTCGAAATCGCAGTCTTTGAGGTTTCAGTCACCTACAAAAAGACTACTAAGAGGCCAACCTGAAAATGATGACTGTAGTGTCGACCGAAACGTTGGTAAACCCTTCGCCAGAAGGGCTGGAACCCTCAAGCCGAACAATCGTGGCGAAATGCTTCCACTGTTTTCTGGAACAACCAGACACGGGATGCCTCGATGCAACCTGGCTCCGGCGTGCTGTGCCGCAGGGAAGGGCGCCAGGGCTGGGTGTGGGACCACTTCGAGGAGTCGCCGCCCATGCCCACCTACCTGGTGGCCTTCTACGTGGGGTCGCTGCGAGGCGGGGACCCCGCCCCGGGCCCCGGGACGCCGCTTCGGGTGTGGGCGAGGCCAGAGGTGGTCCCACGCACCGCCCTCGCCACCAGGATGGGCGCCGACCTCCTGAGAGCGCTGGCCTCCTTGGCCGCCGTCGACAACCCTCTGCCCAAGCAGGACGTGCTCGCGCTGCCCGCCTTCGTCACCGACGCCCTCGAGAACTGGGGGCTCATTTCCTTCCAGTGAGCCTCTTCTCCTCCAGCCTTCCGGACTGTACTCTAGCTGGAGCTCTCGCCTACTTACATATTTCCTGGGACAGGTCGTAGTCTGTATCATTCGGGCGAGACTCACACTCAACTCACATTTACTCTTAGTTTTGGTAATAGTTTACCACCAAACTTAATCATAACTCAACTCACATTTACTCTTAGTTTTTGGTAATAGTTTACCACCAAACTTATTCATGAACTGACCTTTTCCAATAGATGACTGCAGATGAATGATTCAACATATGAGAGGGGTAGAGAGAATAATATTAGAGAGACAGTGAGATGGAGAAAAAAAAGGTTAGGTACTGAGATAAAGATAGCGAGGGAGAGGAAAGAGAGAAAGAGAGAGAGAGAGTGTGTGATAAAGTGTTGCTTGTGTTAAATTTTTGGAATGTGGTAATGGGGCATCATCCGAGCTTTACCCTGAATTATCTTTGATATATATGAAGGGAGTATGCTGATTTTGACTTGATTTGTAATTTTTTTTTACAAATTGATCAATACTTTTATCAATAATAACTATTGTTTTTACTAAATACATGTTTTTGTTGTTTCATATGCCTCCTCGTCAGTATTGCTATGAATGACTTCTCCAGGGAGAAGTACCTGCTACACCAACCAGGCATCAGCTCGACCAGTATCCAGGAGAAGTCTGCATTCGTAATGGCGCATGAGCTGGCCCACAACTGGTTCGGGAACCTGGTCGGCATAAAATGGTGGTCGGACATCTGGCTGAGCGAGGGCTTCGCCACATACTACGCCGCGCTGGTGGTCGATAGAGTGAGTGTGTGGCCGATTGCGGACACATCCCCCACTCCCCCAGGGCTGAAATGACCTCGTGCTTTGGTAACTCGTAGTTGTGAGCTCATTTGAGAAGCTTCGTTCAGCCAATTAGACATTTAAAAGACTTATTGCATTAAACCCAGAAAATACCATATAAAGAAAGTTTGTATGCATGTGTATGAGTTTGCTGAATCTGCTGAGACAAATATTGGATCGTAGGGAATATTTTGCAGACAAAGTATTTCAGTAAAGTATCTGGAAGTTCATCTACAGATCAGATTTCACAAAGTTTTTTTCTACCATAATTACTGGTTAGGCGGGTCCATCTCACATACTAGTAATGAGATAGACAATGCACACAACTGTAGAGTATTTGTTAAAGTAACCATAAAAAAAAATCATAGACCTACAGCATGACATGCACTTTAGACATGTTTAGCGTTTATTAAAATCAATAATTTCCTATTTTTATTCTTCGAATTTCAACATAGTAAGTGTTTGATATCAAGTGACTAGATAATTAAAATACACACCTCATGCCTCAACTTTTTGAGTGTCATCATCAAACAGATGCTGATAGTTCTATTGAGCATATGCATAGAAAACAAGGATCTCTAGTCGGTGGTCGATCTCGCCGGGCGGGTCGATGTCGCCTGACTGTCGCCTCGGTGTCGGCAGGTGCGGCCCGAGTGGGACCAGCACACGATGTTCGCGGGCAAGGCGCTGATCAGGGTGCTGTCCCTGGACGCTCAGCGCAACTCCCACCCGCTCACGCTCGGCGTCACCAGGTCCGAGGAGCTGCAGAAGATCTTCGACTCCATCACCTACCTCAAAGGTGCCGGTCCTCGCTGAGTACATCTTGAAAAGCCAGTCCCAAAGAGTCCACACGGCTACCACCAACCATCTCATGTCCATGCTCATAGTGTTGCTGCCAAAGAGTCAATATTATAAACGTCCATCCTAAAGAGTCCGCATGGCTACCACCAACCATTGTATGGCCCTGCTCATAGTGTGGCTGCCAAAGTGTCAGTCTTAAAAAAGTCCATCCCAAAGAATCCACACGGCTACCACCAACCATCATATGGCCCTGCTCATAGTGTGGCTGCCAAAGAGTCAATCTTAAAAAAGTCCATCCCAAAGAGTCCACACTGCTACCACCAACCATTGTATAGCCCTGCTCATAGTGTGGCTGCCAAAGAGTCAATCTTAAAATGTCAATCCCAAAGAGTCCACACAAAGTTTACCAACACAGGGCCAGCCTTAGCAGAGTTTTGCTCATAGAGTCAATTCCAAAGAGTTTATTCCAATAATCCACCACCAACATAGTGCCAACCCTCGCAAAGACATCTATCTAGTTCAAATTCAGAAGGGGCAAATGATTATTTTATATTGTTTGTTGTATAATTTAATCGAAAAAATAATGTAGCAAACACCGAACTTATAAACAATACAAGCCTAATTTTAAAGCTTTCTAGAAGTCTGTAGAAATTGATAACTTATGTTCAACATAATGTTGTTTAACATAAATAGTGAAATAGGAAACAAACATTTGAAGATGATTTTAACCCTTTGGGCACAAAGCATGTCTTATACTAGTTACTGTATTCAAGTAACCTAAATGCAGGCAACACTGCTGCATTTCACTAAATATTTGCTTCGGCCATTCCTTTGCATGTGGTGGGCAATACCTAATACATCCACTCCCCCCTTTGCCCAACATAGTGCCGATGCCAATGGACACTTGCCTGGTATTACAGAGCGAATGTGTTTAATGTATGTGCCAAACAACTAGATGGGCAGAAAATATTGGCCTCGCAATATTCTCATTCGTTGTAGTGTTTAGTCAATGATCAGTTGAGGCTGGTTCCGAAAGGCAAACAATCTTTTCAGGTGACACCACATTGCTTTCCACAGTTAAAATGCCATTACAATTTTTTACAGTTTAATAAAATTTGCTTTCATTCAGGCAGATATAAATAATTAATAGATTTTAAAAGACCATCATATAATTTTTATTGAGAGTGTTATTACAATTGTAGTCATTTTAAAAAAATGTGTAGGTACAATACCAAATGCCAGTTTCCTTTACACCAGACACTATTTATAGTAGCCAGTCACCATTAACACTAGGCATTAACCTTAAATATATATTATGCTTTAATGAAGGCAAATGTTGAAAATAAAACAATGAAAAATTGTAATAAGAAAACATTTGAAGAAATATGGCAGCTATCAGCTCCTATATCACCCCTCTCCCCAACAGAGTTAGGAATTGTTAGGAGACAGCATACTTTGTCATTTCGAACCCCAATATCACCACACTCCAACATTGAGAAAATGGAGCTCGACCAAATCCGATGAAGTTTAGTAAGTTCGAATTAGAATTTTCCATGCTTACACACATCCACTTCTGTAAAGCCCAGTCTCTGCTAACTGCTCGCACAATCCAAACACTTTACTTCACCCAAGTTGTTCCCCTCATGGCACACACCATCATCAGCTGTGCCCATGATGTAAATTCTTCCCTAATAGAGTGTATATATTAGCTGCTATTCCCTTCCAACTGCTCGCACAATCCAAATGCTTTACTTCGCCCAAGTTGTTCCTCTCATGGCGCACACCATCATCAGCTGTGTCAATGAGGTAAATGAGAGTACCTACTCGCTGCTGGCACATGCTGATGGACGTGAACTGGCCGGCAGGCTACTATGTGCTGCGCATGCTGAGCCACGCTCTGGGCGAGGGGACCTTCCAGCGGGGCACCACCAGGTACCTGAAGGTCCACATGTTCGGCACGGCGGGCCAGGAGGACCTGTGGTCGCACCTGGACTCGCAGGCCCGCGAGGACGGCGTGGTGCTGCCCGCCAACGCCACCGTGGGTCAGATCATGGCGCCGTGGAGCCTCAGGGCGGGCTACCCTGTCCTCGCTGTGCTCAGGGACTACGACAACGACACGGCGACCGTCAGTCAGGTATGGCCCGGGACGAGTTCCGTGGTTCTTGGTCGGGGTCATTACAGCATGGGCCCCAGCATTCGATTACGGGCCCTGGACCCAGGATCGGAGACGGTCCCCCACCCCCCAAATTTACAGTCACGTGCTACATCATAATTGCATGGTTATTTCTTACCCACACTCTTTTCAGAATGTTATTCAACCTAAAAAAAAAAACAGGGTATAATTATGGTTACTATTTTATAATTCCAAACTAAGCTTTATTTATAAAATATTCAATATGTTTTCTAGTTTGTAAAAATTAAAAATTGTTAAACATTTAACAATAAACAGGGCTGGGCCCGGGCCCTGGACCCAGGGGGTCCACCCAGCCCCACCAAGGCCGTGTCTACGGGGGGACCGCCGTGTGGCGCAGGAGCGGTTCCTGGACGAGGGCTCCGGCGCGCGCTCCGGCGGCGGCAAGGTGCGCCCCAGCAGCCGGCAGGGCTGGTGGGTGCCCGTCACCTCCACCACACGCGGCGCGCTGGGGTTCAACGACACCCGCCCCGTCGGCTGGCTGCGGCCCTCCGACACCCACATCACGCTCCAGCAGCTGCCCGCCGACGAGTGGGTGCTGCTCAACGTGCGGGCCGCCGGTAACTGCCGCCGCTCCAGTCTCGTCTCTTAGCTCAGCACCAGTAGGCCTTGTTTCCTTGTGATTGTACAAGTTCCAACTAGCATGAGATAACACTGATACAATACAACAATACAATGATACATAATAAAAATATAAATGATTCTTTATAAAAATATAAAAAATATATATTATTAACAAATGGAATATCAAATATTTTATCGTACTTTCAATTTTCTAAGACATCTTTGGACATCTAGCGAGTGAGGCCTGTCAGCAATCTAAAACTCTTAAAAAAAAGAAAATAATTGAACACAAAATTTACCTAATTTTTTCTATTGATTATAATACAAAAATATTCATAGAAAAAACTGTAATAATGGGGAATAAAAGAACTAGGGGGAGCAGGTACTTACTGCCCCACTTTCAAGGTCATTACCCTCTCCCCACCTCTCTTCCCTTTTCGTCCGCCTCTACTCCCTCCACCCAAATCTCCACCCCTTCCAGCTATTTATTCAGGAACCTTCCCTCCAGGTGTCATCTGCTGTTGACGGCCATGTTGTATATCATGAACGCCATCTTGTTTCCGAAGTTCACTGCTATGACCTTGAAGTTGAAGGAGGGAAAGGGTAATGTAGACGTGACCTTGAAATTGGGTCAGGAAGCTCTATCTCCGCCTATTAAAACATGACTTTTTTTGTTATTTAAAGAACTTTCTATTTCAAAAGCATGTTTTTTTTACTTAACTGTGATTGACTTATTGTATAGCTTGCTTGGTGAGTAAGAAGGCCTGTTTTGCTGGTTTCTGAGTTATGGTTCCTTGCAGTGATGTCCCAGTGTCGATTCCTTGCTGATTGTTCAATTCTGGAGAATTTACTTTCTGGGTTCAGAACTGGGTGATGTGCTGTCCGTTCACCTCAGTACTGCAGAAGGCAAAGGTGAAACACTGCAGAATCATCGACAGTTGCATAGTATGCCCCAGTCATGCTATAAACAACTATCTTTGGTGATGACTTGGGGGTACCAAAAAGTCTCCAGGCTGATTAACTCTTTGCCATACCCTAGGCACTAGCCAACAGCATACTTGGAGAATGATTACATGCCTGATGATGGGAACATGTGGCATGTTAGGAAGTTTACGGTGCTTGTACAACACTTCTATCATGCAGACTGAGCGTGGAACTGCATTAGTGTGGACCCATGTTCGAATTCCAGTCCATCCGTCTTCTATGTCTGTTTTCCATCACTCCAAATAAATACCAGGGTGCTGACTTTTGATAGTCATGGCCAATACCTTCTTCAGTTTCTCTGAGTTGTGCTGGGCTTTGGCAAAACTGTTGGCACGCACCTCGCAGGCCTCTACCGCGTGCAGTACGACGAGCGCAACTGGCGGCTGCTGGCCAGACACCTGGACAGCGACCAGTTCCGCGACGTGCACGTGCTGAACCGCGTGCAGCTGCTCGACGACGCCCTGGATCTGGCGCGCGCCGGCCAGCTCGCCTACCCGGTGGCCCTGGAGCTGCTGGCCTACCTGCTGCGCGAGGACCACGTGCTGCCGTGGAAGGCCGCCTTCGACAATCTGTCCTACCTGTACCGCATGCTGGGCGGCACCGAGACGGGCCCAGCCTTCGAGGTCAGTCTGGCGGCCAGGCCACTCTCTCTCTTGTACCACCTCTGATAGCTCCCTCGCTCTCCTGTACCACTATGATAGCTCCCTCGCATTCAAGGACAGGCTCTCATCCCCGCCTCTAATACCGCCTTCATAGTCCGATCTGTGGGCTCAGAAAAACTAATTAAAAAATGCAAATTGTTTGCTGACTGTGAAAGTGGTTCTAAAATCTTCGCAAGGTTTTAAATTTCCATGTTTGTTACAGTTATGAACCTCCACTGTGTTCATTATTGTTCAGTTTCATCTGTCAAGTGAAATTTTTAATTGCGTAGTTTCACTTCTAATATGCGTGGTGGCCTTACACACCCATTGTTTTTTTAAATTCCAGTGCTCTTAGTAAATGTAAGGTGAACAGATTCAGGATCATGGCCCCCACATTCGATTACGGGTCCTGGACCCAGGAACGGAGACGCCTCCGCCCCAAATTGTACGGCCAAGTGCTACATTATAATTGCATGGTTATTTCTTACCTATACCCTTTTTAGAATGTTATTTAACCTGGAAATACATGGTATAATTATGGTTACTATATTATAAGTCCAAATTTAAAAATAAACGGGGCTTAGCCCCGGGGCCCCTCCAGGCCCAGGCCCTGGACCAATGGGTCCACCCAGCCCCACCCTTGTGTGGGCCATGCTCAGGATTGTGACGTGGTCTCCACGGAGAGCCTACAGTCACCGAGTGCGCGCTCCACAGGGCTTCGTGCTGAGGCTGGTGACGGGGCGGTACGAGGAGCTGGGCTTCCGGACCAAGGCCGGCGAGTCCCCTCAGGCGCGGGAGCTGAGGAAGCAACTGCGGTGGTGGGCTTGCACTCTGGGTCACGAGGGCTGCGCGCGATCCGCCCTCGAGCTGCTGGACTCGTGGGTCAGGGAGCCCCACCCAGACGACCGCAACCCGTGAGTCCTTCCCCCCGTGACCCCCCGACCCCTGCGACCTCTGTGGCTCCGACAGGTCACAAGACACAGAGGACTCCAGGCTCGGCGGGAGCGGCTGTGTTCATGGGCGTCTCTGGCACATCAAGTTTGGGGGGGACATTAAATTAATTAATTAATTTAAATGCTTGTACCTCCATTGAGTTAAGTATAACATGTTTGTTTATTTTCAAACTATGCTTTGTATGTAATTTTTATTTGACACCTGATCTACTAATATATGTCATCACTGTAAATACATGTATTTTATAAACATAAAAATAGTATAAATAAAACTACTGGATGTGCTTGACAATATTGGGGGAGACATGTCTCCGGCGTCCCCCCTGCCAGAGACGCCCTTGACTGTGTTTAATGATGGAAAATTTCAATTTTACTCGATTTCAAGCAATTTCATGACATATTCCATTGTTGGTTTACATGAATGTCATAGAAAAAACTTCAAAGTATGGACAATAAAAAATGCATAAGCATATGAAGAGAAAGTCAAAAATCAGCTATAAATCATCAGCAATGGTGAATGTCATTGAAATTGTTCTAGATCAATCTTCTACATTGCAAGAATAATTCAATGAATGAATAATTCGTACCTATTGACTATCATCTGGCACGATCGAGCTTATTTCCACAATATTGTGGGTGTTGCGATACAATGATGGTGGGGCAGAAAGAGACTTCAACTACATCATAAGATGCCATCTCCGTGGGTTTAACGCCGCGTGGCTGTGCACAAAGGCCTGAAGGAACAGGATATTTAGCATTATGCATGGGATTCCGAACCACTAGAAAACCAACTTGATGATCACAGATGTTGATTCATGCCAGGATGCTTGGCATCAATTGAAGGCGACACGCTAGTGACCGGTTGCCGAGAACCCTCCGGGCATGGGGAATTGTGGGTACACAGGTTTAGCTCTCTCAGTGCAGCTGATCTGAACTGTTCAAAATAAATGTATTGAACCTTCCTGTACCCATGATTAATAATTAAAAACAATTCAACAAAAACTCGGTCTGTACTAGAGTGGGGCACATAATGTCAAAATTATGGTCTTGATGGTGAACCGGTGCCTTCAGGATTATCAGATTTCTTGATTTTCCAGCACATAGTTTCACGACATGGAAACATTACTCATACTGATTTTGACTTTGGAATGTTCTTAAATTCTTAATGGTTGAGAAAATAGACTAGAAGTAAACAAAATTAATTTGTATGGGTAATTGGTGGCTGACCTATAGTATTTGAGATTAATTTTTGATAAATAATTGAGATCAGGGTTGTTATTGAAGACATATTTCTTTAAACAGTAAGTGCATGGTAACTACCAAAGTGTTCTGAGCATTCGTAAACATTTCCAATATTTGTTAGCATGTATGAGTTTATTAAAAAAAAATATGGACATGCAATCTTATCACTCAAAATGATACTCCTCCTTGAAAGGCTGTGGAAATACAACATAAATATTTAATTAATCATTGATTAAATAACAAAAACCCAAACGGTTTTAACAGGGCCACAATAGTCCAACGCCTCTGTCCGTCAATCATGTGACCTGCAGCCAATTCAGATGGTCCGAAAAATTCCATCCATCCATCAAAAGCTTGCCAGACTTTAAATTTCCCAAGATAAATTTTGCTCAATTTCAGCAGTGAAAACAGAAAGGTTTTACGGAGAACGTGGCGGGACGTTGTAAACGAGGGGCACGCGTGAAACTGCTTTTTGGTCAAGATGATGGTGTTGCGCCATGTATGAAGGGCGACATGTAATGTTTTCATGGTGGAACAGTTTTGAAGGGTTGTATTTTATGACAATTATGGTTCATTATTAGTGCCCACCATCGGGCATGTAGCAGCACCATTCCTGCGACGTCGTGGGTGTCGCGAGGTAGGGAGTAACGTCGACCTCAGTGGTTGCGAGGTAGCCGTGAGGGGTGGTGAAGGGTGCTGAACGAGGGCTCCCTGGTCGCAGCATCGCCGCTGAACTGAGGGCGACGACCTACTGCACCGCGGCGGAGCGGGGCGGCCCCAGGCGCTGGCAGTTCCTGTGGGAGCGCCTCCAAGGGACCGGGTCGAGGACCGACGGCGCCAGCCTGCTGCAGGGCCTGGCCTGCTCCCGGGACCCCGCCTCGCTGCGCAGGTGAGACACGTCCCTCCACTCACACTTCTTTGGCATGAGTGGTACCTTCAAGTGAGCACAGCACACTCGCCGGTAAAAATTGTATTTTCAAAATAGTTTCTTTCGGATAGTAAATTAATGCGTTTATGTACGATGAGTCATATCATTTAGTTCAACATTAAATAAATAGATTTAAGAATATGTTTTTTTTATATTTGTGTTACAGTGACCATTTTTCATTCTTTTGAAAATAAACCACGTGCTACTTTGTATATCTAGTGCTTCAACACAAATAGACGAAACGCACATGCATGGTGTGCACACATTTTGATTTAAACTAACAATTTCCCCTCAGTATGCCTAAACAAGTAATATCACTAGTAAAATTTGATTTGGTGAATTAAAAAAAAAACTTAGTTCAACAACAAAGGGGTTTAGACTGTAACATTATCAACATGCAGTACTTCCTGTGCAGTTTGTAGTTTCGGGTGTTGTAACAGCTCACTTAGCATCACCCAAAATAACATAAAGTTTTCACTGAAATCTAATAGATTTATAACTTCATGTGTAATGCGCAAGTGTTTTTGATATAAATACTTGATTGAGATTTAATGCGGACTTTATAATGGGAGGAATACATCATCACAACTTAAACTGCGGATAAATGACAAGTCATTATTATGCATTGAACACCTACAGAACACCCAAATAAAACCATCAAACCCAGTGCTAAGTCCGGGATGAGCTACTCTAGCCCCGCCGGTCCGCAAGTCGTCACGAGCCCACCAAGTGCTGTGTGGTGGACGGAGAGACCAGGTTCTGTGTGGTGGACGGGGAGGCCAGGTGCTGTGTGGTGGACGGGGAGACTAGATGCGATGTCCATGCCCCAGGCTGCTGGACTGGTCGCTGGACAGGAGTCCACGCATGCGCCAGCAGGACAGCGCGGCGGTCTTCAGGGCCGTCGTGAAGACTGAGGTGGGCGCCGACGTGGGTCGGCAGTTCCTCCAGCAGCGCTTGGACGATGTCGTGCAGGCGTAAGTGCAGACCATACCGCGGTGGGCTTTTGTGTCTCCCTGGTGTTCTGAAGACTTCCTTCCTCACGGTCTAAAATATTGGCTCAGCAAAACTAAGTAACAAATAATATTAAAGTACAACTATATATATAAATATATCAAGGCTCTGGAAAAAACTGGGTAGAAAGATGCAATGTATGTTTGTTTAGTAACTCAGATATGATCTCATACATTCAGTTATCTGTTGCAGCAATTCCCGTGACTGTATGCTCATTGCACTTTTTCTGGGTGACAGGTGGAGTCTCGAATGTTGGCTTTCATACACTGGATGTTATGGACTCAGCAGTGTTCTTGATTTTATTATAAGTAAGACCAGGTACCACTTGGCCTGTTGATTGCTTTAAAATTATTTTCTTTTATTGGTGGTAATAATAAAATTTTAGGATTTTGGGGGAAGTGTTCAACCCCCATCTCCTTCCCCTGCATACGACCTTGACAACGACCAAAGCTTGGCTTTGTAAAAAAACATTGAACTCTCATCCGGGAGGAGCCTGTTTCGAACAGTGATCCAAAAGTATGGATTTCGGATTTAAATGGTTTCCTGAACTCCAGGAAAATTCCAGTTTTAGCCATACCATATGCCATCGCAGATTCCTTTTTTGGTTTTCCTGAGTTGTGTGGCATGTATTCGTCTTTATGATCTCCCGGACCACGACACATAAAGTCCTTCCTCTTGACACCACAGTGCAGCTCTCAGATCAGACCATACTCTTTGAAGCAACTAGCAGTTGACTGAAATTGCTTTCTCTTTTGTGTTTCAGTGTCGGGCTGAACCCTTTCTACGTCCCCACACTGCTTGATGCGCTGTCTGCAGGGCTGAAGCAACCCGAACACATCAAAGAAGTACGTATTCTACACATGATGTCATATTGCAATGAATATACATGCAGCCAGTTAACTTAAGATGTTCTGGAGACTGTACAATAAGTAGGGTAGATACTGGATAATGTTCTTTGGTTGTTTGCAGACCAGATCCTCTGGTAGCATTGCGAGAAAATGCGGGGGAATAAATTCCTACCATCCCGTGCATCTAAAATACTAACCACAGCTTGCTGACTCAATAAACCACAGGGACCATTTTACAACACTTGTTCAAGCCAACACATTAGTTAACAAGTGAAATAATCCTGCATTATGGCAAAACTTTGATAAAATAATATTTGCGTAAATTCCTCATGTACATATTGTGTACGATTTATTATTTATGCAAAGGGGTGCAGAAGCTGGAAATATGTTATTTTCATGAAACATCTAAAGAATTCTCGGCCAGTAGAACGTAAGAATTTATTTTGTTTATATTTAAGAAAGAATGCCTCTTCATGAGCAAGTATAGCGAAAGGAACGGGTGGAAAATGTAATATTTGATAAGGCAGCGGAATTTCATGAGATGCTCTCGATTTCAGAACCAGTGTATTTCGACACTGATTCATCTCTCACTTTTAACCAGGATGTGCTCATGTTTGCTTTATTACATTGTAAACAGTGAAGACTTTTAATCTCATAAAATAGCCTGCGCCAATTTGTTAGTCGGCCAAAACATTTGCTTAAGTGTAGTGTTTACATTGCGGAAACCATTGTAAATGACTTTATTTAATGGAAGGGACTGTGTTTAATTTCGGATAATATAATTCAAACTTATTAACCATCATCAGATGTGGTCAGGCACAATTTCCGCAATGTTTTTGACAGACAATGTGGCGATGGAGACCGTCAACGCATGCAGTCTCCTGACAATTCCTAACTCCATGGTTTTAACCATTCATCCATCTAAAGTGACATCGAACATGACAAAATTTTATCACTGCTTTGTTCATTCGTTCATTAATCCATGCATTCACTTATTCATAAATTATTAATACATTCGTTCGTTCATGAATGCATGCATGTTGCAGCTGGAGGAGCTGGCGGGACGGCAGAGCTGGCGCTCCAACTCGGCGAGGCAGTCCGTGCGGCACGCCGTGGAGAGGGCGCGTTCCAACACGCAGTGGCTGAGCCACAACCTGCAGCCCATCTCCAGCTGGCTCCAGGAACGCGCCCCTGGTGCTCCCTCACCCGCCCTCTAGCGCCCAGAGGAGCTGGTGGGACATCAGAGCTGGCGCTCCAACTCGGCGAGGCAGTCCGTGCGGCACGCCGTGGAGAGGGCGCGTTCCAACACGCAGTGGCTGAGCCACAACCTGCAGCCCATCTCCAGCTGGCTCCAGGAACGCGCCCCTGGTGCTCCCTCACCCGCCCTCTAGCGCCCAGAGGAGCTGGTGGAGCATCAGAGCTGGCGCTCCAACTCGGCGAGGCAGTCCGTGCGGCAAGCCGTGGAGAGGGCGCGTTCTAACACGCAGTGGCTGAGCCACAACATGCAGCCCATATCCAGCTGGCTTTTGGCGCGTGTGTCTCTACTGGTCCTTGGTGCTCCCTTGCCCACCCTCAAGTGATTCAAGTATCTGGCCCAGAGGAGGGCTCAAGATCAAAATGACTGCAACGGTAACTTATCCAAATAACGCCCTAGCTGGATGGAGTCTCATGCCAGCTTACCCAATGTTTTCTGATAGCTAAACAAAACTAGGTGTTGTGACCGTACCAGATGTACATGGTTCTGTTTATAAAACTATGGTCTAATGTAATGGTTTCTTTTTTAGGTTGTTGTTTTCCTGTTAACTGAAAGTCGTACACGGGGTTGTGTATTTTCGACTTATAAAAATACCTTTCATTGCTGTAAGAATACCTAAACAAAATTTTCATAGAATATTTATTTTTCTCGTCACGAAAAAATAATTTTGGACAAAGCCTGCGTTGTGTTTTTGCTTTTTACATGTTTAATAAAAGGATTTTTTGTAAATGTTGTTATAAAAAAACCTTGTGCATTTCGCTTATCTTACATATATTATTAAACTGGTCTAAGGATAAATGTGTATACTACTTCCAGTGACTCTGTTCCTACTCCAAGGCTACTGAAGTTTTGGCTTCTGGGACAAAAGCTGTTCAGTGTCCCTGCTGAAGATGTTCTAGTGCTTCAGCAGCCACAGGTGGACATTCTGATTGCTGGGAATGTGGCAGTCTTAACCTCTATTTTCATCTTGAGCGAAATATAACCTCCAAATTGTTCAAGGAATTTAATATTATTTAATGTATAAAAAAAGTATATATGCTTATTAATAAACAACCTTTTCTATTGCGTCAAATAATTTCCATACAATAATTACAATAATAAGTGATGCAAACAACACGAACTCACCAGCAAGTACAGATGCCATTCCAACTGACGACACTGCCGAAGAACGTCACATACCAAACCAGTCTAGATAGAAAGAAATAAAGGAAGGAAGTGGGAGCTCTCTGCCACAGGCAGTATTTATAAACTACTTTGTTTTTATTAAAGCAACAATGTTAACAAACACTAATCAGCGATCTTGGCCTACATACCATTAGTATGGCAGCAACTGAGATGGACAGGCCTTAAAAAAATATTAATTAAAAAAAAACTTTTTAGTATATGCAAGAAAAGTAAATACATACACAGTGTCCATATCTTTGCTAACGTGTTTTAAAAATCTTGATCACTTGAAACTCAGACCTAAGGAGCGGACCCACTGCTTGTGTCTGCTACAGCCTCGTGAGACCTCAGGTTGGTCCTACCACGAGTCACATCCGGGATCTCTCACTGGTGAATGGCGTCCTCAAATGTTCGCCATTTACCAGTACTTAGGGTTGGAAGGGACATATCCTGGAAGAAGCAGTAGTCCTTGCAGCCACCTCCTTGAAGATTCCAATCAGAACGGAAATAACACAAATGAATGGAAGACCTTCCAGCTTGCAGAGTAATGCAAGGCCAGCATTAATATTCAAGATTCTGATGAAATAGCAAAGTTAATCCATTAATTATTTTATTTTTGATTTAGAAAAATTACAATTCTACACACACTCCTACAGATGAGATTGCACCAATATAGTAAAAAAAAACAATGCTAGTTTTGGGATATAAAAATGGACTACATTGATAGGCTATTTCGCTCCATGTCATGAGTTGAGTTCAAGTTTGGTCCCACCACCTCTACATGCCAACCTATATACTATTGGCTTCATTTTGTATATATCGTTAAAGAACCACGAGTGTCTGGAGATGCAGAAGAGGACAGATACAGCTACGGTGACTCGTCGCCATCGTCGTCGCCATCGCCGACGTCATCCGCCTGAGACTCGGCCTCCTGGTCCGCCTCCTCCTGGTCCGCCTCCTCCAGCTCAGCGCGCAGTTCTCGAGCCTGCTCCAGTTCCTCTTCGTCCACTGCCACCTTGTCCAGCCTCCTGAGGCGTGGCAGGAAGGCCAGCACCTCCAGTCGGTAGTCCTCCTCTTCCTCTTCTTCCTCCTGCACACCCATCAACAACACTCATAACAATCGTCCAGCCTCCTGAGGCATGGCAGGAAGGCCAACACCTCCAGTCGGTAGTCCTCCTCTTCCTCTTCTTCCTCCTGCACACCCATCAACAACACTCATAACAATCGTCCAGCCTCCTGAGGCATGGCAGGAAGGCCCACACCTCCAGTCGGTAGTCCTCCTCTTCCTCTTCTTCCTCCTGCACACCCATCAACACCACTCATAACACTTGTCCAGCCTCCTGAGCCGTGGCATGAAGGCCAGCACCTCCAGCCGGTAGTCCTCCTCTTCCTCTTCTCCCTCCTGCACACCCATCAACAACACTCATAACACTTGTTCAGCCTGCTGAGGCGTGGCAGGAAGGCCAGCACCTCCAGCCGATAGTCCTCCTCTTCCTCTTCTTCCTCCTGCACACCCGTCAACACCACATGTAACACTTGTCCAGCCTGCTGAGGCGTGGCAGGAAGGCCAGCACCTCCAGACGGTAGTCCTCCTCTTCCTCTTCTTCCTCCTGCACACCCATCAACAACACTCATAACAATCGTCCAGCACCTGAGGCATGGCAGGAAGGCCAACACCTCCAGTAGGTAGTCCTCCTCTTCCTCTTCTTCCTCCTGCACACCCATCAACACCACATGTAACACTTGTCCAGCCTCCTGAGGCGTGGCAGGAAGGCAAACACCTCCAGTCGGTAGTCCTCCTATTCCTCTTCTTCCTCCTGCACACCCATCAACACCACATGTAACACTTGTCCAGCCTGCTGAGGCGTGACAGGAAGGCCAGCACCTCCAGACGGTAGTCCTCCTCTTCCTCTTCTTCCTCCTGCACACCCATCAACAACACTCATAACAATCATCCAGCCTCCTGAGGCATGGCAGGAAGGCCAGCACCTCCAGTCGGTAGTCCTCCTCTTCCTCTTCTTCCTGCTGCACACCCATCAACAACACTCATAACAATCATCCAGCCTCCTGAGGCATGGCAGGAAGGCCAGCACCTCCAGTCGGTAGTCCTCCTCTTCCTCTTCTTCCTGCTGCACACCCGTCAACATCACTCATAACAATTGTCCAGCCTCCTGAGGCATGGCAGGAAGGCCAGCACCTCCAGTCGGTAGTCCTCCTCTTCCTCTTCTTCCTCCTGAACACCCGTCAACATCACTCATAACAATTGTCCAGCCTCCTGAGGCATGGCAGGAAGGCCAGCACCTCCAGCCGGTAGTCCTCCTCTTCCTCTTCTTCCTCCTGCACACCCGTCAACACCACTAATAAAACTTGTCCTGCCTGCTGAGGCGTGGCATGAAGGCCTGCACCTCCAGCCGGTATTCCTCCTCTTCCTCTTCTCCCTCCTGCACACCCGTCAACAACACTCATAACACTTGTCCAGCCTCCTGAGGCATGGCAGGAAGGCCAGCACCTCCAGCCGGTAGTCCTCCTCTTCCTCTTCTACGTCCTGCACACCCGTCAACTCCACTCATAACACTTGTCCAGCCTCCTGATGCATGGCAGGAAGGCCAGCACCTCCAGCCGGTAGTCCTCCTCTTCCTCTTCTTCCTCCTGCACACCCGTCAACACCACTCATGACACTTGTCCTGCCTGCTAAGGCGTGCAGGAAGGCCTGCACCTCCAGCCGGTATTCCTCCTCTTCCTCTTCTACCTCCTGCACACCCGTCAACAACACTCATAACACTTGTCCAGCCTGCTGAGGCATGGCAGGAAGGCCCGCACCTCCAGCCGGTAGTCCTCCTCTTCCTCTTCTTCGTCCTGCACACCCGTCAACTCCACTCATAACACTTGTCCAGCCTGCTGAGGCGTGGCAGGAAGCCCTGCACCTCCAGCCGGTAGTCCTACTTTTCCTCTTCTCCCTCCTGCACACCCGTCAACAACACTCATAACACTTGTCCAGCCTCCTGAGGCATGGCAGGAAGGCCCGCACCTCCAGCCGGTAGTGCTCCTCTTCCTCTTCTGCCTCCTGCACACCCGTCAACACCACTCATAACACTTGTCCTGCCTGCTGAGGCGTGGCAGGAAGGCCTGGAGTGCAGTGGGTCGACGGGACTCACCCCGCCGGCGAAGGGGTTGCCGGCCACCACCAGCACCTGGAGCGCGGGCAGCGCCGCCAGCTTGCGTGTCTCTCTGGCCGCGGCCAGCCGGCAGCCGCGCACGTTGAGGTAGCGCAGCGCCGCCAGGGAGGCGGGCAGTCCGTCCAGCGAGGTCAGCGGGTTGTCACGCAGGTGCAGCACCTGGGGCGGTCCACACGGTCCACATGGTCACACGGTCCACACGGCCTGACGCAGGAGAGTGAAAATAACTAAAATACGTGTTCTCAGAACAACCTTTTGGCATGAAACTCCAGGTACGTAGTCAAAGGCCTGACACAGGAGAGTGGAAATAGCTGAAATACGTGTTCTCAGAACAACCTTTAGGCATGAAACTCCCGGTACATAGTCTAAGGCCGGACGTAGGAGAGTGAAAATAGCTGAAATACGTGTTCTCAGAACAACCTTCAGGCATGAAACTCCCGGTACACAGTCAAAGGCCTGACGCAGGAGAGTGGAAACAGCTGAAATACGTGTTCTCAGATCAACCTTTAGGCATAAAAATTCCCGGAACATAGTCTAAGGCCTGACGCAGGAGAGTGAAAATGGCTGAAATACGTGTTCTCAGAACAACCTTTAGGCATGAAACTCCCGGTACATAGTCAAAGGCCTGACGTAGGAGAGTGAAATTATCTGAAATATGTGTTCTCAGAACAATCTTCAGGCATGAAACTCCCGGTACATAGTCAAAGGCCTGACGCAGGAGAGTGGAAATGGCTGAAATATGTGTTCTCAGAAAAACCTTTAGGCATGAAACTCCCGGTACATAGTCAAAGGACTGACGTAGGAGAGTGAAAATAGCTGAATTACGTGTTCTCAGAACAACCTTTAGGCATGAAACTCCCGGTACATAGTCAAAGGCCTGACGCAGGAGAGTGGAAATAGCTGAAATTCGTGTTCTCAGAACAACCTTTTGGCACGAAACTCCCGGTACATAGTTGAAGCAGGCGCGGATACAAAGAAGGGGGGGGGGGAGGGGCGATAGGGGCAATCGCCCCCCTCTCCTTTTCACCCAGGGAAGCAAAATCGATGATGTAGCCAAATACATATAAAGACCCACGCAATGTCTTACATGAAACCGAAATATCGATAACTGTGTGCCACATTGACACAGAGTAACTTCACTCTGGGCATGTTTCCTTCATCCTTCAACTTTACAGCTGTCCTGAGCCCAAGGGAAATCGTAGCTTGGGTTAGAAGGGGGTGGCGGGAGACAAGCTGGGCTGTCCCATTACTGGAGTGGAGGGTGGAGTGAGGAGAGTTGCAGTACGACCACAACCAACCCCCCTCCCCATCTATACGCCGCGCCAACAAACCTATAATTTTTCCGTGGGGTGGACCCCCGGACTCTCCCATTTTAAATACTTTTGAAACCTACATTGCCCCCCCCCCCCCCCCCCTGACAGCAAACGCTGGATCCACCCCTGAGTCGAAGGCCTGGAAACGGCTGAAGCACGGAGCTGACCTGGAGGCTGGGCAGCGCCTCCAGCCCCTCCAGCCGCGCGATGGAGTTGGCCGCCAGGTACAGGCCCTCCAGAGCCTCCAGGCGCAGGCCGGAGACGGAGGCCAGCGAGTTGCCACGCAGCTCCAGGGTCCTGAGGCGCGGCAGGCTGTCCGCCTCCAGGCCGGAAAGCTCCTGGAGGCCGCAGCGGCTCAGCTCCAGGCACTCCAGCAGCGGGTGCTCCACTCCAGCCGCCGAGGTCAGGGGGTTGTCGCTGACTGCCAGCACCTGGAGGAGGCCCATGGGCGGCAGGTAGGGGCTCGTCAGGCGGTTCCCCGCCGCCTGGATGCTCAGCAGCTGCGCCATCTTCGCCAGCACCTGAGCCCACCACGTCTGCGCTCCGGCTGCCGTCTCTACCCTGGAGACTGCGACGGAGAGTTCAACGCACCAGCAGAAACGTAACTCACAAAAAAAAGATAGGTGGGAAGGGGTGTTGTCTGTAAAGTCGGTTTACGAACGATAATTTCACGTGATAACGTCACAAGAAAACATTGATGAAAAATTGCATTATTTTTAATTTTCAAATATTATTTACAGTTTTTTGCAAATTTAATTTAAATAATTTGTCTAAATACTTATATTCACGAACAGTTAGTTATAGAAATAAACTGAAATCAAATCAATGTCATTAAATTTGTTAATTTAAAAATGACGAAATTGGACGAATAAATCAAATTTTTTCAAATTGCTTGCTTTTAAAAAAGGCCCGCCCTAAACCTGTTTTGATATTATGGAAGATTTTCTCGCACGGTGGTTGGCCGGTTCTTCCACGCTCGGCTCAGGCGGAACTTGACTGTGATTCACGCTTTTTCGTACGTGCAGCCGTTGTTCATGGATTTATAAGACGTTATCACGTCAAAAAAAAAACAATAAAAACTTTTATCAGTAATATAAAATAACAGATATTGTTTCTATGATAGAGAAAAGTTTGAACTTCCAAAAAAAAATTTTAGTGCTAAAAAAAGAGACAAGCAAGGATTTTTCAAGCCTAATTTTTCTTGCTAAGATTTGTGATCAATTTTCATTGTGCTTATTCTCATAAGTTAAAACATATGACCACTTATCGACTTTTGGTGTTCTCGGTTTCGTACGTTGTAAACATTGCACAATGGCAGTGGTCTGACCCGTGGCCACGTCTAAGTTCACCTGGCTCCTTCCCGACTGTCCGACAGCGGAGCGGCTGTTGGAGCCCCTGCGAGTCATGCCGCAGGTAAAATACTTACATCGCGGCTTTTCCGTAGTCAAATAATAACATTACAAAAATACTTTTTTTTTTTAATGCTAAATGCGTTACTTTCGTCTTTTCGTTTTGCTGTGTTTTTGTCTCGTTTCAAATGTTGTGCTGAATGTTTTGGGTTCGGTATTTTTGTGCTGTCAGCATTCGTGGTTTTTTTTTCGTTCTGTTAGTCCATTTTTGTTTGTTTTTCTTTGTTTGTTGACCATATTCATGTTGTGGAGTATTGTGTGGTGTTAAATCCTGACAACAGCAATTTTTTGCTTAATTTGTGTTTTTCGTCATTAGTGTTTTTTGTAGTTTTCTTCTACAGACATACATGTGCTTAGCAATGGCGTATGTCCAAAAGCTTACATCAAATCATGCACTCCTATTGCACAAATCTTTCAAAGATAATAGGCGTTACTTTATTCACCCTGAACACAGCGTTTCTAAATCCTTATTGATGGCTGAGAAAAATACCGTTTATAGGTCACGTCAGATGGTCTATGCAGTTGCAGCGGCCGTCGCCTTGTACTTTGATTGCGTCGCCGAACCTGCGGTTATACGTAAATAAGAATGTGCGTATTTTGTATTCAGATATTGTGATTCAGTGGAATGTAAACAATAATTAAAAAAAAAAAATACGCGAGTTCCTACCGTGCATCCAAACCCAAGCGTCAAAACTAGACAGGGATTTTTTTTTTTTAAATAGCAGTAATAGTCGCGAATCGCCGACATGTTAAATGCGTTAGCACCTAACATGACGTATAAAATTAATTGTCGTTACGTGTATCGAACGTAATAATTAATTTTTGTACGTCAGGTTACGTGCTATGCAATTAAAGCACAACATGGTGACTACCGCTTAACTGCTGGAACCAGTAGAAATTTAGAAACGCTGTTTTCAGGGTGAACAGAGGAACGTATTTAGTATTCACTAAAAGTATTTTCGAAATGTTATTATGTTATTCACGGGGAAGCCGCGACGTAAGAAGGTAAATATGTAGTTGGGCGATATTTGTTAAAAAAAAAAATAATTTAAAATTCCGAAAATACTTTTATTCTATGCTTTTAACTTCCTCATTTCATAAAACCCGGCGGAGATAACAAATTACAAATACTTCAGGAGATATCGCCGTTCTTATTTTGCAATACAAGACCTGTGCAATCATTCGACCATGCCGTGTGTTCGTGAATGCCCAATTAATTAAAATGGTCGATTAGGTCAGGTCAGTTACATTATACATATTTTCAAACTATGTGGACATTAAAAATAATATGTATTAATTTTAATGGTTATTTAGTTTTAAAGTATTTATAATGTAACTGACCTGACCAAACAAACCGGGACAAAGGATGAACAGTAGGAACTCACGTAATTTTTTTTTACTTATTACTTGCACAACAATATCCAAATAACAAATAAAACATTAAAATTTTAAACGTTAAAAACTCACCTAAGTTAGAGGCGGGTAAACAATGGTGAACACCGCAAGAAAAAAAAATTCATACTCGTAAACAAGAAACAATGGTCCACGCCGCATGAATGCACAGGTATTGTGATGAAAATTAAAAAAATTCGATATCTCCTAAAGTATTTGGAATTTCTTATCTCTGCCGGGTTTAATGAAAAGAGGAAGTGAAAGAGCATATAATAAAAGTATTTTCGGATTTTATAAATTTTTTTAACACATATAGCCCAACTACATATTTACCTAAGAATATTGCCGGCGCCTCGCCTCGCCGCGCCGCCTGACGCCTGACCTGGAAGGCGTCGTCGCGCAGCAGGTTGCCGCTCACGTCGACGAACAGCAGGTGGCGGAAGACCTGCAGCGCCGACACGTCGGTGAGCCGCAGGTCGCTGACCTTGGCCAGGAGGTAGGCGTGCTGCAGACCCGAGGCCGCGCGCCCCAGGTTCGCGAGCCCGTCCTTGGCCTCCTCCAGGGTCAGCGCGCGCTGCTCCTCCACCTCCGCCGCCTCTTGTCCCACCCCCGGTTCCCCCGCTTCCAGCTCTTCGTCCTCCACCTCCTCTTCCTTCTTGGCCGCCTCCTCGTCCTCCACCTTCTCCTCCTCCTCCTGCTCCTTCGCCGCCTCTTCGTCATCCTCTTCCTCTTCCTCGCCCATGTCTTCCAGCTCCTCGTCAGACATCTCGGCCGCTTCGCCTCTCCCCTGGCGCTAGACCCTACCTCCACCACACGCTCACGGATAAAAACAAAATATCCTTCCAGCAGCAGTTAACGTCAAGCGCGTCTACGTGGTTTCAACATATTATCCGAATCCTCCATAGAGTAAGTAAAGGGAGAGGCGCCACTCCCATGGTAATGATCGTTCGCTTGAATTTGTAAACAAAACCCTTGGCGATCATACCATTTCTTTGCAACTTGACAACGAAAAAAAAAATTACAGCCGAATACAACCTGAAGAAGGTTTGGCGCGTGACAGATCAAATTTAACAGGACTCGGTATTTTTTTCTCAAAACAGTACGCATGGAAGTCAGGTTAGCACATTAGGTTTATAAAACATACCTTGTAGGTTCTGCAGGTAATCTGTGGAACGACAGGCCAACGTGCTCTCTAATTTTCGTTTTCGGCAATATGCCACGCAGCCAGGGGCGTAGCCAGGATTTTATTTTGGGGGGGGGGAAACATTTGGCTATTAACCCACCCCCCTTTACGAAGCGGGGGGTCCGGGGGTCCTCCCCCGGAAAAATTTGGATTTTTACGTGCAAAATGGTGCTATTTTAGCAGTTTTCATAATATAACATTGAATATTGTTCTGCTGTAAACATTATTGATTTTGAATATTAAAATAACACAAATTACAAAATCAACTCGGGTAAAAAAAAAAACCTTCCACACATTTCGGGGGGGGGGGGGGGGGGGAAGGGATGGATCCCTATGATCCCCCCCCCCCTTCCCTACGCCCCTGCACGCAGCACCTAGTTTTAAGTGACATTTTAAAAATATACGCTTTTACTTTCAAATCCCATTATTACCACGAGGCAATACAAAGATGGCCGTATGATAGCTCGAAGCTCGACCACAGAACAGAGAATCAAACCCAACAAAATTATAAAAAATGGCATCACAAGAAACTATTTATAATTAGAATAGAAGTAATTTCTAGTACTGTAACAGCAACTTAGATTAACACAAATTAATAACAACTGGACATGTAATAAACTAAAGAGATCAAAACTTGTAATCTATTTTTCCCGATGTTTGGTGAAACATGGTATGATCCAATTTTTAAGGCTTCAGTTTGTCCTATCTACTGTCATCCCCCTGGTAAAGGGAATCCTCAAGCGTGTTTGCAAATATATTGGAAGAGTCCGTGACGGAGCACGAGCTAGAGAGAATGAAGCACGACAAATCATGGCGGTTATAGGATCAACTCAGTGCTGCTGTACGCCCAGGGTAAAGTGGCGCATACCTCCGCTTTTTATATGACATCCAACATCTTACCAACAAAAAAAAATAAAAAAAACCCATTGTCAATGATTAGGTTTCATAATTCCGCCGCATGTATTTTTTAAGCAAGTATTATATTGTAACAGCTTTTGTACAATATAAATGGTTGAAAAGGTCAAATAATTCATAGAGGTATGGTTGACACGTGGAGCTATTAGTCTATGGAGTGAGTGTATGTTCTGTATTGGAAGTCAACTGGTTAGAAAAAAACAAATTGCAACTGTTTATAAAGGAAAAAAACTTGAAAATAACTCGCTAGGAAGAATCGTAAAAATTTAATAATGTAGTAAATATTGCTAAAAAAAATAAATAATTAAAGCATGATGCCAACACATCAACAAGAAATTATCATTGAACTTAACTATAACAAAAAAGTTATTTTGCTGTGCAGACAAGAAACAAAATTTGTGGTTGTCCATGCACAAAGGCCCTAAATAATAGAAAATTCGTAAAGCAAGAATAATCGCATCGAAACACAATCCTGAGCGCTATTAGTGGATCCCAGAATGACGTATTCTTGTTAATTCCAGGTGATATGAACACATGTTATCAACTTGCCTGGCCAAACGATTTTTCGTATTACTTCCGTGTTCGTTAACATATAATATGTAGAGAAGAAGAGCATAAGAATAAGAAGTAAATAAGTTAACATTAAATCAGAAATTGTCAACTCCTGTGAGTGAGAAGAATATATAATCTGGATGAAGCACCCGACGCGTGGATTAAGCACCCAACGTTTTCATACTTCCTTACAGCCTATAATTATATTGTAGTCTGTATTAATGTTGTAGTCTGTAAACACTGAGAAGAAATAACTGAGATTTACGGGGTTTAACTACGTCTGTCATAATAATGTTACAATTGGAGGAAATACAGGCACAGAAATGTTAGCTGAAATTAATTAATTAGAGTTTTTTTTACTAGCCAATATGTACACTTTTATTTTCTCTCAATTACAGAGACATAAATAATTGTCTACAAATTAATTACACTTTCATAAGTCCACTATTTACTGTCTCCATTGGAGCTCGGCTCGACAGTGGCTGTGTCTACTGTTCCTCTCTTACCACACACCTCGGTCCTCACACACTGCCTCGCACTATTCACTCGTCCGCCGTACACACAACACCGTCCCCGATGCTCCGATATTCGCCCACGAAACCCAGTTCTCGTCGCCCACTATCGCTCGCCAACTCTTCACTTCACTCTCCGAGAAGCTCCGCAGGCCGGCGTCGCCTCACGAGATGTACCTGCCGAGCGCCACCCTGGATCTGAAGAGTCGCGTTAACCATGTTCCCAGACTCAACACCCGAAGCTGCAAGAACGATGGCGTCCTAGTTACGCCACTTCACGCGATGGAGCCCTGGAAACCTGCCGAAACCTTCAGAGTGACCCGGAATCGTTGGTAAGCCGCTAATGGGATTCGTGTGTAGCGTTAGGGAAAGGGTGAACGGGGAGGGCTGGTGGTAGAAACCGGAAAATTTCGCGGATTCATTTCGTGATAGCTAAAATACAAATAGTTATACCTCAGTGCTGCCTCTGCTATTGGCTCACAACTCACCTGGATGACTCTGGGCCAATGAGAAACACCCAACCAAAGCTTTATCGAATCACAGGCTGCTACGTTGGGACGTCTCACAAGACAGCAGCCAATGAGTGGGTGACATTTGACAGAGTGTACGTAGAACTATGGAGTTCATCCTACAGGCCATTGAACCCGCGAATTTTTCCGGTCACTAGCCGGTGGTGTTATCCCTTGGAATTCTGCAGGCTGGCCGGCCGGCTTCGTCTCTAGCAGCCTCGTAACAATAACCAACTACATCAGTGCTCGTATGCCTTCATCAACAGGAGCCTAAAGCTGGAGTCACAATAACACGACGGACACGACACGCCCAGTAGCCAATGAAAGACAAGGTCGCCGTTACGTCGACACGACGAGATACGCATCCCATTGGCCCCGCAAGAAGTAGATTATAATTTCGGCGTGTCATGCCGCATGATGGAAAACCAAACGGAAACCTTACATACCTAAACTTCGAAAATATTCACCTACTTAGTAAATCTTTATGCTAAAAAGCGAAATTTCATTTTACGTGTGGGTACAATTACATATTTGTAGTGTGCCTTCAACTGTTTATGTAACGTTATTATTCTACATTGTCAACATTTAATTTTAATCCTTTGAACAGCTAACGGTAGTATAAATTTTTCTGGTACTTTTTTATAACACATTTATAGCTTCCTTGTAGCTATCATTTCGTGCCAGAGACGACAAAATGTTCTTTTTTTATGCACTTCAATTTCCAACACGGAATAAAATATTTTTACATGACCTACGCTGTTTTTAGCACATTCTATACTGAATTTTATGAACGAATTCGGTATGGGAAGATTTGCCGACAACCATGTTAGAGTGGTTCATGTTAATGTTGTCGTGGTATTGTGACTGTCGCGCTGGAAGGCTGTACGATGTAATATTGGCCCGCGAATATTTTGACGTCCAGCCAATGAACACAGTGAAAGGGTGCGAAGGTTTGCATTCTAACTATCGACTAAACGAATGTGCGAGATTTGCTTACCTTCACTAATGACAATGACTAGGGACTGGAATAATTCGCGGTTTCAGTGACCTCTAGGATAGACTTCATGATCCTTTATGTGTTCGGGAAAATTACACCTGTTTATTGGCTAATATTTCGTGAAACCTGTCGACTGGAAAGTTTTGTGATTCGATACTTATTTCGGTGAGGGTTATTCATTGGCTCAGAGTCCTCCAGACCAAGTGTAGTCCAATCACTGAAGCAACAAAAAGTTAAACGCATTTGGATTCTAGCCTTTCGCGAAATGAAACCGCAAAATTTTTCCGGTCTCTACTAATGACTAGAGACCTGCAAAATTCGCGGATTCAGTGACCTCCAGGATAGACTCTACTACACTCTACACACTCGGGCAAATGCCACCTGATCATTGGCTGCTGACTTGTGAGTCGTCTCGACCGAGTGTCTGTGATTCGACACTTCTTTGAGCGAGGGTCTCTAACTGGCCCTCATTACTCCAGATTAACAGTGAACCAATTGCAGAAGCAGCGCTAAGGTATAATTATTTGAATTGTAGCATATCACGAAATGAATCCGCGAATTTTGCAGGTCTCTACAGTAATTACTAGAGACCGGAAAAATTCGCGGATTCATTTCGTGATAGGCTGAAATTCAAACACGTGTACAATTATTTTGGTTCTGCTATTGGCTCGCAGTTTAACTGGAGCTCTCTGGGCCAATGAGAGACTATCGACCAAAGAAGCCTCGAATCACAAGCTGCCCAGTGGAGAGGCCTCACAATTTAGTACCCAATGAACACGCGTGGATACTTGAGAAGTGCAGAGGATAATGGAGGCTATCCTAGAGGTCATTGAATCTGCGAATTTTTCCGGTCCCTACTAATGACCTTGTTGACAACAAGACGTAAACACGACTGCCTTGTCTGCCTATCCACGTGTCCCGTGACCCCCTCCCGCCGGATAATCCAGGCCACACTTGGACTGTTCGCGTCCCGCCCCGGCGGCGGTGTTGCCAAGTCGGGCGCGCGGAACTGCATCGGACACGGGTCGGCAACTCTGCACTTTCTACGGCCAGTTCACGCGCGCTTGTTCGGTTTCCCTCGCTTGCCGACACACGACCGTCGAACGGTTCAGTGGTCACAGTTCCGAGGTCCTACCGCCACCGTGGCAAACGCCCGTTGTAGAATAATAGGTAGGGCCATGCAGATTTCGCGAAAAGATTTTGAGACCAGCTGAAAGTTAGAACACTGTAGCATCGTCTGTGTTTCGTGATTGGGTGAGTTTCTTCCAGGTACATATCGATTGTAACAACACCAATCACAGTGATCCAGTGCGGAAGCAAAGGCGTCTTGAATGGCTCGGGCAAACAAGGCAACGACTTCTCTCGCAGACGGACGCCAATCACAAGGAAGAAACCACAGGTGCGGGTATACCTTGTTGCAGTCTAATAGGTTTGCAGATCTTTTCGCGAAAAATGCCTGCCCCTAATAGTAGGCTGCACGAATTGCACTTTGAAAACACACGTGTGTTAAGGAAAATATAAGGTATTCGCTGATGGGTCTAATCCAAATCTGGAATTATGTTCTTAAAGGAGGGATTTAAACCAGAATTTAGCTATCAAGAGAAAGAAATAAAATAATATATAGCGAAAACACGCACATTTAAGCTATGAAGTTTGATTATTGAACTAAAAATTACATATTTACATGCTTAGGGAATTGTTACGAGGATGCTAGTGACGAGACTGGCCAGTCAGCCGGCACCAGACAGTCTGCGGGAGGGGCGCGGTGCAGATAGCGCCCGCCCGTCTATTATCGCTACACGGTAAACCAATCAGCAGCGGCGCCTCTCTGCCTCTCTCGAGGGTTCGGCACGTCTGCGCGGGGTGTGTTCCAACACTTGTGTGATATTCGAGTAAACATCTATAGTGAATATTACAGAGCCAGTTTAGTGCCACCCTCCCCTTCCCCTAGTTACGTCACTATCTTAACACAATCTTAACAGGAGAGAACGCAGAATTTTAAATTCCTGGAGGGGAAAAAAAAGGGTTTGGAGAATAGAACCAATTTGCTTGCTGTTTCCTTACAAGTTCTTTCATTTTGTCGGTGGGCATGATGGATGTTTTACACAGTTCTTAGGATTTCCCGGATAAGGAGCAGTGGCGGATCCAAGGAGGGGCACCAAGGGCAAGTGCCCCCCCCCCCTCCCCCGAAAAACCCGTTGTCTGCTACATTAATATTGTCGACAAAAATTATTGTTTCTGAAACCAATAAAATATTTTAATATAATTAATGAATTTATTGTAGAATCATAAAATCTGGTGGTTGGATGTTATGTGTAGTGTGAGTAGATTTAGTAAATTTAAGACGTTTTTTTTTTCCTCTGGCTACTCTGAAATCCTAGCGTGCCCCTCCGAGGTGAACCTGTGGATCCGCCGCCGATAAGGAGGGTGTGGGAGGTCAGACACGAGAGGTTACAGGACAGCGAGAAACGAAGCGGCGGATGCACACCCGAGGTCGCGTGTCCGCGTGTCAAGTGCGCTCGGCTCTTGTTCCGGGTCGCGCGAGGAGCTCGTGTTCGGAGTGCCAGAGGCGTGTCACGTGTCCCGGCCGCCAGCCACGCCGAGTCACCAGGGACACCGCGCTTCTCGGTCGTGCTGGTTGGGAACCACACGTCACTTAGAACTGTCATAACTTAGAAACACATAACTTAGAAAAACACAACTTAGAACTGTCATAACTTAGAAACACGTAACTTAGAAAAACACAACTTAGAACTGTCATAACTTAGAAACCTCGAAAAAAATCCACGTAACTTTGAACCATCATAAGTTAGAACGATCATAACTTAGAACCACCCCAACTTAGAAACACGCAACTTAGAACGGTCATAACTTAGAAACACGTAACTTAGAAACACGCTACGCAGAACCACACAACTTAGAAACGTCTCTAACTTAGAAACACACAACTTAGAACAGGCATAACTAAGAAGATTCTATCTTGTGTGTTTCTAAGTTGTGACAGCACCCCATGCTGGTTCGCGTGTCCCTGCCATGTCTGCGTCCACCTACCGCCGTCTGTCCTCCAGCCTCTCTCGACAGTCGCTATCCGCGTGACCGCGTCCGTCTGTGCGCTTTCTGCTGAACTACACGGCGGATTTGATGTGGTCTTCACACGGCCCCCACGTTCCATCTCGGGCCCTGGACTCAGGATCAGTGTGCAGCCACGTACATTACAATTGATAGGTTATTTCTTACCTAGAATGTTATTTAACCTGGAAATACAGAGTGCAACAATGGTTACTATTTTATAAGTCCAAAATAAGCTTTATTTATATGCTTTTTTATAGTTTGTAAAGATTATAATAGTTAAACATTTAACAATAAACAGGTCTGGGCCCGAGCAGTGGACCCAGGGGTCCACCCAGCCCCACCCTCGTGGGGGCCATGGTTTTCACCATCATTTCAGGGTTGTGTTCCAAGACATTCGGGCAAGGACTGCCTCGTTTGGACACAATCGTAACCTAACTCGTATTCCAGGACGTGTACAAACTCAATCCCTGTCAGTTAACGTAAAATAACCCGTTTTAATAAACTGTGTCCTATACGAGGCTAGAAACTGATTGTAGTGCATTCTAGCGGACGTTTGGCAACAATGGACATATTTGCTGCATTAAATGTTTCACAGATAGCAGCACATTTGCGCGAATTAAATGACGTTATTTTTAATTTTCTCAAGTACTTTTAAAGTTGCAATTATTTGTTTTTATAAACATTGAAGTGTACAAAATGTAATCCAGAAGAGTTTTGCAATCATTAGGGACTGAAAAAATTCGCGGGTTCAATGACCTGTAGGATGAACTCCATAGTTCTACGTACACTCATTCAAATGTCACCCACTCATTGGCTGCTGTCTTGTGAGACGTCCCAACGTAGCAGTCTGTGATTTGATGCTGCTTTAGTTGAGTTTTTCTCATTGGTCCAGAGTCATCTATGCGAATTGTGAGCCAATAGCAGAGGCAGCACTGAGGTATAACTATTTGAATTCTAGCCTATCGCGAAATGAATCCGCGAATTTTTCCGGTCTCTAGCTATCATAAAGTTTCATTTGGCACACCAACAAGTTTGGTACGTCCTCCGACATTCACAATTAATGACTATATACGAGTTAATGGCGCCAGATGCGGATGAAATGAACGAATAAGTGAGCTCTGCGCATGCGCGGAATTTGAGCGACAAAGCAGCAAAGGATAGGACACACAAATCTGTTGCCTAAAAATAAGAGACCAGCCGTGTCCTATAGTGCACTAGGAGTATGGTTCGGTTCATCACCTACGTAAACCTTTATATTTGTGTCTTGAAATATCGGTCTTAGAGAATATCTCCCGGAAGGTTTATGTGTACTATACATCAATTTTAAATTCAAAGACAGTAGAGATAATCCCGATGATTTTTTAATCAAGTCACAAAATAACGATTATATAGCGCTTACGCGGCTTACGCTGACTTAAATGACAGACAAATTAAAGCAATGTGCAATAAATAAAGCGTAGGTTCAAACGTTCAATTTTGCAGGAACAGATAAAATCTGTTTGTGTTGTCTCATGTGAAATAAGCTGCCAACGTTGTTTACAAAGAAATTATTTAGTCTGGGCATTGGGCTACGTGTAAGTACCAATGTATATAATTATTTGAAAAAAAAAGCAGACGCCTTAGAGAGGATAGCCACAGAGCCACGGAGCCACGGAGACAGGCTAATTGGAGTACCGTGTAGCGGTGATAGAGGGACGGGCGCAGTCTGACCGCGCCCCTCCCGCAGGCTGACCGACTGGCCAGTCCCGCCACTAGCATCCTCGTAACAATATCGCAAACATGTAAATATGCGATCACCAGTGTAACCCGCCTTCCGTCCAACATGGAAGGGGGGTTGCGTCCTCGACACACTCTGGGCAAATACAATTAAAAAAATGGAATACCAAAAATATTTTAAGAGCTCAAAAAGATCAACCCCTCTATTTACCCAAGGTGTCGAGCCAAAAATGGAAATATTATTAAACAAATTATAGGCTAGTCTTTGGCTAATAGTAATAAAAATGCAGAGTACAAATATGTGAATCATACTTCATCACGATACTTCAGATGGTAATGCAGTTATAGATATATGGCAGTTACTGGATTTTAGTATGAGCATAACCATAAATTACAAAGATGGTATGCAAAATCTAAATTAACATATGCGATACATGCGATCTCCAGTTAGGAAACAAGCAGGTTCAGCACAGGCCAAGCAGGGCGCGTGAGCAGGTTGGGGACACTGGAGCTGGAGGCCAGGGCTGGAGGGGGGTGGAGGGGCAGTGCCGGGCTGCGGCGGGCTCAGCACGTCATTAGTCCACCGGACAGCGAGCTGACAACTGCTCGGACCACGCCCCAGGTAAGTCTTTCTCGCTCCACGCCAATTTTTTCCCCTTCAAATTTCAAAGCTTTTTACCATCACTATAGAGACCTGAAAAATTCGCGGATTCATTTCGTGATAGTCTAGAATCCAAAAACGTTTGCATTTATACTGCATCAGTAGAGACCGGAAAAATTCGCGGGTTCATTGACCTTCAGGATAGACTTCAATATCCTCTACACACTCGGGCAAATGCCAACTGTTCATTGGCTGCTGACTTGTGAGTCGTCTCGACTGGGTGGCCTGTGATTCGACACTTCTATGAGTGAGGGTCTCTAATTGGCCCTCAGTCCTCCAGATTAACAGTGAACCAATGGCAGAAGCAGCACTAAGGTATAATTATTTGAATTGTAGCATTTCACGAAATGAATCCGCGAATTTTTCAGGTCTCTATGCATCAGTGATTGGGCCACAGTTTATCTGAATGATACTCGGCCAATGAAAAACCTTTAACAAAAGAAGTATCGAATCACTAGTGTCCCAGTTAACAAGTGTCACGAGTCAGTAGCCAATGAGCAGATGTAATTTTCCCGCGTGCGTAGAGGATCATGGAGTATTATCCTACAGGTCATTGAAATCGCGAAATTTTCCGGTCTCTAAACTTCAGTCATTGCTTCTTTGCCGAAAAATAAAAGTTGTATAATTTAATTTACTTTTCAAAAACACATTACACTAAAATAAAAAAAAATAAAAAAAACCTTTGGTCATTGTCTGTGAGCATTTAAGCTCAATTTCTATTAATCTCTGTTTATACAATGTTAAAAAAGTAAACTGCCACGGTTCCTCCCTTGCTTTAGCGTGTTTCGCATTGGCCGCTGATCCGAGCTAACTGGGGCCGCCACCGGTTCGGATTACTCGAATAATTACCGTAATGCAACATCATTTACCAAACCACACCTCCATACGCGTTTACTTATTACGTAAAATTTTTTTTTTTACAAGCACGGAATCACTAACCATGTTAATAATTAGCTCAATACATAAAAAAAAAAATTGGTTGTCTGTAAAGTCGGTTTACGGACGATAGTTTAACGTGACAACGTCATAACAAAACATTGATGAAATGATTGCATACTTTTATGAATAAAATTGAATCATTTTTATTTTAATAATAAAATAATAAATACTTGAAATTATACTAGTAATCAGATTTTTAAAATGCAAGAATAATTAACCTTTATTGCCGAAATTGTTGTTGTAATAAGCAATGAAAACCACATTAACTTTTCACTTCACTTTATAAACAGTCGACGAAACAGTTCACGTGTAGATGACTTGTAATTAATTTTAAATCTGGCGTTTTGCTATAAAGTTTAAATATAATTATGAACAAGTTTTCATATAAATAAACTGTAATCAAATATCTATCATCAGTTATATGAATCACCATAATTTTTTAGTCAATTGTAACATAACCTATTATTACAGCACTCGCCGACAGCGTAACGGAACACAGCGTAACGGAACACAGCGTAACGGAACAATGAGCGTAACGGGACACTTTTTCGTGCGTGCATCCGGCGTTCATTGATTTATTAGACGTTGTCACGTCAAACAAAATATTTTTTTTTTTTTTTTTTTAACCCTTAACTCGTTCGGATTTTTGGATAAGTGCGGGGTTTGTACCAGCGGGACTCCAATACATATGAACACTTTTGACTCATATACTTTGCTCATGTACTGATCTATCCTTAGTGCTACAAGTGAAGTGTCTGTTTGGATTCTCATCTTTGCGTTCCTCTGTATGTCGCTATGTTGTCCATTTACTGTTTTTTTTGTTGCAACTGTCTCGTTGTTGCCCGTTCACTGTGTTAGTCTGTGCTGTGATCTTCTGAGAAATTCCTCCACCAGACTTCTCTGTGCTGTCTCTATACATTTAACATTTTGGCATCGGCTAATTTTGACTTGTTTTCTCTGTGATTGTGTACTCTTCTGTCTTTGCCCGTCCTCTGGGTTTTCTCTGCGACATAAAGTGCAAACTGCCAACTGCGTACATCCAAAATAATGATTCAAACCAAAAGTTCCCACAGATATGTCTATATTCTTTTGGGAAGCCAATTCCCGGTTCTAGTTGTTAATAAAGTTACTGTGCCTAACTATTGTTCAGAATTTTATTTGTTTAATTGAATGTAAGTTTTTTTCCTAAGAATTAATTTACATTAAATGTTATAATCGTTTAGATTTGGATAGTTTATTTATTTTGATTTATCATCGTTTTTATTGTTGGCCAAGTTAAGGCGACAGGTATTTTCTTACACTTAACCACATTTTCCGCTATTAAATCATACATTGAATAAAAAAAATCTTACACAGCAGTTTTGGACCTGCTGGAGTCACTTTGCCACTTAACCTGTCATGACAGGAAACAAGACATCTCAGTAATCAAATTGAGGCATAATTGAGGCACGTACAAGAATGGTTTGTAATACCAGGAGAAAAAAAAATTATAAGTTTTTAACCGTCGTAAGCAATGAAGGGAGAAATGTACTTTCTTGCCAATTTGCATTATTTGAACTTATAAACGAACGTATTTCACTTGCAAGTAGTAAATATGATTTCAGCAGGTTGAATCATGTGTAGGTTTGACCAAATGGTTTGCTGGGATAAGTTCATACGTGATGAAATTAATGCTTAGCTAGTGATAATGTAGCTCGAGGAATGGCGATAGTTGCTGTGTGGGTGTGGAAAGTAGTCCAGTGTCGGGTGGAATGAGGAATACTGACATTCCTGTGTCGAGTCTGTCTGTCTCCGAATATCGGTTACGGAACTCGACACACTTTCAGGCCAGTGAGTCAGTTTCTTCGCGGAAGTGTACTTGCATTACTGATAAGCTGCGCTGTTAGAAATTACAGAAAAACCAATGACTTAAAAAAAAATTGGTTGTATGTAAAGTCGGTTTACGGACGATAGTTTAACGTGATAACATCATAACAAAACATTGATGAATTGATTGCATACTTTAAGAATAGAATTGAATAATTTTTATTTTAATAATAAAAGAATAAATACTTGAAATTATACTAGTAATCAGATTTTAAATTGTAAGAATAAACAATATTTATTGCCGAAATTGTTGTTGTAATAAGCAATGAAAACCACATTAACTTTTCACTTCACTTTATAAACAGTCGAGTGGAAGAGAGATGATGCGGCGCAAGCGTACAATGAGCGTAACGGGACACAGCGTAACGGAACAATGTGCGTAACGGGACACCTTTTCGTGCGTGCAGCCGGCATTCATCGATTTATTAGACGGTGTCACGTCAAAAAAAATCACCTCGAATAAACGAATATTTCCTCGTAATTTCATCTAGCTGGTTCTTCGTAGAAACTACGACGTATTTCGTTTTCCGAGTCGCGTGTTGCGTTCTGAACAAAGATAAACACACACGGGGAAATATAAGAGTGTTCTTCTTACTGTAGAATGATTCGTTAATATACCAAAAACATTATTTCGGATTTTTTTTCTAACCTAACTAAAGCTAAGTGTATTTTGGAGGGGTCCGGGTTAGGGAGGGACCTAGGTGCGTCTCAGGCCGAAGCCTATACGCCTGGTCATGCTGGGATTAGCCATGCATCATGTGCTAGGAGGGGATTGGCCAGCCATGGCAACGATTGGCGCCATGACTAACTCCCCTCACTCTTAAATCTAGACTATAACTAGAGATAGGTTGGGCCCAGGTAAAACCTGCATATACACAGGGAAAACCCTGGGCACATTCATGCGGGATGCAAATTGGCATGCATTACGTGTAGGAATTTACAGGAGACAGAGGATGGTATGTTCAATGTGCCCATAAATTGACGAAGACAGCCGTAAGCTTACGAATATCCCTAGATGATTTGTAACACGTTTTCTTCGCGAACTGGAGGTCAAAATTTTTAACAGCGAGGCTAAAATTTGTAATTACATATTTTCTGCGTACAAGAAAGTTCTTAACTCTAGAACAGTAAATGATTGCAGTAGGGCCTATGTAGGACAAACATATGTGCTTGATCGGGGGAAACTGAAAGCGGAAAGGCTCGTTGTGGTGTGATAGATTCATAGAGGCATGCATATTTCGCGAAAAGATTCCTCTATTAGCTGAAAGTTAAAACACTGTAACATCGTCAGTGTTTCGTGATTGGGTGTCTTTCTTTCAGGTACACGACGATTGTTTACAACTCCAATGACAGTGATTCAGCGCGGTAGCAAACGCGTCTCGGTCGAACCAGGCAACGACATCTCTCGCCGGACGGCCGCCAATCACAAGGAAGAAACCGCTGGTGCGCGTATACCTATTTGCAGTCTAATAAGCTTTCAGATTTATTCGCGAAAAATGCCTCCCTTTATAGATTCAGTATTTTTATACTTTTAGTTTGCGTTAGGGAAAATTCCTATCGTGTATGTCTGAAAACTCTTTTTTTTTTTGGCGAAGCATAATAATCGAAATCACTTCCGGATAATATGCTCCCGTGGTTCGACGCCCTGAGCAACCACGTGATCAAACCAGGACTCGAACACACGACCCAGGTCCGGGAGGAAGGCACTTGACCACTGCATCCACGATCCCGGAGCTGGATACACGACCCATCACCGCCACGACGGTATAGCGTTGCTGTGGGCCCGTGTGGTGGAGTGGTTCGTGTGCAAGCACGCTGTTGTACCGAGCGCGCGTATAGGTAGTAACGGAACACAGCTATTCACGGCAATGCGCGGAGGTGTCTCGCACGGAACCTACTGTTCATTGACCCAGATCCAAGCGTCCGAGCGGTGCGCGTTCATGCACCTTCGCGTTGTCAGTATTGTCGTGGGAGTTATACTTCTTTAGGCGCGTTATGAACATGTGATGAGAGTGAAATTTTACGATGTGTGTACACCATGCAAAAAAAATTTTTCACAGTATTAAAAAAAATTGGTTGTCTGTAAAGTCGGTTTACGGACGATAGTTTAACGTGACAATGTCATAACAAAACATTGATGAAATGATTGTATACTATTATAAATAAAATAAAATAATTTTTATTTTAATAATAAAAGAATAAATACTTGAATTTATACTAGTAATCATATTTTTAAAATGCAAGAATAATTAACCTTTATTGCCGAAATTATTTTTGTAATAAGCAATGAAAACCAAATTTTTTCACTTCACTTTATAAACAGTCGACGAAACAGTTCACGTGTAGATGACTTGTAATAAATTTTAATAACTGGCGTTTAGCTATAAAGTTCAAATATAATTATGAACAAGTTTTCATATAAACAACTGTAACCAAATATCTATCATCAATTATATGAATCACCATAATTTTTTAGTCAATTGTAACATAACCTATTATTACTGCACTCGCCGACAGCGTAACGGAACACAGCGTAACGGAACAATGAGCGTAACGGTACACAGCGTAACGGAACAATGAGAGTAACGGGACACAGCGTAACGGAACAATGAGCGTAACGGGACACAGCGTAACGGAACAATGTGCGTAACGGGACACTTTTTCGTGCGTGGAGCCGGTGTTCATCGATTTATTAGACGTTGTCACGTCAAAAGATACATACAAATACAATTTATGTATCTGTTTTTAAATATTATACTTTAGTGACTGATATTGAATACTGGTCCATATATATAAAAAAACCTTTATTTTTGCGATTATAAAGTGTTACAACTAGTTTATAAATTATTTTAAAAGCATATTAATATAAATTAAGTTATATTATAGTTCTTTAGGTGCGTTATGAAAAAAAAAGTGATTAGGATGAATCTTTACTATGCGCGCGTAGCATGCAACAAAATTTGACAGGATGAAAAAAAGGCTACATAAAAAAAATATATACATGCTTTTAAATCCAATACTTTAGTGATTGATATTGAATACCGGTTCATAAAATTAAAAACATTTATCGATTGTGAATATTCGTGGTAGAAATTTTGTTTACGAACTTTTTTTCAAGTGTATTTATATAAGTGAGATTATATTTCCGTAAGTATAATTTGTTTGCATTATAGTTATTGATTTATATTACTAATTAAATAAATATATCGATTATTTTATTAAATTAAAAAATAATAATTTCTTACACGTGTTTATATTGATATAGAATACTGATTATTTATCAATGATTTTAAATAAGATTGAATTTTTACCAACCGAATTTATAATATCACTCCATTTATAAAATTATTTTATTTCTATTTTTACATTCGCATGGCAATTAAAGTTAGTTTTTTTTATTGCGCCGAGTAAGTGTGTTGGGGTGCGCTCAGCGGTGACAGGCCGCTGTGTCGATGCCACCCGGGGCTGGGCGGGCCCCAGCGCAGGACGACTTCGGCGACCTCCGTGGGCCGCGGCGGGTGGATGACCTCGGTCCAGGGTCGCCTCGTCAGGCGTGACAACCCCCCACCCCTCCCTCCCCAGCCCCAAACCAGGTACCGACTCCGGAGGGGGTCGTTACCACAACGCCGAAATACCATAACGCCGAATGTCAAAATTGACCTCAACGCCGACGGCTAGAAAATTGCTATGTACCACAACGCAGAAATAACAACTTAATGAATTTGTGTGTGTTTCTTAAATGTACCTTAACGCCGAAATACCACAATCAAACCTAACCTTACCTAACATAACCTAACCTAGCGTAATATAGGTAACCTAACCTAACTTAACCTAGCCTATCCTAGCCTAGCCTAACCTAACCTAGCCTAACCTAACCTAACCTAGTCTAACATAACCTAGTCTAACCTAACCTAGTCTAACCTAACCTAATCTTTGTGGCAGTCCTTCAATGACATTTTTCGGCGTTAGTGAATTTCGGCATTGTGGTAATTCGGCGTTGTGGTACACAGCAGTTTTCTAGCTGTCGGCGTTGTGGTCAATTTGGAATTACGGCGTTGTATTTCGGCGTTGTGGTCAATTTGGCATTTCGGCGTTGTGGTGCGTCCCCCTCCGGGAGGGGGGGGGGGCTGTCGCTCAAGTAACAGAGGCCGTTGCAAAACATCACGTCAAATAAGCCGAGACTGGCCTTGGAATATTTAAAAATCGAAGGTATCAAACACTGAATCATTAAGGAACCCGCCTCGTCAGGGGTGTACGTGTTTTAGTGAGACGGGATGATAAGCGCGACGCTCGCTGGTGCTTCTAGCGTGGTGTCTCCTCTGGACTGGCGCGCAGTCTTCTCGTCGTCACAAGATAACTGTGAAATTTGAGCGGTGACCGTAACATTATACGGCGGCTAAATGAAGATAAAGGTGTAATGCAAGTCCCTTAAGTGCTTTCAATAATCTGTATTGGTTGCTATACGCCTAAAAATTACTCTGAAAACAAGCGTTTCAGCCATTTTTTTTAACTCTTCTAAAAATACAGTTTAAAAACCTTATCCGAAATCGAAAGTACTTTTCGGCCCTCAGCGAACTCTTAAATGCTTTTCGTAAACAGACCCCCACTCGGATGTGTTGAGCAGTTTTGAAATCGCATTTGTTTTTCCTGAAGCTCTGCGCACCGTGTTTGTGCCCGGGTGGGCGGGGCAGTAGCGGAACCAGAAGGGGGGGGGGGGGGGGGGCTAAGGGGCTCAAGGGCCCCCCCCCCAAAAAAAAGCATCTGGGTCCACTATTGTATTAGTGTTTGCCTTGATAAAGCCTAGCCTCAGCTGGGTCAAGCCCCTCCCAAACAAAAATCCTGGATCCGCCACTGGGCGGGGGCCTTGAAGATTTACGCCAGGGGCCCCCGAACTATTTACTACAGTTCGCGGCGCGCTTACAGGTTCAGTGTTTTGTCGCGGCGACCGCTGCGCTGGTCCGAGGCTTGGTGTGACGTCACTCTGCGCATGCGCAGAAGGAAACAGGTCGGGCGGGTCGCGGAGTGGTTTTGTCAGCCGACTTTCCTCCGCGCAGTTGCCTCTTGCGCAACTGGGGGTCGCCCGGGGGACGTTGTCCCAGGACCCGTTCCAGGTCGTCATTTGTCATTTACGCCCCACACGGATAAACTTGCCCACTTCTTGGGTGACTGAACTTGAAGTGGCATAGAAATGGAAATACTTACTAGCTGAGACCTCAGGCTGTGGAGCCGGGAGCCAATCCGTCATCTTGTACTGTAACGTCACAGCGGCCATCTGGGATGGCATTGGCCTTGACCTTGACCATTATCCTTAAAATTACTCAAGTTTCCCGTTTTTAAGAAAAAAATTCCGAAAAAAAATATCCCTCAAAAAATTTGGATCAGCCATTTTCCTCAGAAGGAGGCCATTGCCATTTTACTCGGAGAGTGTGTTTGTTAGAACGTTCTGCCATCTTGGATTCTAGGACTTTCCGCCATTTTGAATATCTTCTGCATAGAAGCCACCGAGAATTGGCACGTGGTCCAAATCTTCGAGGTAAATAGGTCTTAGGCTCCGATTCGCGAACCTGGGTCACACGGAAAAATTCGGGACTCCAATTCGCAGTGAAACAATTTTCTAAGACGCCTTTCCGCTGGGAGATTCCGTACAATGTTTCGACGTTAGCTTTACGCTTTCGTGTATCTTTCTTCTTCGTGTTAGGAAACACTGTTCGAAGCAGTCAATTGTCCTTTGCGTCTTTAGGCTTCATTTTCGTGCGTATTCGCTTACAAGTTTCGGCAAGATATCCAGCCATTTGTAATTTGCGTTAGCAGTAAACGGATGATATTTTAAACAATAAAGCGAAAAAGACAAAAAAAAACTACTAAACCCCGGATTTGCACCTGATTTTCGAAACAATTTTATTAAAATACTTCTCATTCTGTTAAAATTCATTAAACACTTAATACTATAAAGTTTCCGTTTGGCTTTGTGAAATTTGATTTGCTCCATCCGCCACAGATGGCAGCACCGTGGTTACACATTTCCATTCCATGCGAATTCCGATCCATTTACGGAATTACTCCCACTAAATGCCGCATACAGAGGGCTAAGATGTTACTCATCAAAATACATCGAGGGCCCCGCCTACCCGGGCACACATGCGGTGTGCAGGGCTTCACTTGCTCAAGATGTCCGAGTGGGGTCTGTTTGCGACAAAGTATTTAAGAATTCGCCGAGGGCCGATAAGTAGGTATAGTTTGAAGGCACGTTTTCAGAGAAATTTTTTAGGTATATAAAACAACCGGTACAAATTCTAGAAAGTACTTAAGGGACTTACATTACACCTTTATCTTCATTTCTGCGCTATATAATGTTACAGTCACCGCTCTGGTTTCACACGACGATAAGACTGCGCGCCAGTCCAGAGGAGATACCGTGCTAGAAGCACCAGCGGGCTTCGCGCTTATCATCCCGCCTGCTGACACAGATACACCCCTGACGAGGCGGGGCCCATGATACCGTAGTCTACCCTTTGTCTCCAGTCCGAGAGAGGCCCACGGACGTGTTCACCTCCCGAGATGCAAGCACCACAGGGCGCCGTGTTGCAGGAGCGATGCAGGCATTGCGCCACCTCTTGCTGACCTGCTTGGCCGCGCAGATGTGCGCCGCCTTCCGTCTGCCGCGAGACGTCCTGCCCGAGAAGTACGCCTTGCACGTCGTCACCCACCTGGGGGACCACGGCGACGACTTCAGCTTCGAGGGAAGCGTGCACATCCAGGTGAGCGCCGTCGACCGCCAGCCACAGGGTCTTCTTCGCGCCGTGAGCCTTCATCGTGTTACAGTTTTGTCTTTCACGTGAACCAGCGCACATTTTGTTCCATCGTCCAATTGAATAACTTGATAATGTTCGCAGGCTTTCACGGCCCATTGTCTGAAGTAGCTTGGCTTCTGGGTTGTAGCCGTGTCCTTTGGCGAATAATTCACCGACGTTTCGGTACTCGGTAGCAGGGGCGCAACAACAGGGGGGGGGCAAGCTTACATCAAGTTACAACCCAGAAGCCAAGCTACTTGATTAACTTGAATGTGAAATATCCCTTCTAACGCGCATGACAGCTTCTATGCCCAATTATCCTCCAGTTGCTTTGCGCTAGGCCATGGTGGCTGAGCGGACACGACTTTCCAGCCCGATCGTAGCTCAGTTTGGAAGCGGGCCGGTTTTTTTCGGACGAGGGCGTCCCTGGTGAGGCAGTTTGAATCGTCTAAGCTTGTCGCAAATTATGTCAAAAGTCAAGCTCACAAATACGTCAAATAAAACACAAAAGGTATAATGATTGGTCCGAAAATTCGTTCGTTTCCCTGCGATCTCAATAATTATCAAACATGGAAAAAGACCGAACACACACCACTGGCTTCTTATCTCCATGGCTTGTAGCGAGAATTAACCCGACCAACCCGTACCGCCCAGACCACACCTGGCGCGCTCTTGCGGACAAAGTTCAACTAACGCTGGTTTAATAAACCCGCCCTCTTGGTCTAGTGACTGGCATGTCTGGCTGGTGGGCCAAGTGGTGCGGGTTCTGATCCCGGCCAGGGAAGGTGAATTTTCAAAACCTTCTCCCTGGACTTAGGACCCGATAGTCAGCGCTCTTTACTTCTCCCTGGACTCAGGACCCGATAGTCCGGCAACCGCCGAGCTGCCGACGGCCAGTGACTGCACCGTGTCCCCGCCGCAGGTGCGCGCGCTCCGCCCCACTGAAGTCATCGTGCTGCACAGCAGAGGCCTCGGCATCGACGGCGACGACCTGCAGGTGACGCAGCGCTCAGGGGAGCAAGACCACGACCACCCCTTAGAGAACCTGTACCGCGGCATGGACTTCGAGCCGCGGGACGACCTGCTCGTGCTGCGCCTGAGCCGGCCGCTGAGCGAGCACCACATCTACGAGGTGCGCGTGCACTACCGCGGGAACCTGACCGGCGGCCTGGACGGCTACTACCGCAGCAGCTACAGCGACGCCGGGGAGAAGCGGTGAGTCCCTCCCGCCGTGGGGTGCCTGACCCTCCCTTCCAGCATAGCGGCATTTCCTCACCGCTACAACCCGTCATGCCTCATAGCAGCGGCAGGATTGGTCTTTCCCACGTAGTCTCTTTGCGTGTTACCATAAGCTTGTCTTTCATACAAACTTGACATATGTGTAAACTTCGGAGTTCTAAAAGTCGTACCGTTTCCTGAGATTTTTAAAATGTATGAATAAATTTTCTTTTTTAAATTCAATAGCAAAGAAAACAATGGTTAGACTCGAAATATTTTGTTCAAAAAATTGGCATATATAAAAAATAACTTTTGTTTGAAACTCGGGGGTCGAGGGAGATAAGGTAATTTAGTTTTCAAAATGAATCATCCTCGACAGATGCTCGTCCCAACAGATCTGACACCTCGCGTGTTGCTGATGGCACGCAGCAGCAGTGTACTTGTTGAAGCGCTGACTGGCGTTGACGCGGACCCCCGCAGGTGGCTGGCGGTGACGCACTTCGAGCCGTCGGACGCCAGGAAGGCGTTCCCGTGCTTCGACGAGCCGGACATGAAGGCGCAGTTCCAGGTGAACCTGGGCAGGAGGGCTGGCTACCTCAGTGCCAGCAACATGCCCCTGAAGACCACGGAGCCCATGTGAGTTGCTGGGTCGGCGAGGCGCGGTGTCGCCTCTGGACCGGTCGTCGTAAAATGGGACAACTGTAACATCTGAGCGGCGACCATAACTAGGGCCATGCAGATTTCGCGAAAAGGTTTTGAGACTAGCTGAAAGTTAAAACACTGTAGCATCGTCTTTGTTTCATGATTGGGTGAGTTTCTTCCAGGTACATGTCGATTGTAACAACACCAACCACAATAATCCAGTGCGGAAGCAAAAGCGTCTTGAATGGCTCGGCCAAACAAGCCAACGACTTCTCTCGCAGATGGACGCCAATCACAAGGAAGAAACCACAGGTGCGGGTATACCTTGTTGCAGTCTAATAGGTGTGCAGATCTTTTCGCGAAAAATGCCTGCCCCTAACCATAACATTGCCTGGCGGAGTCCATTGTTTGCTTTCAAGAATCTGCACTCTGAAAACACGCCTTATAAAAAACACAGTTAAAAAACTTAATACGTAAACCAAACTGCCTACCGGCCCTCGGCGAATGCTTGAATACTTTTCGTAAACAGACCCTATCTTGAGCAGTTTTCAAGCGGTGTTGCTTTTCCCGAAGTTCCGCGCCCCCGCCTTACCCGGGCACACACACGGTGCACAGAGCTTCAGGAAAAACAAAACGATTTCAAAACTACTCGAGATATCCGAGTGGGGTCTGCTTACGAAAAGCACTTAAGAGTTCGCTGAGGGCCGAAAAGTAATTTTGTTTTTGGATTAAGGTTTTAAACTGTATTTTTAGAAGAGGTAAAATTGCTAAAATGCATGTTTTCAGAGTAATTTTTTTGGCGTAAAACAACCGGTTCAGATTCTTACAAGCACTTACGGGACTTGCATTACACCTTTATCTTCATTTCTACACAATATAACGTTACCGCTCAAATTTCACAGTTGTCCTGTGACGACGAGAAGACTGCGCGCCAGTCCAGAGGAGACACCGCGCTAGAAGCACCAGCGAGTGTCGCGCTTATCATCCCGCCTCACTAACACAGATATACCCCTGACGAGGCGGCCGGTGGACACACAGCACGTTGAATTAATGAGTGCAAATAAAAGTAAATTTATCAATTAAATTGTAGATATTGTTTCACTCCTTCTTTGTATCCATACAAAATAGTGATAATTCAATAACAATTATTCAATTTTATTCATAAAAGTATGCAATCATTTCATCAATGTTTTGATATGACGTCACGTTAAACTATCGTCCGTAAACCGACTTTACAGAAAACCAATTTTAATATCTTAATTGTATCAGGAATAGTCCAAATGTTGCTATAAAGGTTTTTCTAGTGTGACTGTTATTCCTTCAGTAGACATAGTGTTCTGTTGCAGGAACTATAATTATAGCTGAAGTTACCACGCAAGAATATAGTAACGACCACAGTGTGTGTTATTCCAAACCCAACCGTACTGTTCAGTAACACTAATAAGCGAATTATTTTACAGTGTCAGAATACTCAGTTGTGGAAGATCTCGTCTATTCTCAACTACAATATTTTGCTGCTGAGATGCGGAAAAATGTTCAGCAATAGTGACTGAACTGTTGTTGAGGACATGCATTACTGTACAGCCAGAACCCTGTTGATTTGTAGCGACGATATCACACAGTTATGCTTAATATTATTCAGATGGTCTGATAACTGTAAACAACCATTTGATAACTGCCCCTATATTAACTCTAATGCAGTTTTTTTTGGACATAAACCATTGCAGCTTTTCACTGTTTTACATGGAAAAATTCTGAAGATAAAAAAAATTAAAAAAATGAAGTTAAATATTCACAGAAAACAAGACTGAATCAGCGGTTCTCTGTGAATTTTTTATGTTCATATTTTTATTTATTTTTGACTTTCGGAATTTTTCCGTTCAGTGAAAAACTGCAATGGCGTATGTAAAAAAAAATTGCGTTTAATCTAAATTCCCCATTGCATGAATAATTTAAATAACATATTAACTGTCAAGTTGGGGTGTGGACATGGGCGTAAATCCCACGGGGGCAGAGCCCAGGTCCCTTGAAATAAAAAGCCCCTCACTGATGAGCGCGAAATCTTTGGCCCGCTGATTTCCCCTTTCCCTTTCAATTCTTAAGATTTCCCCCCTTGATCGTACGTACCCAATAATCTCAGCGTGCTCAATGGACAGGGTCAACCCCAGCTGTGTGGTCCGGTGTTGCAGGGCAGGGAGAGCCGGCTGGTTCTGGGACAGGTACGAGACAAGTCCGGACATGTCCACGTACCTGGTGGCCTTCATGGTGGCCGACTTCCTGAGCACCGAGGCGCGGAGCGGGCAGGCCCACCCCGTGACGTACCGCGTCTGGGCGCGTCCCGAGGCCATCAACCAGACCAGCTACGCCCTGCGGGTCGGCCCCAAGGTGCTGGGCTTCTACGAGGAGTACTTCAACCTCAGCTACCCGCTGCCCAAGATGGACATGGTCGCCATACCCGACTTCAGCGCCGGCGCCATGGAGAACTGGGGGCTCGTCACCTACAGGTAACAACCGTCCGGGCAGAACGTCTTGGAGTCCGTCCCGCTCAACTGCCCATTCATTGGACCTCCTCGGTACGGTAGTTGATGGCCCAGCAGAAATAGTGACTGCAGATCCCCCCCCTCCCCCGCAGTGATACACGCAGCACATCATGGATTGTCAACCTGAAAAGACATTCAATGTAGACAGTAGTGGTCCGATAACTGCTCTTACTTCTCTTGGACGAGGACGTAAGAGATGGAAACACACATCACGAATAAAGAGAAGTGGGAGGTATTCGGCATGGCTTGTGACAAGACCGTCACAGCATTAGCCTGAGAATTTTCCTGGAAACCACGGAAACGCCCAAATCAGGATGGCTTTATCATTATATGATCCCAGGTCTACACGAATTGAGACAACTTGTTGACCTTTACACCTTAACACTCAGTAGAGTTCCGAAAAATAATGAAAATTTTGAAAATGTTCAATTGAAACATGTAAACTGATAGTTTTATAGTTTTCTCTGTCATTAACTACTTTGAGCAGATAACATAGAGGGAGAAAAGCTTTACTGATAGTTCATCAACAGCGACTGTATAAACTGAAGTGCGAGCCTGACATTTGACTGTCACCCTAATGCCGACTATTGTTACAAATGCTAGCATTTTCCATAAAACTAACATATGGCTTATGCTAGTTAAGTTTCCTTTAAAAACCTTGTAGTTCTAAGTAATGGGAACTAGTGATAGTTTGTTTTATTAGGAAATTACATTGGTAACAACCGATATAAAAGATTAAGTAACACAATAATTGAACCTATTTTAAGAATAAAACTTGTATGAGTAAACTACACAATTTAAAGATGTGCTCCTTCAAATGTCGAGATCTAAATGCACAAACTGACAAAGTTTAAAGTGAATTGTTTTGTAGGGCTACATTCAGTTGAATGGCAGCCATCGTTTAGAAATATCTTGCCGGGTGACTTTTGGTCTGCTACCGAATCGGACAAGTACCTACAGTTTATGTCTCTGTTGGCTGGGTTAATCAGGTGCCCTGTCGGACGCACATCTGCCGAGTCATCTTCGGTTTCTGAAAGCTGCACGTGTGGAGGAGCCACGGGGGTTTCACTCTCGTTTTCCAAAGTGATCCAGAATCAACAGTGTCCAACACATGAAATTGTGGGGTTTTATTTAAGTATTATAATTTTTGCTTCTTGTTCACTCTAATGTCTCGAAGCCGACGAGATTTTAAACCCCGGTTGACTACAGTATTCTGGTGATGTGGATATCTTTTTGCTTCTGGCTCACTCTAATGTCTCGAAGTCGACGAGATTTTTAAAACCCGGTTGACCACTGTATTCTGGTGATGTGGATATTTTTTTTTGCTTCTGATTCACTTTAATGTCGCGAAGTTCGACGAGATTTTTAAACCCCGGTTGACCACAGTATTCTGGTGATGTGGATATCTTCTTGCTTCTGGTTCACTCTAATATATCGAAGTCGACGAGATTTTTAAACCCCGGTTGACCACAGTATTCTGGTGATGTGGATATCTTCATGCTTCTGGTTCACTCTAATGTCACGAAGTCGACAAGATTTTAAACCCCGGTTGACCACAGTAGTTTTGGCGATGTGAACTGGCGCTTGTAAGAGACGACTCACCCCGTGTTCTGGCCACTCCACCCAGGGAGACGAGCTTGCTGTACGACCCGGAGGTGACCTCGGCCGAGCAGAAGGCGAGGGTGGCCTACGTGATCGCCCACGAGCTGGCGCACCAGTGGTTCGGCAACCTGGTGACCATGAGGTGGTGGTCCGACCTCTGGCTGAACGAGGGCTTCGCAACTTACGTCGGCTCGCTGGGGGTCAACTATGTGAGTACATCTTCGGGCACCTATGCTCGCTGAGGGAGAGGCTCGCTTCGTCTGTAAAGTCGGTTTACGGACGATAATTTTACATGATAACGTCATAAGAAAACATTGATAAAAAATTGGTATATTTTTTAATTTTCAAATATTAATTACAGTTTTTGCAAATTTAATTTAAATAATTTGTTTAAATATGATCACGAACAATTAGTTAAAAAGCCCGCCTTAACCTGTTTGATATTATAGAAGATTTTCTCGCACGGTGGTCGGCCGGTTCTTGCACGCTCGGCTCAGGCGGAACGTGACAATTTTTCGTGCGTGCAGCCGGCGTTCATCGATTTAGAAGACGTTATCACGTCAAAAATATTTGGGTGCACACTAGTAATCAAATAAACATCCGATCATTTATTCTATTGATGGGGACTCCTGGCTGGTGTACCAAAGGAGTCGGGTTCGATTCCCTACTGGGTCGTGGGTTTACGTTTGCGGAATAATTACTTCTTGTATTCATGATTCTATTTTGTGTTATGCTTCACCTCGAACCTGAAGGCAAAGGCACACCACAGATGAATTACCGTGCCAAGGAAACTTTAGGAGATTGCGGCTTCCATTGTCGCACTATTTACTCTACACCAATTCATGATTGGAATAGAGCGAAAAGGGAATATTATCATCTTTATCTTTCATAAATATTATCATTATCAACACCATATTAATCATAATCAAAAATGTAATGTAATTCAGTCAAATAGTTCCTGCCATTATGTAATGAAGGAAAGGTCCATAATTCTTGTCCAACATCAATTATTATGATTCAATTTGCTTTACAAACACCAACACAGCCTCGCAAAGGTTCGCAGGACACTTTTAATTGAAAGATCTGCATATTGATGCAACAATCAAATGTCCTTGCATATATTCTGCCATTGAATTAATGATTCAAGAAAAGAATCTGTTTTAAGATACACCGTGTTAATGATTTTTATTATCATATAAAGATATGTGTTATTAAGGTAAATAAATTCTTTGCAAGAGCTCTCTGCCGTGTCTGATTCCCCGATGGTGTCCCCACAATTCCCAAAACACAAGTCATGCTAACTAAACTCCCGAATGGAATAATAACAACATACTCCCAAGCTTAAGGAGCAAAACAAAAAAAATCACCAAGTATGTACTTATAATAATAATTTCAGTGAATATAAGTTCATTCAGACAACGGTGAATAATTTAAGAAATACATTTTTCTTTTTCAATGCATCTATATTCAATGAATTATTTTCATTAATGACCCTTCAAAATTGTTAACAGTAAGTTAACAACATTTTCCGTAAGTCATGTTAAACATATCCGTTTGAGAATGTAGATAATAGAGAAACTTAACACAGTCAAACCGTTTGCACCCTCCCATCCACCAAATTGATCAATTTGTTTTACTACCAACAGTGTTAAATGAATCGTAACATGGATTGTCCAAAACGATCTCTTTTTAAAAGTTAAAATCATAATGTTAAAGACATACATTTTGTAAAAAAAAATATATATATATTTTCCAAAGTTTAGTAACTTGAGATGAAGAATATTTTTGGTTGAATTTACACTATATTACAAGGTCAAAGATTGTTTCTAAGAGTAACAGCACAGTTCTAACCTAAGAGATTTCAAAAACATTAAAGATTTTTTAAAGAAAGTGACTAGATGAAAGTGACTATATGTTGTATAGCCTTTGTACGAAAGTAATAATTTGTAGTAGCTTGGCTTCTGGGTTGCAGCCGTGTCCTTGGCAAATAATTCACCGACATTTCGGTTGATATTGCAGTCGGCATCATCAGGAAAAGTTACGTAACTTTTCCCTGATGATGCCGACTGCAATGTCGACCAAAACATCGGTGAATTATTCGCCGAGGACACGGCTACAACCCAGAAGCCAAGCTACTCCAGACAATGGCCGTGAAAGCTTGCGAACATTATTAATAATTTGTAGTTAGAAAAAAATTACCAAGATATACCAGAATAAAGGGAGTGATGGAAATGGGGCATGTGTTTGGCTGTGGCCAGGCTCACCCGGAGTGGGATTACCTCACCTCCGAAGCATTCGAGAACATCCTGACGACGATGTCGTTGGACGCGCTCAAGAGCTCCCACCCCATATCGGTCGCCGTGGGCAGACCCGACGAGGTGCAGCAGATATTTGATGCCATAAGCTACAAGAAAGGCAAGTGGGCATCTATCGGTGATCACATTTATAGACTTAATAGGTTATAGTCTGAGTCCACTGTGCTTCCAGTTACCTGCCATATCGGAGTTGCTGTCAGGTCATCGCCTGAATCCACTATTGCCAGGAATATCGGAGTTGCTATCACACTAGCGTCGGAGTCCTCTGTGCTTCCAGGTTACAGTCATATCAGAGTTGCTGTCAGGGCATCATCTGAATCCACTGTGCTTCCAGGACCCAACCATGTAGGATTTGCAATCAGGTTATTGTTAGAGTCAACTTTACTTCCAGTTTACGGTCTTACTGGAGTTGGTGCCAGGCCATCGTTTGGGTCCACTGTGCTTCCAGGTTCCAACCCATATTGGAATTGCAATCAGGCCGTTGCCAGACCATTGCTATCAGGCCTTGCCACTATGAATGCAATACGAAGGTAACAATTTTTGTAGCGTTGTGTAAAGTTCAAATATGTTCAAGTATGTTCTTGTTATCTGATGTATGGGTTGCCACAATAAGTGTATAATGGTGGTTAGGTCCCACCTCACAAGCTCCACCACCCCAGGCGGACCCTGATGGTCAGACCGGTGATGTGGTGCCTGGACCCTGGTGAGCGAACTACTGTGTGTCTGCAGGCGCGACTCTGCTGCGGTCCATCAGCCTCTTCCTGAGCGAAGAGGTGTTCCGGCGCGGTGTCAGCAACTACCTGCAGCGACACCAGTATGGCAACGCCGTGCAGGACGACCTGTGGCAGAGCCTGACGGCCGAGGCGCACACGCAGGGTGCCCTGCCCAGCGACATGACGGTGAAGACGATCATGGACACGTGGACCCTGCAGACTGGCTACCCGGTCGTCTCCGTCAGCAGGGACTACCAGCGAGGGACCGCTGCCCTCACGCAGGTACAGTTCTCGGGAGATGGCTTACCATGATGTAGTTGGCTCACTTTATACCTCTCCACCGACATATTGGTGAAGGTCATCATGGACACGTGGACCCTGCAGACTGGCCACCATATTCGCACATTAATTATGACTACCCTGCTTTCTTCACTAGACATCATCTCCTATGGCTGGGGTTGTTGCAGAAACGGTACCTGCTGGACAACTCAGAGCCTCAGAACGGGACTTCCGAGTGCTGGACCATCCCCATCACCTACAGCAGCGCGAGCCAGCCCACCTTTGATGACACTGCACCACAGCTATGGATGACATGCGACCACAAGGTCACCAACATTTCCGACATGCCTGGGCCAGGGGAGTGGGTCGTATTCAACAACAGAGTGTCTGGTGAGTCCTCTCGAATATTGAGGGGCCCACCTAGTCAGGGGTGTATCTGGGTTAGTGAGGCAGGATTCATAATATGCTTCTTATTTGAGAATAATTGTGATGCAACAGTAGTATAGGATAGTATGTCCGAGCACAGGCTGAGGTCCAAGGTGCTGGACATTGACCCCGACCACCATTTTGATTTATGACATCATGGTGGCCATCTTTGATTACCTTGACCTTTGACATTGACCTGGTTCCTGGTGGTCATCTTGGTTACCACCATATTGGAATCTTCCATCTTGGATTTCACCACCTTTGTTTCCACCATTTTGAATTCCGCCATATTGTTTTCCACTTCTTTGAATTCTAGAACATTCCGCCATCTTGGAAATGAAATCTCCACTCCTCTAATGGTGCACTTTTCGTTATGGTCGCCATATTGGTTTCCAGAAACATTGCACTTTTCATAATGGTCGCCATATTATATTCTAGAAACGTTACACTTTTCGTTACAGTCGCATTATTGTCTGTTTTCATTATGGCCGCCATCTTGAAAACCCACAAGTTTTAAGCTAGATTATCGAAAAGAATTTTAAAATTGATAAAAAATTCAAATAATAAAATTTTACTAAAAACACAGTTACATCTTTCAAACCCGGTGAGCTCATCGATTAAAAATGATGGCCGATGATGCCTCGATGGAAGCCATCGGCAAACTGACTTTCCATCACTAATGCCAAGGCAGATATGTCAGCCAGTATGGCATCACATCCGCCATCTTGTTTTCGTCTACTGGATGCCGCCATTTTATTTTCATCTGCTAGAGGGTGCTATCGCCATGTTAGTTTAATTTTTACCCATCTTGACCGCCATTTTGGAAATATGTAATATTTTAGCTAAAAATTCGTGAAAAATTCCAAAATTCACCAAAACATTTACTCATTAAAATAATGGTTACTTCGATCTAAAAAGATATTTTAATTATAAATACAATAAAAGTGAGAGGTTCGATAAATAAAACAACAAAATTACAAACAAAACAATTATAACATAATTTATACAAGAACAAAAACAAAAAAATTACTAGCATTTATCGATTAGTTCAGTCGTTATAGAGTGCGAAGCAAGTCCTTTACATGTCTTGGCATGTAATCTTAGGGCATCTACACATGACAGTGAATTACCACATTTTTCACACAGCATAGTGTCTCGGTTTCATTGAAAGGATTTTAATATATTTCGTGATGCCTCGCACTGAACATGTGCAGAAACTCCTTGACAAAGAAGAAACAGTTTGATTCTGATGGATGTAAAACCAGTCTGTCATAATTCCTGATGTGTCTTTTCAATCTTCCATAGCGTAACAACACCAGTTGCACTGATATTTGATATGTTCTGAGTTATTATTACAATCGTGTATTACATACTCACGAATTTTCAAGTTTTTGACGGTGTCACAGTACTTACAGTTGGTCGATGGAACACCACAAGTTGTTGCTTCCTAAGATATCGATTTCACTGCTGCTGAAGAATCTGCACTCGTTAAAGTCTCCTCTAGTTCTGTAGGTGATGAGGTCATTGTCGTTGTTGTAGTCAGGGTCCCCGACATTGAATGTAGTTGACATTGCTGTTGTTGTAGGTGATAGGTCATACTGGGCTGAATAACCACCAATTTGATGATGGTACAGATGTCATCGAGTTCTGCGCTAATGATGGTAAAGATGTCATCGAGTTCTCCAGTAATGATGGTACAGATGTCATCGAGTTCTGCACTAATGATGGTACAGATATCATCGAGTTCTGCGCTAATGATGTTTAAGGTGCCATCGAGTTCTGCACTAATGATGGTAAATATGTCATCGAGTTATGCACTAATGATGGTAAAGATGTCATCGAGTTGTGAACTAATAATTGTAAAGATGTCATCGCGTTCTGCACTAATGATGGTAAAGATGTCATCGAGTTCTGCAATAATGATGTTAAAGATGTCATCGAGTTCTGCACTAATGATGATAAAATGTCATCGAGTTCTGCACTAATGAGGGTAAAGATGTAATTAAGGTCTTGGCCGCTTCAGCTTTTTTGATAAGATGATAATATTATTAATTATTAATACTAATGCAGACACATGCTGTGCTGTTGCAGGTCTGTACAGAGTGCAGTACGACCCGAGAAACTGGCAGCTCATCAGCGAGGCGCTGAACGGCGCCGAGTTCACGCGCATAAACGTGCTGAACCGGGCCCAGCTGCTCAACGACCTCATGAACTTCGCGTGGACGGGGGACGTCGGCTACGACGTGGCGCTCGGCGTCTCCAGCTACCTCCATCAGGAGCGGGACTACGTGCCGTGGAGGATCGCGCTGGGGGCCTTCAGCCGGCTGGACAAGATCCTCCGGAGGACTCCCGACTACCACCTCTACCGGGTAGGCTTCGTGGAGCAGGTTGTTCATATTTGCCACCCCTTAACCCCCAAATGAGGTCATTCAATCTGCGACAGGTTGTGTGTTTCTATTATGGCAAGCGCGGGGATATTACACGTCTTTCTGTTGTGCTTTGAATTGTAGGATTTGACAGGTATTTTTGAAAATAAAATATTCACCTTATGTTTAAAAAAAACTTATTTTCCCCATCCTTCATTCCCTCCCCCCCCCCCCCCCCAAATCTTCGCTATATTTCTCGCATCTCAGATTCTCCCACCTCTAGACACCCGGCGCTCTGGGCGAATTCCCGTTCGGTCCTTTATGAACTGGGGCCGTTTGACACGCCACTGGCGACTCGAGCCAGTTATATACAAGAAGAAATGGTTACCCAATCACGCACAACCCGCCTATGAGCACTTTAAAAGGCTTTATTATTTACAGTCAATTTGATTCTAGCCTGGAGTGAAATGAATCCGGAAAAATATAGTGGTTTAGTATTTATTGAATCCATTTTGGGGGGTTATAAGACTTGGGTATGCACACTATGTTATGGTCTTTTAACATCTCTTAATGTGTGAATTCGCCCTTAACAAAAGAAAATTTCAAATGTAAAAAAAAAACAGTTTTGACCTGAACCTGTTGAAACCAGTGTGGTGTATGTCTTACTGTTCCCTCCTCTCCCCTTTAAACTCCCAAGCTCTTTCCACCCACAAGTCCTTGGTAATGTGTTCTCTTGTGTGATGATGTAACACACGTATACGACCACGTCATGAGGTTAGTTGCCCGGGGCCACAGGACTACCTGAGGAGCCTGCTGAGACCATCGGTGGCGCGGATCCACGACATCACCGACGTGCCTGAGCGGTACCTCCTGCTCAAGCACCACCTGCAGCTGGTCACATGGGCCTGCCGCCTGCACATGGGCACCTGCAGGGAGCAGGCCACCCAGCTGTTCCGCGAGTGGATGGTCACCTCGCACCCGGACTCCGAGAACCCGTGAGTGCCAGCAGTACCGTTGTCCCACCACGACGACCTACCCTCCGAGAACCCGTGATTGTTGCATTCGTCTGTCCTGTTCACATCTCACATAATGTTCACTATGGCCGGTATTCCAAGACAAATAAATAAGAGTTTAGTTGTTAAATATGCTACACCTGTACCCTAACCATATTCCTATTGTACGGTAGGACACAGCCTGCCCATTGTTTTTAGCGAACGGAATTTTGTGTCCTATCTGTTGCCCAAATTCCACATTTGCTCAGAGCTCACTTTCTTCTTAATTTCGTTTCGACGGACCTGCGTCTGGTGCCATTAACTCGTATAGAGTCACTTTTGTGATCATCGGAGAACATACCAAGCATGTTGGTATCCCAAATGAAACTTTATGATAGTGAAGCTTCCTGGAATACATTTTGTATACTCAATTGGTCATTTCAAGAAATAATCGCAACCTAAAATGTATTTGAGAAAATTAGAATTCCGGTTCTATTTTTGTGCAATGGTGCTGCTATCTCTAATACTTTTGTCTTAACAATTGTATCGATGGTCGAGAAACCTCCACTAGAATGCATTGAAACCAATTTCTAGTCTCGCGCCAGGGCACCATCAATTAAAACTGTTGCCGATTTATTTCTTTTCTGGAATTCGGTTTGGACACGTTTTCGAATACGACCCGCGAATTAGGATACGGTTTTATCCGAACAAGGCAGTGCTTATTCGCTACCTTGGAACACAGCCCTAAATCTACACACGTTTGAAGTGCCCATATTTTTCTTCTTCAATGAAACACAACATTTTGATAAAACGTCACATGTGTGTTTTAGCATTCCTAGAGATCTACGGAGCATCGTCTACTGCACGGCTGTCAAGTACGGTTCCGAGATGGAGTGGAACTTTGTCTGGGAACGATACCTCAATGCCAATGTACCATCAGAGAAGAACACCTTGCTGAGTACTCTCGGCTGTACCAGAGAGACATGGATTCTCAGAAGGTAGAGAGAGATGACAGTGTTCAATGGTCCGAACCAAACAACGTAAAACTTTCAAGTAGCTTGGCTTCTGGGTTGTAGTCGTGTCCTTTTTGAATAGTTCACCGACATTTCGGTCGATATTGCAGTCGCCATCATCAGGGAGCAGTTACCTACTGAGGTTCTTACAAGTTATCCTGCCTTTATATACTCTCGCCTGAGAGGAAGGTGCTAACTTGTAAGAACCTCAGTAGGTAACTTCTCCCTGATGATGGCGACTGCAATGTCGACCGAAACGTCGGTGAATTTTTCGCCAAGGATACAGCTACAACTCAGAAGCCAAGCTACTTCAGACAATGGCCGTGAAAGCCTTCGAACATTATTAACGTCAATCTTTATACATAAAAAATAACAGTTCTTTTATCGCCACTAAATAATTATTTTTGTTAGTATTTACCTTACGAAATAAGAGTTTAGATACATTGTTGGGCCTCAGTGCCACAGAACATTTTGAATATGAATATCTAACACGGATGGTAACTTTAAATATGTCGTGGTTGGTGAATATAACAGACCACATGCTACATACCGACAAATGTTGTGCTTGCAGGTTCTTGCAGCTGGCTCACACACCCGACAGCTCGATCAGGAAGCAGGACAGCCGCTCTGTTTTCTACGCCATCACCAACAACATTATTGGCTATCCCATAGCTAAGGAGTTCTTCATCAACAACATAACACAAATCCACGACTAGTAAGTAAATTGTGTGTGTTTTTTTCTGCTCTTGCGTGGGTAAGTATTACTAAGTAACGGGCTCAGGGCACTTATAGACAGGAAGAAGTGTTCTAGTGCCATGTCTTTGCAATCTGCAATTCGCAACTTTAAAAATTAATTATGTGCCGAACATACGAGGGCTTCAGGATAACAAAATCATCTTCTAACTGATCAATATTGGCTTTTGTACCACACTACACTAATGGGACAATTGAGCTTTGTAAGCAATTATTTAAAATGCTATTAGGACTTAGCTTAGGATTCTGTTTGCTCATTTTAAAGGGTAGATCAAGTACATATGTGAATATATTCTAATCAAATTTACTGAACATAAACACACAGACAAAAACTACCTATTTCATTATGGACATAGCACTTCAAGCTATTTTCAGTTTAAGCTGAAAATTTGTTATTGTGCTATTGAACACTAATGCATAGTTTCACTGGTGGAATGAAAATGAAGCTGCTGCTAGAATCAGAGTTGCAGCAGATTTTAACGAGGTCTACGATCCCTGGAAATGTGAATGATGAGGGGAAGGGAGAATGTGGTTGCTAGTTGGTGTGAGAATAGAGTAGTGGACTGTGCACCGGCTCACAAACCCGCATGAGCAAGGAATATTTCAGGGAAATGGGTTCTGCCAATATGGCTGTGAAGGATCTTTCGTAACCCTGCTGGGATAATTGACTTAAATCCCGGCTGTGGACCTCCGGAACATCTTTTTTCACTAAATTACAACTCGTACAGACTTCTAACGAACGGTTTATTCGTAACCTCAAAAGGCACTTCAATGCACCTCATGGTTGCCCAGAGAGAAGTCCCGAAGAAGCTAACATTGAACTATTGCTCGAATATGACATTTGCTTACACACAAATGTTGATGCGACAGTACAGAACATAGCATGAGGCGAGTAATGGCGAAACAGTCTTAACGTCCAAGTAACAGCCAACCCCACGAAGGCGGTACATAAAAAACAAAACACGCACGAAGGTCACGTGAGTGACGACGCGGCGGTTGGCAACGGTCTAACACGGCTACCAACCGCCCGGTTCGCCTGCTAGAAAGCGCGCCACAAAACCCTACAACCCTGAACACGGGCAGCGTGCACATTTATATAAAACTAAGTTGACAACTATTCTCAAAACGTTCAATACTAAACATACAATATCTCATATTTTAATACTGCCTTTAACTTACAAAGTTCTGATTTATCGCTACCGGTACTGTACACATGTCGAGTGGCAATGGTTCATGATGGTCTCAGGGGAAACGAGAGGCAATGAAGTTACACGTCAGTTGAATAGTAAAAACTATCATTTTAAACAAACGTTTTAACACTCCAGTGTATATAACCATGCTTACACGCATCTTTTAAATGTAAGCATCGTTATAGAAGTTATAGAATCGGTGTTTCGTTTACCCTGTTGAACTCGTAACGTAGTGCATTTCAAGAATACTTTTCTTCCAGGGATGTAAACGTATCATTTGTGTGGTAAGTTAACATCAACAGCTGATATATCATCAAACATTTATAATTTTTACTGATTTTTCGTGTTCATTGTTGCAGCTTCCAGCCAAATCCTGGGAAACTGTCAAGTTACATCACAACTTTGGCGCACCACATGTTTACACAGAAAGAATTGGACGAGGTAAGCTTGGTAACAAGAAACATATTTAGCCAACTAACCAACAGCACGGTAAGACATAGTTTACTTCAGTGGTGCTTGCAGTGTCACTAGAACTTCGGTGCACCCAAAGACTCGGATTAAATTAGATCATGGAACCCAGGAGTTAGCTACAAAATCACGTGCAATTATTCATTTTAGAGTTTGACTTCTTTCTCCTTGACATCCGCGTAGAGGCCACGAATGTGGAAAATAAAGTTTATTTGCTCGACATTTCGGCTCGCCTCTTTGCAACTATCTTCATGCCCACCCTTGAGGATGGCCACAAAAAAAGAAATGCTGAAGAGTCGCACACAGATACCTTTTTGGAGACGTCATCCCAACCCACATGTCAAAAATATAGGGAGTGACTCTTGTCTCGAAAGCATACTGCTAGGAGGGACCCAAAAACAACCTGAATCGTAATGTTGCGCATCATATACTTGTAGTACCAGTTGTCGCCGCTAGGGAGCTGTAGTAGGTCCTCTCCCGAGTCGGTCTGCCGAGTGGCGTCACCCGACAACGACGAGTGTGGTTTCTCTGGCAGTTATTTTTTTCGTGTGTCTTTAGTGCACTCGTGACACGAAAAAAAGGCAGATTCTCAATAAAAACGCGCAGTTGTGAAGTTTTGGTTTTTTACTCGTCAAAAACGCAGCGGAAACTTCACAGCCGCACGTTGTTCGTGAGGATCAGCCACTTGTTCGTGTCACGAGTGCACTAAAGACACACACAGAACTGCCAACTGTCGTTGTCGGGTGACGCCACTTGGCAGACCGACTTGCGAGAGGTCCTACAGCAACTCCCTACCGGCGAAAACTGGTGCTACAAGTACACGATGCTCAACATCACAATTCCGGTTGTTTTTGGGTCCCCTCCACATATGTATTTCGGTACTAGATATAGCCCAGCTGTTATTTATTTTCTCGTAACTAATATACATTAAGAGATTTTCCCGTAAATCTTCCCCGAGATCTCTCTCGCATTTGCTGTTGTCACAATATTCTCACCAGATGTTTACTAAACATTATTTTTGAGTTGAAAAAAAGGTCACGCAAGTGATTATAATTATGAACACTTGCGTGGATATTTAACCATTAATATGTAGAGACAGGAAAAATTCGCGGATTCATTTCACGACAGCCTGAAATTCAAATAGTTATACCATAGTTCTGCCTCTGCTATTGGCTCACAATCCACCTGGATGACTCCGGGCCAGTGAGAAACACTCAACCGTAGCTGTATCGAATCACAGGCCTCTACGTTGGGACACCTTCGCAAGACAGCAGCCAATGAGAGGGTGGCATTTGACCGAGTGTACGTAGAACTATAAAGTTCATCCTAGAGGTCATGGAACACGCGAATTTTTCAGGTCCCTATTAAAAGGTTATATTTAGTAAATATATTTTCAGAAAATATTAGAAAAAACATCAAAGCAACGCATACTAATCTGATGAATATACGGGACATAAGAACAAGGACACTAAAATGAAATGGTCATCTTGGATTGAGAGGCAAAAAAAAAATGATATTTGGGGTGTAGTTTTGAGTGTGGTGCCTGGATGCCAGGCAACCCTGGGGGGTCCGGGCCTCGACGAAATGCGGTCGTCGTGGACTGAGGCAGTGCTGGTGGCCGTGTTGCAGTGGCGACACTTCCTGGGCGCGCACGAGCGCCTGCTGAAGGAGGCGGGGCGCGCCGTCAGACAGTCCGTGGAGTCGGTGCGCGTGAACGTGCTGTGGCACCGCCAGCACTACCAGCTCTTCACGCGCGCCCTGCAGCTGCGAGTCGACTCCTGACCACTGCTGTCAACGTGTCTCCTTACAGTTCCTCCCCAACCATTCAACTGCTTCTCTGTAGCTGTAGTCGCCTCCTGGCCACTGCAGTTCCCTCGGCAACCCTTCAGCTGTCTCCTTCAGCAGCGAGCACTGCTGTCAACGTGTCTCCTTACAGTTCCTCCTCAACCATTCAACTGCTTCTCTGTAGCTGTAGTCGCCTGCTGACCACTCCTCGCAGTTCCCTAGGCAACTCTTCAGCTGTCTCCTTCAGCAGCGAGCACTGCTGTCAACGTGTCTCCTTACAGTTCCTCCCCAACCATTCAACTGCTTCTCTGTAGCTGTAGTCGCCTCCTGGCCACTGCAGTTCCCTCGGCAACCCTTCAGCTGTCTCCTTCAGCAGCGAGCACTGCTGTCAACGTGTCTCCTTACAGTTCCTCCTCAACCATTCAACTGCTTCTCTGTAGCTGTAGTCGCCTGCTGACCACTCCTCGCAGTTCCCTAGGCAACTCTTCAGCTGTCTCCTTCAGCAGCGAGCACTGCTGTCAACGTGTCTCCTTACAGTTCCTCCCCAACCATTCAACTGCTTCTCTGTAGCTGTAGTCGCCTCCTGGCCACTGCAGTTCCCTCGGCAACCCTTCAGCTGTCTCCTTCAGCAGCGAGCACTGCTGTCAACGTGTCTCCTTACAGTTCCTCCTCAACCATTCAACTGCTTCTCTGTAGCTGTAGTCGCCTGCTGACCACTCCTCGCAGTTCCCTAGGCAACTCTTCAGCTGTCTCCTGCAGCAGCGAGCATCGCCTGACCACTGCTGCCAATGTGTCTCCTTACAGTTCCTCCTCAACCATTCAACTGCTTCTCTGTAGCTGTAGTCGCCTGCTGACCACTCCTCGCAGTTCCCTAGGCAACTCTTCAGCTGTCTCCTGCAGCAGCGAGCATCACCTTACCACTGCTGCCAGTGTGTCTCCTTACAGTTCCTCCTCAACCCTTCAACTGCTTCTCTGCAGCAGTAGTCGCCTTCTGACCACAGCTCGCGGTTCCCTTGGCAACCCTTCAGCTGTCTCCTGCAGCAGCGAGCACTGCTGTCAACGTGTCTCCTTACAGTTCCTCCTCAACCCTTCAACTGCTTCTCTGCAGCAGTAGTTGCCTTGTGACCACTGCTCGCGGTTCCCTAGGCAACCCTTCAGCTGTCTCCTGCAGCAGCGAGCATCACCTGACCACTGCTGCCAACGTGCCTCTTTACAGTTCCCCTTCAACCATTCAACTGCTTCTCTGTAGCAGTAGTCGCCTCCTGACCAGTGCTGCCTGTGTGTCTCCTCGCAGTTCCCTCGGCAAATTTTCAACTGTTTCCTTCAGCAGCGAGCATCATCTGACATACGTTGCCAACTTATCCCCTTACAATTCCCCTTCAACTGTCTCCTGCAGCAGCAGTAGTCGCCTCCTGACCAATGATGCCAACGTATCTCCTTACAATTCCTCCTCAACCCTTCAATTGCTTCCTGTAGCAACAAGCCGCCACATGAATATCCTTGCTAACGTGTCCCATTGAAACTTATTCTAAAATCACTTTCCGCTACGATCTCGGGATTATATAACTTTCACGATTTTTTTCTTTTTTAGAATATCTGAGTACTTTTTAAAAATCTAGTTTCTGATCTTCGTGTACTGTTATTGTTACCCAATACCATGAGCCTCATGGCATGTAACTGACTTATGCGTCGATTATGTAAAGTTCTGAACTTGTTTACTTCTTAAAATGTTGGATCGAAGGTTTCATGTTTAATTCATCTGCGTTAAAGAGTATCGGACGTTGAAAGTAAATGATTATAACATTTCTAAATTAAAATATGCCTGCATATTTTATCCTGAGGATAGAAGTATGTATATTTTAAACGTGCTGTGTATATGAAACAATATGCTTCGTTGCAACGACGAATTTTATATCAGAATTGCAACATAAGTGAACTGTATTTCCACCCCAAATATGCTTTGTAATTTAGTGAATGCAATGCATTCACAAACGGTACTATTGATATAAAATTGTTAGATTGTTTTAATCAACATTTTGTCTTTACCTAGTCATTATTTGAATGTTAATTATATATCTGTTATTTTTTTTTGGAAAGATTTGTGATAATATTGCTTAATGGTATGTAGCTATCAAGTGGCTACCATAAGCTGTGAAATTTGATATACAATTAACTTATTGCAGTAAATGAAAAAAATAATTTCAGACACAACTTGTAAACAATGTATTTTAACAATAAGCATAACAAATACATTTATTTATTTTTCACCAAAATACTGATTATTTCACTGTTTAACGGTACATCATTGCACGCACGTCAATTTGTTTCAACTGTAACAGCTCTAACAATGGTCTAAATAAACATATTTACATAAAATATCACATGATACATCCATCCAGGCTATCAACTTATACGAATGTTTGAAATTCTGTTACCTGAGGAATAATCTGTCACTTGGGTAAATTCATTAACATTTGGCAGTGTAAAATGTGAATATTTGTATTGTCCGTAGTACAGAAATTGCATACAACTCCTGTATCACATAAAATACAACTTCAAGAAAAAATATTGTGCAATATAATAATAAATTTCTAACTCCGCGAATATGCTAATTTAAATTGTTTACTTGAAAGAGATATTCAAAGGCTAAATTTTTTTAACTTAAAATATGCTGAGGTATAAATAAGACAGATGTTTCTAATTTAAATAATATTTTCATAACGACCTTGCAGTTTTATATGAAGACAATCACAGTGGCAAAGGTCTTAAAGGTGTTATGTTCAGACAGCAAAGTTGAGTTCTATATTCCTAATCATGATATTTTTTAAACAAAATATCCTTATAAATTATAAGCTTTTCGGTCCTGGTGATTGTAACACTAGTGACACTATTTTATTGCCATATTTTTAAATATGTTATGTTAAAGTCACAAATTTTTTCTTCGCGTTATAACTGACTTGATATGTAGATATCTAAGTTGGCAAAATTAACACCAGCAGTAAGAAAAAAAAGTATGTAAATATGCAAAATATATTTTTTCATATTTTCAAGTATTTGAACGCTAATTGTTTGGATTATTGTTCAGGCAACATTATTTGTCATAACCATTGAATTGAAACATGCTTTAACATTATTCTGTGTAATTCTATCAGGAACAGCAAATAACACATTACAACAGAAAGAGGCACTTCACTACGTTGTTAGAAATAACTTTGATATAGCTGTATCAAAAAAAGAAAAAGAGATTTTACTATACACTTTGCTCGCTAGTCACGCATAGAGCCCGGAAAAATTCGCTGTTATACTTTACAGAAGGATTTTTTTTAAGCACATGCCACTTATGTGGAAGTATCCAAGCCAATGAGCTAGCACAAAGCTCTTTTGAGCAACCAATGCAGTGTTGCCAATTTGCGGGTAATTCCCCGAATTTCGGGTATTTTAAAACTACTACGGAGAAAACTGCAAGTGATCTCTAGTTTCGGGTAAAATGAGGGTATTTTTGCACTACAAGAAATACTTTCGAATTTAGAAATATGTGTTCCATATCTAACCTTGTTCAATATGCATTGCTTGAAAATTTATTAGTTCATTTCAGCACAGCTGATAATCATTTATATAAAAATATCTATGATTGAACTACTTAACATCAATGTATACGAACTAAAATTTTCACGTTGACAGCTTTCAGTTCTCATAAAACAAACAAAACAATTTCACATGGTTCGTTGCCTAGGATAATGCTACATGTAGAATTTTTCGTTTTATTTGATAAGTATATTCAGCTGTAAAAACAGAAATGTCAGTTCAAGAACTGTCAAAATCAGTCAATCTTATCCTCAATAGAGTGTGCAGTAAATTTTCCACCCTTTTGTTTGCATTAAGCGATCGTAAAGTCATAACTTCAGAAAAATTTAGTTTCACTGCTCCTTTGTTCCATTTTGCCTGGCGTAAAACTATACTACCAAATTTTAGAATTGCAGGTAAAAGCGGGTATTTTGGCTTTCACATAAGAGTCAAAATAAACATCTGCATTGGCAACACTGAGACAATGATACGGTGACGTTTGCCTGATTCTGAAGAGGACGTGTAGAGTCTGCCCTGGAAGTATTAGACATGCGAATTTCTCCAGTCCCTACCCAAAATAACTTATGATTATAATTCATGAAAAAAAAATTCAATATCAGTAGAGCAAATTTGTGAAGAAAAAAAATATCCTACAAGTTTGCTTAACAAATAAATAATTGCAGTAAATGAGAAAGAAATTTAAATACAAAATATTTTACATAAAAAATGGGACAAAATAATATTTAAAAAAAGAATGATTATAGTGATTTGTTTTGAAAGATCTGTCGAATCGAGCAGTAATAATATAGGCCCCACTCTCGACTGTTATATATAACTATATTTCATTTAGTATTTTCAGTTAACTCTCATTACCTACCATCCAAACGTACACTTATATACTACACAACAATAGGCTCTGATATACCTAGTAACATTTTGCAAAAGTAGATGAATACCATAGAAGAGTACAGATTATGCTACAAAAAACGTACACGTTTCTACAAGCTGATAGTTAAAAATTTTATGGTTGTCAGAGATAAAAATTTTTGGGATTATTTCAACATACGAAACTCGCATCACACACAAACTGCATAAAAAAAAAAAAAAAAAAAAAAACGTGTTTGGTCAACATCAAAACTGGCTACAATAATATGAAATTCGTGGAAAATTATAAACACTGCCATTAAAATAAAATAAGTGTATTCCACATACATGCGTACATATATATAAGATACTACAACACATTTAAACAAATCACAAAATATATTTCTAGCATGTATCTAACAGAAAATAACTACATGATTGATTAAAAATTTCTTTTATGAGTGGGGGCACAGAGAAAAGCGATTAGTTTCAGATACGTGGTGAAACTGGTCAGTCCACAGGACTTAAGGCCCCCGCCTACCAGGGCATACATACGGTGTGCAGAGCTTCAGGAAAAACAACGCGATTTCGAAACTACTCAAGATATCCGAGTGGGGTCTGTTTACGAAAAGCATTTAAGAGTTCGCTGAGGGCCGAAAAGTACTTCTGATTTTGGATGACGTTTTAAAATTGTATTTTTAGAGAAGTTAAAATGGCTAAAACGCATGTTTTCAGAGTAATTTTTAGGCGTAAAACAACCATTACATATTATTGAAAGCACTTAAGGGACTTGCATTACACCTTTATCTTCATTTATCCGTCGTATAATGTTATGGTCACCTCTCAAATTTCACAGTTGTCCTGTGCACGACGAGAAGACTGCGCGCCGGTCCAGAGGAGACACCGCGCTAGAAGCACCAGCTAGTCCCGCCTCACTAACACACACACCCCTGACGAGGCGGGCCCCTTAAGTCCCGTGACACACAACGTTTTGCAGATTGTGACGCAGGACTATGCTTGCTTTTTACAACGACATTTCAATCGCGCGTGGAACGAACTATGGCTGAAAACCACTGAATTTGATTTTTAAGTTGCGTGAGCTCATGCTGGAAATCGATATATATATATATATATAGACAATCAGAGCGTACTGACTGAAACCGCCATTCGAGGCGGTGACATGACTTTGTAACTAAGCTAGGACTCCGACATCTGAGTCTTCAGTGCGCTGGTCAACTAAGCTAAAGAAACACATTAGATTCCCGAAATATTTCGCACCCTTTAAACACCACAAGTTGATGCTGATCACTTTGGTGTTTCAGCCTACATGTGTTCAGCCGAAACATTTAAATAATTAAAATTTAGTCAATTTTAAAACGGAAATTAATTCAATTTTTGTTGCGGTGGTAGTCATATTTGTGTACGTTAAAAATACTTTAAATTGTTTCAGGTTCAAGAATAATTATTGTTCTATTTTTACTTTGTAGTTTATTTTTATTATACTTGTAAATTATGTGCATGCTGTGATCTCGAAGCATAATACAAATCTGTAGGGGCAGGCATTTTTCGCGAAAAGATCTGAACACTTATTAGACTGCAACAAGGTATACCCGCACCTGTGGTTTCTTCCTTGTGATTGGCGGCCTTCTACGAGAGAAATCGTTGCCTTATTTGACCGAGCCACTCAGGACGCGTTTGCTTCCGCACTGAATCACTGTGATTGGTGTTGTTACAATCGATATGTACCTGGGAGAAACTCACCTAATCACGAAATACAGACGATGCTATAGTTTTTAACTTTCATCTAGTCTCGAAATCTTTTCGCGAAATCTGCAGGCCCCTACATATTTGTTTTTATTAAATTAATATATAGTAACCTTGAAACGCAATCTCATTGGCTGCCATTTGTTACGTCTCCGTGCATTGTGGGAGCAGCAGACGCCATAGTTAAATGCTACGTGAGATCCGTCTCCGTTTAGGTGCCGTTGCAGAACGATCCATAAACAAGCATCACATCTTCGACTAGATAATCTGAACCCATTTTCTGTCGACACATCGATTACGGCATTTTGCAATTCGAACTGTCAAATTCGATTAAGGAACACTACCAAGTTTTAATCACTAAATAACCTTCACCACATTGACAATTTTGCTAGTTTAATGTCAAAAACACACACGAATAAAGCAGCTCAATTGTATGGAATTTCACATTTATACATTTTTTTTCCCCGCACGGAAGCCACCACATAAAGTCACACACATTAATATTTATGCTGTAAAAATATTTCACGTAACCGTTTAGTTGTTAAAATGCTACAAATGTTTTTTTTTGTTTTAAATAGAATTCGCGATTCATCAGGAAAGCTTTCTAGGTTTTTTAAATTTTTACATTCCAAACAAAGCAGAAAAACGTTGACCGGTGCGAGAGAACAACCAGCCCACGCGGGGAGCTGCTCACAAAAAACCACAAATTTACGTAAAAGAAAAATAAAAAATGGAAGAAAAAAAAGAAAAGTATGCCCGCTCTCTAAAAGAAATTTTTCTGGCTAAGCTATTAGTTGTACTTGAACCAAGACTCCCGTGGAGTCGCAGTTCAGCCATTGGGTCAGCCCGGACAACCACGACTGATGCACGCTGATGGCCATCCACATCGCGATTTTTTTTTGGGGGGGGGGGGGAGGGGAGGGGAGGGGGAATAACAATAAATAATTAAATAAATAAACATAAATATCTAACAAATTCTTATCATTTGACATTGATTGCCTCTAAGGTGTAATATTTCAGTTTGATGAGCTAATTTTGAAATGAATGTTGCGTGTCGGGACCCAGGTGTGTGAGTGTTGGGGCGGAGGAGGGGGCGGACAGCAGGACAGCAGGACAGCGGGACAGCGGTACAGCGGGACAGCGGGACAGCTCAGTCGTAGTTCTCCGACTCCTGCTGCACCAGCTTGAAGCGGCGCGGGCTCTTGACGCACACGGAGCCGCCGGGGCCAGCCATGGTCAGCCGGCCCTTCATGGTGAGGTAGCGCTTGATGTAGCGCGACACCAGCGCCTGCGGCCGGCACTGCCACTCGTCCAGCACCTCCTTGGGCGCCATGATCTGTGGCAGTCGCAGTCACACTGCCAGTCACAGTCGCAGTCACAGTGGTAGTGAAAATGGTAGTGGCATGACAGTGGTAGTGACAGCGGCCGTGACAGTGATTGTGGCAGTGGTAGTGACAGTGATAGTAATAGTGGCACTAAAATGGTCGTGACAGTGGCAGTGACAGGGCAGTGAAAATGGTAGTGGCATGGCAGTGGTAGTGACAGTGACAGTGGTAGTGATAGTGATAGTTACAGTGACATGACAGTGGTAGTGGCAGTGGTAGTTACAGTGGCAGTGGTAGTTACAGTGGCAGTGACAAGGCAGGGAAAATGGTAATGACATGACAGTGACATACAGTGACAGTGACAGTGGTAGTGACAGTGGCAGTGACAGTGGTAGTGACACAGTGGCAATGACAAGGCAGGGAAAATGGTAATGCCATGACAGTGGTAGTGACAGTGGTAGTGACAGACAGTGGCAGAGACAAGGCAGTGAAAATGGTAGTGCCATGACAGTGGTAGTGACAGCGGCCGTGACAGTGATTGTGGCAGTGGTAGTGACAGTGATAGTAATAGTGGCACTAAAATGGTCGTGACAGTGGCAGTGACAGGGCAGTGAAAATGGTAGTGGCATGGCAGTGGTAGTGACAGTGACAGTGGTAGTGATAGTGATAGTTACAGTGACATGACAGTGGTAGTGGCAGTGGTAGTTACAGTGGCAGTGGTAGTTACAGTGGCAGTGACAAGGCAGGGAAAATGGTAATGACATGACAGTGACATACAGTGACAGTGACAGTGGTAGTGACAGTGGCAGTGACAGTGGTAGTGACACAGTGGCAATGACAAGGCAGTGAAAATGGTAATGCCATGACAGTGGTAGTGACAGTGGTAGTGACAGACAGTGGCAGAGACAAGGCAGTGAAAATGGCAATGACATGACAGTGGTAGTGACATTGGCAGTGACAGTGATAGTGACAGTGGCAGTGGCATTGACAGCAGGTCGCGCGCACATGTGTTTCAACCCGCTGATCCGCAACACACACAACGCACGTGCGGCCTGAAGGGAAATGAGCATATTTCATTTCTATCACGAATGTACGGCGCAGCAACCAATGAGAGTACAGTAGGAAGCCATTTTGGCGGGACTAGAGAACTGTCAACCTTTTTACATTTATCGAACATATTGTGGCAAGAAATTGTCGTTATATTACAATACTCGGGTGTAATTCCTGCTTTCAAAATTAATTAATGCTATTAATTTTAAGTCACTAGCAAAATTAGTAAATAAAAAAAAGTGTTGTGGTTAGATTTGTTAACTAAATTTTTTATATAACAGTTATTTATTTATATGTTGAAAAACTGTGCCCACAAATTGCTGGTCAGATGTCACTGGATAATCATTTGGTAGTTAATATAGTTACTGACACTGCCAACAGATGTGTGATACATCGCGAGATTTCATTGGCTGAAATTAACAGTAAGATTTCAACTGTGAACCGACTTCGCTCAAGTTGTGTGAACCGTAGTGCGCATGGCCTGCTATGCACTCGCTTATGTTTTTTTTAAATTGGGAAGCCAGCCTTCTCTCTCTCTCTCCAATGCACAATTGCTATCATTGGCTCTGTCATTTGCCAAATACACACCACAGAGCGCAAAAGTTTTAGATTCGACTTTGTAATGCAATGAAAATGTATCTGAAAAAATTTATTTTGTAAAGTAAGATTTATAATGACAATTTTGGGGATATATATCCCAGTTGTATTTTATAAAGAGACTCATATATTTTTTTATTTGTAAGGTGACATAATTGAAATACATATACCATCTGTTTTGCGAAAAGCATTTAAGAGTTCGCTGAGGACCGATAAGTAGTTTGGTTATGAAACTGTATTTTTAGAAGAGTTAAAAAAAATGGTTAAAAAGGCATGCTTTCAGAGTAATTTATTTTTGGCAATAAATCAACCGGTAGAGATTCTTGAAAGCAGACATCGGACTTGCATTACACCTTTATCTTCATTTTCCCGCCATATAATGTTACGCTCACCGCTCTGGTTTCACACGACGATAAGACTGCGCGCCAGTCCAGAGGCGATACCGCGCTAGAAGCACCAGTGAGCGCCGCGCTTATCATCCCGCCTCACTGACACAGATACGCCCCTGACCACGGGGTCAGTAGTAATACGGCACTTAGCTGTTCCGCGCACCAATCAGGCGCTCACGTTCCACCTGCAGTCTTCAGTTCGCTCAGAGCTTATCGTCGCTGTCGGCATTCATTTCAGCGGCGTGTTTTCCTGTTTCCCCAGTGGGTTACATTTCACATCAGTAGCCGTCGACGAGCCGCGGTGTTCAGTAAACTCGCCTCCCTCCAAGGCGACCGGGGTTCCACTCCCGGCAGGAGTCTTCACAGGCGGACAACGTGGCGGACGTTTCCGTGTTGGTTATCTCGGGGATACCAGTTCATCAACTGTCCCTCTGGCCTCAGTCTCTGGGCATAGCCGCACCTCTAACGCCTTTCCATTTTGCATATACGGCGTATCCTTATCCGTGCCCATGGGGTCCCAGCCTGGAAATCCTTATAGGATATGAAGGCTGGGTTATCAATAAGGAGGAGAGATCCTCATAACTTGTCCCTCTGGCTGGGTTTTGGACCCCCAAACCCTAGGTGGTGTCTCAAAGCATCGGATTCAACGTGAAGAATCCATGATGCATATGGAATAGCGAAGGGCGGTTGCGCGGCGGGGGTTCGCTCCCGGTCCGGACAACCGGGCTCTGGCAAGGCTGTAACCTATGGGCGGTAGATCGTCTAATAGGCGGTAATTAAGGCAATCTTTGGTTTGGTGTTACCTTACCTACCCGGGCTCTGGCACAGATGTAACCTTCGGGCGGGAGATATGCTGATATTGAAGTACCCAAGGACATCCATGTCCTGATCCGGGGGTGCTCTGCCACCGTGGGGCTGCCCGGGAAAGCACTATACCTGAAGATGAAGGGTGCCATGGGACTGATCCTTTACTGTGATAGTTCCCTGCTGAGATTTCCTCTAAAGGCTCAGGATCAGGATTGGAGTAGGAAACGTAGTGGTAGTGGTCCTCCTATGCTTGGAGAACACTCCGAGGGGTCTCTGCCCTGCTGACGAGTAGAAGTGTTGAGCTATTTGAGCTCGGGTACTAGTCTGCTGAGCTAGTAGATGTAGGATAGACCTCGGCTGGATCACAAGCAACTGGATGACCGAGGGGTCCCAGGGATGTGAGAGGTATGGTTCCGTGTCGGTGCTACTCAGATCCCACAGAGGGGGCTGGCTCTGTAGGTGGTCTGGGGGTTCACGGCGGAGCTGGGGGCGGGTCGGTGGGGCCGAAGTTGCGACGGGTCTCCTCAACCTCCCGACCCAGCCGTGCGCTCGCCAGTAACATGCCGCGATTGGAAATGGCGAATTTATTTCTCGGTTTCTCGGAACCCATGTTGGGCACTGGTAACAGTGTCAGGCATATAAAAGACCCATCTTTCTCCTAATCAGGATTACAACCTAACGGGATCATATGCCTGGGGGAGTATTGATGAATTATGAGGTGTGAACCTAAGTTACATGTACCTCTGGCTGAGTGCGGTACAGGGGCTGAGGCGGTGACTATGCTGGGTTGGTGGCCACAGCCGCTGGTCATTGCCGAAGCTCTAACACCCTCCCGATCAACAACAGGGAGCGATCCCTAGCAGTTCTGTATATTTATAGCTCTGGAATGTTTATCAAGAGAACTGGAAGCTACTGCCACCCTACCCTGGTAGGGCGCATATGTGGGAGGGGAACGCGAGAACGCCGGCCGTAAGGTCGGAATGAACTGTCCCTCTGACAAGGCATCCGGGGCCTGTGAGTCCTAGCTCCGTTCCATCCATGCAGACCCTGCCTGAGGAGGGAAACTACACGTGTGGATTCTCATCTGTACCCGTTAAAACTGTACTGAAGTTCGCTAATGTATTTTAAACATGACGGAGTATAGACTTTCAGCATACTTCCTGGAGGCAGGCTCTCAAGAAAAATGAGAAGCTTTGTCTAAGGTTATCGTTACGAAAAAAATTTCGATAATCTATGCACAATCGAACATTCTCGTCAGTTCGTATCCTTTGTCTGTATATTCAGTGGTTGGTTAAACGACTGTGCGTGCCTTGTTGCAACAATCGCCAAGGGCTACCGACAACTGTGGTCTCAACCCAAGAGCCAAAGTGACTGGTCGTAAAAGCCCACGATCTAGACGAAATTTATTTTTGTACCTCGGCATCCGAGTACAACAGGGAAGTCAGCCCGAAATTCCGGACCATTTATTTACCACCTAACTTGAATAAAGAATATATTTTCTAGTGGAATTCATATAAGGGGGTGCTGATTGATTAGAAAACAAAAGAGGGCGTCAAGATGACTTCTGGCCCCGGGTGGAAACTATGAAAGAGATCTAGTTACGTCCCTGAACTTATGGCAGGTATTTAGCAACTGCCCCACGTGGACGACTGGATCTCACGAGACTGCCGTCTCGCCCACGTGGACGACTGGGCCCCAAGAGACTGCTGTCTCGCCCACGTGGGCGACTGGGCCCCAAGAGACCGCCGTCTAGCCCACGTGGGCGACTGGGCCGAGCGTGCGGCTGACCTGGTCGCCGTGCAGGCGGTCCACGATGGTGACGCAGATGACGGCGGAGCGGATGCCGGCGTGGTGGGTGAGCGCGGCGAACGACAGGCTCTCCATCTCGATGTTGACGACCCCGCACTTGTGGACCTTGTTCAGGAAGTCCATCTTCTGGGCCTCGCTGAAGTCGCAGAAGGCTCCGTCCATGCGCCCTTGTCCTGGGCACACAGTCAACACACAGGCTTAGGGCCGTATTCCAAGACACGAAAATAAGGGTTTAGGTGTTGAATATGCAATACCTGTACCCTAACCATATTCCAAGTGCACGATAGGACACGGCCAGTCCCTTATTTTTAGGGCACTGATTTTTTGGTGTCCTATCTGTTGCCGATTTGATCCATGACTGTATATATATATTTTTTCCTTTTTAATGAACTTTAACGGAACTTTTACGATTACAATCCCCCCCCCCTCTTATATCTTAAAAAACAGCAAACATAAATACGGCCAAAAATTCATCGTTTATTCTTGTACAACCAAAATTAAATATTTTATTTCACATTACAATTCCATAGTTTTAAAAAATAAGCTAAAATTACGATGGATTCCACGAAGTACAACTGTTTATAGCCTCGCACGAGTCCTCGTTTATTAAAACGGCTGCCGATCTGATACCTTACAGGGGTTCAGTTAGGACCCGTTTTGGAATATGACCCGAGAGTTAGGGTACGGCAGTTGCCCAACAAGGCAGTGCATATTCGCTACCTTACTCAAACGTCTTGGAATACCGCCCTTAGACCACTGAATTTTCTGACATAATAAACCATACAAACACAGATCCATGTGGTACTAGACTGGTTCATCATGAAGCAATAATTTCTTTACTAATTTTTAAAAGCGCAGGTTCTAACTGCACACTTTTTTAAAAATGTTTATTTGGCAAAGTATGGCAATTTTTATTGATTAAATCTGAACTAACGATGGTCTAACGAACGATTTTTAAATAACTTTGGCTTTCAAAAGTGGGGATGATAACTTCTCCTTTTTCCCATCAACCCATCACACAACTTTACAAATTACAGTAAATTTACTGACTTTTCGAAGAGGAATGACCCCGTTAATAAATGAGTTATTCGTAATTCCAGACCACTAGGTCTTCATAGGAACTATGCCTGATCACAACTACCAAGTTCTGTGTTACGTTGCAAGCTGTACACACATACGTGTGTGGAAGAAGAAGAATTTTTGCTTCAGACTTAACAAGTTTTGTTACTTCATGCTGAGTATCGTGATACAACTCAGGACACGTAAGTCATTGAAGATATCAGTAAAATTAATGAAGCCATCTTGGTTTCAACTTATATCAGGCCATAATAATTTTCTATTGTTTAGTTATCAAAAAATTTGGCTTAGTCAAAGTATAATAACAATTACCAGTCCAACGGTCAGGGACTTCGACGTTCAACCACTCTCGTACAAAAGAGATTCAAATGGGGAATGCACGCTGAACTGAAATTACAGATTCACTCTGAGAAAAATTTCAGAACACAAAACGCTTTACGCTCTGAAGTTGCCATTTTGCGTAGGTGGTGCTGCAAGCGAGAAAAACAAACGAAGCAGCACTTGCGCATGCGCTTATATAAAAAATTTTGAGTTACTATTTGATTGTGACGTTGAATCAAAACTCTACGACGCTTACAGTTGATACTATTAGAATTTATAACTGGGACAGTCTTTTTTAGACATTCTTTTGTGGACATACTGTATTATTTTGTGCGATATATGACTTAATGAAGGCAAAGTTTTTTTACGTTAGAAACTGTTGAAAACAATATGGCGTTTTTATGCTCCTATGCAGGCCCCCACAAGGATGGGGCTGCGTGGACCTCTGGGTCCATGGACCCTGGCCCAGCCCCGTTTATTTTTTAATGTTTAACTATTATAATTTTTTTTCACAAACTGGAACAAACATATTGAATATTTTATAAATTAAGCTAAGTTTGGACTTATAAAATAGTAACCATAATTACACCCTGTATTTTCAGGTTAAATAGGGGGGGGGGGGAGCACCCGTCTCTGATCCTGATCCAGGGCCCGTGATGGAATGTGGAGGCCATGCTCCTGTGGATCTCCCGGACGTTTCATCCACCATTGAATTCATCACAGTTCCATCTCATCAATAAATTCATCATTCATCCCTCTAATGACGTCGATGTCGAAGAGGTACTAAACTCTGATTCCATTCATTCAAGCCAAAGTGTTTACCAAAAATCGAGAAGGCGTTATTAGTATGAAACTGCTTGTCTTGGTATGTTGATAGTTGAAACAGGCATAAGACAGACTATATTTATGTTATATTTTGTGATTATCAAAATTCCTTTTAAGATATTTCACAGCGGCGAGAGGAGCACCTTCGTAGAAGTCGCTGGTGCACATGGTCCGGCCGGTGACGATGTCGTAGGGGTCGTTGGGGTCGGCCAGGGCCTTCAACTCGCGCACCAGCCTCTTGTCCAGCTGCGCGGGCCGTCGCACCATCTTCCCCAGCACCGGCTGCAACCACGCACCAGTCAGCGATCACCGTCCCAGCCGGGGAGCCTTCCTCTCTCAGACGAGAGAGACAAGCGCCCGATCGTGCACCTTCGGGGGTTTCTTTTGACGTGACAACGTCTAATAAATCGATGAACGCCGGCTGCACGCACGAAGAAAGTGTCCCGTAACGCAACATTGTCCCGTTACGCTCATTGTCCGGTTACGCTCATTGTACGCTTGCGCCGCATCTATCTCTCTTCCACTCGATTGGAATAACCATCGATTTGACCTTTTTCGAGGCACATTTAAACTTACTACTTTTCCCATCATCGTCCTATCCTTAACAGAATAACACAGATTGGAAGAAGTTATAGTTAAAATAATATCTTCGTTAAAGTAATAAACATATTTGAATTAATGAGTGCAAATAAAAGTAAATTATTCAATTAAATTGTAGATTTCATTTCACTCCTTCTTTGTATCCAAACAAAATAGTGATTTCAATATAAATGATTCCATTTTATTCATAAAAGTATGCAATAATTTCATAAATGTTTTGTTATGAGGTTATCACGTTAAACTATCGTCCGTAAACCGACTTTACAGACAACCAATTTTTTTTGGTTCGTTGTAAATGTGTTGATAAAAGGATACTAATGGTCAATTAGGTTAGGTTAGCTACATTATAAATACTGTAAAACATTGTGGACGGTTGTTGATATGGTTAGGATAGCTACATTAAAGATACGGGAAAAAAAAAGCGAGCATGAACTTCGGGGAACTTCGGGTTTTGGCACTCTCGTCTGTGAAAAGAAGGCTTCCCGTCCCAGCCACGTGATGCTTCAAACACTAAACAGCCTGTGTTACAAAAGCACAGCATTTCAGGTTCGACATGTGATGTCGAAGCTTCCTCAGCAGTAAACATAAAAAAAAAATTAACTAGCTAAAGTAGGCCTGCCCCGGCGTTGCGCGGGGCTAAATACATCATAATGTAAGGGAAAATCACTGCAGGACATTTACACTTGAAAAAAAAAACCGGCACTAATTGGCTGTAAAGTCCCATTGATTGCACAATCTCGGTGCATCAAGGCTACGCATCAGCAAAACCTGGACGCCAAATCTTCAGCTTCATTTTGACGTATCGATCGCGCAAAATGATAGCGCGTTATAAATTAAAGTCAATGCTGTCTATTAACGAATTTATCAACTAAACTGTTATTAGCGCCTTTAGTTCGCTAGCAGCTGCTAGCTTCACTTAGTGAATGAGTTTCATCATGGAGAAGGATAGGAAGTTGCCAGACCTTACTATATGACCGTGTGGCAGACATAGAGAAATGACTCCGATTCACTGTTTGTGTGTCTATGACCTACATACTATGATTTTCTATTAAACCACTGAATTTACACCTTTCTACATTCCCTTATGGATGGAATTTCATAATTATATGTAGTCTATGTCACTCTCCAGCCCATAAACTATCTACATGCAAAAAAGCGTTTCGATCCGTTGCTCTGAAACTGCGTGAAAGAAGGACAAACAGACAAACACACTTTCGCGTTTATAATATTAGTAATGATTTGATGTCGAAAGTACAAAAATGTTGCTGTTTTTACGACTGTGGAAATAGTAACAAGTTTCTAGGATTTGAAACCAACATCGAAGCATAATTTTCATGATTGCCCAGCACCGATTGCAACAACGTGGCGTCATCTTTCTCGTTTCAAACACAGTTTCCCATTGGTGGTGCTGAGCAGGGGCAAGAGAGTGACAGCTCGTTAAGACTCCAATCAGGGCTATATCACAGAAATCATATTTTTAATGTAACTACGAAACTAAATATATTATTGGAGGGGAAGAAATTGAAGACTTTTATTATTGGGGGGGAGGGACGTGTCTTCCCCCCCCCCCCCCCCCCCGGTTGCGACGCCCATGGGCATACGAACAGCGAGACGCCCCAGACGCCAGGGGAGATAGAGCAGGGCCTCACCAGGTCCAGGTAGGGCTGCAACACGCCGTCCACGGCGTCCTCCGAGATGACGACGGTGCCGCCCTCCAGGCCGATGCCGCCCGACGTGCCGATGCGGAAGAACACGGGGTCCTTGACGCGCGCGTGGTACATCAGCTTGATGACCTCGTGCAGCAGGATGCCCACCGAGGGCATGCCCATGCCGTGCTGCAACCCATGCCCATGCCCGCGCTCCATGCTTCCACGCGACTCGCACACACCGCAAATACCGTCACCGCACCCAGACTCTTCTCGTCCCATTACAAAGCCTTTCCCAATGTGATTGTTCATCATTATATATTATAATATTATATAGCCTATAGCCTTCCTCGATTAATGTACTATCCAACACTGAAAGAATTTTTCAAATCGGACCAGTGGTTCCTGAGATTAGCGCGTTCAAACAAACAAACAAACAAACTCTTCAGCTTTATAATATTAGTATAGATAACTTTTGATATCTCATGGAAATTATGTCATTTAAAAAAATCTTATTAGTATAAAAAAAGTCAAATAAAAAAAATCAAACAAATTACAATTTCATGTTTAAAAGCAGTTCATTTAACTATATTGAAAATAATTTATGAAAGTAAATAAATAGATATTTATCAAAAAATACTTTAACCGAAACAGTTCAAGTACTTTAATAGTATGTAAAACACCTTCCCATAAACCTTTTTTTTTTAATTTTCGTTGAAATCAATTTTGAAATGCATTCACATGTGTCAATGGATTGAACTTTAGGTCATCATAGGTACTGTAGTACTATCATAACAAACAATGCATTAACGGATTGTCATCACGGAATATTTAAGAAAAGTAGGCATTCGAATACATAACTGTATTCGAATGTGTATGTGAGCTGTGAGGTGACAGCTATTAGAACCCGCCATTCCATCTGCCGTGTTCTTGTCAGAGGAAGAGGATTATCTTTGTAAGCTGTTACGGGAATTTATCTCTGGAAACTCGTATTCACAAGTTACTACATAAGTAGTTTCGTTTGCCGCGGATGCAGCTTTACGACATTTCTCTTGATTGATCGACCAGCGGTCGCTCCGGCCTTCGCAAGTCACACGCCTCGTCAGGAGTGTATGTGTGTTAGTGAGGCGGGATGATAAGTGCGACGCTCGCTGGTGCTTCTAGCGCAGTGTCGCCTCTAAGCGCAAGGCTCTGAACTGACGCGCAGTCGTCACAGGATAACTGTGAAATTTGAGCGGTGACCGTAACATTATATGGCGGAGAAATGAAGATAAGGGGTAATGCAAGTCCCTTAAGTGCTTTCAAGAATATGTACTGGTTGTTTTACGCCTGAAAAATTACTCTGAAAACACGCGTTTTAGCCATTTTAACTCTTCTAAAAACACAGTTTAAAAACTTAATCCGAAATCGAAAGTACTTTTCGGCCCTCAGTGAACTCTTAAATCCTTTTCGTAAGCAGACCCCCACTCGGATGTGTTGAGTAGTTTTGAAATCGCGTTGTTTTTCCTGAAGCTCTGCGCACCGTGTGTTATGCCCGGGTGGGCGGGGAAACTTAAAAAAATGGCACGAACAGTGGGAGGAAACGTGCAATGTTTTGAAAACTCCGATATCTGGGCGACCTTGGGAGTCGCGACGCCTCGGAGAACTCTGCGAGTGTTTGTTTTGCTCGCGACGCCAGCTCGAAGCAGGTCAGGGAGGCGCCGCGGTCTTGGACGTCGGACCCGGAACGACAAGCCGCGAGGTCGCTCAGCCCCGGGACTGGGGGAGCCTTCATTTCACAGACGAGAGAGCCAAACACCCGAAGTTCCCCGAAGGTTGCTTAAAAAATAACTTTTTAATATGTAGCTATCCAGGGCTAGGAAACCGTTTACATGATTTCACAGTATCTTTAATGTAACTATCCTAACCAAATCAACCGTTCACAATGTTTTAAAGTATTTATAATGCAGCTAACCTAACCTAATTGACCATTAGTTATCACGAGTTGTCCAAAATAATAAAAACCCGAAGTAGATGCACGATCGGGCGTTTGGCTCTCTCGTCTGTGAAAATAAGGCTTCCCCCGGGACTGTGTCGGTCGAGTTGAGCGCCAGAGCGGCGGAGCAGCGAACCACTGGGCCTCGCTCTCAGGAGGACCCGAGTTCGAACCTCGGTCCAGGAACTTGCGAGGTGCAGGTGTCTACACAGTGCACACGACGGATTGCAGATGTCTGCGCACTTGCGTGACCCTCGTCATCGGATCACGTGTTATCTGAGACATCCTGAAGAACTAAAAAACCCAAAAGACCAACGCCTTTACGTAAAACATAGTTCCGCGGCCGTACACGTTTTAGAAGTGAAACTTCACAGATACAGGCATAAGAAAGTGTGCAAGTATGCGAGTAATAAAGTACGGAGTACACGAGAATAATCTACGCAAGTATACACGTGCCAAAGTAAGAAATTGAACGGGTATACAAGTACACGAGAATAAAAGCGCACAAACATGTAATCGCGCGAGTATGTATACAAGTGTACAATAGTGTACATTTGCGTAAATATACGACGCACACATTGTACGAGTGTGCAAGTACGTGGCAGAGCAAGTGTGCGATTCTGGCGAGGAGACCTGTGAGGGAGTGACAAGTGCGGGAGAGCCACCGGGATGAACCGGCAGTGACGTGACAGTGACGTGACAGTGACGTGACAGCGACGTGACAGTGACGTGACAGTGACGTGACAGCGACGTGACAGTGACGTGACAGTGACGTGACAGCGACGTGACAGTGACGTGACAGCGACGTGACAGTGACGTGACAGCGACGTGACAGTGACGTGACAGCGACGTGACAGTGACGTGACAGTGACGTGACAGTGACGCAGGCACGAGGCGAGGAAGTGTACTCACGCTGACGGACAGCACGGGCCCGACCTTGTACATGGAGTAGCGGTAGGAGAACTGGCTGATGTCCAGCAGGGTGGTCCCGGTCGGCAGTGACGTGGCAGTGACGTGACAGTGACGTGACAGTGACGCAGGCACGAGGCGAGGAAGTGTACTTACGCTGACGGACAGCACGGGCCCGACCTTGTACATGGAGTAGCGGTAGGAGAACTGGCTGATGTCCAGCAGGGTGGTCCCGGTCGGCAGCTTATGGCCGATCTCGTCCATGATGAAGTGCGCAAACTGCTCCACTCTCTTCGGCGTGCCTCCCATGCACACGAACTGCAGCAAGAGCACAGGTCGCCACACTACACACTTGCCTGGGCCGAGAGACCTCACGTCATCCACCACAACCCTGAGTTGCAACCTGGGGCGTCTATCGCCAGGAACCTGAAACATTCTCCGCTCACTGGCACACAGAGTCATATCCTTTTGTTGATTGGCTGTCGCCACTTTTTACCCTCTGAAGGAATACTGTATCGTGTAAATATGCTATATTATTTTTGGGTGCTTGCCCTTCATGGTGTGTAAAGCTACCCATCGTAAAATGAAAATATTTAGGGGCTAACGTGCTAGTCTGTCTCCAAAAATAACGACAATTTAGCAGGTCTCTATCCTACACATGTCACGCAGTATTTTATTTAGAGTTGATATTGGTAGAGACCGGAAAAATTCGCGGATTCATTTCGCGATAGGCTAGAATTCAAACAGTTACACCTCAGTGCTGCCTCTGCTATTGGCACACAACTCACCTGGATGACTCTGGGCCAATGAGAAAAACTCAACTAAAAGCAGCATCAAATCACAGGCTGCTACGTTGGGACGTCTCACAAGACAGCAGCCAATGAGTGTGTGACATTTGAATGAGTGTACGTAGAACTGTGGAGTTCATGTTAGAGGCCATTGAACCCGCGAATTTTTCCGGTCCCTACATATAGGCTATACACCAGAAAGTCTCACGGGGGGAATCTCTCATTTCTGTTGGGTCACGAGGGATTGGAATGAGACGGATGGGTAGACACTGCAGTCAGGAAGGCAGGGCTGCCATAGAGGCATGCACGCAGCTTTCTAGGGTAGAGGGTGGTATGCCCCTCCTTACCACCGGGCAAGACAATCCAACGTGAAAACATCTTAGCTGTCGGTGTAAGGCATTTAGTAGGAGTATTTCGTGAAAAATGGAATGGAATGGAAGTCGATGAACGGAAATGTGACAAAAAAAAATGGTGGACCCACGTAAACACGTACACAGTCACCTTCGTAAACATTACAGTTAATACCAAACCTATCGGTGTGCCAAATGAAACTCTACGATGGTGCAAATATTAGGTAAACTAAAATATCACAGTTAAGTTTCGAAATACTTAATAAAACTGGCCTTACAATGATTGTAATACATGTCATCCATGTTAAACGTGAATGGGCTCGACCTTACACTGACTGTAATACATGTAATCCTTGTTACACGTGAATGGGCTCGGCCTTACACTGACTGTAATACATGTAATCCTTGTTACACGTGAATGGGCTCGGCCTTACACTGACTGTAATACATGTAATCCTTGTTACACGTGAATGGGCTCGGCCTTACACTGACTGTAATACATGTAATCCTTGTTACACGTGAATGGGCTCGGCCTTACACTGACTGTAATACATGTAATCCTTGTTACACGTGAATGGGCTCGGCCTTACACTGACTGTAATACATGTAATCCTTGTTACACGTGAATGGGCTCGGCCTTACACTGACTGTAATACATGTAATCCTTGTTACACGTGAATGGGCTCGGCCTTACAATGACTGTAATACATGTAATCCTTGTTACACGTGAATGGGCTCGGCCTTACAATGACTGTAATACATGTAATCCTTGTTACACTTGAATGGGCTCGGCCTTACACTGACTGTAATACATGTAATCCTTGTTACACGTGAATGGGCTCGGCCTTACAATGATCGTAATACATGTACTACTAGCTTGCTGTAGAAAAGGTTTTGATGGATATTAAAAACTGACGAAAACTAGCTTCTACCGCGCAGCTTAGGTTCCCCCCCCTCCCCACCCCTTCTTTGCGACAGAGAATTTCCGTCACTCCCCTCTCTGTCGCAAAGAAGGTAGGGAGGAACCTAAGCTGCGCAGAGAAGCTAGTTTTCGGCAGTTTTTAATCTCCATCAGGGCCGGTGCAAGGTAAATTGGCGCCCTAGGCGAAAAACCTTAATGCCCCCCAACCCCCCGGCCGGACACCCCAAAAAAAATTTTCCTTGCCTCAAAATACATCACGTAAGCCTAATATTTTGTCAACAATCAAATGTAAGCAGGCTTGAATTTTTTTTTTTACTTTTTTACTTATTACAAATCATAAACAGGTCACCGTGGACTTCAAATAATTACTTATATCAATATAAACATTCCAAACTGTTACAAAAATCCATTTTCATCTAGTTTGAATAATCGTTAAACATATTGTATCAGCTGTTGTGTGTCGTGCTGCGCCGCCCCCAGCTACTTGACGCCCTAGGCGGTTGGCTAGTTCGCCTGTGTGGACGCGCCGGCCCTGAATCTCCATGAAAACCTCTCGTACAGCGAGCCAGTAGTGGACGAGCACTGACCTTCACGTCGCCGAACATGGCCACCAGGTCGTGCGAGCCGCTGCCCAGCGCCAGGTGGTACAGGATGTCCTGGTCCATCAGCTCGATGTTGGGGTTGCGCAGGCGCACCGAGCCGTCCGCGTACCTGCGACACCGCGGCCAGCGAGGTTGCAACAGGCCGCGTGCCACCTCCTTGGGGCCACAGCTCGCAGCCAGTGGCGTAGCCAGGATTTGTGTATGGGGGGGTGTTAAGAAGCGTGCCACCCCCCTTTCCCGTATTAATGCCGGGGGTCCGGGGGTCCTTCCGCGGGAAAATTTGGATTTTAAGGTGTAAAATAGTGCTATTTTAGCAGTTTTCGGGGTTCTTAAATTTAAAATTTGTAATGGTAAAATTTTTATTAATTTTAATATGAAATTTGTTTGAGTATTGAATAAGAAATTAATTAAAGATTTGGTGCTAAGGGGGGGGGGGGGGGGGGTTGAACCCCTATAACACCCCCCCCCCCCAACTGGCTACGCCCCTGGTCACAGCCACGCCCGAACAGTTTACAAGTTTCCCAGAGGTATTGGACGATTCGCTCGCGATCGCGCGGCCAGACGAGCATTTTTCAATAAACCCAACCTGACATTCCCTCCCAAGGGGAAAAAAAAGGAACTATTACTATTTATTACATTGACCGAACCTAACCTAACTTTTTTTTTTACTTCGGTAAACTTCGGAACAGTTCGGGTTGTGGTTGTGACTTTCATCCCTGTGAACTGTAGGCTGTCCTCAGCGAGCATTTACTGACCAGCCTCTCTCCCCCCCCCCCTTTTTTTAAATATCACGGACACATCATCAGTTTGCCCTTGCTCGAGCAATTTCACGCTTAGAATTTAAAAAAAAAACACAATTTTGTGTGAATCCATACATTTGAACTATTTTAGAGTATTTTCGACGTCACTGGCCCAACCCAATCGCCCACTGCCCGAAACCATTCAAAGAACGTGCAGACATGGTCACCTCCGGACGACATGCAACCAGCGGCCGTCAGCTCGGCGTCGACCCAGGGTGTCCACAAGGAAATAATATTTCGTACCAACTTAGGCGAGAAAAAAGTACTAGGTTTGAAAAAAAAAAAGTACTAAATTAAAATTTGTTATGATTTTAACAATTTAGGAAGTTATTATGACATTGCAATGCTCGAACTTAAATATAACACCAAACACACATAGTTTTTAAAAATAATTACGCTTAATAATAAAACACAATGGAGTTACTGTAATATTATAATATTAAAGAAAACAGTACTATATCTGAGCGTAAATGTGCTAGACCACTAACAGTACTAGATCTGGTAGGAAAGTACTAACTGTGGACACCCTGCGTCGACCGAGAGCGACGCTGTGACGTCACGCACTCTGCGCCGCGCGTCTAGTCCGCCAGTCCGCGCGCACGGCGGCGTGACGTCACTCCGTGGTCCCCCACCCCCACGTGCTACATTATAATTGCATGGTTATTTCTAACCTACACTCTTTTGTAATGTCATTTAACCTTAAAAATACAGGGTATAATTATGGTTACTATTTTTTGTAAGTCCAAACTAAGCTTTATTTATAAAATATTCAGTATGTTTTTTTTTAGTTTGTAAAAAAAATTATAATAGTTAAACATTTTAGAATAAACAGGGCTGGGCCCGCACCCTGGACCCAGGGGTCTTCCCAGCCGGGAAGCCTTATTTTCACAGACGAGAGATCCAAAACCCGAAGTTCCCCGAATTTATGCTTTTTTTCCCTCATCTTTAATGTAGCTATCCTAACCAAATCAACCGTCCACAATGTTTTAAAATATTTATAATGTAGCTAAACTGACCTAATTGACCATTAGTATCCTTTTATCAACACCGCCATATTTATTTACAATGAACCAAAAAAAAAACCTAATATGCACGATCGGGCGTTTGGCTCTCTCGTCTGTGAAAAGATGGCTTCCCCTTCCCAGCATCCTCCCCCACCCCCATGTGGGGGCCATGTTTCACGGCAAGGCATTCCTTCCGAGCGCGACGCACACATCAGTGCTATATCTTTTTTTTTGTTTACTTAGCACGAATTTCGTAAATTTGATAGCGACCTGCACTAATTGAGCACTAATTCGTAATAAAGAATTAATTTAAAAATAATAATTTTCAACAGGTGGTCACCAACTTGACCTCAAGTTGGCGACCATCTTACTTTATGCTATAACTTTTTACTATAATGTAGCACAAATTCTGTTTAATGCATAATAAATTAGCACTAATTTCTGACAACTTTTAAGCTTGAATTCCCGAATGTTCGGTCGCCGACTTGACAGCCTGTGCGACGCCTGAGTCGGAGTGAACACGACCCCGCTCGCACGTCCAATGACGCGATTCCACCGGAAATTTGATCGCAAGCATTTATATAACTGACCTGGGGGGGTGATTTAACAGTAGGGGCATGCACATTTCGCGAAAAGATCCCTCTATTAGCTGAAAGTTAAAACACTGTAACATCGTCAGTGTTTCGTGATTGGGTGTCTTTCTTTCAGGTACACGACGATTTTTTACAACTCCAATCACAGTGATTCAGTGCGGAAGCAAACGCGTCCTGAGTGGCTCGGTCAAACAAGGCAACGACATCTTTCGCCAGACGGCCGCCAATCACGAGGAAGAAACCGCTGGTGCGCGTATACCTTTTTGCAGTCTAATAGGCGTTCAGGTTTATTCGCGAAAAATGCCTGCCCCTATTTATCAGGAAATAATATCGAAACATCCTAAAATACATCAAGCAAAACCATCGTGGAAATTTGAGTTACAAGTTGGGTCAGTAATGTTGTTTGAGAGAGTAAATTTTTCATATTTTCCGGGAGAGGGCCTCCATAAAAGTAAACAACCCAGGTTACCGCCAAGTCCGGGAGCTTTGCTGCCCGTTTACACGCGCTGCAATTTAACTGCCGCTCGGCCTGATACCTGACCTGAAGAATAAACTGAGCAATTAACTGAAATGAATGTTTGCAGCCACGTGCAGTTTTCCGTTGAGTTCCGCCAGTTTCACTGTCAGTTGTCAGAGTCCGCGGGTTCGCCCCGGATGGAGCAGGCAGGTGTATGAAGTGGGCTGTTACGTCGATCGATATGTGGTGCTCATGGACGAGTTCTGTGCTGGGTTTAGAGATGTGTCGTTCGTGAACGATTCGTTCAAAAATAACTAATCTTTGAGAGAACCGAATCATACGATTCGTTCGCGATACAAAGAATCATTTCTCTAAGATTCGATTGCTTGAAAGAGTCAGAAGAACGAAACTGCGAAAGAACGAATGAATCGTCGGGAATCAGATGAACGAGGTGAGATAGAATGAATCGTCGGGAATCAGAAGAACGAAACGGAGAAAGAACGAGATGAAAACCGGCCAGTCTGATGCGTGAAATGAATCATAACGCCGGGAGTCGGAGTAATTGGTAATTTAGCGTGCACGTATTTACTACAGCAAATGATACCTGATCAAGGAAAATAGGGTTAAATGAAAATTATCAGAACTGCCAATGTAAACTGTTAGTTGCAGTTAATTTATTTTTAGCACACTTTTATTAGTTTCACTTGTAACTAAAATAAATAATTAATTTAAAAAATATATATTTTAAGTCGATATTAACGTACTTCGAATTTTCGTAACTATTTGAAATTTTATATAAAAAAAGGGGGGTGTTTAAATGGACAAAACACCACTTCTTTTGTGTCGTGGACAATAACCATGCTGTTTTTATATCCATGAAATCGGGATATGGTGGGATATTTGCGCGAAGTTTACTCCTCCACCCCCCCCCCAAAAAAAAAATATATATATTTTTAAATTTTGAAGTCTTCTCTTTTGATCTGGAGTATTTCCGAACCATGCGGGGTCCTTCACCTCCTAAACCCCCACCCCCCTCACCACACCCTTTTGTCGTCCTTCAGGGGAAGGGCATTTGCCCCCAATTTTTTGAAAGTCGGGAGTCGGGACATTAAAAGTAGGTACATGCTTCCGGGGTCTTCAGGCTATATTGGACCACCTTGAAGAAAAGAGAAATTAAAAGAACGAAATGAACGAATCTTTTTGAACGATTCATTACCCGGAGTTGATTCAAAAGAATCGTTCTGCCCATCACTATTGAACACAAGGACCTGGTGTTATCAGAGGCGACGCTGTGATAAAGGCAGGGGCGCGGTTCATCCAGGTGTGACGTCACGGCCTCTGATAACGGAGGAAGACAATCCGAGGTTATCAGCGTCCGTCTTCCGCGAGGGAATGGCTTAGCCGCATGCGAGCATTTACAAACATGTCTCTGCGTCACACGTTCAGTGCGGGAAAGTTAGCACGGATCAGCAAAACACCTCCCCATCAACTGAAATAATGCGTGCACCAGTTCAAATGTTTAAAAATACCCCGTTTTTTTTAAAACATCTGCAATGTTGTCACGTGTGCTACAGTTCATGTGAAACGCTATGGCAGATCGACCCTACTGCTTCTACTCATCTCATCTCTCTCACACACACACATATGTATGAATACAATACATGTACATACATGAACACATCTGTACACTGATACAGATTTTCTCCTTAAATTTACGAATCACTCCGTGGTATACCTACTGTACTGTGTGTGAATGTGTGAGTGATTGGTATTAATGTCTCTCATTATCCCAATTTGGCAACTAATGACTTTTATTCTTTTAATGTCATTCCAGCAGGTGTGTATGCCAATTTCGTGTTACATATGGATTAGTTTTATGTGTATATTTTATACTTTCATATTTAGTCACCATTCAAGTTTTTTTTATCATAAGTAATACACGTATTTTTGGCGCTTTATTTATTTATTTTTAATATTCAATGTTAATGTAGAGAAGTGTACAGTTTTAATACGGTTAAGTGTAAGGAATGGCCTATCTCCTTAACTTCGCCACCAATAAAGACCACAAATAAATAAAATATTAGCTGAATAAAGAACACTGTGTAGCAGCAATCCAGGGAACTTGGTAAGTTTACTAATGTATTCTCCAGCGCATCCTGACATGCCAAGTGCAGTGCGTCGAATCACACATTAACGTTTGAGGTTTTTTTGTTGTTGACATGAGTGTACTCCGAATGCCAGCTGTTATTCGCTTACACACGCTCGTGACGTCACCGCGTCAACACTTGAGGTCAGGGAAGCATTCCGGCAGGGCCAAGGTCATCTCGAGCGAAGCCGCCTGTCTAGCCACGTCGTCTTCTTTCTGTTAGTCATGAACCAACATGGCGGCCGCTCTTTTTTATGTTACAACGTATAATAAATCGATGAACGCCGGCTGCACGCACGAAAACGTGTCCCGTTACGCACATTGTCCCGTTACGCTCATTGTACGCTTGCGCCGCATCTATCTCTCTTCCACTCGATTGGAACAACCATCGATTTGACTTTTTCGAGGCACATTAAACTTGAAACACTCCCATTCGTTTCCTACTTTTCCTATCATCGTCCTATCCTTGACAGAATAACGCAGATTGGAAGAAGTTAAATAGCAAACATGTATAAAAGTTATAGTTAAAAGAATCTCTTCGTTAAAGTAATGAACATATTTGAATTAATGAGTGCAAATAAAAGTAAATTTATCAATTAAATTATAAATTTCATTTCACTCCTTCTTTGTATCCATACAAAATAGTGATAATTCAATAAAAATGATTCAATTTTATTCATAAAAGTATGCAATCATTTCATCAATGTTTTGTTATGACGTCACGTTAAACTATCGTCCGTAACCCCACTTTACAGACAACCAATTTTTTTTACATATTTATAAACTAATTTTCTGCAATTATATTTTTGCCTGTTTCGATTGAAGATCGTAGTAAAGTCACTTTGAGTGTAATATGCCATATAACTATTTTCCTTACTTCGCTCATTGAGTGACCACTGTACACTTTGAAATACTCCGGTGTTGCAACCAAGATCAACAATTCATTCTCCCAACCCCCTAGACATAAAACCTTACGACCAATTAGCTTCATTCTTCTATCGCTCCATCTGTATACACTCCGTTCAAGATAAGTTGAGCCTATTTTTAAAAGAGGGGGGGGGGGGGGGGGTGTCAGGTAACATTTAAACTTTGACAGTTGAGTATTCTGATCTAAAATCAAGAATATTAATATCGATATACGATTAGCAGAGACCGGAAAAAAAAAATCGCGGACTCATCAGGTGATATGCTAAAATTCAGATTATTGTACATTTTTGCTGCTTATGTTGTTGCTTCATTGTTAATCTGGATTACATACTCTGGGCCAATCAGAGACCACCATTAAAAAAAGTATCAGATCTCAAGGTACCCAGTTGAGACGTCTCACAAGACAGCAGCCAATGAACAAGTGACGTTTTGTCGGAGTAAGCGGAGGATCGAGGTGTCTATCCTGGAGGTCATTTGAATCCGCGAATTTTTCTAGTCTCTGACGATTAGCTGGTTTGATGTTATATTATATTAGTGTGTGTTTGTTTTGATTATTACGTTGAAAAATCCAGCTGTGAAAAAGCGAATGTCCGCTGAAGCCCATGCAATCGTGAACAGGCTGATGGCCTGTTGAATCATTCTGGTCTTCGAATGATCTATAGATCATTCTTCTAAACGTTGCTCTAACACATACTGCGACTACACGAACTTGGCTCACGTGAAATATACATAGTTCATACGTGTCAGGAACGATTCGAGTCGCTACAATCGATTGTGACACGAACATGCAAATGGATGATGCGATTGCCGCAAGATAGCAGCACATGTAGTCACTCCATCATCTTTGGAATTTTAATAAAAATTGAAAACATAAACTGGCATTAAAAAAATTTATACAAAACGAAGCAGTCGGAAATATAAATTGGAGTTTACGAGTATTTCGAGTGAAAATACGTTGAAACAATAGAAGATTTTTGATGCGCGTATTATACGTGATCTGATTTTTTGTAAATAATACTCTAATTTTACTTCTTTCAACGTCGTGCATAGCCTTGTAATCTTTTAAAGGTGTTAATATGCATGTTACAAATGGTAAATAAATAAATAAAAATAAAGTCCGTGAAAATGCCAGGCATATTTGCTGGCGCAGTATCGATCAGAAATCACTGCCATGATTCCACCCGAAAATCGGTTAACTTGGAAGTTCCCAACGGTCTTAGCTCAGCGCTCACAACACAACGGTGCAACAGTCCATAAGGCACAACGATCATAAATATAATCTGAAAGACTGGAAACTCAACTGTTTTTTTTCGTAAGTACCCTCATACAATCACCGACTACACTGCCATCTGTGGATATACAAATGAAGTAACGTGAACGAAAGTGCACAACAATAGAATGTATTGAAAAAAAAATCGATTGTCAACGGCTTTTTTTTTTTTTTTTTTTTTTTTAAGTTCGACCGGAGGCACTAGATAACTATCAGCCTCAATAATGTTCGCAGGCTTTCACGGTCATTGTCCAAAGTAGCTTGGCTTCAGGGTTGTAGTCGTGTCCTTCCTACGCGAATAATTCACAAGACGTTTCTGGTCGATATTGCAGTCGCCATTATCAGGGAGCAGTTACCTACAGCTACTACTAGCTGCAGTAGATGGTGGCGACTGCAATGTCGACCAGAAACGTAGGTGAATTATTCGCCAAGGACACGGCTACAACCCAGAAGCCAAGCTACTATCAGCCTTGCATGGTAATAATGAAAAGACCTTTTAGTTGCCAGGATGCTATGACCTAGCTATCTGTCGTGTGGATTCGAAACACTAGTCGGGCTGTGTGAAGAGACAAGCTGACCTGGTGCGCTGGTCGTCTTCGGCATCGCTCGCCGAGTCTCCCCTGGCAGACATGTCTCGCCTTGCGCCGGACCCGCGCAACTGTCTGCAAGCCCCTGCTATCTGCAGGCCCCATTCCCCCTCCTCCCAGCAGCAAGTCCCCCTCGCTGCGCGCAATAGTGAGGCAGGCCTGGTGTCCCCCCCTCTTGCCCCTTCTCAAACAAACACTCTTCCTGCGTGTCATTCAGCCGGCCGCGAGCAACAGTCCTCTCACGAGTTTCATTCTGGCATTCTGGCATTCACGTGTACAGAACCTTTTTGCCTTTGCCTCCCGTCTGCATTCAAAGTCCGTCCTTTTATGATAAGGTATGTAGAGACCGGAAAAATTCGCAGATTCACTCGACGATAGGCTAGAATTCAAACACACATACCCTTTAGATGATTCCGCTGTTGGCTTACTGTTGTTCTTCTGGACGAATCTCAAACAATTAAAAACACTCTCAACCAAAGAAGGATCGAATCACAGACAAACCAGCAAGATACGACTCACAAGTCGGCAGCCAATGAACTTGCGTTATTTGCCCAAGTGTGCAGGGGAATGTGCAGTCCATCCTGAAGGCCATCGAAGCCGCGAATTTTTCTGGACCCTAATGATAGGTTTATTATGTTCTTTGCCGAGAGGGTCTACGTTACGTTACGAAAATTCCCGATCGATTGAGGGGAATAGTCAGGTACGTGGTGGGGGAACCGGTAGAGGAGGAGAGTGCATGGTCCCCACAAGGGTGGGGCTAGGTGGACCCCTGGGTCGATGGACCCTGGCCCAGCCCCGATTATTTTTAAATGTTTAACTATCATAAATTTTTTTACCTACTAGAAAATAACATATTGAATATTTTATAAATAAAGCTTAGTTCGGACTTATAAAATAGTAACCATGATTATACCCTGTATTTTCAGGTTAAATAACATTCTCAAAATTGAGTGTAGGTAAGAAATAACCACGGAATTATAATGTACCACGTGACTGTAAAAATTGGGAAGCCTTCATTTCACAGACGAGAGAGCCACATCCGAAGTTCCCCGAAGTTCATGCTAGGAAACCGTTTACATGATTTCACAGTATCTTTAATGTAGCTATCCTAACCAAATCAACCGTCCACAATGTTTTAAAGTATTTATAATGTAGCTAAACTAACCTAATTGACCATTAGTTATCATGAGTTACAATGAAAAAAAAAACAACCGAAGATGCACGATCGAACGTTTGGCTCTCTCGTCTGTGAAAAGAAGGCTTCCCGTAAAAATAAGGTCGGGTACAACAATAAATGCTGTAGGTTCTAGGATTTCAGAACGTATTAAATCTCAAACATTTGTGTCCTATTTTAGCTATCGTACGCCACACAATTTCTTGGGCGGTTGGAGTCTTGAATACTTGTAGCCAGGTAGCCTTGTACTCTTGTAGCCAAATGTCGCTGTATCCTATCGTATCCCTGTGATGCGATCGTATCTCTCTGATGAAATCTTATCATACAAATTTGAATTTTCGTCCAAATATATGTCCTTTTCGTTAAATGTGCTTCTTTTTATAATGTGATTCCTTTCTTTAATGTGCTACCAATTTTGCTTCCTTTTAGTTAAATGTGAATCCCTTTTGACGAATGTGTTTTTTTCTTGTCGAATGTTCTTCCTTTTTGTCGAATGTACTTCCTTTTAGTCGAATGTGCTCCCTTTTTTTTCGAATGTGCTTCCTTTTTGATAAATATGTTTCTTTTTTTAATGTCCTTTTAAATGTGTTTCCTTTTGACGAATGTGTTTCCTTTTTTTGATGAATGTGCTTCCTTTATGTCGAACGTGCTTCCAAAAGTGCTTTATTTTTTAAAGTGCTTCCAAATTTACGTCCTTCACGTTGATTGTGCATTGACACCCCTGGTCTATTCGTTTGACATAATAACACACGACCCGTTCAAAATGTTCGCCGATCGAAAAATTATACCTCTTGGCTACTGACGGCAAAATGAACATGTCTGACCAGTCTACTAGTTGTGCCTGGCCAACCTGTTAGATGTAGAGACCTGAAAAATTCGCGAATTCATTTCGTGAAATGCTACAACTGAAATAATTATACCTTAGTGCTGCTTCTGACATAGGTTCTTTGTTAATATGGAGTTATGAGGTCCAATTAGAGACCCTCCCTCATAGAAGTGTCGAATCACAGGCCACCCAGTCGAGACGACTCACAAGTCAGCAGCCAATGAACGGTTTGCATTTGCCCGAGTTTGTAGAGGATAGTCTATCCTGGAGGTCATTGAACCCGCGAATTTTCAGGGTCTCTAGTTAGATGTATCTGTCTGTCCAACCTGTCTGACGTGTCTGGCCACAGGCTGGGCCTACCTTGCCACTCACTGGATGTGTTAGCCTGGCCAACCAGCTGATGTGCATGGTCGCCAACTTGACATGGATAACGTACATCAAGACGTGCCTGGCTACTGATAGGATGTGTCTAACCACCGACTGGACTGCTATGTGGAGATGCCCTGAAAAAACATGTCAAGGACTCGCCTCGCCTTCTGAGAAGACTGTAGAAATCGAGAAACGCTTGCAATTTCCTTGTTATTTTTTTTGTTCTTGTAGTAGGGTATAAATAAAGTAATATATTTTTTTTTAATTTTTAATTTTGATGTTTTTATTTCTCGAGCATCCAATTAAATTTTGGCGATTTTGATTAAATTATTATTTTTTATGCATCGAGTAAACATTGAACCAAGGACGGAATTCAATTTAATCAATTAGTAGAGTAAAAGGTGAATGTTTTGATGATATTTTTGATTTTTTTTTTCAAATTTCTAGGTTAATAATTAGAAAATTTCAATATGGTGGTCATTATGTCATTATTTGCTTACTGTAGGCTCGTAGATAAGGAATTTAAGGCTATTTTTTTTTAGGATATTTCACTATGTTTGTTGAAATTAATACTTTTTATGTAAAAAATATTTTTTTTTGTATCGAAAAAGTGTCGAACCAAGGACAGGAACCGATTGAATCAATCAGTATATTAATTGCAGGTTTTTGTGATGAATTTTAGAATTTTTCCCGAATATCTAGCTAAAAAATTACAGATTTTCAAAGTGACGAATTACAAGATGGCGGATGTGGCGGCATCCAAGATGGCCGCCGAGGTACCTATCATAGGCATCGAACATAGCCTATTCTTCACGATTGGCCAGCCACCACTACAATCCACCACTAAGTCGTAGTCCCATAAGAATAACATTGTGCCAGACTCGCTATTTATACACTACTTTACGACAACTTGCAAATGAGAAATCGCTTTCAGAAGGTCAAAGCTATAAAAGGTGAAATTGCAAAACAAAATGTGCTATAAAGAAGGCTGCAGGAAAATTTCGTAAACTCGAAGTGTCACGGCAGTTTGTCAATCAAATAAATAACAATTTGTTCGATGTTGGTAACAAAATAACTACTTTTTTGTGCAAGTGCTATTTTGTGAACTATTGTCATAATTACAATTTTTGATTTAATATCATTCTCATTCAAAATACTTTAAATATATGTATGTATTAGTTACGGTAACAATGTTTTGTAGGTCGTTAAATTCATTAAATTAAACTCAAGTTATCAATAATTTGGTTCTTCTAACAATATACAGTCAGCGTTGGGTATACCTAGGCGTAGACGGGTAAACGCCGAATTCAAATGTATTTAAGTGATTATTTGGACTTTACCCAACAAACTTGGATGATGAATGCTAAGTTAACCCGGGTAGACCGAGATTTACTTCTTCTTCTAGCATTACCCCTAACATGTATATATAACATATATGTGATGGGGAAGCACTTCTTTCAACAGACGAGAGAGCCAAACGCCCGATCGTGCATCTTGAGTTTTTTTTTTGTTCATTGTAACTCATTATAACTAATGGTCAATTAGGTTAGGTTAGCTAAATTATAAATACTTTAAAACATTGTGGACGGTTGATTTGGTTAGGATAACTACATTAAAGATACTGTGAAATCAAAAATCCAAAAAAGCGAGCATGAACTTCGGGGAACTTCGGGTGTGGCTCTCTCGTCTGTGAAATGAAGGCCTCCCTATGTGATGATGATGATGACGATGACGAACGGCGCAGGAGTCCAGCACTCACTCATCTCGCTCCTCGTCGGACGCCATGTTGCAGAGAGGTCACGCCCTGCAGCCAGTGAAGCCGCCGCTAGCTCAGGTGGCAACCATGCCGCCCGCAGGACTGCCAACACAAACAAAACAAAAATTTTGTTTTCCCAAATTGGAAAAAAAAAAATTATTGTATTACCGATTTGGTATGAACCTTTTTTTAAAAAAAAAAAATAACCAAATGGCAGGATTTCTAAAAAAAAATAATTTAATTATTGAAGTGAATCTTTTTTGGGTGAGATGAGAGTAAAATTTCAAGGCCGAATTTTAATGGAACGTTTCTGACGCTTGAAGGACAGAAATTAGGTTTTTGGCCAAAGAGACGTGAAGAGAGCACTATGCTATATATGTTACTGGGCTCGTTTTCGTTCTCCTCTTTGTGCGATAATTCGTCCCACCCCCCCCCCCCCCCCCACCCCCAAAAAATATATATAACCGCCGAGACAGATAGATGAACGAAAGAATGAGACGGATGACCAGCTGAGACGTCTCTCAAGCGAACAGCCGGTGAACAGGCGGGATCACGCATGTGTGATGCGGGGGTCTGTCATGGTCGCTGAGGCCGCGAATAATCACCGTTGTTCAACTGTCGTTTTTATAACACGTCGTTTCCTTCTTCGCCTCCGTCGTCCGGACTTTGTGAGAGAGCGAGTTCGCGCAGTGGTAACACACTGCACTCACGCGACTGAGGACCTGTGTTCTGAAGCCGGGACGTCCGTGCTTCGAGGCCATTTGCGATAGCTTTCCTGGTATGTGCAGTGGTTCTCTCAGTACGGGGTTCTCATGTGATTCGACCACATGCTACCTGAAATGGTTTAAGAGGGTCGGGTAGGTACACTGTATTTTTTTTTTGTAAATGAACAAAAATATTAATTTAAAAGTACAGATATTCGTACATTTACATGAAAACTACTCTATCACTAAAAAATAGAGTTCGCAGAAATACTTGGTTTTGATTCTTACACAGACATTTATTCTTTGTGTCGTCCCAGTACCTCCAATAGTTAAATTTATTTCTAAACCGTTCCCTGAATAGCTTTCCAGTAATTGACTGTGCATATTCACAAGCATAATAAAGACAATATGAAGTCAAATCATTGTATTTTCGATTATCTGTTCCAGGGGTTTAATATATCATACTTGAATGTACTATCAGTTAAAATATGCAATTGTGCGCCAATTTTCGAAAGAAATACTCAAAAATTTCTCGAAAAACTTATTTCATATATGCAAACATAACCATAGCCATTTTTTGTACAGACTATAGTATAGTATAGTTGTAGTATTACAGACTATTTCTTGGCAACTGGTTTCATAAGGAATATTTCGTAAAAGTAGATACAGATTTTTTTTTTCTGTGTGGTAATGATGCTGGGATGGTTAGCCCCAGCCTATCATTGTAGAGCTTTCACAAACACCTCCAGGTCGCGATGAAACTGCGAATACATTTCCCTGTGTCTCTTAGTAGCCCGTGTCTGCGGAGTTAGTTCAGCTGTCACGGGGGGCGTACACACAACCGGCAGTTTTTAACTCATGGCTAGAGACCTGCGAAATCCGCGGATTCATTCGGTGATAGGCTAGAATTCAAACACATATACCTCTTAGATAATTTTGCTATTAACTTACTATTCACCTGGACGAATCTCAACCAGTTATAAACCCTCAACCAAAGAAGGATCGAATCACAGACAAACCAGCTGAGACGACTTACAAGTCGGCAGCCGATGAACTTGCGTTTATTTGCCCGAGTGTACAGGGGTATGTGCAGTCTATCCTGAAGGCCATCGAAACCGCGAATTTTGCAGGTCTCTACTCATGGCAGTTGGTGCTTCTTTGGGATCCCTAGGTTTGGTTGTGTTTCGATTCGTCTCGAATGATGTTGCGATCTAAGAAACTCAGAGCGAAAGGGAAAGCGTGTTTGATTTGGCGCCACCGAGTGTTGGATGGTCGAGTCTTGGAGGTCAGCGAAGCGAAACCGAAGTGACGCCATGTTAGGCAGCTGTAAGCCTGTTGCTGTTGAAGCTGATTGCGACATTTCAGGGTTCCCATCTTTACTCTCTGCCAATCGAGGGTACGACAGGTAGAATGCAGGTATTTATTAGTGGAGAGCTGAATAATTGTGCTTAATTTCCTACTGGAAAGACGTAAACTCCACAACTTGCACATTATCATTTCAAAGTCGTGCAATTATTAGCTGAACTGGTTACCCATGATCAGGTTAAATACTTTCCAAACTGTTTATTATAGTTTTATAAATCCTTTGTGGCGCGCCAAATAACCGGTTATTAATACAATCTATCTTGCAACCAAATAATATCGCAAATTTTGCCGATCCCTAGGCGTTAGTGTAACTACTCTTCCAATAATAAGCCAAAAGTTATTTTTTTAACTCTCCTAAAAACTACAGAAGTGTGGTACAAAGATAAAATGTTTGTCATTACTAAAAACGGGGCAGAGTTAGAAAAAAATACATTTAGTTTTGTTATTTGCGCAGTTTTTTAGTTGCAGTTGAAGACGATAATTATTTTATTTTTCACAAATCTAGTCGTAAAGATATTAATTGACTTCTTCGCTTATTTTTCGTATGACTAACGACATTAAGATTTCCCTGAATCATTCGGTAGCAAAGTAAACTTGAAGCATATCCAAGGCGTGGTCTCACACACGATGTTAATATTTTTTACCTCGTCACTACTATTTGTTACGGGCTATATCTGTAAATGTTACACTGTATCTCTCTTTCAATTGTTCTGTCAGAAATATTTTCAAGAGATATTTTCTAAGTGTGATATAATTGCTGTAAAGAGGCGCGCAGGTGATAACTATTGCAACTACTTGCGCGACATTTTACATTCATTACATATTACGCATGTTACACTGTCTTCGAGTATAAGCTTATAAACTCCCGTGTTTATTGAGAAGATAGGCAGTTTTAGGTCGGTTCAAATTCGTAGATGGAAATTTTCCAGCCCTTATAGTATGAAAGCTATTTTTTTTTGTAATATATCTTCCTAAAATCTACATGTACAAAATGTTGACAGATAACTGCATAAAACGTTTAGTTATTCTGGAGAGCCAATGTTTGAAAAAAAACAAAAAAAAACAAGAAAAACATAAGAAGTGTAGTGTTTCATTTACAGCAATATCTTTTAACTATTAGCAATGACGAGAAGAAGAAAAAAAAAACATGAAATCATTGAAAATCGATTCTATTAAAGTACACTTATTTCGTTATAAATGGGTTCTTTTGATGTTTTTTCATTTAATTTATCATCATTTTATTTATTTAATTACATTTAGGTACAAATTATTTTTTGTATGGTATCAAGTGTTTTTGCTTGTTGTATTAGGTTTCGGATTCATTTCGGTATGTGTGGATGTATTTCATTTCCATTTGTATCGTTTCAGATTATTTCGGTTAGGAATCTTTTCCACACATTTCAGTTCTATCCTTCGATTTATTTCGTTACAATTCAAGTAATTTTATTTCATAACCAATGGGTTCTCTTGAGTACATCCGCTTAAAGACACGCCCTAGGCGATCCTGCAGCCAGTAGCGAACAGGGCGAAGCTGCGTGACCCAACCACGCGCGACCCAGTACCGAGACTGACCTTGGCATCGACCAATGAGCACGCGAGTCCAGGAGAACACGCAGACACTCTCGGTTTTCGAGTGTTTTTTAAGAGCGAGTGACGTTTTAGTAACTGATGTTCTAGTCGTTGCTGACTAATTCGCGCTGCTTCTGCTATTGGTTCTCTGTCGATCTAGAGGACTCAAACAGGTATGAAATCACCAGTTACCCAGTTGAGACGGCCTTCAAGTCAGCAGCCAATGACAAAGTGACGTTGACCCGATTATGCAGAAGATCCTGGAGGTCACTGAACCCGATATCTTTTCCAGTCCCCGCTTAATCTGTGCGTGAAGAGCGGTACCAACCGATGGATCAGCGTCAGTTACTGCGGTAATCTGCAGGATTGCACAAATTCAAGTGGATGAGTTTGAACTGTCTCTACACTGTTAAAAATTACAGTAAACTTATGGGAATTTTACAGGAGTGTTTAACTCGAATGAACGAAAGAGTTCTGCGTAGTTGAAAATAACTGATTCTCCGTAGAAACTACGTTTATCTCGTTCTAAACAAAGGCAAACACACACGCGGACAGAAGAAAATGATTCCTGCTGCAGACTCAGCCAGTTATTTGAATACACCAAGAATGTTGTTTTGGATTCATGTTCGAAGTAAGCGAACCCAGTGAACGTAGATTTACGGAGATTCCTGAATAATCTGTAGAGACCGGAAAAATTCGCGGGTTCAAAGACCTTCAGGATAGACTCCAATATCCTCTGCACACTCGGGCAAATGCCAACTGTTCATTGGCTGCTGACTTGTGAATCGTCTCGACCGGGTGGCCTGCGATTCGACACTTGTATGAGTGAGGGTCTCTAATTGGACTTCAGTCCTCCAGATTAACAGTGAACCAATGGCAGAAGCAGCACTTAGGTAAAGTTATTTCAATTTTAGCATAACACGAAATGAATCCGCGAATTTTTCAGGTCTATAATACTCTGTGACCAGTGACCGAGGGGGTCACGTGACTAGAGCGAGGACAAACCTGCAGACAGAAGCGCAGGGCGGAGGCAGGCGCGTGGTGCGGCGTCGCTCCCGGACTGTGTCTGGTCGAGGCGTCGGGACGCCACTAGCGGCCCGGAGGCGAGCACACCGCCCGCGGCTAGTTTTGATCGCGCGGCCGGCTCCCGTTCTGCTCCCCCGCCCTCCACTATACCGCACCCGCGGCATTGTTTGTTTGCGAGATCACATCTGCAGGCGCAGCACATTGTACAAGTGACGGTAACGCCAGAGATGCAGTGCCCGCCATTATTCCACGCTGTAAATTTTTGATGTGTAAACATATTAGCACACATCTTGGCATTTGGTAGGAGTAATTAGAACGAAAATGCGCGGATGTCTCAGGAATCTCGAATGCTTCATTCGTGGTCACCCATCAAAGTGTCAACCATGCTCGATAGTGCTTAACTTTTAAGATAGTCTAAACTAAAGCAAAATTTTTTCCTAACCTAAATAAAAATTAAGTGTATTGGGGAGGGTTCCGGGTTAAGGAGGTAGACTAAGTGCGTCTCAGGCCGAAGCCCATACGCTCTAAGCATGCAGGTGTTAAGCCATGCGGGAGAGGGAGCATGCATCATGTGCCAGGAGGGGAATTGGCTAGCCATGGCAGCGATTGGCGCCATGACTAACTCCCCTCACTGACTATTCTAGACTAACAACTAGATAAGTTGGGTCCAGGTAAAACCCGCATAGACACAGAGAAAACCCTGGGCACTGTCATGCGGGATGCAAAAATTGAATGCATTAATATCAAGCAGGTTGGTTACAGGAAACAGAAGGATCCTTTCCGGAAGAAGATTAGAAATAAACTACTAAGCAATGGGCGGGAACTTGGACTAAAGCATACGCCTTTACCAGCTCGGCCATCATAACATCACAACATACAGTTGTCTTATAAACGTACGTTTAAAATAAGAATATCTCCAAAAGAAATTAGATATAGGTATACGAGGCATTTTAACTTTACTATTTATTCTTTTAAGCCACACTGCCTACACCAGCGCACGAACTGCATCATAACTGTTCCGAAACTACCCGAAGTGCATCAAACGTGCAGACTTAGAGAAAAATGGTAGGAAATAAATAAAAATTTCCCTTACCTAACCTGGGTTGGGTACAGTTATTTGTAAACCGTTCCTTGAACAGCTTTCCAGTATTAACTACGCGCATAATAAGCGTAATAAAACAAAATAAATTCCAATTATTGAATAATGAATTATTTTTCCATGGTCTGAAAAATTATGCGCGAATGAAACATCAATTAAAATAAAAAATTATATGCCAATTTCGAAAAACGTATTTCATGTATGCAAAAATAACTATACCCATGTGTTGTACAAAGTTACAACATCTTTCCTTTAGTGCTATAACAGGTTTATAAAGACATATTTTGTAAAATACAAAATTTTTTTTTCTTTGCACTAATGGCGTGACACGCTAGCGGCTGTGGCCACAGAGAGGTCAATTCGTCATGATTTTTTCTAAGGCTACAAAGTAGTTGAGAACATATTGCACAGAAAGTTAGTTGAGCAACCACAGGAACTTTTAACGTAGATCCAAAATGATTTATTTCAATCATTTTTAATACATAATTTAGTTATAGATTGTGTAACCAAACATTAACATATTATATAAAACGTAAAAGGAATTAGTCAATTTGTTTATCTGCAAATAAGCTAATGATGCTTTTGTCGAGAACTACTTTAGCCTTTGTCATAAAATATTATTTTATCTTAATTATATAATATTCTGTAATTTTTTAAGTATAGTAGACTTCACTACAGTGAGTAAACTGAAAGATAAAATCAGTCACAAATGTAATTTTAAAACACCTGATAAAACATTACTTCATGCAGCATGTCAGATTAAAAAATTACAGACTTGGACTTCAAAGAAAATGGCAACAGACAGTTGCTAATGCGCGGAGCACACTACTGCAGGCTCTGTGAGTAGAGGCGACCGGGCACTCGATGAGTGTGCTGATATCGCACTTACCGCTCGCTGACGTCTGGGTCTTTACCGTGCATAGTAAGTGCGGGTAAGAGGCTCCTTCGTGTGGTGTGAGTAACCTTCGGCCAATTACTGGGGAAACGAGCTCATCAAGCTCCCCTTAAAGAGCTATTGCGGCAGTAACACCACGCCTCCAACAAGACTTGTCAGTGACTTTTTTCTTTGACGTGATAACGTCTTATAAATCGATAAACGCCGGCTGCACGCACGAACAATTGTCACGTTCCGCCTGAGCCGAGCGTGCAAGAAACGGCCCACCACCGTGCGAGAAAATCTTCTATAATATCAAACAGGTTAAGGCGGGATTTTTATCTAATTGGTCGTGATTATGTTTAAACAAATTATTTAAATTAAATTTGCGAAAACTGTAAATAATATTTGAAAATTAAAAAGTATGTAGTTTTTCATCAATGTTTTCTTATGACGTTATCACGTAAAATTATCGTCCGTAAACCGACTATACAGACAAACCCCCAATTTTTTTTTTTTTTTTTGAATTTTATCCCTATTTTAATTTTTATAGAACACTACGTTTCCGTACTTTGCACTTACTTGGCCTGTCAGAAGACTTGTGGTTTCTGAAAACATGTTTGCTTTTTAAATGTTATTCTTCCTTATTGGCAAAGTTTATTGTGTTCTGTTCTTATATTGTTCTAAAAAATTGTAAAGCTAACATTTATGATGCTTCATAACAAGTGATATTTGCAGAATTTTAATATTTCAGTAATTATTAATTTAGGAATAATATTATTAATAATCTTGTAGTGTAAATACTTTGTTTTCTCACAACCAAATCCACTAAGTTGCTTTAAGGATCTATTAAGACATTTTGGAGGTTACTTGTAATTTTTTTACTATTGTATTAATTTAACTGTATCACTTTACTGTTGTATGATAACAATTGTCTCACTTTTCCAATTAGGAGCCAATAGAAGTTTCGATTTTAGAATGGGTTCGATAATTTGTTTGTATTCGTGATAAAAATATATTCTTTCGTGACTTTTGAAATTTCATTGTTTAAAGTTTGGGTTCGTGGAATAGGCTACTCCCAGTAATCGCACGCAGCTGTAGGTACTTACTTATCTTCAAGAATACATGAGTGTTCGTTTATTTGACTTTGTAAAAATTTCAATAAACATTTTGTGTGTTCCTCACAACACTTCCCCTGTTACACCTCTGGGGGGGGGGGGGATTGGGGGTGGAGACAGCAAACCATTTTACTTTTCCTGTCAGAAGACTTGCGCACGAAAGGCAGTGTCTTTCAAACCACCCGTACGACCGCTGTGACTGGCTTTGTCTGAAGAAAAAAACGGAATGGAATACTTTTAAAAACTTTGTTAGAGTTTCAAAAACGTTAAAATCCGGGGGATAAAATTACGAAATCTCAGAATAGTTCTAAATAAAGAGGTTTATTATTTTTACAAAAAAAAAGGTAAAGTGATTTGACAGTTATAGTTCCGTAGGTAAAGTAATATAAGCAGAACGTACTAAAATACAAACAACTTGCCTCAGAATTGCCACGAAAATTCAATTCGATTTGCAAATAAGTGGAGGCTTTATAGATTTTTTAGCACTATACATTTTGCGCCAAATCATTTATTGTTATATTTTTAATTCACGTTTGTATTTATGGAAACTCTCAGCGAACAGTATTTCCATAATTGAAATGTGGTTTACGGCACTACCTGTTATGGAAAGTATTTATATGAACAAATATAATAATATCAAAATTTGTGTGAAAAAGCTAACCAAAATTAAATTTGAAATTAATTTCAAAAATTAGTTACTTAATCCAATATTCAAAACAAAATTGCAACAATATTTTGCCTTTACATGCCTGTGTCTTAACCGTGCAACAAAATTTAATAAAATATTTAGATTTCCATTTCTATATTTTTTAATTGCCACATCTAATATTAGGACAATTAGTTTCATATTTCAACAACTTATCGGATCAAAATAAACCCTAAAAAATAATTCCACACTACATGTGTGGTATACATTGTTTTGTGAACGGTTCGATGGTCTTAAACTAACCGACTAGTGTTGGATAGTTTTTAGTTTCCAATGTTTACAGATTTTTTTTGTTAATAATAATTTTGCTCTCATTTTTGTGATTTTTTTTATGTGAGTATGTAGTTTCTTAATATTTTTTTTCCTTCAGTAAGTTTTCAGCTTCATAACTATAATGTGGGCTATTCTCTTAATTAAATTGTTTCTTTTTTTTCGATTAAATGTTTTGTATTTATCAGTAAGAATAATAAGTTTTGTTCATGTGGTTATGTGTGAGAACACACGGCAGAAATACCAACGTGACCGCATGTAAATGAGACGGAACAATAAATTAGAAATACATAACAAATACGCGCAGATGTGGCGCCTGCGAGGCAGGCAGCCCGGTGAACACTTGTGCAGAGCGGTGTGCCTCTCTCATCGAGCGGTCACGTGGTGTGTCGCTACACGGTTAGGGCTGACGGGAGGGGAGGGGTGGGATGCGCGCGCACTCAGGGGTCGATAAGGCGCGCTCCCGAGGCGTGACACCCCTGGCCCCGATGACGTCATCGAGCCGACCGCACGCCACTGAGTCCCTCACACGGCTCTTTTTTTTCTTTTTGTCATTTTCTGTACTATTTATAACATTTATATTTATTTTTAATTATATGGATAATGTCACGTAGCATGACGAGACTATTATCACGCACAAGCTGGTTTTGTGGAGTGATTCAAATTTCCTGAAAAAAAAAACAACTAAGCATTGTGCGTCATTGTATAAATGATGTAAAAAAGTAATAAAAATTAATAAAAAAAATAGAAGAGACATGACAAATTAGCTGTTTTATTTGTTTTGCGGGGCGAAATTCATAAACTATTACATTTAAATGTGCCATCGGTCCAGAAGACGAAGAGACGAAGTAACTAATTACTATTTTATATTTACTTTACACGCGGTTAAACGTGCCAACTATTTAGTGGATGAACTTTCACAAAATGTGTATATATATATATGTGTGTGTATGTATACATATAACTTTCGTTTGCATAATAAGCTTTCAAAGTGGTTTAAAGTCAGTTTTATAGGGTGCTATTTTTTCCCCCCAACTGAATTTTAAATCATACTACTCAGTAGCCACCAGCATTGCCTTTAATCCCAGAACTTTACATTTATTTATTACATTATGTTCTCATTATCCATACTGCACAATAATGTTAACAATTCAACTTTGTCAGCTAATACGCATATGTTTTAGGAATAAAATTGAATCATTTTTATTTTAATAATAAAAGAATAAATACTTGAAATTATATTAGTAATTAGATTTTTAAAATGCAAGAATAATTAACCTTTATTGCCGAAATTGTTCTTGTAATAAGCAATGAAAACCACATTAACTTTTCACTTCACTTTATAAACAGTCGACGAAACAGTTCACGTGTAGATGACTTGTAATTAATTTTAAAAACTGGCGTTTAGCTATAAAGTTTAAATATAATTATGAACAAGTTTTCATATAAATAACTGTAATCAAATATCTATCATCAATTATATGAATCACCATAATTTTTTAGTCAATTGTAACATAACCTATTATTACTGCACTCGCCGAACGCGTAACGGAACAATGAGCGTAACGGGACACAGCGTAACGGAACAATTAGAGTAATGGTACACAGCGTAACGGAAAAATGTGCGTAACGGGATACTTTTTCGTGCGTGCAGCCGGCGTTCATATATTTATTAGACGTTGTCACGTCAAAAATATAACACTGAACTGAAACGGGACATACGCCCTTAAGACGTGTCTCAATGAGCAGCCAATAAAAAGGGACGACCTTTGCTTGAGCCCGTATAAGACCATTGAATATAAATATAATGTACATTATATATATTCAATGATAAGACTGTTTGCTCTAAGATCGCTGATCTCACGAATGTGACTATCGGATTTAGTGATTTCAGTCAATCCCATGCTATACTACAGGATCGTACGCAGAATTTCATTTCGTGAAGAAAAACAACTTCTCTTGTTTGCTTTCATACTACGTATTTTCATTGTTTGTGGTAGTAATCGATTTTATAGGATTTCTGGGGATATTTTTTCGTACGCCCTTGATGATATACTCTGCGCTCTTAACATACTAGGACAATTCCCATCTGTTTATTGGTTTTTCACTTGACAAATGTCTTACGGGCTGGTTTTAATTATATTCTTCTGTGGTTGAAGTTTTCTAATCAACTCGCAGTCTACATAATCTACGAGCGTTTTGCATAAACAGTACGGAGGTAACAATTTTTTTTTTTTAAATCCTAAAAATGCTAAACAAAAGTAAAAAGTATGAAATTTTTAAATTTAAGTAATTTGTTGAACAGCGACAAATGAACTACAACTCTGAATAATGTATTTTTTTTATAAGCTTAAAATTAGTATCAATTCATAAACAAAATGAAAAATATCAGTTGTCTGAAATTTTTTATCACTAATGTCTATTCGTTAGGATAGAGTCATTATAAAAATAAAAGACAAGAAATCTCCACACTTTTATTTCATTAAACTGAATTGTTTTTGTTTATTACTTTATTTTTATATTAATATTATTAAAAAAACGTTATACTGAGTTGTAGATCATTTTTCAATTTTATATTGAATTCATTTTTTAAAATAATTTCCTCGAAATGAAATTCACCACAAGATCAAATATCAAATTTCGGAGGCAATTAACCCCCATCCCCCGAGTTTCCCAAAGTCCTCGGGAGCACGTCATAACCAACGTAAGTACTTCAATTGTTCTGCCTTTCAAAAAATCGGGGGGCAAATGACCACCTATCGAGGGACATCGGATCCCGGATAAGTTTTACACCATGTCCCGGCCTCTTGGATAAGAAAAACTGCAAATCGAAAGAGAATTTTTGGGTGGTTGACCTCCTGGGGCGCGGGGGGGGGGGGGGGGGGGGGGGGGAAAGGGGGGGGGGGCGCCTCATGGATACACAAAAAGCATGGGTAAATTCTTAATCAAAACCGAGATATTATGTCTGAAGCATCAAAAATGGTAATAAAACGTAGCCTATATAATAAAATGTGTATCACTGATTGAACGTCTAGTAAATAGAACATGCAAATTAAATTTATATAGGAATGTAGCATATTAAAAAGGAATTTAAAAGCCTGAAATTTATAATATTAATTTAAGAATTTTTTTCTGCATACTTTCAATTCTATTACAATCAATATTAGTTATTTATTGCCGAATTACGACACAATATTCTACTTCATAGCTAATCAATTTGAAGAACAAAGTATACAATCCGGTATTGATGCAGAGATAGTAATAAATTTAATAAGAGCTAAGATCTTCAAGTGCAACTAATAGTATTATCTGCATGTTGGTGAAAAATAAGAACTTGGCATCCACTGTAACTCGAAGGTATTAAAAGTGGGCACCCCGTTTAATGTCATTTCTTACTATGTGATAATTCTAAATAATTTAATTAGTTTTTATTTACTAAATGTTATACAATAATGCTATCGTAATTGTTAACTTGAAAACCAGATCTGGACAGCTGAAATATCTTGCTGAATAGTTTCACAAACATATTTCCTCTTTTTTCTTCCTTTAGCATCTTTTCTTGATCAATTCCGATTACAGTTGGAATATCATTTATTATATATTAAAGAGTAGTTGAGATAAACTACTACTTTGCGGTACACCTAATATCATGAAATTGAAATTGCATTTGCAAATTTGACTGCAAAGCGCCTATTTGTAAGATAATTAAAACATGTATATACATACACATAATACTGTGTGTGTTAAAGACGATCTTCCTGATTGAAAACTACGTGTTTTTTTCAGAAATAATTTTCGTCAAAAACGTATAAAATACAAAATAACAGAGGTATTGGTCAATAGAGTGTGACTAAAATTTAACTGTCAATAATACTGCAAGAAAATATATACAACAACTAACTGCTGATACACATTTAATACAAAAATTTTATTTACAAATGTTTGTTTGAGCTTTATTTATAACATGTTGGAATGATAATGCTACAGTTACTAAAAACTAAAAAAAAAAATATTTTTTGCAAAACTCCGTTCCCCCGGAGAAACCCCCGGAATGGCCACCGCATGGGGAGCCCAGGAAAAGAAACGGGCTCCCCATTTGGAAGCCACCTGGAAGGTTTTTTTCTGTTCCACCCACCGTTTCTTTTGGTAGCCTGACTTGTTGCAAGGGATTGTATTCCTACCAGAGAAAATGCCACCATTTAGTCTGGGCAATCCGCCTTGGAGGAGCCGGGGCGCGAACCCGGGTCCTACAAGTCACAAGGCAGGCGCTCTACCCCCAGAACCAGAGCGGTAGAGCGGATACTTGCAGTCTTCTTAACACTGACATGGTGTTATTCCACGAGTTTACTGTAGTTTCATGTGTCACTAACACGTGCAGTAACATCTAACCTCGGTAACGAACAAATTTATGTGTTCTTATGTTCTTCGTTTAGCATAAATTATGTAATTTCATAACAGGGAAATATAATTTGTATAACTAGCCTGGCAATTTTTTAGTTGATTTCCTGCAAACAAACTTACAGTTGCGCTGTACACTAATTAATTATAACTATAGACTAGTAAATAAATATGTAAAGAGCTTGCCGATGGTAAAGTTATTTTGAAATAAATGTTAGATATTAAAAGAGTGTTTTTAGTTAAAATATGTGTGTGCTTACAAGCATGAAGTTATTGTATAACATTTTATTTATTTGGTTTTAAAGTCGCAGAAAAGTTAACCTTGTTATTTCACTTTTGGCTTTTTTTGTTTTGTTTAACCGTGCTTAATATGCGCAGCTAATACTGGAAAGCTAATCAAATAACTGTTTGCAAATAGGCATTTTCAAAATCTTAAATTAAGTACTAAATCAATGATAGTGTTGGAGATGTCAAATTAAAATATACATTTCATACTGACATCGCCGGAATTTTATGTAATGATAGTACTGACCTTAAATCGATCAGTTTCTGAAGACTAAGAATTTAGATGTCACTAGTTTTGTGAGATTTGCTTACTTATTGAGAAATATTCACATTATTTGAATACAACTATATTGTATTGGAACTTACAGTACTCCTGAGTACAGAATTCTTGGTAATAGCTTACCTCAGGGTTAAGCAGGAGCATAAATGTTTTATTTCATACAATGAAACCCTCAGAAACTTAATTCAATCATCGGGATTATTAAACATTAACTTTGAGTAGGTACACAAATACATAATTTTTTTATTTAATATTTGTGCACATCGCAGTGACATCGCTATTTAATTATTTGCAATTTTAATTGTAACAAAAATTGGAATTCGGTGTTTTTATTTTGGATGTGTAATATTTCCACGTGTAATAGTATAAAACATGTATTATGTTTTAATTGTTACAGTATCAAAAGTTCATTTAATGGTTGTGTATGTTTATTTTCGTAAAAAAAAAAGTACTTTGTACAAAAAAATATCCTACAAGAGATTTCACTTTTCTTATAATTTTGTTGTTTTAAATTATTATTATTAGAACATTTCGTTCAGTTCAACAACTTAAGTAGAATTAATAATTTCGTTATGAAATTAAATTCTCCATACATACTACACTTGATATTTTGAGATTATTACGAAATAATATATAATTTTATTTGAAATACATTTTTTTTTTTGCAAACGTACGGGTTTCAAATACCAAATAAATACTTTAATTTTTCTATTTTTAATGGTTCTTGCCATTGGGGAGATTGATTATATATATAATTTAGGACATACACCTTTGCTGATTATAATGTATGTCATAAGAAACCTCAATAACAGACAAGAAAGATAAATGTGCAAACATACAGAAAACAAGCGAATCTCAGGGAACATCAAAACATTTAAAACATAGACAGAAATTTATTTTTCAGTACTTTTACAAAAGAGGAATAGTTTGGAACACTAAAAGAAAGATATTATAACTTTTTACACCACATACCGTAGCGTTGGTTATTTTTGCACATCTGAAATACGGTTTATCCAGGGGCGTAGGAACCGGGGGGGACAGGGGGGACGTGTCCCCCTGAACTTTTTGGGTGGAGGGGACTGTCCCCCCCAACTTTCTAGACCGTGATATTTTTATTTTATAATATTATTCTGCCCAACTTTGTTTGTAATTTCTTCACTCATCAAATTTTATCTTAAGGAAACAATAATAATTTTAACATCGATGTATCCAATGGTTAGATACAAAAACTGCTTAAAAAGCGCTATTTTGCACTTTTAAAATCAAAATTTTCCGGTGGAGGACCCCCGGACCCCCGTCTTAGTAAGAGGGGAATGGGTTTACATGACATCAAAATCATTATTTGTCCCCCCCAACTTTATGAACACAGTTACGCCAATGAGTTTATCGAGGTATAACTGAGTATTTCTTACAAAAATTGGCTAATAATTTTATACTTCATGTGCTAGGAAAATTTACTACTCGGAAAGAAAATTAAAAAAATAATAATAATTTCTGCGAAACCATTTTCTTTTAAGCTTATACAAAAAACACGCCTGCTTAAGAAATATTACAACATATACGACTGGCTGAGCTATCGCGAGCAGCAGTATGTTCTGTTTGTAGTTCTTAATACTGCCACCTGGAGCACCCGCTGCAAGGAGGCGCGACTGTCGTCGGTTTAACTTTTTGTCTTGGCCACAGCACGGCGCTCGAATCGCAGTTGCAGCGCCGTTCCTGCAAATTAAAAGTATACGTAATATTCAGAATCATTGGTCACAACCTCAAGGGAATATTAAAATACATGGGTGTAATAAAATCAACTATAATATTTTTTAAAGGCTTACCACAGCCAACTTCTTCGTTCCTTCATGTAAATGGTAATAATGTTGTTTTGTTATTTAAAATAATTTTGTTATAACTACGTATTACTTAATTAAAACCATCAGTTGTCATCCGGCCAAAGAAAGAACTGATAGAAAAAAAAATATCAAGTACCAAATAACTTTTAGCCAAAGAATGAGTTAAATTACTCAATACTTATTTAACTTATTATTTGGCTAAATGTCATTTGCCACTTGATCTCTCTTTTATGTAGATTTAGAAGGAATAATTGTAGCCGTTACCATGGTGCAACTTACGGAAATTTTTTATATAAAAACATTCGAAACATCTTCGCTGCATGGAATATGAGAAAATGTTTTATCCCTCATTTTGGAATGCTGGAGAACGTATAGGAATCTCATTTACATTGAGTTCTAAAAATGTCACAGAAGTTTAGACAAGTTTCCAGAAGAAATGGGTACTTCGAATTCTACCTACGCCTGAAGGCTGCGCTGATCCGAAATTTTTTGAAGTGAAACTTCTTTGCTGAGGGGCCTACAATTATCGAGCGTCTCGAAAATTCCGATTGCATGGAAGGAATAGTTAGTAAGGCCGGTCCACACGCAACGTTTTGTACTCAGTTTTGACTGCGCAGGTAAAACTGTGCAAACAAAAGGTTTCAGTTTAGCCGTGTCCACACAACACAGTTTGCAGCCAAGTTTTATCCTATCAGTTGCGAGAATTCCTTACTTTGGCCAATTCTTTCCGGTATACCGACCTCAAAGAATCAATTTTTTTTTGTGATTTTATCTCTGTTAGCTGCGATGTCAACCTCTTTGTATTTTTGCACAGGTGCTTCATACGCTTGACTCTGTTTGAACTCTGTTAGAAATTCACGTGAACACTGTCGCAAATCGGTCATCGTTGAACAGATTACACTGTTCCGGCACAATTCCCGAGGGAGAACTGAGCCCCGTGTACGGAGAAGACGGAGGAAGTGTCCACACGCTACGACAAGTCTGTGCAGGTCGACTAAACTGCGCGGACATAAATGCACTTGGCCACAGTTTTCCTTCTCCGTGTTCCGTCTCCGCGCAGTTCACAAAACTGCACAGTTTTCCTGTCTGCACGCTACGTTTTGTCTACAACGATGTGACCTGCGCAAGTAAATCGTTGCTGAAAACGTTGCGTGTGGACCAGCCTTTAGGTACATGGTGGGGGAACCGGCAGAGCAGGAGAGTGCGTCATTGGTGACGCCACTCCAAAGCATGCGCTAGCGGTCGAATGGGGGGATAGGTACGTAGCGGAGTGTGCTGTATGCTGGTTGTAACAGCCGGGAGGGGAGACGGCAGGGGAGACGTAGAAATGACGTAGCAGTGATGCTGCGGAATTATCGTAACGCTGCTTGTGTTTTTTTCTCCCCAGTTTTAGTAACGGCTAACTGTTGACGCTACCACATTTCCTTTTTTCAATTTAAAGTATCTAAAATTTATTTATTCGTGTTTAAAAAGAGTTATCCATTTGTGCAATTGACTTTATAAGTATCATTTATTTTTATGTGAATATTGTGTTTGAAAAAAGTAAAAAAAAAAAAAACTTACGAGGTTAGCTTTATAAGTGTAATTTATTCTTGGTATGTTAACAATGTGCTTTGAAGTGTCAAAGGGACTTATATACCTGTAAGACGGGATTTAAAAGTGTAATTTATGTTCTATTGGAGTGTTGTTTGAAGCAGATAAGATGTGTCATCAAAGGCAGCGTGAGAATAAAACGCCAAACGATGCGCCAAAAAGTGCCAGTGAACAGATACGAGAGTTCAAGGCGCGGAATTATTATTATCCCCCCCCCCCCCCCTTTTCAGATTATACCCGCATCCTTACTATTCTAAATTATTATCTCTTGTTCAGTAAACAAATACTAATAACTTATCTCTATCCAAACCTAATAAGCAAGAAGTTTCACATCTGTCGCGCTTCTACTCTACGTACAAATTTTTTTCCCTATCAGTTAATTCTTCGACCGAATGACCGCAATTACGCTACCACTTCGTATTAAAACCATGTTTGTTCAAACATTAATTATGTCTCACTTTGATTACTGCGATGTCCTGTTTCAAACAAAAAATCTAGCTTCCTTTAAGTACAGGCTGAAAAAACATCTTTGTAACAACTGCTTACCATAACCACTTCGCCGCTACCCTACTGCTTGATTCTGTGTGTGAATGTGCGAGTGACTGGTTTTAATGTAGTAGCACCTATTATTTTTTTTCGATACTATTTGCTGTATGTTTAATCACTTTCCATTTTATGTATGTCTATGCTTAATTTTTAATTACTTTAAATTAGTTATGGTTGAATCTTTGTAATAGTTAATATTTGAACATTAAGTTGAAATTTTAATTTGTTCTCTTAATATTTAGTCAACATCTGCTTATATCATGCTTAATCTTTAATATTCCATTATTGATGTAATTGCAGAAAAGTGGTTAAGTTTTAGAAAAGGCGTACCGCCTTAACTTCGCCACCAATGAAGACGATAAATATATAAATAAATACGCGTCTTCATTTTGGCATGACGTCACCGACTTGAAACTATGGTTGTTCAAATGCCCGAAACTACTTTCTATACGATGACATAAAACAAAGGCTTCGTTCTGATTTACACGGTGAACGCTCTCACACACTTGCAAACTTTTTTTTTGAGCTTGCAAAACGACGAGTAAACCACTCAGGATTAACTTTCCCGGTAACCGGTTTTCGTTGGGAAAAAAAGATTCCAGGGAAAAAAACAAATGGCGCGGCCGTCGGTTCCGAGAAACGTGTTGCGGACACGTGACCTGGTAAAGGCTTTCCCCCTCGCGTTCCTTGTAGTTCCCGGAGCCGCCGCTGGCGCCCAGGGGCGCTGCAGTCGCCCGGGAAACCCAGCAGCGGCAGCTGGTGCAGGGAACAACACCACATAACTTAGAGGGAAGCCTAAGATGTCCATCAAGTTCTGTCCCTGCCCGAACACGCCCGAATATTCACCTTCGGCCAACCTCGGGTTTATCTATATATACCTATATTTATATTTCTCTGTTTATTTTAATGTAGCTATACTAACCTAACTAACCGTCCATAGTGTTTTAAAGTGTTTTAATGTAGCTAACCTAACCGACCACTTTAAATATTTGAATTAATTTTCCTGCGCAAAAATAAAACAAATCTCGAAGTTGGCCGAAGGTGAATTGTTCGGGTGTAATCGGGAATGGCAGAACTTTATGTGCATCTTAGGTCTCCCTAACTTAGAAAGTCACAAATTAGAACTGTCATAACTTAGAAAACTTGGACAAATCCACGTAACTTAGAAACACACAACTTAGAACGATCATAACTTAAAAACACACAACTTAGAAACGTCATAACGTAAAAAGTCATAACTTAGAACTATCACAACTTAGAACTGTCACAACTTAGAAACACACAACTTAGAAGCACGCAACGCAGAAACACACAACTTAGAAACGTCATAACGTAGAAAGTCGTAACTTAGAACTATCACAACTTAGAAACACGCAACGCAGAACCACACAACTTAGAAACGTCATAACGTAGAAAGTCACAACTTAGAACTGCCATAACTTAGAAAATTCTAAGTTGTGTGTTTCTAAGTTGTGTGTTTCTAAGTTATGACAGCACCCCGCTGGTGCAGACTTGCGACGGTTTGAGCCGGTTCTTCTGTTACGTTATAACAGTACGTCTGTCGTAAACAACCCGTGTGCATGAGTCATAGGAGTCCAGCGTAAACCGTCTCCACTTAAAAACACATTTTTTATTTTTTTTTTAGATTTTATTCCGGTTTCTATGCCACCACATTTCACAAACTATTTACCAGTATTTAAAGGGCGACGCCATATTACGGAATAGGTTTATGACCGGTGAACAATGATCTGAAAAAAAACCTATAGGTAAGAATTTCTTGTTTCGAGCGAGATTTTCCAACGGGAATCTGAGGTGTTTTTTTCTCCTCTACCAGGTTTTTTTCCGAAATGGAAATTGAAAAACAGTTTCACGAAGCTCTATACGATTCTCGCCATAGTGACTACGCAGGATTCCAGTAACGACATCGTGGTTTAATTTGAATGTTTGGTATTTTGTTCGAGTCACTCAACACTCAATTAGATAACTTGGCACACATCTCAATGAAATTCACGTATCTCACCGCAGGAAAGAAATTGTTCATAGACTATATATTAGGGGGTGTTTTAAAAAGACTTTGTGAATAGTAGGTTTCCCAGATACACACACATACGTAATTATCATATCACTTGATATTCTAACGTTAATACACCACTGCACATTCTAAGATTACAATATTCTTAAAATCCAGTTCGGTTTTGAAACGCTGCTCTTAGACTGAATAGAGGAAGATCTGTAGACTTAAACAAACAAAAAAAATTTCAAAATTATATGATTTTTTCCATCGGCCGTTAACCGTTAAACTATAAGTTTACTTTATAAAATTAAATTGCCATGGTAGTACATACAACAACATTTTACATTTATTCGGTACATACTATACATAAGTAGAATTGTAATCACACTATCCGGGAAACATTACATCGCCCGGTGATTACACGTGATAAGTTCAGGGAACTAACTTATAGTTAGTCACCCTCCGGGTTTGGCTGGCGACAAACACATTCAATACAGTCGTCTAGATCGGATTATTTAACTTCAAATGACATCTATCGGCAGTAGCTGCAAATTCCTGATAGTAATACAAAAAATTGGTTGTCTGTAAAGTAGGTTTACGGACGATAGTTTAACGTGACAATTTCATAGCAAAACATTGATGAAATAATTGCATACTTTTATGAATGAAATTGAATATTTTTTATTGAATTATCACTATTTTGTATGGATACAAAGAAGGAGTGAAATGAAATCTACAATTTAATTAATCAATTTACTTTTATTTGCACTCATTAATTTAAATATGTTTATTACTTTAACGAAGAGATTATTTTAACTATAAATTTATACATGTTTGCTAGTTAACTTCTTCCAATCTGTGTTATTCTTTTAAGGATAGGACGATGATAGGAAAAGTAGGAAACGAATGGGAGTGTTTCAAGTTTAATGTGCCTCGAAAAAGTCAAATCGATGGTTGTTCCAATCGAGTGTAAGAGAGATAGGTGCGGCGCAAGCGTACAAAGAGCGTAACGGGACACAGCGTAACGGGACAATGTGCGTAACGAGACAATTTTTTCGTGCGTGCAGCCGGCGTTCATCGATTTATTAGACGTTGTCACGTCAAAAAATATATTTAAATTCCAACTCTTTTCTTCTTTTACTGTGTAGATTATCACAAGGACGAAGAGCTAATAGCGCAAGTACATTAACACATTTACGAAGCATGCCGAGCCACGTACGTGCATATCGTTAAGACGCAGGCAGAAGGAAAAAAAAGGCGTGTCCTTGATTCTGCCTTCCGGGCATACATGAGTTACGGGTGGTTTATCATCCTGCCAAGGACATAAGTGCGTGGTCTGGCTGCGAGCAGAGAACGTCCTACTGCTCACCTATCCTCCACCCCGTGTGTCGTCGAGACAGACACCGACTCAGGAAAGCCATCCGGTTAAGGGGGTGCCTCCCATTTCAGCCCTTAAGGCCCACCACAACATCAGCCCGAACTGACAGTCTCGACTGAATTGAGGCCCTCTACACATACGATCAGTCCATGTGCCCAGTCCACATCGAACACTCAGAGCTGAAGTTTGGACCGAACTGAAGTCTTACCCCCACACGGGATCAGCATTGTGGTTGCTGTTCGACGTACCGTTTCACAGTAGAATATGACAGAAACTTTGTATGTTGCAATTGCAGTTGCACTCTTTAAGTTAGAAAAATGAAAACAAATCAGCGAAGTAACCGAAGAGTATAGACAAAGATGTCCGCCACGACACTCAGCTGACTGACTGGTGGACTGATTGTTTGGACTGGCGTGACGCTGCTCCCACAGTGCGACTTGATGGAAACCGACATATCGTCAGTCCATCAGTTTCAGCTGATTTGCTCACGCGCGGCAGTTCCGACTGATAGGTCCGAACTGACAGTTCGTACTGATCGTGTGTGCGGGCCTTTAAAGTAATGTCTTGCCTGCGTTGTTGAGTCTCTGCAGTTTCATGTCATTGTCTCGGTTTAGGGGCGATGTCTTTAGATTTGCTATAGACTAGCTCTCAGATTTCCAACTAGACACTCTATGTTGACGTGGAATATTGTCATAATAAACATATATACAGAACGTTCCCGAACGACATAGACATCGCCTGGCAGATGATTTATTCCTTACGAGAAGATGATACGAAAACATGTCTACAACGTTTTCCTTAGTTATTACTAAGAGAGTGTTGCGGCTTTGAAAATCCAATCTTCGAACACCTTTTTAAATACACATACATGACAAGAAACCATGTCGTGATTTTCTTAGAGTGATTCCAGGAAACCAGTGCAACCGAGCCGGGATTCAAACCCGTGTCCTCTGGACAGCGATGGCTGTGTCCTACCACAAGAAAACAAGGGGGAAAAAATGTTGCGAGGTCGACAGGCGCGTTAGGAGTGAAACTTCACAGATAGAGGGATAGGAAACGTGTGCGGCACACCAATATTTGAAACACGTGTACGAGTGTGCAAGTAACCAATCGAACTGTGAGAGTGTGTACAGGTACGGGAGTGCACGAGAATGCGTGCAAGTATCGAAAAGTGCGATTGAGGCGAGTATGCAAGTGCTCGAGCATACATGCGCGGGCGCAAACATGCCACGTGTTGTTTCATTTCAGGCAAGCTTTTTCAAATACGTAAATTCGCGTTGAACTGAAAATTACCCTCTGAGCGTCAAACACTCCGTTGCGCTCTGGTGAGTCATCACATTGACTCGCCCTGCCTGCAGTAAGTATTATCTTTGAAAGATTTGTGCAATGGGAGTGCATGACTTGATGTAAGCTTTTGGACATACGCCATTGCTAGAGACCTGCAAAATTTGCGGTTTCGATGGCCTTCAGGATGGACTGCACATACCACTGTACACTCGGGCGAATAACGCAAGTTCATTGGCTGCCGACTTGTAAGTCGTCTCAGCTGGTTTGTCTGTGATTCGATCCTTCTTTGGTTGAGGGTTTATAACTGGTTGAGATTCGTCCAGATTGCGCCAATAGCAAAATTATCTATGAGGTACATGTGTTTGAATTCTAGCCTATCACCGAATGAATCCGCGAATTTTACAGGTCTCTAGCCATTGCTAAGCACATGCATGTCTGTAGAAGAAAACTACAAAAAACACAAAAGACAAAAACACAAATTAAGCAAAAAAAAATTGCTGTTGTCAAAAGGATATATAAACACCACATACTATTCCGTAACAGGAATATGTTCGACAAAAAAAAAAAAAGAAAGAAAAATGGACTAACAGAACGAAAAAAAAAAAACAACCCACAAATGATGACAGCACAAAAATATTTTTTTTTTGTAGTTTTCTTCTACAGACATACACGTGCTTAGCAATGGCGTATGTCCAAAAGCTTACATCAGGTAATGCAGTAAGTATGTCGCAGTGGTCGGTTGGCAGCCACGACGCGTGGACTGGCTGCCGGGAGGATGTGCCGGCTACGACGGCGGCTCCAACAACTCCCCCCCCACCAAGGCGAGGTCGGCGCTGAGTGTTGACCTCGTCCCGGCAGGGAGCGCTGGGAAACCCGCTCGACTCGGCGGCGGGCCAGTGTGCCGCGCGCGCCTGGAGACTCCGCAGCCCGCAGCCTGCAGCCCGGCGCCAGAGCGGAGACTTCGACAGTTGAGCAGAACAGTAACCTCGCCGCGTTCCTGCTGGGCGACTGCTGGTGCCGTCAGACAAGTGAGTGTGTCCGTTGCGTTCTCGTTTGCGAGTGAAAAAAGAAACGGCTGTGCATCAGTTATGCGATCACGTGCCCTCTCTAACCTTAACGTTATCTTAAATGCAATGTTTTTAATTTTATTTTTGTGCGCTAATAATGTTTGAAGTTTATTAATTAAGTTATTTTAAATTGATAAAAATAAATAATATGGCAGTTTGAAACTTAAAAAATATAGAGATTACACTTTAGGTTGCTCTTCATGTTCCCTTCCCCGTATCCATGTTGAAATAAGAGTGTGCTTTTTTTTTTTTTTTTTTTTTTAGCCAGAAATAATAACAAAAAATATATTCGGTACTTTTAAAATCCCTTCCACGCCAGGCTTGGTAGAAATAATAGCGAATAATTGATAAAGCAAATGTGTTTTGTATTGTTCAGTAGCTTTTAGTGGGATATAGCCTGCTTACAGGAAATGATGTAACTTTTTTTTCTGTCAGTTTATCGTATCTTTCGAAAACCAAACGAGCACGCAGCAGAGAACTCTAAGCAATGAAGCTGTCCATGAACCAACAGGGGCGGCTGACGATCACGGATGGCTTCAGTCCCAGGGAGGGGGAGCTGAATTGTTGCCCCTTGGATGGGCAGCCCTTCAGGATTTTTCTGACAGTGGTTAGTTTCTAAAGCTTAGGTTAGGTTAGGTTAGGTTAGGGACAACAATTCAGGATTATAAAATTACGAAAATAGACGCATTTTAAGATATTGGAAGGGCTGCCCTTCCAGTCACTTTACAAACTAACCACTGTCAGAAAAATCCTGAAGGGCTGCCCATCCAAGGAGCAACAATTCAGACAACCTTTAAAAAGCGGCGGGCAACATGAAGCGTGTCCCTCGGGGGCAGTGTGGACAGGTGGCTGGGCGCATAAGGCCGTAAGGTTGACGCAGGCTCGCGCATCGCACGCCTCTTCACCCTTACGCGCAGTGCACTGGACTGGCGTGAAGGTTCTGCCGTCGTCAACCTCAACTCAATACCTGGTTTGCGTTTGTAGTTCTCTCACGAATACTTCAATTTCCACTTAATAAATATTTATTTAAAATATTGATGATATAACAACAAATTCAAAGTAATGATGATGAGAAAATTAAAAAATTGGTTGTCTGTAAAGTCGGTTTACGGACGATAGTTTAACGTGACAACGTCATAACAAAACATTGATGAAATGATTGCATACTTTATGAATAAAATTGAATCATTTTAATTTTAATAATAAAAGAATAAATACTTGAAATTATACTATTAATCAGATTTTTAAAATGCAAGAATAATTAACCTTTATTGCCGAAATTGCTGTTGTAATAAGCAATGAAAATCACATTAACTTTTCACTTCACTTTATAAACAGTCGAGTGGAAGAGAGATAGATGCGGCGCAAGCGTACAATGAGCGTAACGGGACACAGCGTAACGGAACAATGTTCGTAACGGGACACAGCGTAACGGAACAATGTGCGTAACGTGACACTTTTTCGTGCGAGCAGCCGGCGTTCATCGATTTATTAGACGTTGTCACGTCAAAAAATATATACTATATCATAGCTTTTGAAACTTAGTCTTATGTGGCGATCCTTCAAATTTAGAGTAGGATGTAAAAGATGGAGGCTCCAGTCATGCAGAGGATCGTGGAGTCTGTCCTGGAGGTCATTGAATCCGCGAATGTTTTCCGTTCTCTAGTCGCCGTAAAGTACTCGGTAGAGCCTGCATCGACAAGCATGTTCATTATTTTTCCTTAGGTGGGGCCGTGGCTTGGGGGCACGGCGCTTGGTTCTGTCTACGAGGGCGGGTTCCTGGATTCCTGGGACACACGGAAGGACGTCTCGTTCTCGCATCACAGCCCGTTCTCGCCCGAGCGCTCAGGTGAACAGCTTTGCATGGACCATACGCACTAGAGACTGACACAGGACAGCTCTACACTAACAGCTCAGGTGAACAGCTTTGCATGGACCATACGCACTAGAGACTGACACAGGACAGCTCTACACTAACAGCTCAGGTGAACAGCTTTGCATGGACCATACGCACTAGAGACTGACACAGGACAGCTCTACACTAACAGCTCAGGTGAACAGCTTTGCATGGACCATACGCACTAGAGACTGACACAGGACAGCTCTACACTAACAGCTCAGGTGAACAGCTTTGCATGGACCATACGCACTAGAGACTGACACAGGACAGCTCTACACTAACAGCTCAGGTGAACAGCTTTGCATGGACCATACGCACTAGAGACTGACACAGGACAGCTCTACACTAACAGCTCAGGTGAACAGCTTTGCATGGACCATACGCACTAGAGACTGACACAGGACAGCTCTACACTAACAGCTCAGGTGAACAGCTTTGCATGGACCATACGCACTAGAGACTGACACAGGACAGCTCTACACTAACAGCTCAGGTGAACAGCTTTGCATGGACCATACGCACTAGAGACTGACACAGGACAGCTCTACACTAACAGCTCAGGTGAACAGCTTTGCATGGACCATACGCACTAGAGACTGACACAGGACAGCTCTACACTAACAGCTCAGGTGAACAGCTTTGCATGGACCATACGCACTAGAGACTGACACAGGACAGCTCTACACTAACAGCTCAGGTGAACAGCTTTGCATGGACCATACGCACTAGAGACTGACACAGGACAGCTCTACACTAACAGCTCAGGTGAACAGCTTTGCATGGACCATACGCACTAGAGACTGACACAGGACAGCTCTACACTAACAGCTCAGGTGAACAGCTTTGCATGGACCATACGCACTAGAGACTGACACAGGACAGCTCTACACTAACAGCTCAGGTGAACAGCTTTGCATGGACCATACGCACTAGAGACTGACACAGGACAGCTCTACACTAACAGCTCAGGTGAACAGCTTTGCATGGACCATACGCACTAGAGACTGACACAGGACAGCTCTACACTAACAGCTCAGGTGAACAGCTTTGCATGGACCATACGCACTAGAGACTGACACAGGACAGCTCTACACTAACAGCTCAGGTGAACAGCTTTGCATGGACCATACGCACTAGAGACTGACACAGGACAGCTCTACACTAACAGCTCAGGTGAACAGCTTTGCATGGACCATACGCACTAGAGACTGACACAGGACAGCTCTACACTAACAGCTCAGGTGAACAGCTTTGCATGGACCATACGCACTAGAGACTGACACAGGACAGCTCTACACTAACAGCTCAGGTGAAAGCGTGAATAAACTTACAGTTCAAAAGGAAAAAGGCTTTTATCGTTGAATGAACTAAAAACTAAAACTAAAATTATTAACTAAGTTTTTTTTGTCCAACAGCCGAATAATGCACCACAACTCTGTATTACTAAATACGTGGGGTGTTCTATTCTTTCATTTTCAAAATTACTATATCCTAAAATTATTAGTAGAAAATTTATGACAATTTTTATCCAGCACCCCATTACTAATTTTAAGTTTATTATTGTTATTAAGTTTATACAGTAATTGTTGTAACAACTAGATCCTAAAATTTTTGAAATGACTATATCCTAAATTTTTTGTATTGACTATATCATGAAGTTAGCTATAGCAAATCTATTAGAAACCATTTTCTTATTACTGATAAAAAATTTAATACAAATTATATCAAGCAACAATTACTATGTTTAAAGTAAATATTGTTATTAATTTCATATATTAATTTTCTTAATAACTACATCCTAAAAATAGTGATAGAAAATTTAAGACAAATGATATCAAGCACCCCACGCTTGTATAGTATTGTCAGAGGTTCTTTATATGTATGCAAAAATTCAACACGTTCGGACGTCCAAAAGTAGATAAAAATTGAATGGAAAGATTTTATTACATGGTCCATTCATTCATACAGATCAAACTAATAAAAGCATGGTAGAAATAACCTAGTGGCATGAGGCGTGGTTTACAAATGGTTTTATAGATACATTGTTAATTTATCTGGTTGTCAAACAATAAACTTCTCTCTGAGAAACGTGCAGCACTAAGAGAAAATAATGTTATTCTCGTTGTCATAATGTTCGTACCGTATGTAATAAACAGCTACATTGTTCATACTGGGAATACCACCTGTCATCTTCCGGACTGTCGTGGAAGCAGCCTGAAGAAACTTCCTGACTTCTGGGGAACAGCAATAGTTAAGTTAGGTAACACAGAGAAGGCCTCAACGAAAACAATGGGAAGACATTGGTTGCTTTCCCAAGGTCATCCCAAACAACGTTTGCTAATTTGTCCTTTTTTTTTTTTTTAATGATGTCTGGGAAATATCCCAGAGAACTTGTAATGTTTGGATGTTTGTTGTGTGTTTATGCGACACACAGACAGTAATTTTGTTTTTCACGACATAAGCATATACGGCGGTGGGATGGAAGAACGTGTAATTAAAAAAAATCACTTAATACAAGAAAAAGTAAATAATTTTTGTAATTATATGTAAGAAAGTTTAAAAGCAATTTTATCAGATGGTGCTATTACAGGTCTGTATGTAACTCCTTCCATAAAAATCTACTAAAAAAAAGGCTTTGTAGACATGAAAGAAAAATGGAGTTTTTAATATGGTTACGAGTAAAATTCATTTGAATGTAAGTTAAAACAGTTTTGATAAGAAGAGAGCTAGCTAGTCCCGGTGATTTTTGGGGTCAGCGTAACCGAATTATAAATCCGAGATCGTAAGGCAGATATGTCAAAACTCATAAGTTGAAACAAATGTCTAAATAAAACTCTGCACAATACTATTATTGCAATGTATTACGATTATGTGGCAGAAATCTTGCACTCCTCTATCTCTAGCGAGAACAACAGTACGGTTTACCTCATACCACCACTACTGTACATATGGTGATTAATTTTTCTAGTATTGCTAAATATCAAAAACACATAAAACATCCAATATAAAAATAATTGACGATTTTGTGTTGTTGTGTTGGCTACAAAACTGTTTTTTTTTTCAATACAGAAACATATCAGACACAGATTTTTAATGCAATAATAATATTTTTAATTGTCTTAGATGAGAACTACTAATGCAAAAATATACATTCTTAAATATTTCCTGTGTTATGCTAATTGTCTTCCTGCTTCAAAAGTCCAATTTGGCAACATCTATGCATTAAAAAGTGGAACTGGGAACCTAATGACGTCAGACTGGTTTCTATAGTTTTTATGTTATTAAAATGTCTGAACGATTGATACTGAATGTTTGCTTTCTTTTAGGCGGATATCACACATTAATTTTTATTACCTTAATATTATAGCTATATGCATTCTATTTGTAGCAGATAAGTCACTATTAAATTAAGGCATTCCACTGAATTATATACTCTTTTTTATAAAGTACATTATTGGAGATTAATTTTTTTTCAAAAAGTGACATCATACGGTTAAGTTATTTTAACTGTCTTTACTTTTATTTGAAGGATTATGCTTTAATTTTAAAACGAATCATAATCTCTTGAATTTAATGCCTCAATTTTTCGAAATAGATATTAAATATTATCAAATAGCGATAAATCTTCTCTCAAATGTTAATAATAATGATCACTTGCAGCTCGAAAATAACTTAAGTTACACATCTAGTAATAAATTCTGTGACCCATTAACAAATTCAAAAGAGCTATCGTTATAAATTTACAGAAAAATTACATAGTGATCAGTAATGAACCAAGGGAATAATGAATGAATGTGTATGCGTGAGTGTGTGAGAGAAAGATAGTATCCTTACAATAATGTTAATTATGTTTTAAAATTTTTCCTTTTAAAGCCATATATAATATATTTTAGTTTAGTATTTATTATATTTTTAAATGGTTCATGTTAGTACTAAACTTGGATGTTAAATTGATACCTAGATGATTCATCAGTAATTACTGTTTTTTTTTTTTTTAAATTTGCTTGTATCTAATTTTATGTTTGATTCCTAGACATAAATTGTTATACGTTGTTTATGTCTCGTGGTTCTGTGTAAGAGAAGCAAGGTCGGATACAGTATGAGGGTCAGGGGAAGGCAAAATTAAATTTTCTAATACAATTTTAGTTCATTTAGAGTTTGAAATATTTTGTAAGTTTTATTTGTGGTTAAAAAAATGTTATGTTATATTGTCGCGGGTTGAAATTTTGCAGGGTTGTTGAAATCAAATTTAGGGACTTTACTGACGGGACTCTGGGCTGGCTGCTCTGTTCACTCGTCAGCGCAAGTGGCGTGACCATGTAATTGGGGCACGGGGCCGGCGCGGCGCGCTGCGGGCTTGCAGAATTTTGTTTGTTTGTTTGGCCGCGCGCTGGCGCAGCCACGGGCCGCAGTTACTGGGGCGCGCTGTCGTAACAAGCCGCGCGGTGTGGCCTGCACATTGGGGTAGAGGGGGGGTAGTCTTCCCAGATGTTCTAGTTAGTTGTTTAGTAAATTTGACTTCAATAACGAGCTTTTGTTATGGTAGGCGCGGCAGGGCGCGCGAATTTAAGCGCAAGTGAGTGGTGACTCGGGGCTCACTCAGGCGGAGGCTATGCGTCTCACCTGTGGTCACGAGTTGTTAGTTCGTTCGTGATGTAGGAATTCAGGCTCACTCAGGCGGAGGCTATGCGTCTCACCTGTGGTCACGAGTTGTTAGTTCGTTCGTGATGTAGGAATTCAGGCTCTCGGGCGGAAGCTATGGCCGACGCCAGAGGCCACGAGTCGTTTAATTTAAGTTAGGTCATAATGTAGTCGTCAAGCTTTCGGGCGGAGGCTATGGCCCTCGTCAGGGGTCACGCGTCATAGTTTTTAAAATGTAATGTTCGTTCGGGATTTCAAGGGCAGGAGAGGCCCCTACGTTATTTTTTTAAAGTAATCGATCAAGAAAGGCTTTTCGGAAAATGTGAGTATGGACTTATCTTTGTTTTAATTTTAAGTATTAATTATGATTTGAGGTATTCGGAAGGACTAGGGATGTGTTTAGTGAAGTTCTCTCATTCTCTCTCTTGTAAGGTCGTTCAATCGTTAAGGAAGTAAAGAGATTATTGTTTTAAATTGTAATCCCGCTATTTAAATGTTCTTTAAAATGATGTTGATTATTTGACTTTAAGAATAAAATCATTTTAATTTAGTATTATGTTATTTTGCAAAATCTCCTTAGTTCAGCTCTCACCAGACATCCTGTACGGGATGACGAACCTATGATCCTAGGTACAGTAAAGTATTTTATGAAGTTAAGACTAGTTGATGCCAAGCGAGTTGTTTCTATGTAAAGAGCTACGATTCTCTCCCCCCTCCGAAAGTGGCACGTGACAGAAATGGCGGTGGCACCGGCTAGGTGCACGTGACAGAAATGGTGGAGGCGCCGGGTAGGTTCTATTTCTGGAGAGAGAGAGAGGTAGATTTTTATGTTTATTATTAAGTTAGTTTCAGCTTCTGATAGCAGGTTATTAAGAGTTTACTTGAGGAGAGGATTACGGAATTTTAGTCTATAGTGGAGGAAGTCTTTGAGATTTTTTTTTTGACGTAACAGATGTTTATTTGAGGATACTTGTAAGGATAAAGTTTATAGTGATAAGTTGTTTTAAGTCGTTGAATTTATTGTAGATTTATATCGGGGATTATTACGTGAGGAGAATACGTTATAAGTTAAATACTTAATAAAGATAATGCAAGTGGTTTAGTTTTATTAAAGTTAATTTAAGATTGTAGGTTAAGAGAATTATAATTTAAAATAAAGTTTTTTGTCGTAAATAGGAATTATTTTCAAGAGAAGTTGGTTTTGTTTTCGTGCGCGTAGGAGACGAGACGTACGAATTAAATCAGTCGAGGGAAGGATAAACGTTAGAAAGGAATTAAAGAGAAAACGAGAGTTTATGTAAAAGAGAGTTATAGAATTTATAGTGATGTTTTGTTTTAATTAGAAAAATGTTGAGAGTTGTTTCAGAACGACACGTCAGTGGACGTGGCAGAGTGAACACGTGACGGGGAGGTGCTGAGACCTAGCGGAGAACGGAGGAACCGCAAGCGAGGGTTGGCGCACCTGATGGAATTCGGTGACGTCACGAGCACGTACAGAGACGTGGACGGCCGTGACCTTGTTTTGATCAGCTGTACGGTAACTTAGCGATAAGAAAATAGACTATTGGTTAAATAAATTTAAATTTAAGTGTGTTTTAGGAGAAGAGGAACTTTCAGTATGTAAGTAATTTAATTTAAGAAGTGTATGATGTATAGGCTAGAAGTGTTTCGTTGTAAGTTGTTTATGTTTTTGTTAGTTAAATTCTACCTCGGTTTTAAAAATATTTTTTTGGGATTTGTAAACAGTAATAAGGAGGTACACTATAAAATCAATAAGCATTGATAAAAGTGGAAGGATAGTTTTTGTGTGTAGAGGGAATTTACTCCAAGGGAACAGAGAGACAAAATTAATGTTTTCATTAGGGCGAGGGACCCTAAGGTGAGGCGTTGTGTCCCTGGGAAGAAAGGGAATTGTAGCGCAGACCATAGGAGATGGGCTGGCTACGTGAATTAAGGGTCAGGAGAATCCTGAGAGTTGTGAGTAGTTTGGGGCAGGAGTTCCCCATGGTAGTACCGAAGTGGCTATCCTGTATGGGATAGGGTACCATTTCAATGAAGTTTGTTGGTGGGGTTAGAGCCCCCTGTGTAGTGGGCCTATAGCAGATAGGCACTACAGTGAAATTTTTGGTTATTTTGTGAGGTAAATTCCCTGGAGGTTAAGTAAGATTGGATTCAGTTAGGAAGGAGGGAAATGAGAAACATTGCTGTAGAGAGTTAGTGTACTTGCCTAATGTGAAATTGAATTTTAATAAATTAATTAATGAGAAAGTTTTGTTCGGTAAATAAATAATAATGGAAGATAGCTAGATAATTAATTAATTTTTTTTTGAGTAAGGTGTTTTAAGTAATGAAATAAAATAAGGTGAAGTAATTTGAATAATTGGGGAGGAGTTTCTTTAAGAGTTTAGATAATTGTTTTTGAATTTATTGAGATATTCAGCCAGTGAAGTTTGAGTGTGAGAGATACAGTGAGATTTTAAGGAAATCGGTTGTTTATTAATTAGGACAAATGAGATTTTATGATTAAGAGTCAGTAAGCCTAGTTAAAAATTTACGACATGATATTTGTTGACAGTTTACAGTTATTAAGGAGAAAACAGAGTAATCTATTTATTTTTATTTTAATGGTTTGAAGATAAGATTATGAATTTTTTTTGGAAGTTTCTTTGGCATGTTGGAATAATTTTTTTTGATTTTTAGAATTTACAGAGAAAATTTAATTGATTTACATTAGTTTGAAAGTATGGAGGTTTAGTGTTCGATTAGCCCTAACTTGATGGTCGGATCCCAAAAGAATGCCGTAAAACCGATAGCCAATTGAGAGGAATGCGGTAGGCGCTTGTGTAGAGGGGTTGTGGGAAAACTCCTTGGGACTGATGGCAGATCAGGGGCCCTAAATAGTGTGTGATGCTGTAAAACCAGTGCAGGGAAAGCCTGGTATGCTTAAATTTTTGGGCACAGGTTAGGTAAACCTGGGGTTCCATGGGATTTAGTCATGTTAGCTGCTGTGAGACATTAAGATTTCCAGGCTCCATAGTAAATTCAATGTAAATTTTTGTTTTCTTAAAATAATAAATTTGTTTTTAATTTTTTTGAGATATTTGATTTGTAACAGTGAATACAGACCCCGAGGAATAAGAGTTGTCATGCTGTGAGAGGAGAAGGTGGTAGGCCTAAAAGGGTACAGGCACCACAGAGGTTATGTGCATTGCATAATTTAAATATAAGGAAACTTGAGAATTTGAAATTTTGTTGTTGGTTTGTACACCCATAAGAAGAGTATAGGCAGAATTTTTATTGTTATGAGATGTCTAATTTAATTGAAAAGAAGAAAGTTTAAAGATGCAAGGTAACATTATTATTGTAATAATTGAAAGAGATTAAGAGGTAGAGAGAAATAGGCAGTTTTTGTTTGTAAGTACTAAAGTTTACATATAGAAGTTTAGTAACTGGGAATGAATAATAAGTTAAGTCTAGTGTAAAAGTTTTTTTTAAGTTTGTTAAGTTAAGAGTCACAAGTAAATTTTTTTTAGAGAGAATGTCTTTGATAGGAAGTATTAGAAACTTATGGGAATTTTAGGGTAACATAAATAATGTAGGTAATGAATAATAAATAGATGGTAGGTCTTAAGTTAGGATTAACATTTGAAGCAGAATTTAATTAAGAAGAAGGAAAATAAATAGGCCTAATGAAAAGAACAAAAAAGGATTTTATGGTAAAGCATTTTTTTTAAGTAATAAACAATGAATAATAATGTTGTTTCAGGGTAATGTGTACTAATAATACAATTTTTTTTTTAGGACCAAAGAACAGGAATTATGTAATTTAAATTAACATGTATTTTTGAAACTGTTACAGATTCCTTAAGATGAGCTGAGCAGCAGTCCAGTTTACAAGATGACAAGAGTTCGAGAGACAAGATACAAGATCACTGAAACAAGAGCCAAGACTGAAGATTCAAGAGAAGAGAAAGCTGGCAGCCATGGACTTACAAGTGGAGATTAATAAGGTCATGTAAAGTTTTATTTTTTTTTATGGAAGACAGTAACTGGAGTTTTTTTTTGTTATAAACATTATTTACAGAACTTTTTAGGTTATAGTAATGTAATGGAACTAGTGAGTTGTGGTAGCTGTCAAAAAGAACTAATACCTTAAGTTTAATTTTTAAAGTTAATTTTCTTAATTTACAGAGGGATTAGTAGTTTTTTTTAAACCTTATTTAGGTTGGAATTTAAATACAATAGCTTATTATAAATGTGTACGAACAGTTCAAGTTCACAGTACTGATAGGTAGGTCAGATGATCTTATTGATTTTGATGATTTGTTGTTTTGAGTTGATTTTTAAGTGTTGTGAATTAGACAATGAAATAGTTCTGAAAACTTAAATTATTTCAAGCTAAGAAATAGTAAAGTTAATTGTAACTCAAAGGACACCAGAATTTAATTTTTTTTTTGAATTAGTAATGTTTGAAAATTTTATACTTCACAAGAAAGGTTATAAACAAACAGATCGGATGGAACAAGGATGCAGTAAATCACAATTTCATTTAGAATTATTGATTTGCTTTTGAGGTTATGAAGGAAAAGTAGCTATAATTTAAAAATTTGAATAAAAATGGTTTTTTTTTAATTTGTTTGAAATAGAAAATTTAAAAGTTAATTTGTCATGATCTAGGTGGGTGATGGGGTGGGAATTGGCCACTCTTTTTCCCTATAACCTCCCTAACATGGCCTTCTATTACATCTAACAGAAAAAAAAAAGAAGAAAAAGAAGACTTATTATTAGTTAGAATGTTTTTTTATGAAGATACCTGATGAACTTTTTTTTTATTGTTGGGAAGAATAGTAGCAAGATTAATCAGATGTTTTACTCAGAAGAAGAAGAAGAAGAAGATAAAGCAGTTTTATGACTCGACAAGCCAGAGATTGGTGTTTCCCCTCTGCGCTCCTATTGACTACGTTGTTTACTCTCATGGGATAGCTGGTTCGGCACCATGGAGAGAGATTGGTGGGCATTGTGGTTGCCCCCAGAAGAAAAGAAGAGTAGAAGAGGTTATGGGTGGGTCATGTGAACTGACCTTCAACCCAGTTACTTCGTGGGGACTATTTGCTGTATAGAGAAGATCAAGACTCAAGAGTTAGGGAAAATCATTGGAGGTCATGTTTCCCTTCCTTAAGTTTTTCCTATCAAATTATTTGCCTGATTAGATTATGCTAAGGGTGGGATACTTTATGTTAGCAGTTGAATTAATTAATTTTATTTTTTTGTGTGTTTGCATCCTTGCCCATCGATTGCAGTTTAGTAGTTAGTTTTGTATTTGTCAGGCGTGATGGTAATGCCTGTTGATGATGTTTCAGAATTGTAATCTGTTCGTGATGAGGATGGCACAACTCCGAAGCAGATGTGGGGAGAAGTTGTGAGCTGCCCTGGAAGCCAGTCCAGTAGCTGTTGGAGTTGAGTGGTGTTTGCTGATGGCCAGCCCAGGGAGCTACTCTTCTCGACAACACTGACTTCGAGGAGTTGCACCAACCTTCACGAGATAAGAGTTTAATTAATTGAAACACTGTAAGGACACTTAATTTTTTTTGAAGAACGAAAGAAGTATGGTAATAAACGGAAACTGAAAAAAAAAAATAATAATAATTATCAAGAATTTGCACATTGTTTAACGAATACTGAGAAACTAAGAACAGTAATTTAATTTGTAAAGAGAGCTTCACTAACAGAACAATTTTTTTAGAATTGAGAACTCGAGCCTCTGAAGGTTCCTGTGAGAACAAACCAGATAAAAGTTTTACATTTAATTTTATGAATACTTGTTGTTTTAAAATAAATCTTATGCAGAATCTAGATGTATGTTCAGACAGCAAGGAACTAAGAAAATTATTATTTTTGTGAAATGAGGAATTTATAGTTATGGTTTAATGGAAAAAGACAATTTGTAATTTTGAGGTAGCTCGATGGGGCTCGAGCTCTGTGAGGGGAGGGTTATGTCGCGGGTTGAAATTTTGCAGGGTTGTTGAAATCAAATTTAGGGACTTTACTGACGGGACTCTGGGCTGGCTGCTCTGTTCACTCGTCAGCGCAAGTGGCGTGACCATGTAATTGGGGCACGGGGCCGGCGCGGCGCGCTGCGGGCTTGCAGAATTTTGTTTGTTTGTTTGGCCGCGCGCTGGCGCAGCCACGGGCCGCAGTTACTGGGGCGCGCTGTCGTAACAAGCCGCGCGGTGTGGCCTGCACATTGGGGTAGAGGGGGGGTAGTCTTCCCAGATGTTCTAGTTAGTTGTTTAGTAAATTTGACTTCAATAACGAGCTTTTGTTATGGTAGGCGCGGCAGGGCGCGCGAATTTAAGCGCAAGTGAGTGGTGACTCGGGGCTCACTCAGGCGGAGGCTATGCGTCTCACCTGTGGTCACGAGTTGTTAGTTCGTTCGTGATGTAGGAATTCAGGCTCACTCAGGCGGAGGCTATGCGTCTCACCTGTGGTCACGAGTTGTTAGTTCGTTCGTGATGTAGGAATTCAGGCTCTCGGGCGGAAGCTATGGCCGACGCCAGAGGCCACGAGTCGTTTAATTTAAGTTAGGTCATAATGTAGTCGTCAAGCTTTCGGGCGGAGGCTATGGCCCTCGTCAGGGGTCACGCGTCATAGTTTTTAAAATGTAATGTTCGTTCGGGATTTCAAGGGCAGGAGAGGCCCCTACGTTATTTTTTTAAAGTAATCGATCAAGAAAGGCTTTTCGGAAAATGTGAGTATGGACTTATCTTTGTTTTAATTTTAAGTATTAATTATGATTTGAGGTATTCGGAAGGACTAGGGATGTGTTTAGTGAAGTTCTCTCATTCTCTCTCTTGTAAGGTCGTTCAATCGTTAAGGAAGTAAAGAGATTATTGTTTTAAATTGTAATCCCGCTATTTAAATGTTCTTTAAAATGATGTTGATTATTTGACTTTAAGAATAAAATCATTTTAATTTAGTATTATGTTATTTTGCAAAATCTCCTTAGTTCAGCTCTCACCAGACATCCTGTACGGGATGACGAACCTATGATCCTAGGTACAGTAAAGTATTTTATGAAGTTAAGACTAGTTGATGCCAAGCGAGTTGTTTCTATGTAAAGAGCTACGATTCTCTCCCCCCTCCGAAAGTGGCACGTGACAGAAATGGCGGTGGCACCGGCTAGGTGCACGTGACAATATATAGCACTGCCGTAAAATAAAAACCTAGGTATGTTGGGTAAACAATGTTCGCAGGCTTTCACGGCCATTGTCTGAAGTAGCTTGGCTTCTGGGTTGTAGCCGTGTCATTGGCGAATAATTCACCGACGTTTCGGTCGACATTGCAGTCACCATTATCAGGGAGCAGTTACCTACATCTACTACTAGCTGCGGTGGGTAACTGCTCCCTGATGATGGCGACTGCAATGTCGACCGAAACGTCGGTGAATTATCCGCCAAGGACACGGCTACAACCCAGAAGCCAAGCTACTTCATGTTGGGTGAACTATGATAAGTAATTAGGAGAGAACTTGAGAACTATTCAGTGTTGAGGTGGGAAAGTGTGGGAGGGGTTCCCCTCTGTATCCGCCAGTGAAGACGCCTCAACTGCGCCGGACAAGTGTCGAGATGAACCCGACGGGGGACGCACCACAACGCCGAAATACCACAACGCCGAAATACACTAACGCCGAAAAATGTCATTGCAGGACTGCCACAAAGGTTAGGTTAGGTTAGGTTGGACTAGGTTAGGTTAGGCTAGGCTAGGATAGGCTAGGTTAAGTTAGGTTCGGTTATATTACGCTAGGTTAGGTTAGGTTATGTAAGGTTAGGTTTGATTGTGGTATTTCGGCGTTAAGGTACATTTAAGAAACACACACAAATTCATTCAGTTGTTCTTTCGGCGTTGTGGTACACAGCAGTATTCTAGCTGTCGGCGTTGTGGTCAATTTTGGCATCTCGGAATTGTGGTAACGACCCAACACGACGCCAGAGTGTGTTGTCCCCCAGGTGGCCGGCAGCATGGGCGACCCGCCGACCCGCTGAGACATGCTGCTGCTGCTGCTGCTGCTGGGGGCGGGCTGGGGGCGGGCCCCGGTGGCGGCCGACGACGTGCCGGCGGACTCCCGGGGGCGGAACGCGAGCGGCGGGCCCCTGCCGTCCCTCTACGTCATGGAGCCGCCTCCCGCGCCCGACGAGTGAGTCGCGGGGTTCGGCGGGTCTTCTGGTCGTGACCAGCGCCACGTGGTGGTCACGTGTCCGGCTGTAAGGGCCACTGTCCCTTGCCCCTTCAACCCGCGGGATCTCGCACGAGGACGCCATGGCACCCAGTACCGCGGAGAGGGGGGAACCAGTCTTCACCAACTGTCACGTAAACATTTAGAGACCACTTCCCCGTTAAAAATAACTCTATGTAGCATCGTCTGGTTGAATCTCTGTCGCCAGGCACTTCACAGCTATTTTTCATTTGGACAAGGAATTTTATTTAATTATTAAATATTATTTTAAAATAGTAGGTACATATTATTAAAGCAGCCATTGCACTCTTAATGTTTCCAAAGCTTGTAGTCAGTCTTACTGGTTTCTGGTTGTACACAATGCAACACGATCATTCATTTGAAATACCAAACTGAGAGGGATTAGGTATGTTCAAATAATTATTTTAAAAACGTTCAGATTATTGGGAGAGCTCGTAGAATGATTTTAAGCTAAACTGAACGCTTTAGAGGGCTTGTTAAGTGAGTCTTTCACTCAAGTGGACATCAAAATATAAAACTTATTGATCGAGTATGTTGTCAGCTGGGACTGGTGTAAGACAATTTAGCACATGTCACTCGCAGGAACGACTTTAAGAAATGGAATTTCTTTGAATGGTTTTTTTCTGTGGTTAGGATTGATTCAATATGATATTTCGGACATACACCATTACTGGTTACATTGTATGTCATAAGAAACCTAGACAATAGAAAAATAATGTTGAATATGCAAATACACAGAAAACAAGCCAGAATCTGTCAATGTCAAAAATTAAAAACATATCTCAGATAATTCTGTGGAAGAAATATTCAGAAAAATATAACAGCATATATGAACTCAGAATGCTGACAACGACGAGACAGATGCAACAAGAACAGTTAATAAAATTTTAAAAAATTGGTTGTCTGTAAAGTCGGTTTACGGACGATAGTTTAACGTGACGTCATAACAAAACATTGATGAAATGATTGCATACTTTTATGAATAAAATTGTATCATTTTTATTGAATTATCACTAATTTGTATGGATACAAAGAAGGAGTGAAATGAAATATACAATTATTTGATAAATTTACTTTTATTTGCACTGATTAATTCAAATATGTTTATTACTTTAACGAAGAGATTATTTTAACTATAACTTTTATACATGTTTGCTATTTAACTTCTTCCAAACTGTGTTATTCTGTTAAGGATAGGACGATGATAGGAAAAGTAGGAAAAGAATGGGAGTGTTTCAAGTATAATGTGCCTAGAAAAAGTCAAATCGATGTTTGTTCCAATCGAGTGGAAGAGAGATAGATGCGGCGCAAGCGTACAATGAGCGTAACAGGACACAGCGCAACGGGACAGTGTGCGCAACGGGACAATGAGTCATCCTTTTTCGTGCGTGCAGCCGGCGTTAATCGATTTATTAGACGTTGTCACGTCAAAAAAAAAAGACAAGGCATACTTCACTACTGTCTAACGAGCCGGAGTGAAGGAAGGTGCCAGTTCTATTATCCGGTCCACAGAGAGGATGACTGCCGCCAATGGCAACCCTGTGTGTCCCTCGTGGCACGAGGGTGTTCACCGAAGAAGGCTCTGCTTTAGCTGACGGGAAAGGTGTGCCTGGGAAAGTCAACCTGTGTGCGGCAAAAGACCTCGGGGATGGTGGGGGGGGGGGGGGGGGGCAGGGGCGCAACAACAGGGGGGCAAGGGTATTTTGCCCCCCCCCCCTCTGAAACCTTGAAGTGGGGGCAAACGGGGCCAAAAAAAGTGCTGTGTAATTAATGTTTAGATAATAAAACTGCTTAAATAGCACCATTTTCCACCTTGAAATACAAATTTTCCCGGGGGCCCGGACCCCCCGCTTCAATAGGGGGGATCGATATGATTCTTTATAAAAAGGTATATTGCTCCCCCCCCCCCTTTTGGAAATTTAGTTGATACGCCCCTGGGGGAGGGGGACAGAGGAGTTCGATTGCTGAGACCTCAGGTCGTCAGATCTCAAAGTAGAAATTCCGAGTAGGAATCCATGTCTGTAACTCTAGCGAGGACTGTGTGCTCTCCCTCTCTCTCTCTCTCTGTTACATCACAACAGAGCTGAGCCGTGGTACTTGGAGTCAGTATTGTGGTACAGAGACGCTCACGTTATTTTTTATTTGGTTTATTTACCTCGTTATTTTTTACACTTGGACAAATAATTCACAAAATAAACACAGGAAATCTGGCACTCACAAAAGCAAGCTTGTGTGTGAGTGCACCTAGTCACTTAAATGAACGTGCAGTATTTTTACTAATGAAATCATTTTTAAAAAAAAACCGTTACATTGACAGATAAATAAAAAAAACTTAAGGAATCTTATGTTAGTTTTTATAAAGTTGAAAGTTAAAAATAGCAGTTATATAAAGACAAGATAATGTAAAACATTGTTTCATTAAAATATATATAAAAAGTTAAAATAAAATTTAAAGGAAACACTAAAAGTAATAAGTTAAAACAAAAGGTAACTTAAATATAAACTAAATCTATTCATCAGTTAAATTATGCAGGTATATATAGATTTTTTTTAGAATATTTTTGTTTTGTTTTTAATTTCCCGGGAAGAATAAATACAATTTGTTTGAATCAAAAATTCTAAAGGGAAATATTATTATGAAGTAGAGGAATAGGCGAATTTAAGTTCTGTCCATGCCGTGTAGGATAAATATGAGCATCATAGTTTAAATGTTTTTTTTTCCTTCCATAGAAACGAGATATTACAGCTCTAAGGCTTATAATATTTCCTTGGGTGGGTGGGTATGGTTTTCCTGAGAGCTGGTAGTCTAAAAAGGCCCTGCCGGTGCCGTGGACAGCAGGTGCCGTCACGCGAAGCCACAAGTGTGGACGTGACCCCGCAGGACTCCCGCTGGTGGCCTGCCCCCAGGGGTGTCCGGGCCGCACGGCCGGTGGAGGATGGACAGCCCTCGACCACGGACACCACTCGCGAGGGGCGTGTGGCTGGGCGGTGGTGGCGATGCTGACACGAGGTGTCCTCCTCAGCCTCTTGGCTTAGCTTCATCCCCAGATTCCTCCGGACCGCGCTGGATGGAGCAAATGGTTATAATGCTACATTTGTAGCCAATGATAGCCTACAAGACTCCTTTTGTAGCCAGACTACATGTGTGGCCAGGTTATAAATGTTGCAGTTAGCCAAGGCAACAAGGCTACATTTGTAGCCAGACGGAGCAATTGGTTATAATGCTACATTTCTAGCCAAGGATAAAGGCTCCTTTTGTAGCCAAACGGAGCAATTGGTTATAATGCTACATTTCTAGCCAAGGATACAAGGCTCCTTTTGTAGCCAGACTACATGTGTGGCCAGGTTACAAAGCCTACAGTTTTAACAAAGCAACAAGGCTACATTTGTAGCCAGACGGAGTAACATTCGATTATATGTCTTACATCTGAGAAATCCCGTCAAATAAAGGAGATTGCACAGAAGGTCAAGGTAGCTCCTTGATACCTATCGAAGAAATCCATCTCGTTTGTCCATGAGAGAGCGTCATGCCGTCCAAAATAAATATTAATATTAAACTATGTATAAGTCGAATGAGATATATGTTATCGAATTATGTTATCAGTCCAGTCTGTTGGGCCTCATGACGGGAGCAGATCTCAGTTCCTGAAACAAGCCCACCGTTGTCTTAGGAAGTCTTCTGTGTCAGTCTGTGCTGTTGTCGTGGTGTCCAGAACGGGTCGTTACCACAACGCCGAAATACCATAACGCCGAATGTCAAAATTGACCACAATGCCGACAGCTAGAAAACTGCTGTGTACCACAACGCCGAAATAACAACTGAATGAATTTGTGTGTGTTTCTTAAATGTGCCTTAACGCCGAAATACCACAATCAAACCTAACCTACCCTAACCTAGTGTAATACAACCTAACCTAACTTAACCTAGCCTATCCTAGCCTAGCCTAACCTAACCTAGCCTAACCTAGCCTAACCTAGTCCAACCTAACCAAGTCTAACCTAACCTAACCTTTGTGGCAGTCCTGCAATGACATTTTTCGGTTTTAGTGTATTTCGGCGTTGTGGTAATTCGGCGTAGTGGTACACAGCAGTTTTATAGCTGTCGGCGTTGTGGTCAATTTGGCATTTCGGCGTTGTGGTGCGTTCCCGTCCAGAACATCTGTTTAGTCACGTCGCTGGGTGCGTCTGCGCATCACTATATTGTCGAACTGTTTTCCATGTTATCTGTTTAGTATCGCCGTTGGGTTCCTCCTGTGTTGTCCAAGGTTGTTGTTCGTCCGTATTTACTGTTGTTGTTGCAACTGTCTCGTCGTTGTTGTCAGTCCGCTGTGTTAGTCTGTTGCTGCGATGTTGTTCGGACTGTTTCCTTCCGCGCATTTCTCAGTGCTGTCTACACATTTAACGTTTGACATCGGCTGATTTTGATTAATTTTTCTCTGTGTTTGTGTATTCATCTTTTCTTGTCCGTTCTTCAGCGTAAACTGCAATTTCTTGTTTAAAAAAAAAAGCATGTTTTAAATCAATGGTTCTCAATGCAAAAAATAAATTGAAATAAAGTTTTCAAGTTAACTTGCTACAAACAAACTCACACTCTCTACATAATATTTCAATCCTTTTGAAAACTATATGTTTGTGAAAAAGTATATTTTGTAATACATCTCCACACATGATCCATTGACGTTGAAGCATTTAACAAACGATGTTAATTTTATTTATGAAAACCCCTCTGTAAAAATACATTTTATGACTCAGGTCTGATAAAGGTTCAATAAAGGTTAATTCCAGCCTTTCCCTATTTTTCCTAATGGAAAAAAACATAAATGACAATCAACCGGTAACAATCAAGAGATGCAGCGTGGACTGGCAAGATTTTTCCTGCGTGTGGTTGGACTTCTGTATTCTTACGTGTTCTGTGGCAGATGTTTATAGTTCTTCCGAAGGTCAAAACAATTGTCTGTGTTTTTTTCCTTCCTCAAGACAACCAATCGTCATTGTCGCAATACCCTCACTTCCGGATGTTTCTCCCATTCCCTCTGTCCATCTTTATCGCATTTCTGCCCAGTCATCGCATATTATCCAGTGTGTGAGCGCATATAACTCAGCGTAGATATTCCGCAGCCTGAACCTTTGCCCCCTTTGTAAAGCTCTTCTCACAAAAAGCCATCAAGATTGATTATTTCCTAGAAAACAAAATAATAATCATAATAAAGCAGGAGTTGTGGCTGAAGCTTGTAAAGTTGAATTGAATCATCTTCAATCGCATGTAAAATGTCTACCAGAAGCATGAGAGGCTATTGATGGGCTACCTTCAATACTAAACAATTTTTTTTTTTCAGTGAAAATGATTTTCTACCTGTAAAAAAATTATGATCCCCTTATAATTCGAGACTTTCGCAGTCAGTTCGACAAACGTTTAATAATTATTTTAAAGTATTTAAGCCTTTAACTTAAAAACTACAGTGCAATTTATTTTTCTTGGTAACGTGGACAGTAAGATAGTTATATATATATATATGCATAAGCTGGATGTATTAAAAAAAGACCCAAAAACATAGCAGCAATTGACTAATTACCCGTGTCCACAAGAGGGTAGGTTGTTGGACCGACCATTTCAGTAATTAACGATTTGTGCAGCGTTGCACGTTAATTATATTACTGTGTAATGCATCCTCAATACTGCTCACAGGGAGTCAAAAGGTTACAGCAAATCCTACAGTTTCTTTACTACAATAAAAAAAATTGTGAATACTATTTTCAAAATAGTTTTGTAATACAAGTTTCTAAAAGACTTTTGTGAAGAATAACTAAAACTATCTTTAACTGAACAACATGCAAATATTTCTAGCTCAAAATATATGTAAATAAAAATAAATGTAAGGAATAACATACTTTTTTTTTTCACTTTACAGCAATGCGTTGTGAAAAATTATAATATTTTACCTGCATTTCAAATAAATATGTGCTCCGCAACCATACGAGCCTAAATCACAATTAAGAAACTTCCATCAACCTCTATATGCATGCGGATGGCACTCGTGACATATCTCTAAAATGAAGGACTTACCTAACAACCACATGTGCATAATATTGCAACCGGCGTTACGTGTTTTTTGGCTCAACTAAAGCTTTTAAATTAACCTTTTAACTCTAGCTAAATGCTTAAGAAATTTTTTTTGAATGAGTAACGATGTTGCGGTTCGAGAGAAAACGATTTTTTAAGACATAGAGATATGTTTGAAACACCATGTTGATTTTTTCGTATAAAAATCCGCGCGAGGGTACGTAATTATCATCTCTGTGGCAGAACAGAAATCCAAGGGAGGCATCGTGTTATTGATTTTTTTTTTAAGAAATAGCCCTTAAATAAAAAAATACATACAATTATTGCAATAATTCAAACTACTTCTAAAAAAATTGGTTGTCTGTAAAGTCGGTTTATGGACGGTAGTTTAACGTGACAACATCATAACAAAACATTGATGAAATGATTGCATACTTTATGAATAAAATTGAATCATTTTTATTTTAATAATAAAAGAATAAATACGTGTAATTATACTAGTAATCAGATTTTTAAAATGCAAGAATAATTAACCTTTATTGCCGAAATTGTTGTAATAAGCAATGAAAATCACATTAACTTTTCACTTCACTTTATAAACAGTCGAGTGGAAGAGAGATAGAAGCGGCGCAAGCGCACAATGAGCGTAACGGGACACAGCATAAAGGAACAATGTGCGTAACGGGACTTTTTTTCGTGCGTGCAGCCGGCGTTCATCGATTTATTAGACGTTGTCACGTCAATAAATGACTAAAAACACGAAAAATCCAACATTACGTTTAAGACCAAGCCATAAAAATCGAAAGCTTTCGCGCCATTGTCTGAGGTTACTTGGCTTGTGGTTTTAACAGCGTCGAAGGCATTGTAGTAGCCATCTTCAGGTTGGCACGAGACTGCTACCTTTAAACTTTTTATAATATTTGATATTGAATATCGTATTTTATAGCTGCAATAACGATTAGGCTATATGCACCCAAGGGAAAATCAGTTAAACTATGTAGCTTATAATTATCCTACACGGCATAGACAGAACATGAATTTACATATTCCTCAAGTTAAAAAAACAATTTCTCAGAGATCTTTAGAATTTTTGCTTCCAAAAATTATAGTTCTTTCCCATGAAAAAAAGAGAAACAAGAGATTATTTTCAAATAAAAAAAATATATCACTCTTTGACTGGAAAATTTAACTTTCTTATATATTTTAATTTAAATACAAGATAAAATGTAACATTGCTACAGAGAAAATCAATATATATATATACAAAAGATCTAATCAATGGAGGACCATCCCTGTGAGAATGAATGTCCTTAAAATATAATACCTGCCCTGAAATACCGAATGTCTAACAGATCTGGTCCACGAAACCTATTGCGTAAGAGTGAATTGTTAAAAGATCTAGTCCTTGTAGAACCTGCGCTGAGGGTATGAATGACTGAAATATCTAGTCCATGGAGGAGTGGTTCTGTGAAAGTTGATGCCATATCTAGACCATGGAGAACCTGTGAAAGTTGATGCCATGTCTAGTCCATGGAGGAACTGTCCTGTGAAAGTTGATGCCATGTCTAGACCATGGAGAACCAGTCCTGTGAAAGTTGATGCCATGTCTAGTCCATGGAGGACCTGACCTGTGAAAGTTGATGCCATGTCTAGTCCATGGAGAACCAGTCCTGTGAAAGTTGATGCCATGTCTAGTCCATGGAGAACCAGTCCTGTGAAAGTTGATGCCATGTCTAGTCCATGAAGGACCTGACCTGTGAAAGTTGATGCCATGTCTAGTCCATGGAGGATTGGTCCTGTGAAAGTTGATGCCATGTCTAGTCCATGGAGGACCTGACCTGTGAAAGTTGATGCCATGTCTAGTCCATGGAGGACTGGTTCTGTGAAAGTTGATGCCTGTCTAGACCATGGAGAACCTGTGAAAGTTGATGCCATGTCTAGTCCATGGAGGAACTGTCCTGTGAAAGTTGATGCCATGTCTAGACCATGGAGAACCAGTCCTGTGAAAGTTGATGCCATGTCTAGTCCATGGAGGACTGGTTCTGTGAAAGTTGATGCCATGTCTAGACCATGGAGAACCTGTGAAAGTTGATGCCATGTCTAGTCCATGGAGGAACTGTCCTGTGAAAGTTGATGCCATGTCTAGACCATGGAGAACCAGTCCTGTGAAAGTTGATGCCATGTCTAGTCCATGGAGGACCTGACCTGTGAAAGTTGATGCCATGTATAGTCCATGGAGAACCAGTCCTGTGAAAGTTGATGCCATGTCTAGTCCATGGAGAACCAGTCCTGTGAAAGTTGATGCCATGTCTAGTCCATGAAGGACCTGACCTGTGAAAGTTGATGCCATGTCTAGTCCATGGAGGATTGGTCCTGTGAAAGTTGATGCCATGTCTAGTCCATGGAGGACCTGACCTGTGAAAGTTGATGCCATGTCTAGTCCATGGAGAATTGGTCCTGTGAAAGTTGATGCCATGTCTAGTCCATGGAGGACCGGTCCTGTGAGAGCATGCACCGTGCTGCAGGGAAGACGCTGCTTCGCCGTGCCCGTACGGCGTGGAGGCGCTGGACTTCCTGCACAACCTCAGCGACGCCCGCCTGCTGGAGGAGGAGTGGCCCTGCGAGGTGCGGGTGTACTGGGCCGAGCAGCTGCGACCCCTGGTGGCCATCGTGCGCTCCCTGCTCAGCTACTGCGCCCCGTTCATGGTCGTGCTGGGTGAGTCCTGGGCTGCCTCGTCCAGCTTGCTGCGGCCATGGCTAGAGTCGTTCATCCTGATGCCTGCTTGCTGCGGCCCCAGCCAGAGTCGGTTGTTCTAGCTTCCGTGTGACTAGCTAGATGCTAGCTTGCTGTGACCATAGCTAGAGTCGGTCATCCTTCTGCCTGCTTGTGGTGGCACCAGCTAGAGACAGTTGTTCTCGCTTCCACGTGACTAGCTAGATGCTAGCTTGCTGTGGCCATAGCTAGAGTCGGTCATCCTGCTGCCTGCTTGTGGCTATACCCTAACGGGTTCAGACCTAGGAGGTGGAGGTGGAGAGGCATGGCCGGGCTTCGGCCCCAAACAACAACTTGCCTGCTTGTGGTGGCACCAGCTAGAGACAGTTGTTCTCGCTTCCACGTGACTAGCTAGATGCTAGCTTGCTGTGGCCATAGCTAAGTCGGTCATTCTAGCATCCACTCGATCAGTTCTTTGCAAGCTTGCAAATACATGCTTAGGAAACCTGAAAATAACAGTTTTGAGCTCTTCACAATATATTTTGTCAATATAGAACTTATCCAAATATATTGTAGTCTTAACCAAACCATTTATTATTTTTTTTAAAAATATTTTTGTCTCTAGTGTTGACACTGCAGAATTAGTTTGTTGACAACAAATTTTTGGTAGGACTTAAATGCAAACATATTTTGTAGTGGCCGCAAAACATTTATCCTGCAGGTGGGCCGAATCCGGGATTAAAAGCTGGGTGAGAGTTCCTGGAATGCCAGTCCAGTTACTTGCAACTGCGCACCTCGCGAGGTGTGGAGAAACAGGGGTTGCCGTTCCTTTTGCAGGCCTGACGGTGAACAGCATGGCATTCACGGTGCTGAGCACGTCAGCGCTGAGCGGCTCGTCGCTGTCCGTGTACCTGCGCGCGCTCGCCGTCACCGACAACTGCGCGCTCGTCTTCAACGTGGCCGTGTCTTTCGCGCGTGCGCACTTGGACAGCCTCGCCAAGCTCTTCCTGGTTAGTGCCCCCGTCACGCCTTCACCCGTCCCTTGCAGACTGCTCCAGACATTCAGACTCTCAACTGGCTCAGCCTTATTTCCTTCAAACCTTCAGGAATCGTCAAGCCACTCACTCTTCACTCCCTACTATCTCCACTTCCTTCGCCATTTCGGCAGTCAAAAAATGCTACCTAAAACTCTCATACCATTTGGACCCATCAAATGACAAGTTACCTTCTCCGTTTCTCAAAATATTCTAATCCATAAAACCACTCTGCATAATTGCCTCTCAAAACATATAGACCCTTTCAAATAATTTTTTTGCTGAATGATGAAAGTGATGTGAATATACTCTAGAATCCTAAACTATCATGGTTCTAAGTAATTATAGTCTAATATACAAGTATATCCGTTTCACATGCTGTAAATCCCTACATTCTATTTTTTTGTTTCTCCTTGTCCTCAAGGGTGGGTTGTGCTGGTGGCTGTTGCAGGCACACGAGTGGCTGTGCGCGCTGAACAAAGTGCTGTTGGGCATGTCGTTCTACTACTCGACGTGGCTGGTGGTGTCGCTGACATGGGAGCGGCTGGCCACCATCACCTACCCGCTCACATTGGGCGTGTGGTGCAGCAAAAAGGTTGCCTTGATGGTCGTCTGCACGCTTGGTGTGCTCTTCTTCATGGTCGGCGTCATACGGGTCAAGTACTCAGGTAAGTTAACTTATGCTTTAATGCAGCTGCTTAGCCATGCTCTGCTACCAATATAACACCCTTTTGGTTTTAAAGTTTAAAGTATCATAACATGGTTACACACAGCACAGACCAGGAATATTGCTAAGAAATCGACCATGGTTTATAGTATGTAAACATCCCAGCATTTGCCTCAGTTATTTCGAGAAACCAAGAAAAACCGAAATAAGGATGGCCAGGCTGGGATTTGGATCCAGGGTCTCTTGAATACGCAATGTGTGTCCAGTGTCTTACCACTGGGCCATCTGGGCCACTGGCCATAGAGCGTAAGGCTTCTGGTCTGAAGCTTTGTAAAGTGTTTGATATTCCTTGAAATGGCAAAATCTAGATGGAAGTACCCATAAATACCCACCGAAAAAATAAAATTGGCTCAGACACTCCAGTTACCGAATAAAATTCGGGTTCAGAAGAGTCTGGTGTACAACTTGTACAGTTATAAGAGCCAGGTGGATGCATGGCAAAAACCCACCAGACTTCAGCTTGGGGTGTGCTGCCAGTACTATTAATACATATTTTAGGCAAAACTAATGTATATTTTTTAAGTATATTCTCACAATAAAAATTATGCTATCTGAATACCATTTTAGAAAACTAATAGTATTTTAATAGATTTAAACTATTTAAAAACTCATCAATGTAAACAAATCATCATTTTCACTGTGATATATTTTAATATTTTACAACTAGTTTATATCTTTAACTTAGCTGTGATTTTTAGAATAATTACTCTAGATACGAGAGAAATCTGCCTTCCTGCTAGATCATCTGGACATATTATTATGTGTTAGGTATAGATGAAAGCACAGTTGCACATCACACTGTTCTGCACAGAGGCTTAAGGCAACAGGACCTCCAATATCATAGTGTTCTCCGACCTACATGATGACTCGGTGCTCATAAATTTGAATCATGTCGGGTTGTTGGCACCAAATCCATGGCCTTAGACATTGAGCTTGAAACCATAGAATACTTAAGGGTTAAGCAGGAAAACTGTATTGTCTATCAAAAACTCTAGCTTCTCATGCTACCAAGATGGCAGAACTTTCTAGAAATGTAACGAACTTTCGAGATGCCAGACCCAAACATTGCCAAATCTCCCTGAATGTGGAACATTCAACTGGTCAATCCGACATAAAGGAATGTTAGCAGAAACATGTAGCCAATGAACAACCGAGTTTGCCTACATCGTAGGACCCGCTACGCCAAATCCCTCCCATGTGATTATTCCACGGTGTCTATATTCGGGATACGTTGCTGTTTCGCAGGGTTCGAGCAGGACAGCGTGTTCGAGTTCGAGCCGTGCAAGGTGCACACGGCGCTGCACATGACCTTGGCCATGTACGGCTACCTGGTGCTGTCCTTGTGGCTGCCGCTGGTGCTGATCGTGGTGGGGAACCTGTGCCTGGTGGCCACGCTGCGCCGCTCGGCGCGCACCAGGTCCGAGCTCACAGGTAGGCCTGCACCGCCGCTGCGACCTGGCTCTCGGCGGTCTCTCGTTCTGCACCGCTCCCTGGAGCTCTCGGCGCTCCAGAAGGTGCGTCGTCACAGACCATCGCTTCCCTTCCTTTGAAATTAATAATTGTCACACATTCACTTTTAGAATTGTTCGCCCTTTTTTACTGGCCCCAAATTATCATGGATCTTCAAGAATAAAGAAAAATTCCAAAAATTTACATATAATGAGTTTATTTACTTAAAAAACCTTGACGTATTAATAAAATCAACAAAAACCTATTAATTCTATATTAATTCTTCATTCACATTTCTGTTTAGGGTGTTTACAATGGAACATAGAAGTCGGAAGTTTAAACACTGCAAAGTTACTGCGAAGATGTGGTTATCTGTAACTGTGGAAGAACCCATCGTTTAAATTGGGTGCATTCGTCGTTTAAAAGTCAATGATGAAGTGTACCTCCTGTTTGTTCAATCTTTGTTAAAACTCATCATCTTCGAACTTCTTTTTATCTTCTATATTTATTTATTTATTCATTCGTGGTTTTCACCTGCATTGTATAATTTTCTGATGGAACACTTCCAAACCAACATATTGTGATGGTATTTAAACTGTTGAAACCAAGATGGCGACTTTTGGTTTGCAGATTGTACATGCGACTTGTGTTGGTGTGGAAGCAGCGGGTGCCAACTGTTGTTTGTCCCCAGCCAAGAAGGACCGCGACACCCTGAGGCTGACGCGCATGCTGCTGATGGTGTCGGTGGGCTACGTGGTGCTGCTGCTGCCGCTGGGCATAGTCGCCACGCTGGAGCTCTTCTGGAATACCTCCGTGAAGCGCGACTCCCTCCAGAGGGGCAGCACCCTCTACAGCCACTGGTGAGGCCACTCACTCACCCCTGTCTCAGCACCCTCCGTCAGCACCCTTCTTGCAAACCTCAGTTGCCGTTGCCTTGTCCACAGCAAGCCAGTTTGGCAACGAGCAAACTAAAGCCATTCCTCGATACAATGCCTTTTAAAAAATGTTAAGCCTAATTTGGTTGATACTGAAAGATGTTAGGTATGTCATAAGGATTAGAGTAATACTTGCATTTGTATGCTTATAGCATATATTTCACATGTTTGGCGCATTGATCCTAGCTACTAGGCTCATGACAATGTTGATTTAGATAAAAATGGACAACTAAAAAACAGGACTTATTAAAGTGTTTTGTTTACTTTACCCTGGAACAACAATTTCTGTTTTGTCCAATTCTGACTATTTGTTTAAGTACCCACGCTACCGATGTTTTCAGGTTGAAAGGGAAGCTGCTGTTGAAGTGGGTGCGAGGCGCGTGCTACTTCATCTACCTGTTCAACTTCTGCATCAACTTCTTCCTGTACTGCATGTCCGGCCGGAAGTTCCGCAGGGCCGCGACGCAGCACTTCCAGCGGAGGCTGTCGCAGCCGCTGAGCCGCCTGTACAAGTCCTCGCCGTCGTCGTCGTCGGAGCAAGCGGACAGCCCGCGCAAGGCGTCCAACCCGGCGCTCGCCCACGTCAACGAAGCCTTCCTGGCGGACGAGGTCCCGGCCGTCGAGGCTGGCTGCGGACGTCCAGCTGCCTCCGTGGAACCGGAGAACCGCTGTCCTAGCAGCCCAACGGCAGATGAAGGACACCAACCCACGTCATCAGCAACACCATCCTAGGCATCCAAGTAGATTCCAGACGTCCAAGTAGACCTGCAGGCTAAGATGATCGTAAATCTGGCAACCGCGTGGGACCGGAAAACCGCTATCCTTGCAGCCCAACGGCAGATGAAGGATACCAACCCACGTCATCAGTAACGCCATCCTAGGCATCCAAGTAGATTCCAGACGTCCAAGTAGACCTGCAGGCTAAGATGATCGTAAATCTGGCAACCGCGTGGGACCGGAAAACCGCTATCCTTGCAGCCCAACGGCAGATGAAGGATACCAACCCACGTCATCAGCAACGCCATCCTAGGCATCCAAGTAGATTCCAGACGTCCAAGTAGATCTGCAGGCTAAGATGATTGTAAATCTTGCGACCGAACTCTCAGTGAAAGTCGTCCAGACTCAGACAAGGCCACGTTAACAACAACGCCTTTCCAAGTAGACGACCGGGCTGGGAGAATGTGCTTCCCCTACGGGGCCTGTGTGGGCTACTTGTGGACAGACAGTCGATGAAAGGCAGACAGCCTTCGTAGCCCATGTGGTACCGAACCGATCCCATTGACTACGTCGGTTTGTGGAGAACAGTTACCCCTTCAACTCAGAAGATCATCAAACATTGCAGGCAGACGGTCAGAACACTCACATTAACCACACTTTGCAGTCGACGAAGGAATCAAACCGATTTAAGCCAGCGAGTATGTTCTGGTTGGGTCAGCTAAACGTATTGACCATAAGAAGCTTAATCCTGACAAGTTAAACGACCTTTGTCGACACGAAATTCCTTTGCTCGGAAATGTACTCTCTCTGAGTTAAGCCAAGCATAGTTCAAGCAGGGCAAGGATTTACGATACAGCGTGAATCTACACCTTCTAACTTCATGATTGTAGAGATAATATTGCCCCAATCTGGTTCTTCGATGATAGCTCCGTTCTCCAATAACTAGCCAGGACCTGAAATCCTCAGGAAGACAGCCGACGAAAAAATTCTGTCTCGGGCTGTGAAAAGTCACGTAAACACCTTCGAAGCCTATGAGATATCCCTCTTGACACCATTTTACAAATCTGCTCATGAAAAACATTTATAGAATCAATTCGAAATGATAGGCATACTTACGAGAGAAACAGACAATTTCGAAATATTTTTTTTTGGTTGAAATATCTTGTAATGGAAGTGTATCACAAGTGAATTTTTAAACTAAAATGCGATGGTGTCACTGCAATGCAATGACGTCAGTACAACATTTATCTACGAGTTAGTCTCAAGAATTATATCACGCATTCTTGGTCACTTGCATCACTTGATCTCCTTTTTATATACTGATTATTTTAAGTGAATTATGGACTTTTTATGATAGGTAGGGTATGAGAGGAATGCCAAGAATGTAGGTACTAAAAATCTGAAGAAACTGTAAAGGCATGTGTAATGTTTGAATTAATGGCCATTGAATTATCTTCATTGGGTTCTTTTGTACAAGAATTATAAATTACATTAAAGTTACATTTAAATGCATACAGTTAAGTTATGCATTATGCCAGTGGCAGTGATTCGTAACAAAATTATTCTATTTTATTAGAAGATGGAGAATCAGGAATAGTAGAAAGCTTTGCAGAGTCATTTATGCGAACTATATGACAGAATGGTCGATGTCAGCCATTAATGCGTGAGAATTTTTGGATAATGTTTTTATTATTTTTAAGTTGGAATGTGATCTTGATCGGTCAAGAAATATCTTTTACTGAGAGACTTTGAATGAAGTTTGTGATTTATGTGCATCAGTAATCAAAAGAACATGCTTTTAAAAATACCAAAGATGTGGTGCTATTAAAATTAATTGCATCTTTCTATATGTCAGTATTACGAGTCATGTGAATAATAAATACCTAAGATATTCTAGCAGAGGAAGATTGGATTTATCTTATTTGGATGTAGTATATTGAGTGTATGACTTCTTGTATTGTCACAGTCTGTTTTTTATATCATTCAGTAGTTCTTGAACATTGCAAAGACGGTTGGTTATCGGGTTGACATGTAGTGATAATGTACCAATTACCTTCAACCATTTATTGTTTTTATGAGATATGTGTTTTATAAATTTATTTAAAATATCGCCCAATATCAACAAAATTGCTTTTTAAAATTGTTAACTAGGCTTTGGCATTTACTAGTATTGTTAATATTATGGAATATTATATTACTCTGTTGATGTAGAGTTTTAAATTAATAATGTATTTTATATTTAAAAACGTTTTCACAACAAAGAAAATAACTTTGAAATTAATGTACAAAACCCCCCTCAATTTTGAATAACAAAAACTTTATTTTTGTAATCATATTGATCAACTATATCATATTTTTGTATAAACATATGAGTTGGCCTGTTGAACATTGTTACAGCAGTGTGAGCTTACTGCCAAAAGAGCCACAAATTATTGAAGCAGTAGACTTTCTTACATTCAGTTTTTTATTGCGGCATCCGAGTGATGTTTATTATCATTGGAATTTTCCATAAAATAAATAAATAAATTACCAATTCATAATTTGTAATGATTTTACTCTGTGTTTTCGTTAAGCCTACTCTTTGCAACTTAAATATATGGATTAGGTTCCATGAAATAATTAAAAATACTGAGGTGGCAAAAAATAATTTTTCATCAATAAATGGTAACAAAACATTCATAACACAGGTCACAAAGAACAGCAACACACAATTAAAACCCTTGCATTACAAAAACATTATAGGACAAAACATAACACTCAAAATTGTTATAAAAATATTGCATTTATATATATATAATATTATTATTTTTATCACCAAAATAAATTGTAATAGAATTATTAAAGAAACTTATTTGCCGATATATGACACTAAGTCTAGCGCTGCCAATACAATCAGCACCAACTTAACAATTAACAGGATTCAGTGAAAAAATCAATTAAATATGTTTTTGACATCACAGGAGAATCCACAAATTGTAGTAATCTATAGTCGTCCACCGTAGTTATGTCAAAGATACACGAAGTCTTATCTCAGCCTTTGAACGTGTAACCTAATATTCAGTTCGTATATTTTTATGTATTTTTCATATAAATATACAAGTTTCAGCGTTAAAATTGCACACAAATAGTAGTTAAAATATTAGTGCAACTGTTTAATACGTTCAATTACCTGTACATGTGCATTATGTTGGTTAAAATCACGTGCAGGAAGTATCTTACCAAATGCACAATTTGTCCTCAGGAAAATAACGCCAACTTATTTACGTCGTTTTCTGTATTTATCTCGACGCCCTTGTAAAAAAAAGTGTCACAAAAAAACAGTTCGTGTTTGTAGACACTTTTTCAAAACCACAATATTTGCAGGTGTCGCAAATGCACCCATTAATTTGCGTGACTACTACGGTCTAAACTAAGGTCGTAGCTTAGACATAAAGGCCCGTAATCCACTTTAATTCCACTGTCTTGCTGTTCAAGTATCTCAACAATCGATTATAGGCCCAGAAAGTTAGGAATCAACTGCGCGTTGTATTATCGTCAGTCAATCACAATACGTAAGACAGATCTATGCTTGGTAGGTTTCAAGCAAAACTTAAAACATTAAACTAAAGGAATTAGGCATTATGCACCTAAAATTGACACATATAAGGACGTAAAACAAAAAAACAAATTTTCTAAAAAAAAAAAAAAAAAAAACCTAATATCACTGTTAAACTTGAAACGTCTGTGGAATTATCGTCTTCGTCCTTGTCGATATTTCATTTGTCAAGTAGGCCTGTACCTGTAGTGCCAAGTAAATATTACGATCTTAGCGAGGACAAGAAATACCAAATGGGATATCTAGTGTAACGAAAATACTATTATTTTTTTTAGTAAATTATCGAGACTAACGTACGCATCAAAATGCTACAATAACAAAAAAACTTTTTATGCACAATCAAGCCACGAAAGGTCAATAAATTAAGATCTTGTTCTTGAGAATAGTCATGTAATGAACCAAATCACTATTATAAACATTAAAAATATAAACCCTAGATTTAAAATTTCCGATGGATCGTTAATGTACGAGAGACGAAACTGAGTCCAGCACGGATACTCCGTGTGTCTGCACGGACCGCCAGGAGGAGAGTCAGGCGCGCGCCGCGAGCTGCTTCTCCCGGAGCGGCTGCCCGGAGCCCCGGAGCGGCTGCCCGGAGTCCCGGAGCTCGCCCCGCCCGCCGCCCAGCTCCCGGAGTGTCTGCACGGACCGCCCGGAGGAGAGTCAGGCGCGCGCCACGAGCTGCTTCTCCCGGAGCGGCTGCCCGGAGCCCCGGAGCGGCTGCCCGGAGTCCCGGAGCTCGCCCCGCCCGCCGCCCAGCTCCCGGAGTGTCTGCACGGACCGCCCGGAGGAGAGTCAGGCGCGCGCCACGAGCTGCTTCTCCCGGAGCGGCTGCCCGGAGCCCCGGAGCGGCTGCCCGGAGTCCCGGAGCTCGCCCCGCCCGCCGCCCAGCTCCCGGAGTGTCTGCACGGACCGCCCGGAGGAGAGTCAGGCGCGCGCCACGAGCTGCTTCTCCCGGAGCGGCTGCCCGGAGCCCCGGAGCGGCTGCCCGGAGTCCCGGAGCTCGCCCCGCCCGCCGCCCAGCTCCCGGAGTGTCTGCACGGACCGCCCGGAGGAGAGTCAGGCGCGCGCCACGAGCTGCTTCTCCCGGAGCGGCTGCCCGGAGTCCCGGAGTTCGCCCCGCCCGCCGCCCAGCTCCCGGAGGATGGACTCCAGGCTGCGGTTCCTCGTCTCGGGCACGCACGTGGCGGCGAACACGGCGCCCGCCGCGCTGCAGGCGGCGAACAGCCAGAAGCAGCCGTGCGCGCCGACCAGGAGGGACACGGCGGAGAAGGTGCGGCCCACCAGGAACATGAGCGCCCACAGCACGCAGAGGCAGAGCGTGGTGGCCGCGGCCCTAGCGCGCTCCGAGAACACCTCCGACACCACGAGGAAGCACAGCGCGCCGGGTCCCACCGACACGGCTAGGATGAACCCGAGCACGGCCGCCACGGGCACCCAGGTGAAGCGGGCCACTTCGGCGCCGCGCGCGAGGTAGAGGTAGCCGCCCAAGCAGCCCAGGCACGCCGCCATGCAGCAGTTGGAGCCCACCAGCAGCGCCCTCCGCCCCGCGCGGTCCACCAGCGCCGTGGACAGGCACGTGCCCAGGATCTGCAGCGCGCCGACCAGCATGGTGGCCGTGTAGGGCGACAGGCTGGTGCCGGCGTCCTGGAAGATGGACACCGTGTAGCTGAGCACGGCGAACAGCCCGGACATCTGCTGGTTGAGGCACAGCCCCAGGCCCACCGCCAGGCCCCTGAGGGTCGCGCGGGTGGACAGCACCTCGAGGAGGCCCGCCTCGACGTGCGAACGACCCTGCAGCCGGCCCACCACCTCGCCGGCGCGCTCCGGGCCCACGGCCTGCAGCCCCATGACGGCCCGCACGGCGGCGGCGGTCCTGCCGCGCGACACCAGGTACACCGGCGACTCGGGCACCAGCGCGAAGCCCGCGGCGAAGAGCGGCGCCAGCGCCAGGCACGCCCAGGCCAGCGCGCGGTAGCCGAGGCTGGAGCCGGCGCAGTACACGAACAGTATCCCCGAGTTGAAGAAGAGCACGGAGATGGTGCTGAGGGCGCCTCTGACGCTGTCGTGCGCCACCTCGGCCAGGAACAAGGGCACCACGACGGTGCCGCCGGCGCAGCAGACCCCGGCGGCGAGGCGCGCCAGGTACAGCGAGGTCCTGGTGGAGCCCAGGGCCACGGCGAGCCAGCTGGGCAGCAGGGGGGCCGCCGCCAGGTAGCCGGCAACCTTCCTGCTGCCCCGCGTGGCCAGGTGGCTGAAGACAGGCACCGCCAGCAGCGCCGCCACGCAGGTGAGCGAGCCCACGCGCGAGGCCTCCTCGTCCGTGAGCGGGCCGCCGTCCAGCGGCGAGGCGGGCGACTGCAGCAGCGGCAGCATGGGCGAGGGCCAGCCCGCCACGGCGCCCTGGGCGAACGGCAGCAGGCTCACTGGAACACCAGCGTACCACCGTGAACAGCCAAGCCCTCAGACTGCATCTCGTGCGGACCCAGTCAGACACACGGTAGTTGTAAATGTTGACCAACTGCAGGAGGCCTTTTTTTTTTGACTCGAACTTGTACCATTCCACCAGGTCCGTTAATGGAAACTGGATATGACCACAGTGCAGGATATCCTTTTTTTTTTTTTTCAAACTTGTACCATTTGACCAGATCTATTAATGGAAACTGGATATGACCATACCACTGGATATTCTTTTTTACTCAAACTTGTACCATTTCACCAGGTCCAGTATTGGAAATTGGATGTGACCATACCACAGGGGATTATTTTTTTTTTACTCAGACTTGTACCATTCGTCCAGGTCCATTAATGAGAACTGGACATGACAACACCACAGGTTGTTTCTCTGACTCCCTTTAGTACCATGTTCTCAGTTCCATGAGCTCATCCAGTTGAACGGTTATGCATAGAGACCATAAAAAGTAGTGGGTTCATTTAGTACTTGCACATTTGAGTGGCAGTAATATTTGAGCCACTATTTTTTTTTTACACATCCTGCATTGGTTTTTGACCAGACATGGAAGTGTGACAAAATAAGGAGTGATAATTACACAACTCATTTCCTAATAAAACTGGCAGCAACCAATAATATGCAGTCGCTCGAGCACACGAAGTTTTGGTAAGTTATAATCTGCACGACAGTGCCTTTTTTTCAGTCTCTAGCCCTAGGCGTGGAAAACTACCTGATTATAGATAACCTGAATACCAAATCGGGAACATCAATCAATAAAATCAAATCGGAAGTTGTGTGCCAAGAAGTTGCCTAGCCAAGGCCACAGATGTAATTTAACTTCATTGAACAATGTCACCAAAACTCTTTTACTGAAAATTGATATGTAGTGTGCAGAAATGGTCGTTTCAGATATGATGACGGATATGAGATCAGCAGAAGATAGATACGTCCTTGGAATAACGATCGACATATTTGGGGCCTTCGACAAATCTTGGTGGCCGCAGATGATGTGGTGACTAGGTACTCGAATCCCCAGCTATACTTGGTACTGCTTTTACTATTTGAAGACATCATATGTAGCTGCAAAGCCAGTCATGTGAGGCAACAAAAGAAACTAACAAATGGATGTCCTCAACTTTCGGTACTTGGACCATTCCTCTGGAGTGCCTTTTTTTTACGAGCATCTTAGAAAGGAACTACCAGAGGAATGGTCAATCCTTGGATACACATATGATGGCTTATTACTTGTGCCGGCCTTATCTTGCACTGATCTGTAAATAAAATCTTAACCACCTTTGAGTATTATCAAGACCTGGACTATGGAATTTAAAATGGAAATTGCGTCAAAGGATATGTAATAGGTGTTACTGAACGGTGAAATACATTTTTGACAGAAACAAAGTGTGTGATATGAGGGAAAAGTGATTTAAGTTAAAGAACGAATCAAATACTTGGGAGCAGTAATTAAATCAGGATTAGGTTTCCATGAAAGTATCAGATATTCCTACAAAAAGTCCACAATACTCATCCACAATAACCGAAGTGTTCCATCGGCTAATTGGATTGGACTTTTCTTCATTTAATATTATACATAAATAGGAGAACCCGGCGCGTTTATTTATTTACCTCTATACATCTCAAATTAATGGTTTGTATATAATCTAGAATATATAAAACGTTTGAAATTGTATTCCATTTTAAACTCACTGACCAATTAGGTACTAATCACAATCACTAATAGTTTTTGAGTATTAAAGACAGTAAAAATCACAATATACGAATTTTCATGGCGATCGTTTGAACAGCATAAATTAATGCGCTGCAGAGCATCTAGTGGCGAATTATAGCAAAATGGATATCGCGAAAATATTCTTCACGTTAAAATATCTATGTAGGTGTACCAATTTTCATGGCGATCGGTTGAATGACGTAGAAGTTGATGCGCTGCAGAGCCATCTAGCGGCGAGTTTAAAAAAATGGATAGCATGAAAATCCTTTTCCATGAAAAAAAAACCACTCAGAGGTGCCAACTTTCATGGTGATCGGTCAAAATGTACCGGAGTTTATCAACGTCATATATACAAAAATCCATATATATGTTATATATATATAGATATATATGTGTGTAGTATACATTAGTGTCCTTACATGCGCAGCTTCTGAATGGGCTGTTGCTGCGAACCATTCACATGTTAAAAGAGTATTTATAACTTACCAGATTACTGCATTTCTCTCAGTATCGAAAGTGTATACAACAACCTCAATTGAGACACTACAGGTGATTACAATACTTATCCCCACTGACTTAAGTATTATGGAAATAATCTTACTTGCCAATATTAACACTAAAAAAAAACTACTTCGGAAGACAGAAAACAAGTAAGGGAGAATACATTATTAATGCGGCAAAAATATGTAACAGCTTCCCAAAGTGAACATATACTTACCTATATTTCTGGAATTTGTCACCAGAATGAAGAGACGTATATTTAATCAGATCATTACTGCTCACAATATCTAAGCAACCAGGGAAATTTTAAAAGTAAACTATATTTCATGAATATAGAAGAGTCCTTTTTCTACGAGATATTAAATGTTGAAGAAACTTCATCACACATCCTCAATCATGCCAAAAAAAAGTGAAGACGTAAGACTGAGGTTTGTCCAAACCACAAGGGAAATAAATACAAATTATGATAACTTGAAAGGAACAATTTCATCAAAGAAACATTGTTGATATGGGAAAGGATGACAAGAAAATTTGTGGGGAAAAAAGTTATAAATTAGATGTGTTCATGTGTGGTACGAACAAGATATTATGAATGAATGAATAATGACGTAAGAAGATAATATGATAAGACAAGATAACAGGAGAACAAAGAAGCGTGACAAGATGATTGATAACAAACGCAGAATATGTATTTGTGTAAAATGGGCTGAAATAATCATTACAATTGCAGATATTTCTAAATTTGTAGCTACCTACATGTCAATGAAAAAAAAAAAAAAAAAAAAACTCTATCGTTACAAACAGAAATGTTCGCAGTAATACTGGGTTCGGAAATTTGCTCGGGAATTAATGTTTTATGTTGCTACAATATTTACATTAATTAAAGGAATTTGTAAACCTTTAATTATCTGAATATATTTTCAGTATTAACTGCACACATAAATAAACATTATAAAACTTAAATTAAAAAAAAAAAATACCCTCAACATTGAATTTATCACTTGAAGTTACTATTAGTAGGGACCTGAAAATTTCGCGGTTTCGATTACCTTCAGGATAGTCTACACAGTCCTCTGTATAATCGGACAAATAACGCCAGTTAGTTGGCTGCTGACTTGTGAGTCGTCCTAACTGGTTATCCCGTGATTCGTTACTTCTTTGGTTGAGGGTTTATCATTGGCCCAGAGTCGCCCAGACGAACAGTGAGCCAATAGCAAAAGCAGCTTAAATGTATATGTTTATGAATTTCAGACTATCGCGAAGTGAATCTGCGAATTTTTCCGGCCTCTAACTATTAGTAATTAAAATGCATTAAACATTATCGTATTTCACCATTGTTTGATTTTTGTAGTCTGTACCTTATTACACCATTCATACCATACTGCATCAGGTCAAGGTTACTGTGTTCTTGCAGTATCATTGAAGTAACAGGATACCAAATTTCGAATCGATCAGACCTGTGGGAGTTGCTCACATCCCTTCATCAGCTAGAAAAAAGCTTGATGATCTTCAAACGGCTGAACAGATTTTGTTGAATCATATCTAAGAACACTGTCGATCAAGTCACCTTTCAAACAAAAAAAAAAACTGAATCAAATCGGTTCTTACGTTTGGTAGCCTCGATGCTACAGATAGATACACAGATATACCATGGGCGTCTCTGGCACCAAACGTTTGGAGGGGGGGATATAAAATAAATTTATTTATTTAAATGCTAGTACCTCCATCGAGTTAAGTATAAAATGTCTGTTTATTTTCAAGCGATGCTTTGTATGTAATTTCTATTTGACACCTGATCTACTTCTATATGTCATCACTGTAAATACATGTATTTTATAAACATGAAAATAGTATAAATAAACCAACTGTATATGCTTGAAAATATTGAGGGGGGGGGGCACTTGTCCACCACTTCTCCTCCCCCCCCCCCGGGCCAGAGACGCCCGTGGATGTATTGGAGTTTACGGACGATATTTTTACGTGATAACGTCATAAGAAAACATCAATGAAAAATTGCATACTTTTTAATTTTCAAGTATCATTTACAGTTTTTGCAAATATAATTTAAACAATTTGTTTAAATATAATCACGAACAGTTAGTTATAGAAATAAACTGAAATCAAATCAATGTCAATAAATTGTTAATTTGAAATTACGAAATTGGACAAATAAATCAAAAATTTTTAAATTGCTGATTTAAAAAAAGCCCGCCATAACCTGCTTGATATAATAGAATATTGTTTTTTCGCATAGTGGTTTGCCGGTTCTTGCACGCTCGGCTCAGGCGGAACGTGGCAATGAGTTAGGGTTTTTTTTCGTGCGTACAAACCGGCGTTCATCACGTCAGAAACGCCTGCCCCGTACTAATATATAGGGCCATGCAGATTTCGCGAAAAGATTTTGAGACTAGCTGAAAGTCAAAACACTGTAGCATGTTCTGTGTTTCGTGATTGGGTGGGTTTCTCCCAGATACATATCGATTGTAACAACACCAATCACAGTGATCCAGTGCGGAAGCAAACGCGTCCTGAATGGCTGGGCCAAATAAGGCAACGACTTCTCTCGCAGACGGCCGCCAATCACAAGGAAAAAAAAAACCACAGGTGGGGGTATACCTTGTTGCAGTCTAATAGGTGTGCAGATCTTTTCGCGAAAAATGCTTGCCCCTACTAATATAATTATGATCTGCTGCTCCAAGGAGGTACCTGCCACCGCGACCAGGCACTGCCTGAGTCTGCTGAAGTCCTCGTCCGAGGCAGACTTCTCCGCCATCGCGCTGCCGTGCCAGATGCCGACTGCACTCGCCACTCCCTCACACACGCTCCTTTTGACATCTCTCTCCCCCCCTCACCCCTCCACAACCCACCCTCCCTCGACGGAGACCGCTAATCCGCTCCTGAACTCGGCAAATTTGCTCTAGCCCCGGTTGTTGTTCTCCTGGCGCTGCCGCCAACAACACGTCAACAAGCCGCTGCGCTCCGATGAAGGCTTGTCTCTGGAACAGTAGCCCACAGGGTGACAGTAGATAGGACGAACTGAATCCTCAAAAAATTGGATCATACCTAGAGACCGGAAAAATTCGCGATTTCAATGACCTGTAGGATATACTCCATGATCCCCTACGCACGTGGGAAAAATTACATCTGCTCATTGGCTAACTGACCCGTTTCGCCTGTTAACTGGGACGCTAGTGATTCGATACTTCTTTTGTTAAAGGTTTTTCATTGGCCAAGTATCATTCAGGTAAACTGTGGCCCAATCACTGATGCAGTAAAAAGGCAAATGTGTTTTTTGGATTCTAGACTATCACGAAATGAATCCGCGAATTTTTCAGGTCTCTAACCATACCATGTTTCACCAACATCGGGAAAAATAGATCACAAGTTTTGAGCTCTTTAGTTTGTAAAATGTCCAGCTGTTATTAATTTGTGTTAATCTAAGTTGCTGTTACAGCACTAGAAATTACTTCTATTCTAATTATAAATAGTTTTAAATTAATTTAAGTTAATTTTAGTGAAAGTAGGCCTATGATGCATTTGGCTGTAATTTTTTCGTTGTCAAGTTGAAAAGAAATGGTATGATCGCAAGGGTTTTGTTTACAAATTTAAGCGAACGATCATTACTATGGGAGTGGCGCCTCTCCCTTTACTTACTCTATGCAGTAGCCCCGCGCAAGGCCTGGGATATCGCGTGTCACCACTCAATGCTGCGAACTAACTTCGGAAATCAGAGAACTGTACGGCATCTTTATGACATCTAACAACCCACTACTCGTTAACGTTCCGAATGTAAATTTCTGGCAACAGTTACGTTGTTGGGAATATTCACCATAAATGTTCGAGATTATTATCATCTTTTTTATGCAATACGGAACAACCAAAACACAATGTTAAATAATAATTCTTTATCTTTTGTTTAAAAAAAACTGCATAGTCGGAAAGTACGAGTGCGGCACATCATTTTAAATAAAAAAAAATGTACACGACACTCGCCTGCGCATGTGCAGGTAAAGCCATGCTTATTTCATTGCTACCGAGATAATTCAATACTGTCAAAAATGATTTCAAACATTAATATTTTCCCATTATACTCTATACGCCACTCCGTTTATACACCACGCCATAAATTCTGAACTATTTTTTTTCTTCAAAATTTACTTATTTTATTTAAGTTATTATTTTTAAGAAATCTTTATGTTTTCTTTACATTTAAAACTTAATTTTTTTTATGTTGGCATTTCTTAACCGTACACATTTTTTAGCAGCCATATTCTGCCTGTTGAGTCGCGCCCCTCTGGGTTCGCTTGCTGAGAGCCCACTTAAGTCCTTTCAAAGATTCATTCAACGGGGAATTTTGATTCAATGCAATTTCTTGGACATACACCATTGCAGTTTTGCACTGTTTGTCATGGAAAAATTTCAAGAGCGCAAATTAAGAATTTAAAAAAATAATAATAATTAGTTGTCTGTAAAGTCGGTTTACGGACGATAGTTTAACGTGACAACGTCATAAAAAAAACATTGATGAAATGATTGCATACTTTATGAATAAAATTGAATCATTTTTATTTTAATAATAAAATAATAAATACTTGAAATTATACTAGTAATCAGATTTTTAAAATGCAAGAATAATTAACCTTTATTGCCGAAATTGTTGTTGTAATAAGCAATGAAAACCACCTTAACTTTTCACTTCACTTTGTATACAGTCGAGTGGAAGAGAGATAGATGCAGCGCAAGCGTACAATGAGCGTAACGGGACAATGTGCGTAACGGGATAATGTGCGTAACGGGACACTTTTTCGTGCGTGCAGCCGGCGTTCATCGATTTATTAGACGTTGTCACGTCAAAAAATAAACCCATTATTTGTTTATCTTCATCGTTGTGTTCTTATATTATCCGCATTGACCCGGTCTTGTTTACTGTTATTGTTGAAGCCGTCTCGTCGTTGTTAGCCGACTGCGGTCCTCTGTGCTGTTTTTTTTTTCACGACTAAATTCCTTTACGGAATTCTTGAGCTCTCTGATATTGAAGTTTGAATGTGTACCTCTGTGCTTTCTTCGTTGTGTTGTCGATAATACCTGTTTGGATTCATCTTTGGGTTTATCTGTTTGACATCAGCTGATTTAGGCCTTTTTTCTTTGTGGGTTCATGTTTTCATTTTTAATTCTTAATTTGCGTTCTACTTATGAAATTTTACCATGACAAACAGTGACAAGCATACGTCCAAGCGTACCCCCAAGAAATGATATTGAACCCACATGAGTTTCAATGCATCCTGTTCCGAAGTATGGGCGGACGGACCCACCATCATTTTAATATTATAGTTTAATGATTGATAGTTAATAATATCTAATAATATATTCTTTAACCCACATACCCTCCCCATCTATAGCCTCACACACACACACACACCTACACACACGAGTAATCCAAATTTAATTCCGGTTTTGTAAGCATTACTGTCGTGCATACTCCACATGAGTGTTTAGTGTATTTAAAAACATTAATTTATACGTATTTGGGACTTGTTTTAACGAATTATTTAATTAATTGAATTAACAACGAATCATTGAAATTTTTTAATAAAAACCAGTTAAAAACTGTTCAGTTTTCCTTTCTCAAGCCAAATCATTACTTAAATTTCTGTGTGTAAACAGTAGAGTTCTAAAGGTCCGCTATTCCCCGGGATTTTAGTGTGGCAATAAGTTTTCTTTTAAAATTCAACTATAAAGAAAACTTATTATGATATACTGGTTAAACTTGAACCCCTCCTTCAACAAATCCGGGCTACGGCCTTGATCGGTGTTGACGTGCTGGTTAATCCTAGTTCATTCTTTCGTGAACATTGCTCGAAAACACGACCAAGGAGGAAAATGACGACGCCTGTTCAAACAGACACCTTCAATGAACAATGGAGTGTTCCTAAAGCCGCGTGTTCACTGGTGTACTGTAAATTATCTGCCAGGCATATCTCGTGTTTGTGTTGCAAAGGTAAAAAAAAAATAAAAAATATTATTTCGTAATTTCGTTCAATTAAAATTCTCAGAAAATTCGCGAATTCGTTTCGCAACGGAACAATTTTAGACGCTTGTGTGTTTGTGTTGCTTTTGTGATCGTAGCACCGTTCAAACGTCGCGATGTGAACCTCTTTCGCCGAACAAAACCAGAAACTAAATAAATGCTGCAAACATTAAAATAGTTCAAGTGGATAGTGCGCTTTCCAAAACGTAACTGTTAAAACGGAATGTTAAACGAAATTCTGCGCCTTCCCCCCTCCTCTAGTCTTGAAGCATGTCTATTCAAGATTGGCCGACAGTAAAAACTATTTCAGCTGTAACCCACCACAAATGGTCATTTTACTTAATATTTGTCACGTAAATTGTTAAGAGAATTTTCGAAGCACTAACAACATAATGTTACAAATTTTAGTGTGTTTGCGAAGATGGAGTTCAAACATGATAAATAAAAATAATTTAACTTGATATACTATAATATTGTTGTCTAATTTAATTATCTAAAACATTACATTTATTCAAAAATGTCTACGAAAATACATGCAATGGCGTCAATCAAATATTTGAATATTAATCAACGTTAATCGCTATTGGAAATTTGTGTGACATCTTTGATGGGTTGGTTTTTATAGTACGTTTGTTTTCTTTCCATTTCTTGTTTTTTTTTTTAAATGCTACTTTTATTAGGTATTTTAAAACTTGTGATTCCTTGTAACTATGATTATTTTAGTTTACCGACTATATTCCAGGGTTTTGTTCACTATTATTAATATTCATAGAGCATATATGAAACCAGTCTTACATACAAAACTATTTTATGGAAACTCAAGTAATTCAGTTTGTCAAACAAACATGGCTATGCTAGTGTTTTTGTTGGTGTCATTACAACACTCCAACATTATTTGACCAACTTTATTTGAAGGTGTGTCAGGTGAAAGTTTGACAGTGTGACAGGGTCTTGTTCATACAGAATATCCCGAAGCCGTGGAACGCAGATTTCGCAGTCGTAACACTAATAATAAGCAACCTAGCTAATGCATAAAAGAAATCTATATTTCATAATAGCAGTACATACATTTTGTTCTTAGTAAACTGTATACACGAATAAACATGTACCATGGAGCCTGTACAAACATGTCATCGCCCGTACGACCGTGTAGTCATAGCGCTGTGACTCAGGCCGGTATCCGGCACGCAGACGTAATCGAGGCCAGAGTGACGGTCCTTGGCGAACCCTGCCTTGCAGGTGCACTGGTTCGGACTGGAGCAGACGGCGTTGACGCAGAACGGGTCGCACAGGGGCAGGCACCGGCGACCGGTCCAGTCGGTGGCGTCCCGAGCGAAGCCCGGGTGACAGCTGCAGCTGTTGCCGTCCACGCAGGCCCCGTTCACGCAGGGCGGGCTGCACTTCAGCTTACACTCCTTCTTGTAGAAGTCGAAGGCGTAGCCCGGGTCGCAGCTGCAGAGGTTCGGGGCGGAGCAGTTGCCGTGGCCGCACGGGGCGGGGCAGCGCGGGACGCAGCGATTGGACGTGTGGTTCCTGTCGTAGCCGTCGTAGCACACGCACCTCCCACCCGAGCAGCGGCCGTTGGCGCAGTCGCCGCAGGCTCCTCCCCCACCGGCCACGCCCGCGCAAACATGGCCGCCGCCGTCCCCGCCCACCTTGTAGTGGCCCGGCTGGCAGGTGCAGACCCCCGGCGCCGTGCAGGTGGCGTTGACGCAGCGCGGCCGGCAGTCAGGCACGCAGACGA